>NC_064634.1:302245248-302870248 GCF_023864275.1 Schistocerca cancellata
CCAGGGAGAAAAGAAATTTGATGGTCGCTCTGCAGATGGTTGTAGAATCATCCAGTTGTAATTACGAAACCCAAACAGTGGCATCATGCCAACATCAGCATGGTGAAGGCACGGTTTGAGCTTTGAAGAGTGTAAGCCGGTTATTACGTGGTACTAGGACATTAAGGAATATTTCTGCGGATAGGAGACCAAACTACAAGGGTAACAATTAAGAGGACAGAAAGAAAAATTCGAGGAGCGTGCAACAGTGTGTGATGCTCAGAAAGGCCGACCAGAGCGACCATCGTCGGCTATGAATGACGAGCCCTCACCTGTTACACTGCTACAGTTTCAGCGTTCACCACAAGTTCTTCAAGGCGAGAATGTCGTTAGGCTGGTGGAAGTGCTGGCAGTGTACGACTCATTCTGAAGAGAAGCAGGGCGCGTCATTTCGTTCCAAGGCTGATAAAACGACTAAGCGACGCCGGCCCACGGCGTAGGGTGCGATCTTGTGCACGATTTCTGAGCATGGTTACACTTGAACCAGGATTCATGGGATGAGTCTCATACGTCGGAACTATCCCTGAACCTCTGCAACATTCTCCAGCTCCCATTGCCAGTTAATAACCTGTTTCCTACCTTCTAAGCTCAAGCGTACACCAGACATCTTGACGAAAGTCTCTCGTCACCGAGTGCGTTTGCTGCTCGATTGACTCTCACTACCATCTATTAATGGAGCACAAAATTACTTCATTGTAGAAAATAAACACGAGATTTTAAATTGTGTATAAAGTTTCCGATGCCCCTTGTAGATTTCAACTGTCTGTTTCAAAAGGAACTTTGTTGTTTTCCGGCTCCAGAATAGCTGGCTGGGTCCGCTATCAGAATATGATGCAAACAATCAACGTCCGTCAAGAATTAGCTATTGGCAGCTCTCAGTAGGCGCTGTCAGATGGAAATATTAGAGAGCCATCAGTTTAACGAGTGACTGTTGTGAATACTACCACCTATTATTTCGAGATAAACGGAAAGACTTGTAGAAGCCGACCTCGGGAACAGAACGTTTTGCCTTCCGGGAAATGTAGGAACCCGTGAGGCAATACTGACCCTAGACTAATCCTAGAAGCAGTGTAGAAGAAAGGCAAACCTACGTTTATAGCATCTACATCTACATCTACATTTATACTCCGCAAGCCACCCAACGGTGTTTGGCGGAGGGCACTTTACGTGCCACTGTCATTACCTCCCTTTCCTGTTCCAGTCGCGTATGGTTCGCTGGAAGAACGACTGCCGGAAAGCCTCCGTCGAGCTCGAGACTGAACTATACTCTTTGAATTTTGAAAGCAGCACCGATAAAATGTGTGTGTGTGTGAATTTCTAAGGGACCAAACTGCTGAGGTCATCGGTCCCTAGCCGGGCAGTGTGGCCGAGCGGTTCTATGCGCTTCAGTCTGGAACCGCGCGACCGCTACGGTCGCAGGTTCGAATCCTGCCTCGGGCATGGATGTGTGTGATGTCCGTAGGTTAGTTAGGTTTAAGTAGTTCTAAGTTCTAGGGGACTGATGACCTCAGCTGTTAGGTCCCATAGTGCTCAGAGCCATTTGAACTATTTGAAGGGATCATTGGATAGGACGTACATTGAGACATCAAGGAATCGTCAGTCTGGTGTACAGGGAAATGTGGGACTAAAATTGTAGTGGGAAGCTAAAGCTCGAATACAGTACGCAGGTTCAAATGGAAGCAGGTTGCAGCAGCTATTCAGAGATGAAGAGACACGCACAAATGACTATGTGATGAGCTGCATCGAATCATGCTTCGGACTGAAAACAACGACGACAAGAACAACAAGATGACGATTAGCTGACATTGGGCACGCAAGTTGAGTTGTCGAGTTGAACTCTGCGTAGGAGCGCCCCCTTTATTGTCTCCGTGTGGACGTCGTACGGGGGTAGCGAGTAGAGACGCTAGATGCGGACTCGGTGGATGGGAGCCTCTGGTGGCGTGTGCAGCCACGGCGACGGAGCAACGGGACTCGAAGGCGCGACCCCCCGCGGCTGCGGCAAGCCGACACCCGACCGCGCGCGACGCGCTACCCGTGGGAAGGCCGCTCGCTCCACACACCGTCGTGCTGCCATGCTCCGCGGTTCGCTCCACTGGTCGTCTCTTCGGATGGACATTTCAGCTCGGTGTAGACTGTCTGAACTGCATTGTTTTTCCGCTGTAGTTTCCCTTCGTCACCTGATGTTGTTGTTGTGGTCTTCAGTCCAGAGACTGGTTTGATGCAGCTCTCCATGCGACCCTATCATCTGCAAGCCTCTTCATCTTAGAGTAACTAATGCAACCTACATCCTTCTGAATCTGCACAGTGTATTCATCTCTTGGTCTCCCCTACCGTTTTTACCCTCCACGCTACCCTCCAATACCAAATTGGACATGTCCTACCAATAGATCCCTTCTTTTAGTAAGGTTGCATCACAAATTCCTCTTCCCCCCAATTCTGTTTCATACCTCCTCATTAGTTACGTGTTCTACCCATCTAATCTCCAGCATTCATCTGTAGCACCACATTTCGAAAGCTTCTATTCTCTTCTCGTCTGAACTATTTATCGTCCATGTTTCACTTCAATACATGGCTACACTCCACACAAATACTTTCAGAAAAGACTTCGTGACACTTAAATCTACAAATCTAACAAATTTCTCTTCTTCAGAAACACTTTCCTTGTCATTGCAAGCCTACATTTTATACCCTCTCTACTTCGACCATCATCAGTTATTTTGCTCCCCAAATAGCAAAATTCACATCTACTTTAAGTCTCTCATTTCCTAATCTAATTCTCTCAACATCACCTGATGTAATTCGAGTGCATTCCATTATCTTCGTTTTGCTTTTGTTGATGTTCATCTTACATCTTCCTTTCAAGACACTGTCCATTCCGTTCAACTGCTCTTCCAAATTCGGTGCTGTCTCTGACGGAATTACAATGTCATCTGCAAACCTCTAAGTTTTAATTCCAACTACACTTTTTTTCCTTTTGTTTCATTTACTGCTTGATCGATATACAGGTTGAATAACATTGGGGATAGGCTACAACCCTGTCTCATTCCCTTCCCAACCACTGCTTCCCATTCATGCCCCTCGACTTTTGTAATTGCAGTCTGGTGTCAGTACAAATTGTAAATAGCCTTTGACTCTCTGTATTTTACCCCTGCCACCTTCATAATTTGAAAAAGAGTATTCCAGTCTACATGGTCTAAAGCTTTCTCTTAGTCTACAAATGCTAGATACGTGAGTTTGCCTTTCCTTAATCTATCTTCTAAGGTAAGTCGTAGGGTCAGTATTGCCTCGCGTGTTACAGAATTTCTACGCAATGCAGACTGATCTTCCCGGAGGTGTATTTTGCAGCCGTGACTTATTAAACTGATAGTTCGGTAATTTTCACACCTGTCGACACCTGCTTTCTTTGGGATTGGAATTATTATATTCATCTTGACGTTTGAGGATATTTCGCCTGTCCCATACGTCTTGCTCACCAGATGGTAGAGTTTTGTCATGGTTGGCTCTCTCAAGGTTATCAGTAGTTCTAATGAAATGTTGTCTAGTCCCGCACCTTTATTTGACTTAGGTCTTTCAGTGCTCTGTCAAATTCTTCACGCTGTTCAAACCTCCCATTTTATCTTTATCTACATCCTCTTCCATTTCCATAATATTGAACTCAAGTAAGTCGCCCTTGTATAGACCCTCTATATACTCCTTCCATCTTTCTGCTTTTCCTTCTTTGCTTAGGACTGATTTTCCACCTGAGCTCATAATATTCATCTAGGTTGTTCTCTTTTCTGCAAAGGTCTCTTTAATTTTCTTGTTTCGTTTACTGCATTTTTATATTTTCTCCTTCCATCAATTAAATTCAAAATCTCTTCTATTACCCAAGGATTTCTACTAGCCTTCGTCTTTTTACCTACATGATCCTCTGCTCGTTTCACCATTTCATTTCTCAAAGCAATCGATTGTTCTTCTATTGAATTTTTCCCCCGTTCCCTAATGCTCTCTCCGAAACTCTCTACAACCTCTGGTTCTTTCAGTTTATCCAGGTCCCATCTTCTCAAATTCCCACTTTTTTGCAGTTTCTTCAGCTTTAATCTACAGTTCATAATCAATAGATTATGGTCAGATTCCACATCTACCCCTGGAAATGTTTTACAATTTAAAACCTTCTTTCTCTGGGAAAAATTGAAAGATCTTTGTTATCATGCTCCACCAACAACGTCTGAAAACATGTGTTAGCGCATTGTCAATCCATGTGCGACAAATACTGAAGGCGATTCAGTCGCTGTTGAGAGGAATTTCGTTACGCGTATTGCCAAATACGTTGAAGGACATCATTTTGAGCATTTATTACATTAATGAGATTATTACGGTTGCTCACGCAGTAACAGCATGCATTTACATAATTTATGATAACGTCACAAAAGTAAATGTATCACAGTGGAACAACAGAAATAAAGTCCAAATTTAACTACTATTTGTGTTTGAATTTAAAAAAAAACACATTGTTACCAACTGTTCATCTAAGTGGGTGAGGCATATTATAAGTGTTGGAATATTACAGAGTCATCCATCACAAAGCGTAAAATATGTTCATAATCGAACAGTCATATTTATTTACGTACTATACGAATATGTAATAAAAATGGGGGTACCTATTTTAAAAAATGCAATTTCTATCAATTTGACCTATGGCAGCGCCATCTAGTGGGCCATCCATAGCGCCATCTGATTTCCCCCGTCACGATCGAACAGATTTGTTCTTATTTTTTCGTTTGATGCTAATTTTTTGAAATATTTGGCCCAGTCACTATCAATGACCCACCCTGTATATATGGTGTTAAAAAAAGTTTCTGTTACCTTGAGAGGTGGTCGTACACATCGAAACATGAAAAATAAGTCCATTGAACATGGTTCCGGAAGCACATAGTTTCCGAGATAAGCACTTATTTATAGGAGGGCCTGCGTGACGCAACCGCTCGGTTGCGGATATCAGCACGGCCGCTGCACTGGCGCTTCGTCAAATATGTCGGCAGGGTATTACGATGCCTTACAGTTCTCTGCCTATCATTAGGTAGTCTGCAGTCAACTGTGTGGTTCGAGTCGTCTTGGAGACGACGTTAGTTTTCATTGTGTTTGTGTGCCTTATTGTACAGCACTGTCAATCCTTGGTACGTATCATGCTGTTCTACCTTCTTCCACACGCAGATTCACTTACGTGTTTACTGTTATTGCACTGGTTAAAAATGGAAGCCTACTACTCAACAAAGTTCAATGGCGGATATAATATTCTGCTGTGGTTTAGCAAATGGACGTAGCCTGCGAGCCCGTGTCCTCCAAGCTGAAAAATATACTCAGCGCAGAGTGCTGTTTGGCAGACATTAGCAGCGTCTGAGGGACACACGAACCGTTGCATCTTGGAAGGCCCCGCTAAGTCCGCACGCCTGACTTGGAGGAGCGTGTGCTGCGTTCGGTGGAAAGAAGTCTTGGTAGCAGTGTGCGAAGATTAGCAGCAACAGAAGGAATGTCTCACTCTCTTATAGGGGTTGGGGGGGGGGGGGGGAGGAGGGGTTCTTCATGAACAAACGCCGGACCCACATCATATACAGCGCGTTCGTGCCCTAAGGCCACAAGATCCTCATGGCAGACGGTGGTTCTGTCAATGGCTGTTGCAGAAGTGTGTCGCAGATCCACTGTTCACATTCAAGATATTATTTAACGATGAGGCAGGGTTCGTACCACCCCTCAAAGTATTTGACACTTTTTTTTAACATTGGGGACCATTGTTACTAAAAAATCCCAAAATGTACCTTTCGATGTACTTCAATTTTTTAGACGTTACTGTAATAAACATTAGGCACATATAGACTACAGTGGAACATTGTTAGCAAACAGGAAAGGTATATTTATGGCTTATTGGTTTATCATTAGAATACTCGTATAGAATCCGAATTTGCAACAGCAATAAACACGGCTCAAGGTCAGAGAGAGAGAGGGGAAGACGAGATGGACGCAGGGGTGGCAGGAAATGGACATAGAAAACGGGAAGGAGGAGATAGACAGAGAGAGGGGACAGGATCAGTAGAGGCAGGAGAAGCTGGGCAAAGAGAGGGGGAGGAGATGATGGGCAGAGAGGGGGGGGGGAGAAGGAGGAGGACATGGACAAAGGAAGGGAGAGAGGGAGACGGAGAGAGACAGTGGGGAGGAGTAGATTAGAGCGTATATCCAATTTCTGTACGTATTACAAACATATGCCTGCCTTCCTTTATGTTTAAACAGAGTGAGCCGGCTACAGTTAGTTAATAAATAAAGCTCTCTGATTCGTCACCTGGCCTAATGCGCGCCACAGTCGGCCAGTGGGGTCTCCCCCCTGACGCGGGCGATTCGTGTCTTTCGGGTACAGACAGAGCTGCTAGTCCAGAGTTAGTGGCAGTGACGCTCGGAAGCCAAGTCTCATGAAAGACATCATCGATGCGTCCACTCTGGCGTCTCCAAGTGAAGTCCCTGCTACCGAGCCTCACCAGCAAGTGTCTCCTTTGCAACCTCGAACACAATGTCCCCAACTAGGTCGATCTCTCTCCTAGGGTTCTGCATAGATGGGCGTGGCCATGCACTAGATTGGTCTGCCCACGTTCTTCTTCTGGGTAATCAAATTATTTATCGACATATTTCTTAACTGTTGTGTACCGTACCCGATTCTCACGTCTAGAAGACAGCACACAACCGCCAATAAAATTACTCGTACAATGCGTTCGCTCGCTTGGCGAACTGCGTGCCTTCCATTGAATGTTGACGTCCCATGTTCTGTGGATGTTTACATTTCTCAACTGTGGTTTTAGTTGTGCAAATGTCTGCTTTCACTCCAGCCTGTCAAAAAGAGTTCGGGTCCACGACCACACTGATATCTGTTCGAAACTACAACAGGCGCTGATCTAATGTCCAATTACGTCACTCGCCGTTCGACTCCAAACTCCACAGGCTGGCTGAATGGAATGTCTCCTCTGGCTAAGTCAGTACACTATTATTATTATTATTATTATTATTATTATTATTACTACAGTTCTAAGCGTCTGTACCACATTAAAAACGTATATTTGCGGAACTGGGAGGGGGGGGAGGTGGAAGGGTAGCCGATTGTTTCCCTAGTGATGGGCAGCCCCAGAATCAGTCGGGCCATAAATTTTTTTAACTTTCTTGAGAGGTATTCCTTGAAGTAAGAAGTCGTTCCTGAAATTAGTGCAAGCTGCGGGCTATCATCATTTCAAATTATATATGGACTTTAAGACTAAGCACGAAAATATTAACTTAATATTAAGTTAACATATATTATGTAACGAAACGATGGATGCCTTAACGAAGGATGGCATTTCCGAAGACTGTTTTCATCGCACTACTCTACTTTACATCGATTTCACTCCTTCAGTCAAGAAACTGCGCAAGAGAAACGATCCATTTACTAGGTCACAACAAAGACGGATAGGTGAAGACTTTATGCCTATATCCAATCCATGATGAGTCTCTCGCCCAGTTCAAAGTCCCAAGCGACTAGGAAACAGCGTAGGTGACTCCTGTGTATAACAAGGGCAAAATAACTGACCCAAAAAAATACAGACCAATTTCCATAATATAAGTGTGTTGCATAATTCGAGAACATATTCTGAGTACGAATTCAGGGTGAAGCGAAATTCCCGCACTCGGTCTTCACAGCGCGACTTCTCACATGCCAGCGATAAAAAAAAGAGTCTCTCACAAAATTTCGTCCTGCGAGTACATACGGCAGAAAAAGGGCGTTAAAGAGAGGCAATCTGGCAACACTGTAACCAAATGTATGGTAACTACCGCTGTCAGCACATATTAATCGTGATGTACAGTTGATGAAGTTGATAAGAGTTGGATAAGAATGAGGGAGGTCGCGGGTTCGATCTTGGGTTGAAATGCAACTTTTTTATTTGCTAATTTCATTCTGACGTTACTGTACTGTACACTGTTTCTTAGGTGACATGTATCCTAAATTTACAACATTTTGTAAGGCTGAACATAACAAATACTTGGTGAAACATATAAGAAATAGACAGTTGAAACAGATGACCTGCCATAGGACAGAATAACTACAAAAATAATACACTTCCGAGATGCTAAAGATGACAGCACAGTACAATAAATCGCCCTGAGCACTATGGGACTCAACTTCTGAGGTCATTAGTCCGCTAGAACTTAGAACTAGTTAAACCTAACTAACCTAAGGACAACACACAGCCGGCCGGAGTGGCCGAGCTGTTCTAGGCGCTACAGTCTGGAACCGCGCGACCGCTACGGTCGCAGGTTCGAATCCTGCCTTGGGCATGGATGTGTGTGATGTCCTTAAGTTAGTTAGGTTTAAGTAGTTCTAAGTTCTAGGGGACTGATGACCTCCGATGTTAAGTCCCATAGTGCTCAGAGCCATTTGAACCATTTGACAACACACACATCCATGCCCGAGGCAGGATTCGAACCTACGACCGCAGCGGTCTTGCGGTTCCAGACTGCAGCGCCTAGAACCGCACGGCCACTTCGGCCGGCACAGTACAATAACACGATATCTACTTGTCATTTATACTACATGTAATATGAGCGCTCAGATTCGCACATCAGCAACCAGTGGCAACAATAATGTCCATATTAACGACCACATGACCTTCACGACAGAAAACGCTGTCCTCAGAACAACCGATGCCCAAAGCGACCTCCCTGCACGTCCAAACATTGCGCAGCCCGCCGGATCGTACAGCTCTGGACCCTTCGCAGCAAAGTTGCGCCTGCAGTAACGAGAGCAGCATGAACACGCGCCACCAATTCTTCCATATTCGTCGGCGGAGTAGAGTACACGGGCTCCTTCAGGTATCCCCACGGGAAGAAATCCAGGGGATTTAGGTGGGGTGAATGGGGTGCCCATACAACTGTACCTCCACATCCGAGCCATTTCACTGGAAATGGTCTGTCCAAATACTGTCGTACATTAATTCCAGAGTGTGGAGGTGTACCATCATGTTGGAACCATAACCTCTGCCGAACATGTAGTGGAACATCTTCTAGCGTATCTGGCAGATACACTCCTGGAAATTGAAATAAGAACACCGTGAATTCATTGTCCCAGGAAGGGGAAACTTTATTGACACATTCCTGGGGTCAGATACATCACATGATCACACTGACAGAACCACAGGCACATAGACACAGGCAACAGAGCATGCACAATGTCGGCACTAGTACAGTGTATATCCACCTTTCGCAGCAATGCAGGCTGCTATTCTCCCATGGAGACGATCGTAGAGATGCTGGATGTAGTCCTGTGGAACGGCTTGCCATGCCATTTCCACCTGGCGCCTCAGTTGGACCAGCGTTCGTGCTGGACGTGCAGACCGCGTGAGACGACGCTTCATCCAGTCCCAAACATGCTCAATGGGGGACAGACCCGGAGATCTTGCTGGCCAGGGTAGTTGACTTACACCTTCTAGAGCACGTTGGGTGGCACGGGATACATGCGGACGTGCATTGTCCTGTTGGAACAGCAAGTTCCCTTGCCGGTCTAGGAATGGTAGAACGATGGGTTCGATGACGGTTTGGATGTACCGTGCACTATTCAGTGTCCCCTCGACGATCACCAGTGGTGTACGGCCAGTGTAGCATATCGCTCCCCACACCATGATGCCGGGTGTTGGACCTGCGTGCCTCGGTCGTATGCAGTCCTGATTGTGGCGCTCACCTGCACGGCGCCAAACACGCATACGACCATCATTGGCACCGAGGCAGAAGCGACTCTCATCGCTGAAGACGAGACGTCTCCATTCGTCCCTCCATTCACGCCTGTCGCGACACCACTGGAGGCGGGCTGCACGATGTTGGGGCGTGAGCGGAAGACGGCCTAACGGTGTGCGGGACCGTAGCCCAGCTTCATGGAGACGGTTGCGAATGGTCCTCGCCGATACCCCAGGAGCAACAGTGTCCCTAATTTGCTGGGAAGTGGCGGTGCGGTCCCCTACGGCACTGCGTAGGATCCTACGGTCTTGGCGTGCATCCGTGCGTCGCTGCGGTCCGGTCCCGGGTCGACGGGCACGTGCACCTTCCGCCGACCACTGGCGACAACATCGATGTACTGTGGTGACCTCACGCCCCACGTGTTGAGCAATGCGGCGGTACGTCCACCCGGCCTCCCGCATGCCCACTATACGCCCTCGCTCAAAGTCCGTCAACTGCACATACGGTTCACGTCCACGCTGTCGCGGCATGCTACCAGTGTTAAAGACTGCGATGGAGCTCCGTATGCCACGGCAAACTGGCTGACACCGACGGCGGCGGTGCACAAATGCTGCGCAGCTAGCGCCATTCGACGGCCAACACCGCGGTTCCTGGTGTGTCCGCTGTGCCGTGCGTGTGATCATTGCTTGTACAGCCCTCTCGCAGTGTCCGGAGCAAGTATGGTGGGTCTGCCACACCGGTGTCAATGTGTTCTTTTTTCCATTTCCAGGAGTGTAGTTTGAAAGGAATGCCTGATACCTTCATGCTGTCAACCGGTCAGGCAACATGTAGTAGCCCAAACACCTGTCGCCCCACATTCCGTCCCAGACTTTGATACCAAAGCGAACTTGATATCCACGGTCGTGGGTGACTTGAGGGTTAACCTCACACCAATGGTGGGCATTGTGTATATGGAAGACACCCTCACTAGTGAACGCTGCTTCAACCGACCATATTATGGTGTTCAAGAAGTCATCGTTAGCTTCCTGCTGTTGTTGGAACCATTCACAGAAATGCATCCGCTGGTGGTAATTTGCAGGATGCAGGTATTGCGTGGATGCATAATGATAGGGGAGCAGCCCATGCTCGTGCAGCACGTTAACGACCGTGCGTTGCGAGTCACGCAGCTGCCTTGCTACGCTACGTGTACTTGACCGAGGTTCTTGGTGTATGACCTCCAGAACAGCTTCCATAGTAGCTGGAGTACGGCGAGTCCGTGGACGAACTCTGTTACGCGATGGTGAAAGGAGAGAACCTGACTCCCCAAGGTGCAGCTCCAGACGACGAAACATATTTTTATATGGATGGCGTCGACGAGGATGTCTAGCAGCATATTCACGAGCGGCAACACCAGCCCGGATATCAGATGCACCAAGGACCAGAAGCATATCCACATGTTCATCGTTTGTGTATGCCTTACGTCTGCCACACTGGTTTAGAGGTTTACAATGAGAAAATTCCTTATGTGTGATTGGAGTCTGTCACAGGCACGTTACTCCGCTGGCAACAAGTCCCTGTCTGGCGGACAAGGCATACAGTATAAACACGCCGTCAGTCCTGGTGCTGTTCCACCTAATGCGCATTACCCCTCTGACAGATATTGTTCCGCATGATTCATCCCGACGCCGCTAACTGAGAAAGGTTCCGCTTCGAATTACACCGTTTCCCTAACGGTAATAGATGTAATATTTCCACAATCCATCGATAGAATAATAATAATAATCGAGATACGTACTAAACAGCATGCGGTTACCGGACTCAATGTTGAATGGCGAAAGTAGTGGGACCATGGTGACAACACACACAAATAGTAGCCGAGTTTGGACATTATTCAAAAGCACGTTGCGAGTCCTACTGGTAACGTACGGCCCTAACTAAGTGTAATGGTCCTGAACCAGGCAAGAGTAATAGTTGGTGCTACTCTATGGGACCATTGGAGGAGGGTAAAAATAAAACAGGTTTCGCATCTAGTAGATGAAGTCGTGCGAATAAATTCACGCCCACGACGTGGACAGGACTTCTTTCAAAGCTGACCAATCTTCCATTTCTACGATTGTAGTATGTAAGTGCGAATATTATCTAGAGGACCGGCTGCAGTCGCTGTTGACGATTAAGATACCCCACTTGGAGCACATTTACCAAATAAAAAGCATATGCCTCAACCCACGATCGAATCATCGTCCTCCTGCATGCTAGCCCAAAACTCTATCCACTGCACGAACTTCACAGCGCAAGTATTATGTGCTGACAGGTAGTTAACTTACATGTGGTTACGGTGTTGCCAGATGCACATTCTTTTAACGTCCTTTTTCTGCCGGATGTACTCGCCAGACGAATTTTGTGAGAGACATTTTTTTATCGCTGGCGTGTGTGGAGTCGCGCTGCGAAACCCTAGTGCTCGAATTTCGCTTCACAGCTGAAAGCAAGGGGAAACTACAGCCGTCATTTTTCCCGAGGGCATGCAGCTTTACTGTATGGTTAAATGATGATGATGGCGTCCTCTTGGGTAAAATATTCTTGAGGTAAAATAGTCCCCCATTCGGATCTCCGGGCGGGGACTACTCAAGAGGACGTCGTTATCAGGACAAAGAAAACTGGCGTTCTACGGATCGGAGCGTGGAATGTCAGATCCCTTAATCGGGCAGGCAGGATAGAAAATTTAAAAAGGGAAATGGATAGGTTAAAGTTAGATATAGTGGGAATTAGTGAAGTTTGGTGGCAGGAGGAACAAGACTTTTAGTCAGGTGAATACAGGGTTATAAATAGAAAATCAAATAGGGATAATGCAGGAGTAGGTTTAATAATGAATAGGAAAATAGGAGTGTGGGTAAGCTACTACAAACAGCATAGTGAACGCATTATTGTGGCCAAGATAGATACGAAGCCCATGCCTACTACAGTAGTACATGCCAACTAGCTCTGGAGATGAAGAAATTGAAGAAATGTATGATGAAATAAAAGAAATTATTCAGATAGTGAAGGGAGACGAAAATTTAATAGTCATGGGTGACTGGAATTCGGTAGTAGGAAAAGGGAGAGAAGGAAACGTAGTAGGTGAATATGGATTGGGGGTAAGAAATGAAAGAGGAAGGCGCCTGGTAGAATTTTGCACAGAGCACAACTTAATCATAGCTAACACTTGGTTCAAGAATCATAGAAGAAAGTTGTATACATGGATGAAGCCTGGAGGTACTGACAGGTTTCAGATAGATTATGTAATGGTAAGACAAGAGATTTAGGAACCAGGTTTTAAATTGTAAGACATTTCCAGGGACAGATGTGGACTCTGACCACTATCTATTGGTTATGAACTGTAGATTAAAACTAAAGAAACTGCAAAAAGGTGGGAATTTAAGGAGATGGGACCTGGATAAACTGACTAAACCAGAGGTTGTACAGAATTTTAGGGAGAGCATAAGGGAACAATTGACAGGAATGGGGGAAAGAAATACAGTAGAAGAAGAATGGGTAGCTTTGAGGGATGAAGTAGTGAAGGCAGCAGAGGATCAGTAGGTAAAAAGACGAGGGCTAATAGAAATCCTTGGGTAACAGAAGAAATATTGAATTTAATTGATGAAAGGAGAAAATATAAAAACGCTGTAAATGAAGCAGGCAAAAAGGAATACAAACGTCTCAAAAATGAGATCGACAGGAAGTGCAAAATGGCTAAGCAGGGATGGCTAGAGGACAAATGTAAGGATGTAGAGGCTTATCTCACTAGAGGTAAGATAGACAATGCCTACATGAAAATTAGAGAGACCTTTGGAGAAAAGAGAGCCAATATAGAGGGCCTATACAAGGGCGATGTGCCTGAGGACAATATTATGGAAATGGAAGAGGATGAAGATGAAATGGGAGATACGATACTGCGTGAAGAGTTTGACAGAGCACTGAAAGACCTGAGTCGAAACAAGGCCCCGGGAGTAGACAACATTCAGTTAGAACTGTGGCCCCTCCTCGATCGGCATGTACGAGCCATAGATCCTCAGTCGAGAAACCTAGCGCAGCTGGCCACGACAGTGGAGTCTGCATGGCTTCACATGCCAATCGGTATCTTCTAGAGCCTCACTGATACTCTTGCTGTACGTCCGTCCGATTTTGAACTGTGGTGCTACAGAAGAACGCTGAAGATTAGATTGGTAGATAGCGTAACTAATGAATCGATAAGGGGAGAAAACAAATCTGTGCCGTAACTTGACTAAAAGAAGGGATTCGTTTGTAGGACACTTTCTGAGAAAGGAAAAGTCAGTAAAATATTGGAGTGAAATGAGTGGGGTAAAAATTGCAGAGGACCAAGGGAAGAGTATAGTAAGCAGGTTCAAGTGGATGTGGATTGCAGAAGTTATTTGGAGATGAAGAGGCTCGCAGAGGATACAGAAGAGTGGAGAACGGCATCAAAGCAGTCTTCGGACCGACTGAAGACCACAACATCTAAATACTAAAATGGATCTAAATACTAAAATGGAGCAAGGGAAGAGGAAGGTGTCAGTCAGTCATCGCTCACTAATAAGGAGCTACCCCAGTACTCATGCTGAATAATTTGAGAAAACCTCCCAGGACCGTTAGACCAGGTAAGGAAGATTTTTCTCAATTTTACATGAACATCGTGATATACTTTTCAGGCAGTTCCATTGTATTGCAGATACCACAAAACAACCAAGCTAAAGTGAGCCGATACTGTATGATGAGTATTGTTTACTACCGCCTTCCTCACGTTGAATTACATTCCCAGAACACAGTCAAGTCAAAATGTGATTTTTTTTAACACTATGGCACTCAACTTCTGAGGTCATCAGTCCCCTAGAACTTAGAACTACTTAAACCTAACTAACCTAAGGACATCACACACATCCATGGCCGAGGCAGGATTCGAACCTGCGACGTAGCGGTCGCGCGGTTCCAGACTGTAGCGCTTAGAACCACTCGGCCACTCCGGCCGGCTGATGTTTCTGTGTGATACACAAGCTTTCTGCCAGGAGAAAGCACTTACACTTTGATCTGAAGACCAGCAGTTCGTAACTGCACCCTTCAGCTCTTGTGGAAGACCATTTAAAATTTACATTTCACTAGACTGAAGCTGTCTTGGAAACCCACAGCAAACGTGAACCACTATGACCGGCTGGAGAATTGATGCCCGGTGCCCCCCCCCCCTCCCCCAACAGAAAAAAATTCAGTTTCGTAGATACTCTACTACCTTGATTTATCACGTAATAGGATATGAAAAAAAAGTTTCCCTTCAGGCCAGAACGATGCCAGACGATCCGCAAGAAGCACCTGGTTGCCGCTTCTTCAAATGGTTAGTGAAAAACGTATCAAGTCGGCGTGTTGTCACACAACCTTCCGGTCACTGCATTGCCTAGCACGCTGTTTGCTACTGTCTTGCAAGACTAAGTATTAATCACTCCGTTGTATCCTTGCGACCCATCAGACGGGTCCCAGGTGCGGTAACGGTAATTTGCTCTTAGACCTAAGTCCAATAGTATTTATTTAATCTCATCAATTCTCGGCGTAGTTGATTAGTGGTACGCTTTCGGGTGCTCAGCCGAGTTGTTGATTCCGTTTCGCCGCTCAACATTCGTCGACTGACTCAGGCGTCGCCTAGGGGTGCTGCGGACTAGATTGTTATGTGTGTTAGATGCCAGGACTCCAATCAGACCGTGAAGTGCTGCCGGTGTCGCGTCGCTGTTTACAGACGAGCTCTTTGATGCTTATTTGTTCTTCCAAACCAAGGATGATATTCCGTGAAACGTACTTGGTTTCCGCGTTTCCCACCTCTCATGGTGAGACAACAGGCAACATCTACACTCCTGGAAATGGAAAAAAGAACACATTGACGCCGGTGTGTCAGACCCACCATACTTGCTTCGGACACTGCGAGAGGGCTGTACAAGCAATGATCACACGCACGGCACAGCGGACACACCAGGAACCGCGGTGTTGGCCGTCGAATGGCGCTAGCTGCGCAGCATTTGTGCACCGCCGCCGTCAGTGTCAGCCAGTTTGCCGTGGCATACGGAGCTCCATCGCAGTCTTTAACACTGGTAGCATGCCGCGACAACGTGGACGTGAACCGTATGTGCAGTTGACGGACTTTGAGCGAGGGCGTATAGTGGGCATGCGGGAGGCCGGGTGGACGTACCGCCGAATTGCTCAACACGTGGGGCGTGAGGTCTCCACAGTACATCGATGTTGTCGCCAGTGGTCGGCGGAAGGTGCACGTGCCCGTCGACCTGGGACCGGACCGCAGCGACGCACGGATGCACGCCAAGACCGTAGGATCCTACGCAGTGCCGTAGGGGACCGCACCGCCACTTCCCAGCAAATTAGGGACACTGTTGCTCCTGGGGTATCGGCGAGGACCATTCGCAACCGTCTCCATGAAGCTGGGCTACGGTCCCGCACACCGTTAGGCCGTCTTCCGCTCACGCCCCAACATCGTGCAGCCCGCCTCCAGTGGTGTCGCGACAGGCGTGAATGGAGGGACGAATGGAGACGTGTCGTCTTCAGCGATGAGAGTCGCTTCTGCCTTGGTGCCAATGATGGTCGTATGCGTGTTTGGCGCCGTGCAGGTGAGCGCCACAATCAGGACTGCATACGACCGAGGCACACAGGGCCAACGCCCGGCATCATGGTGTGGGGAGCGATCTCCTACACTGGCCGTACACCACTGATGATCGTCGAGGGGACACTGAATAGTGCACGGTACATCCAAACCGTCATCGAACCCATCGTTCTACCATTCCTAGACCGGCAAGGGAACTTGCTGTTCCAACAGGACAATGCACGTCCGCATGTATCCCGTGCCACCCAACGTGCTCTAGAAGGTGTAAGTCAACTACCCTGGCCAGCAAGATCTCTGGATCTGTCCCCCATTGAGCATGTTTGGGACTGGATGAAGCGTCGTCTCACGCGGTCTGCACGTCCAGCACAAACGCTGGTCCAACTGAGGCGCCAGGTGGAAATGGCATGGCAAGCCGTTCCACAGGACTACATCCAGCATCTCTACGATCGTCTCCATGGGAGAATAGCAGCCTGCATTGCTGCGAAAGGTGGATATACACTGTACTAGTGCCGACATTGTGCATGCTCTGTTGCCTGTGTCTATGTGCCTGTGGTTCTGTCAGTGTGATCATGTGATGTATCTGACCCCAGGAATGTGTCAATATAGTTTCCCCTTCCTGGGACAATGAATTCACGGTGTTCTTATTTCAATTTCCAGGAGTGTATATAGAGTAGGGGCCACAAGCCTTGTCCAGCTTAAAACCTCCATCCCAACTTTTTACGGTTCCGTACCTCAGTCCGCAAAGACGGAACTCTTACAGGATCACTTTGTTGTCCGTCTGTGTCTGTCTGTTCCGCTCTTACAACCCATTTTTTCTCAGGAACTGGGACAGGTATCAATTTGATATCTATGTCACATACTAAGGCTGTTGTGATTTTTTGTGCATATATAGGTGTGTACTTTCGTTGAAGGGTGAATGTGGTAATTTTATGGGTGTGTGTATCGAGTTTTTGTGTATATATATGGGAGTGTAGATTCGTTGAAGGATCAATGTGGTATATTTTACTGTGTGTGTGTGTGTGTGTGTGTGTGTGTGTGTGTGTGTGTGTGTGTGTGTGTGGCGTCAGCCGCGGCGCACCTACAAATGAGCACACCGCTAAGTGAACGCGGAAAATAACCTCTCGTCCGCGTGTGTTTACTTTCGGCAACCTCGGCTGTGAGGCTCGCTTGTTACTGCTGCTGTCATGCGACCCGACGATTCCGAGCCCGCAGAGGTCGAGAGTGAAGGCCTTTAAGGGCATTCGTTAGCGCGGAGACGACAGAAGGGAACGAGACCGATGGAAAAAAGGCAGGTAAACTGTATATTATTTCAAAAGTAATCAGCGCAAGCGTTAATTCATTTATGCCACAGTGTAACAAGGCGAAAAATGTTTGCAGTTGTACCATAACTGTACCAAGTAGTGCACCTCGTCGCCCAAAGCAAATAATCGGCCACGAATGTCATTCTTCAGGGATCGAAAAATGTGGAAATCCTAAGGGCAAGGATTGGGATTGTATGGAGGATGCGTAAGGGCTTCCAAGCCAAAGTTCTGCAGCGTTCTAGAAACAACCCTGGCAAAAAGTGGGCGGGCCTACGCCATCCTCCATGCAGTCCCGGTCTCTCCCCATGCAATCTCTTTACTTTTTGGAGCCCTGAAGAAAACAGTTCCTGGCCGTCCATTTTCTTCGGACGAAGAGTTGCTCACCTGGGTACAATCATTGTTCCGTAGACAACCGTAAACGCTTTTCCAAGAACGCACTGACCGTCTTGCCCCACAGCGGGGTAACTGTACTATCAGTTATGTCGATTGCTTTTGAGATAATAAAGTCTATTTCTTTTTTCCGTCTGCCACCTGTTTATTTGAATGTCCCTTACATTTCATCTGAAAGGTAAGAGCGCAGATCGATATTGTTAGCAGACATGTACAGCCTTCCAAACGTGTGCGCGATTCAAATCTAATAGTAAATAACAGACGAAGTCCCTAATAGGAAACTTTTACACGACATATCGTTAACGTCGATATGCAGCAGGATTTTAGAACATATATTGTGTTCGAACATTATGAATTATCTCTAAGAAAACGGTCTATTGACACAGTCAACATGGGTTTAGAAAACATCGTTCCTGCGAAACACTAGTTCTTTATTCACATGAAGTGTTGAGTGCTATTGACAAGGGATTTCAGCTCGATTCCGTATTTCTCGATTTCCGGAAGGCTTTTGACACTGTACGCACAAGCAGCTCGTAGTGAAATTGCATGCTTATGGAATATCGTCTCAATTATGTGACTGGATTTGTGATTTCCTGTCAGAGAGGTCACAGTTCGTAGTAATTGACGGAAAGCCATCGAGTACAACAGAAGTGATTTCAGGCGTTCCCCAGGGTAGTGTTATAGGCCCTTTGCTGTTCCTTCTCTATATAAACGCTTTGGGAGACAATCTGAACAGCCGTCTTCGGTTGTTTACAGATGACGCTGTCGTTTATCGACTAGTAAAGAAGTCATCAGAAGATCAAACTGCAAAACGATTTAGAAGAAATATCGAATGGTGCGAAAAGTGGCAATTGACCCTAAATAACGAAAAGTGTGAGGTCATCCACATGAATGCTAAAACTCCGATTACACGATAAATCCGTCTAATCTAAAAGCCGTAATTTCAACTAAATACCTAGGTATTACAATTACGAACTTAAATTGGAAGGAACACACAGAAAATGTTGTGGGGAAGGCTAACCAAAGACTGCGTTTTATTGACAAGACACTTAGAAAATGTAACAGACCTACCAAGGAGACTGCCTACACTACGCTTGTTCGTCCTCTTTTAGAATACTGCTGCGCGTAATGAGATCCTTACCGGTTAGGACCGACGGAGGTCATCGAAAAAGTTCACGAAATGGCAGCACGTTTTGTATTATCGCGAAATATGGGAGAGAGTGTCACAGAAATGATACAAGATTTGGGCTGAAAATCATTAAATGAAAGGGGTTTTTCGTTGCGACGGAATCTTCTCACGAAATTCCAATCACCAACTTTCCCCTCCGAATTCGAAAATATTTTGTTGGCACCGACCTACATAGGGAGGAACGATCACCACGATAAAATAAGAGAAATCAGAGCTCCTACGGAAAATATGCGTGTTCATTCTTTCCGCGTGCTGTACGAGATTGGAATAATAGAGAAATGTAAAGGTGGTTCAAATGGCTCTGAGCACTATGGGACTTAACTTCTGAGGTCATCAGTCCCCTAGAACTTAGAACTACTTAAACCTAACTAACCTAAGGACATCACACACATCCATGCCCGAGGCAGGATTCGAACCTGCGACCGCAGCGGTCGCGCGGTTCCAGACTGTAGCGCCTAGAACCGCTCGGCCACTGCGGCCGGCAAAGGTGGTTCGATGAACCCTCTGCCAGGCACTTGAATGTGATTTGCAGAGTATCCATGTAGATGTAGATGAACATCTATCCGTCAATAGACCTACTTTTCCCGTTCTGCGCCATATAGTGCACAGACACTTTCCAGAAGCAGCACTTGTAAACATTAGACCTTCGGAAAAGTGTTCTACTTAACTATCCATACTATCAATAGCAATTTCCTGAATTTTGGAGAACTTAAACGGTAAGCTCCTGAACGGCAGGTACTGTATATTAAAGTTCCTTCATAAGGAAAAAGAGACTATTACAGTCTTTACTCGCGGTCGCATCATGGTCGTTAGTCGGTTAGCCTGCCAGTTACGTATCCGTGGATCATTTCAGCGCTTTTTTCTTTTTGATCAAAATTATGGGGAACGAGTCAGTTTGAAATATATGTGTACATGACTAGTTGCAGTGGTCGGCGTAACGCAGGTAACTTCCTAAATGGCAGAGTACTCTATATTCAACTTTAATGAACTTATTTTGCAGTCCTACTGATGCACCTACACTCAAAGCTTCTTTTTTTTTTTTTTTTTTTTTTTACAAGCTACCAGTTTTTAAATAAAAATTCGTGTATGGAATACACGAGAAGAAATGATTGTAGGTTAGACTGAAGCTTCCTTCGTTATCTTTCAGACATTTAATGTTTTTGGGCAAATGACGAAATAATTTGTTGAGGATATTGAACCGACAACTACGGCTACATCTACACTTACCATGGGGTCATATGTCAGGGTTCCTCCTGTTTAAAATGCTGTGCAGAGCAAAGAATGACCCGTTAAATACTTCCGTGGTCGCTGTGACGCTGTGATTAGCCTGTCTCGCCAGTCCTGCGGGACCGATACATAGGCGGCTCAAGTATGTGTAGATTCCACATTTAATACTGTTTCTCGAAATTCTGTGAGTAAGTTTTCGCGGGACAGCTAGAGTCTATTTTCAACCGTCTGCTGGTTGTGTGTGTGTGTGTGTGTGTGTGTGTGTGTGTGTGCGTGCGTGTGTGTGTGTATATTTTTTTCCAGCGCTACCGTGACGTAGCATAAAAGGGGAAGGAACAGCGTCGCGCCGGTGTTTGATAACGGTGTACACAGGAGGAGGTTTGAGCAGTAGATTGTACAACGCATACATGCGTCTGCTCACACGTCACGCGCTATCTGCGACTGTGTCAAGCAAGCACTCGTTCGTCTTACTCGCCGCCTCTGTCCGCATCAGACCATTTTCTAGCTGATTCTGAAAATTAAAAAAAATTAAAATAAAAAAGGTCGAATACCACTTCATATTCACTTACGAGTGAGCACTATACTCAAGTATTCGGGAGGACGACGATTCAAATAACTGTCCGGCCATCAGAAGTTACGTTTTTAGTGACTTCGTTTAACCTCGATTCTAGGGGTGCAACGTCGTCATGAATTGTATGTTGCTGTTGCGGTCTTCAGACCAGAGACTGGTTTGATGCAGCTCTCTATGCTACTCTATCCTGTGCAAGCTTCTTCATATCCGAGTAATTACTGCAACCTACATCCTTCTGAATTTGTTGTGTATTGATGCGTTGGTCTCCCTCTACGATTTTTACCCTCCGCGCTTTCCTCCAGTACTAAATTGATGATCCCTTGTAGCGTCAGAACGTGTCCTACCAACCGATCCATTCTTCTAGTCGAGTTGTGCCAGAAATTCCTCTTCTCCCCAGTTCTATTGCGTACCTTCCCATTAGTTCCGTCATCTACCCATCTACATCTACATCTAAATCTATACTCCGCAAGCCAACTGACAGCGTGTGGCGGAGGGTACCTTGAGTACCTCTATCGGTTCTTCCTTCTATTTCAGTCTCGTATTGTTCGCGGAAAGAAATATTGTCGGTATGCCTCTATGTGTGCTCTAATCACTCTGATTTTATCCTCATGGTCTCTTCGCGAGATATACGTAGGAGGGAGCAATATACTCCTTAACTCCTCGGTGAAGGTATGTTCTCGAAACTTCAACAAAATCCCGTACAGAGCTACTGAGCGCCTCTCTTGCAGAGTCATCCACTGAAGTATATCTATCATCTCCGTAACGCTTTCGCGATTACTAAATGATCCTGTAATGAAGCGCGCTGCTCTTCGTTGGATCTTCTCTATCTCTTCGATCAACCCTATCTGGTACGGATCCCACACCAGTGAGCAGTATTCAAGCAGTGGGCAAACAAGTGTACTGTAACCTACTTCCTTTCTTTTCGGACTGCATTTCCTTAGGATTCTTCCAATGAATTTAAGTCTGGCATCTGCTTTAGCGACGATTAATTTTATATGGTCATTCCATTTTAATTCACTTATAATGCCTACTCCCAGATAATTTATGGAATTAACTGCTTCCAGTTGCTGACCTGCTATATTGTACCTAAATGATAAAGGATCTTTCTTTCTATGTAATCGCAGCACATTTCACTTGTCTATATTGAGATTCAATTGCCATTCCCTGCACCATGCGTCAATTCGTTGCAGATCCACCTGCATTTCAGTACAATTTTCAATTGTTACAACCTCTCGATATACCACAGCATCATCCGCAAAAAGACTCAGTGAACTTCCGATGTTATCCACAAGGTCACCTAATCATCAGCCTTCTTCTGTAGCACCGCATTTCGAAAGCTTCTATTCTCTTCTTGTCTAAACTGTTTATCGTCCTTGTTTCACTTCCATACATGGCTACACTCCATACAAATACGTAGAGAAAAGACTTCCTGACACTTAAATCTATACTCGATGTTAACAATTGTATAGGGATGCTGAAAGACGAACAAACACATATTCCATTTTCTTATAGATCATTATTACACTGTGTGGGAAACTTAAGGACGGAAGTAAGTTTCACACGGTGTGTCATTGCGAAGTAACGAAGCTAGATCTGAGTTAGACCGTACATGGAACGAACTGATACTGTTTATTACAGACAGCAGCTGAAAGAAGTACGCAATGAGACGATCAGGAATGACACTTTTATTCGAAGACAATACCTTCACGATTCATGCCGGTCCTCTAGGCATTACAAAAGGCTGGACACGGTTCTTTGCGGCGTGTGAGATCGCCACTGACGGCAGTGCGTGCTCTGCAACGTGCTCGCACACTGGCCACAAGGTTTGTGAGGGACTCTTGTGGTAGGGCGATGTGCTGTTCCAGCAGTGTGGTTGACAGGTGCTGGATGGTAGTTGGTGCCTCTGGAAGTGCTGAAGTATGTCTCACCAGCGCATCCCACATATGCCTGATCGGATTTAAATCGGGTGAAGAGGTAGGCCAGGCCATTCGTCAAATATTTTCTCGTTTCACGTGCTCCTCCACCTGCGTAGATAGATGCGGTCGACGAATGACATTCCTAAAAACACGTCAAGTGTGAGTAGGACGCGCTCTGACGGTTCCGTACGTTTAATTACGTACAGAGATATTTGAACTACAGGTTTTGATGAGTGATACAAAATTGTTAAGGCTTTCGTGGCCACTTGTTGACAAACTGCCTATTGGCTTCTGTCTCGGGTTCTTCGGCCGACGTTCATGGAGTGATTTTACTGACGTTTCGCCAGCACGAGAGGCTGTCATTGTCAAAGCTTCACCCTTCATTGCCGGTGGTGAACTGGAGCCGAGCTCGCGGCCGCAGACTATATGTACCTGGCGCGCCAACGTCCGAGGGCTTCTCTGCGGTCATTTCCGGTGCGGTTGTCCTCTTGCTACCTGCGACGGTCGTTCTCTGCAGTACGGGAAGCCAGGATCCGTTTATCTTAAGGCTTTCCTCTTTCTTGTTGAAATTGTTCGCGTGTTTTTGTATTTCTACAGATCCTCTGAACAAGCGCGTGTGATAGTGCTTCTCTACAGCCAGAACTTCCGTGTCGGCGAATTTTATTACGTGGTCGGTCTCATGCAGTGCGTGCTCTGCCACGGCCGATTTCTCCACCTGCCCCAACCTGCAATGTCGCTTATGCTCTTTGATGCTGGTGTTAATTGATCGTCCAGTCATTCCGACATAAACTTTTCCGCATGTGCATGGTATACGGTATATTCCCGACATTGCAAGTGGGTCTCTTTTCTCCTTTGCCGATCTAAGACACTCTTTGATCTTCCTTGTCGGTTTGAAAATCGTCTTTACGCCATGTTTGCGCAATATACGGCCGATTCTGTCCATCACTCTGGGAATGTATGGCAGAAAGGTCGTACCCGACATTTCATTTTCTAATTCTTTACTTCGCCGAGTGTTTGGCTCTGTTACACTTCTCCTCAGAACACTTTCCTGGTGTTGCATTTCGCGTCTGAGGTGCTGATTCGTCCTGCTGCCAATACGCAGTTTGATGAGTGAGTTTGCGAGAAATACGTGGCATAACTGGCCGTATCTTTTAATTAATTTGACTAGAAGCTTAAATTTTTTTGCACCGCCAACAGAGAGCAGACCTCAGTATTTGACAAAATTCAAGCTGATACTTCAACCCGTGCCTAAGAAAAAGGGTCGTAACTAACGGTGAGACGGACGTACGACAAAGTGATCCTACAAGGGTTCAGTTTTTACTGTCTGAAGTACGAAACCCTGGAAAATGCAATAGGTGCCGAAAGCACCAATGAAAAGACATGGGGAAGGAGTACAAACTGACGATAATGTTGACCGGTGACTGCATCGTATTTTGAAGGTCAGTACGCCCATGCAACATTATGCCCCCCCCCCCCCGCCGCACACACACACACACACACACACACACACACACACACACACACACACACACACACCGTAACACCGCGCGATCACCAAAACTATTATGTTCGACAGTTTTCTCGGGTGTAGTAAATGTTCCCACCTCTCACCGTATGAGGCGCTGCATTGTCGAACATGATGGGTTTGGTGGTCCAGGTGTTATCGTGTAGGGAGGCATAATGCTGAATGCGCGTACTGACATCCGAACCACTGAACACGGTACACTCACCGTCAACATTATTGTAACACACAGCTCCTTCCCCATTTGCATCTGCTCATGCGTGCAATAGACCGTGACCTCACTTTTATAAATGACAATGCGCGACCGCATCGAACTGCACCGGTGGAGAAAATCTTGGCGAATGGATTGACCTGCCCGTTCTCCCGTCTTAAATCCAATACAGCACTTGCGGGACGCGTTGGGAAGACGTAGTGCAGCGCATTCACGAGCACCAATGACCATCCAACAGTCGTAACCGTGCTGGTGCAGGGATGGGACGCCCTATGACAAGAACTCCTTATATAGCGTTGCTGCCTCTGGATCACCGGATCCCGGGTTCGATTCCCGACCGTGTTGGGGAAATCTGTGGTAAGTTCCTATGGGACCAAACTGCTTAAGTCATCGGTCCATAGGCTTACACACAACTTCACTACTTAATCTAACTCACGGTAAGGAAAACACAGACACACCCATGCCCGAGGGAGAGGAATCGAACCTCCGACGGAGGAGGGGGAGGGGGGGGGGAGCCGCATGAACTGTGACAAGGCACCTCAGACCGCATCCCCATCAACATCATTCGTGACTGTGGCTCTATTGGACTGTGCAAATAATAGACTGTGCAAAAAATGGACCAGGCAAAAATTGGACCGGGCAAAAATTGGGACTTCTTACAGGCTCTGATGACCTGCGCGGTTGAGTGCCCCACAAACCAAACATCATCACCAGCATCCAGAGGACCAACCCAATTATTGTCTTTGAATAAAAGCGTCACATCTGTTCGCCTCACTGCACATTTCTTTTAGTTACCTCTGAACTATATCATAGCAGTACTTTCTGTGTGTGATCCAAGTTTCATCGAACTATGTTATTTGGCAGTGACATAACATGTGGAACGCACTTTCTGCCATAGATTTTGTGTGCCATTGTATTATTAATATCGTAATCTGTTCCATGTTAAAGAGTTGAGGAAGAAGGGGGGGGGGGGGGTGATGAAAGAGACGGTAAGAAATTGTGAAACTCCTCCCCAGAATCGGCGAGTTGGTACGCTCCTAGAATTGACCCATTTTCTATTTCCTTGGCTGCTTCATCTTCAATGGCGGTTATACCAATGGACCACCCAATTTCGTGACTATCTAACAACGATATTATATGGAAATTGCGCTTGGAAGACGGGTATGATGTCGCCTTGCCAATACCGTGATAGATTTGGGACCCTTACGGTTTCACGAAACTAAACCCGGCGATCGCCAGCTGGGCTTCCACATTGTTTACGACACCGGCATCGCCATATTAATTGGATACACTGTTTTGTTACCAGTCTTCAGTATGACTTGAAAGCAAATGCGGCACGTACAAGGCAGGTGGCGCGGAGCCGCGTGCCGGGCACACCAACTAAGGACGACTGCTCGTAATTTATACACAAACAATCGATGACAATCAAAAAAATCTAAAATCATCATCTGTTCTGCAACGGCATGTAAGCTGTAACAAAATTTCCTGACAGGTTAAAACTCTATGCCGATCTGAAATTCGAACCTGGATATTTTACCATCTGTAATCCAAATTTGAACTGCTTAGTTGGTATGACTGCTACAAGCGGTGGTACAGCCCCCGTTCCATGAAGCGCATACAACAGCAATTACGACTCACGATGAGAGCACTGAATAGCCGTACAGACCGTCGTATTAAGTACAGAGATGGATAACTGACAGTAATTGCAGGTGTCGACAGAGCTCAACGTAACACACATATCGCTGAATCACCGATGATAACGATTCGTCTGTTCCAAGCGGATGCACGGGTGCTTTGGTCCTACAATAATAACCGCACGTGTCAACTACTCCACAAACAAGTCTTTCAGTGAGATGCAAAGACAATCCTGAAAGGTTTCTCAGTCACAAAATTTGTTCCCTTGCTTTAATTAATTAATGATGCAACATGTTTGGAGGCACAAAGCTCAATTCAGTCTACGATGGCAATACGAAAACATTTCACGGAAATGCATAACAATATATTCGTTCTATATTGTCTTGGAGGCAACGGCCTTGCCGCAGTGGATACACCGGTTCCCGTGAGATCACCGAAGTTAAGCGCTGTCGGGCGTGGCCGGCGCTTGGATGGGTGACCATCCAGCCGCCATGCGCTGTTGCCATTTTTCGGGGTGCACTCAGCCTCGTGATGCCAATTGAGGAGCTACTCGACCGAATAGTAGCGGCTCTGATCAAAGAAAACCATCATAACGACCGGGAGAGCGGTGTGCTGACCACACGCCCCTCCTATCCGCATCCTCATCTGAGGATGACACGGAGGTCGGATGGTCCCGGTGGGCCACTTGTGGCCTGAAGACGGAGTGCATGATATTGTCTTGACGTGTGCCGCGGTCATCTTTATTCACATGAAACGGCTTTCTTCGTGTGGTGTGCTCAACTGCCACCACTGATAGGGCATAATGGATCTTGTTAACCAAGTTTTAAGTGTCCTTTCCAAGTCTATGATGAACAATAGTTAACTAGATCCAAGAAGCTGTAGCAATGGAGGCAATTCAGTACACCACGCGAAGAATGTTACTTCATATGAAGAAACATGACCGCAGCACGTGTCAGGAACAACTAAATCTATGTGCAGTTTTGTTAAATGCTTTTGTACTGCCATTGTATCCTGACAATGAGCTTTATACCTCGAAACATTTTGCTTTATAAAATAAATTAAATAAGTCAACAAATTTTGAGACTCGTGGCATCTTCTGAAATACCTTTGATATTTCTGAAAAAGTGACGTCCCATTAATATTCAATACGGCTTTAAAACGATTATATTTCTCTTTCCGATCGGGCATTATAGTCCTTCCTTTTCTTCCCACTCACCCCACATGTCTTCGAAATCTGCTCGCTCTCGACAGTCGGCATAAAAGCATTTTAACTTCGCGCTTGTGATTCCAGTAACTGCAGTGATCAATAATGGTAAGATTGGTAAGATAGTAAACAGTGTAATACTAGCTTTTATATATTATTAAATAATTTCTTTGCAATAATGCGTAATCGGAACAGCATTGCACACTGTTACACACTGACCCGTACGTTCCGGTAGAAAGGAAGCGCCTCCAGTGTCCATCCGGCCACGCGAGTTTAGGTTTTCTCGGTGGTTTCCCTAAATTACCTCTGATAATTGCCTGGTTGGTTGCTACTATACGGGCTGGAATACACGTACAGTAGTCGCAGAATACTCCACACTGGTGGCGAATTTTTGATTATAGTTACTGTCTGAAAGTTACTGGCAAGTACGTCCTGAAAGTGGGAGCCTTGTCGGACGCGTTTACACACAGCGGGGTGAATGTGTCAGAGAGCTGAAAGATCACTCTGCGAAATTTTTCAGTCGTGGTTCTGAGCGGGAAGGAAGAGGCTGCAACGGAAGAGTGTTGTGCTGCAGATGCATTTTTAATGCTTTCAGTGACAAAGAGAAAACATAAATGACCGTGTCTGTGTTAGATATAAGAGTCGATTAGGCGGCACGATAATTTTAGAGCACGCAAGAATCTCATTGTAGAGTTGTGATGGAAGATCCACCACAATATGGAAATTTTACGAGAATGACAGCGATGGAGTTGGAAAAAATACTGCTTATAATTGGACACAAAATTGCCAAGCAAGACACTATTATGAAGCCCCTTGGAAGATTAAAACTGTGTGCCGGACCGAGACTCAAACTCGGGACCTTTGCCTTTCGCGGGCAAGTGCTCTCCATCTGACACCATTATGCGTAAATCCTCTAGTGTTAAAGACAGATTTCTATAATCATATACGTTTATTCTCTTTAATATTTGATGAAGTAACAAATACGATGGAATAACATTACACCATATTCCATTTTGATAACCATACTCTTTCAACAACCAAACAGGACGAATACATCAAAGTGAAGCATTTACGGACAAGCATTTATTCGAATGTTGTCACATGTGTTGACTTACGGAATTACTAGTAAATTCCTGAAGGCCCGTTCTTTAACACTCAATAATACTAATATAATCAACGAATACCACGTCATAAAAATTATAGACACACTTACA
Source organism: Schistocerca cancellata (assembly GCF_023864275.1). Taxonomy (NCBI): domain Eukaryota; kingdom Metazoa; phylum Arthropoda; class Insecta; order Orthoptera; family Acrididae; genus Schistocerca; species Schistocerca cancellata. The sequence goes on from NC_064634.1 coordinate 302,273,989, forward strand.
TTACCTGAAGTTAAATGACAGTTTTCCGAGTTCCGATTACTTTCAAGCATAACTTCATTTGTTTCTCTATCTTAATTAATGTGTGTTATAAAACTTTTCCTGAGTTCTTAAATTGTGGATATTCGGGTAAAGTTCTTCTGTGGAAGTGTTTCAGCCATCAAACTCTGCTTCTTATCTCGGTTCATGTAGTCCAGTAACAGTAAATTCCGTAACACTGACCTTTCCTCGTACACAGTGTGGTGTCACCGCCAGACACCACACTTGCTAGGTGGTAGCCTTTAAATCGGCCGCAGTCCGCTAGTATACGTCGGACCCGCGTGTCGCCACTGTCAGTGATTGCAGACCGAGCGCCGCCACACGGCAGGTCTAGAGAGACGTCCTAGCACTCGCCCCAGTTGTACAGCAGACTTTGCTAGCGATGCTACACTGACAAATACGCTCTCATTTGCCGAGACGATAGTTAGCATAGCCTTCAGCTACGTCAATTGCTACGACCTAGCAAGGCGCCAGTATCATTTAATATTTATCTATGGATGCCTGTACCGTCAGACCGATGTTCTCCAATTGTGGATTAAAGTAAGTATTCCAAGAGCTTCGTACTTTATTTATTAGACTCAACTCCTTTAACTGTTCCAGACCTCACGCCAGTCTGCGTGAGCTTAAACGCGTGCCTTTCGGCTACCCGTCCTAGTGGATTGGCTGTCGGGTCAGTCCACTACACACAGTAATTAAATGAACAACTTAATCGTGACTCACTTCCTGACAGATTTCTTCGCCACTTCTTGTCGAAACATCGCTGAGATTCACTACACCCTGCATATCCATCGCGACAGCAGTCTCAGCTGTCCCGACGTTTGTAGGGCAGTTTGTTGCAATGTGTATGTGGCACAGTGGATCACATGCTCGACTCTCATTCGTATTAACATAGGTCAAGTTTTCTCAGTGATAGGTTTTTCGTTTATTAATTCTACTTACTATCAATGATGTTTTTATAAGCTCTTTGCTGCGATGCGTTGCTTAAGTCTAGAAATTTCAAAATGGCTAACTGCTCGAGCTGTTCGTTTAGGAGGTAAAACGTGTGATTTCTTCGCTCAAGAACATGCCACGGCCGCAAATTATTGCTCAAAATACGCAGTTCCGTGAATGCTTTCATTTAATGAGTGCATGACTACGAAACAATATACTACCAACATGTAATGGGGTAAAAACGTGAAAAACTTCCTGTCGGAATAAAACTATGTGCCGGACCGAGACTCGAACTCGGGATCTTTGCCTTTCGAGGGCAAGTGTTCATTCTGGAATGTGAAAAACGGCCCAAATCCTGGACGCAGTATGGCAACTCAGCACTCGTGTACTCTCAGCTCTCCCGACTCTGCTTGTATAGTTTTTCCTGTCCGAGAGCTACAATGAACTGTTCTAAGGAGATGGAAGTTGCCGTCTACACAAGAGGTCTAATCCCGCAGAAGCCGACTATCTGAGATGCTGCCCCTCTCTCGGAGGCTAGCGGCGATCTGATTCTCGGACCTGTTTACACAGCTGTTTACTGGCGAAAGCTCTCTGAGAGGGAAAAACTTTCGCGAGTATACCTAGTTTAAGGCTACGTTCGACTGCGCCCCACGTTTATCAAACAACTGCTGTAAGTATGCCCTTAAACCGTTACACCACATGTACAATCCTTCTAAGAGAGATAAAGGAATGAATATTATAACAGCACCCACAACCGTAACTACTGCTACTACTACTACTACTACAAATCGCAGAACGTAAATTATTGGCAACCCACTTTAATCATGATCAATACTAGTTATCATCTGACCTGAGTCTCGGTCCTGTCAGCCATTCGTAGGAGCTCTACAGTCGAACACAAAATATGAATAGTCATGTAACTAAGTCTATTGAAGATAGACAGTGAACGGAAAGCCATTAAAAAAAATTGACTCAGTCTGTAAATAAACCTGAAATTTTAGGTTTATGTGCAGATATCCAACGGCACACATCGTCCAGCACATACAAACTGTATTTTGGATCATCATTGACGTATAAAGTAATCAGGTAGTTGTGTGTTACGTGAGATGGTTCAAATGGCTCTGAGCACTATGGGACTTAACATCTATGGTCATCAGTCCCCTATAACTTAGAACTACTTATACCTAACTAACCTAAGGACAGCACACAACACCCAGCCATCACGAGGCAGAGAAAATCCCTGACCCCGCCGAAAATCGAACCCGGGAACCCGGGCGTGCGAAGCGAGAACGCTACCGCACGACCACGAGACGTGGGCCCGTTACGTGAGAGCACAGCTTCGTACTTACCTCTTGTTGATAATCACAACAAAATTACAACAGGGAATCCTCCTGCGGTTTTTTCGTCGCTGTAATCTTTTGATGATCCTTCTCTCCCGAAACAGCATGAACTTACCTGAAAAGAGAGAAACAGTAGGAATTAGTACAACACGACAGAGAGAACAAATATACTGCCGAAAAAAAATCGCAACATAAAAAAAAATGAATGCGGAGTAATGAAATCTCGAGAATATACTAGGTCTACAACTTTGCTTCCGCCGTTTCTTCTCGAAGTTCGGGGCTTTATTGTGAAAAACAAAACATTCATGATTCATAGTATTGCCCATCGCTGGCTACTACATGCTCCCATCTTTCAGGTAGCATACAAATCCCGTGGAGGAAGAACTGGGCGTATTTTGTGGGGATCCATGAACTTGTAGCGACGCTGCCGCGCGCTAATTCAAGCTCGCCGGTGTGTGTGTGTGCTGTGCGCGTGTGTCAGTGCAGTGGTGTGCGGTCGTAATTACTTTACGCGACGTAGTTCCGCGCTCAGCCTCTAGAGGCGCTGTGTTTTCTAGCTGTTATATACGTTCTGTTTATTATTATTATTATTATTATTCCTTGTTTTTTGAGTTAGTTAGTAGTTCCATGCCTCCTGACTTGTGTGGACGAGTACTGTTTTCTCTCCTAGCTACGGAAGTTTCCGAGGATTAAGGATCCTCTGTATAGGCCGGAAGCAAATTTTATAGCTCCGATCGGTCCATGCATGCCAGGCGTCGTCAGATACGCGCTCGCAATAAAGTTATTGTTGCTCAACTGAAGGTCTTCATTCTTCTGAATCACGTTAAGCAAAGGTCGGACAGCCACCAGTTTAGCTGAATCCGACAAACTGATTCAATTTTGCACTTGTTCTTATGATCGGAAGTGCTGGTCAGCCAGGCTGTATGCCACTGATCGGGAAAAAGAAAGGTGGTAGTCAGAGAGAGCAACGTATGGAGAATACGGGGCAGGGATAGGACTTCTCATTTCGACGTTTCCATGTATATTTTGACGGGTTTTGCGACATGGGGTCGAGCACTGACCTGCTGCAAAATTACCTTTACGTGTCTATCGCTGTATTGTGGCCGTTTGTGTTTCAGTGCTGGGCTCGAACGCATCAACAGCTTTCGATAATGATGTCCTGTGACTGTCTTCGTCTGTTTCAGTAGCTACGGAAACGTTGTGTCTTCCACCGCCATGCCGGTCTTCGACATCAGAATCACCGTTCTTAAGGCGTTGAAAACATTCTCTGCACGTTCTTCCACTAATTATTCCCTCACCATTGGTCTTACCCAGCATTTTAGGAGCTAAAGCCGCATATTTCTCTACGTTACAGCAGAGAATTAAAACTTACTGCAAATGGCGAGAAATGGGTACGTAAGTTGACGTACGTGATCGAGAATAACCTTATGATGCAGTCACAAATCGACTACCATTTTTACGGCATTATGTTTACAGATGCCTACGCTTATTGTATTACACCTATGACCAACCACCTGAACCCCACTTGCCGCTACTGTCATCTATTGCAAAACGGTGGAAGCAAAGTTGTAGACCTAATATTTGTCTAGGTAACATATTTAAGTGATTAACATTGTAGGATCACAGGTTCACGTAAACGCGAGATAATCCATTCCAAATCTGAAACGCTGGAACGCTGGTACATTAATAGGCGGTATAACCGCCAGAATGTTGAACGCAAGCATGGAAACGTGCATGCATTACGTTGTACAGGTGCCGGATGTCAATTTGTGGGATGGTATTTCGGGCCTGTTGCACTCAGTCGGTCAATGAAAAGACGGTTAATGCTGGTTGTGGATGACGGTGGAATTGTCATACGATGACGTCCATCCGATATGTGCTCGATTGGAGACAGATCTGGTGATCGAGTGGGCCAAGGCAACAAGTCGACATACTTAAGTTCAGATTGGGTTACAACAGCACTATGTGGTCGAACGTTATCACGCTGGGAAACACTTCTTGTAATGCCGTTGATGAATGGCAGCTTAACAGGTGGAATCATTAGACTGACTTACAAATCTGCGATCAGGGTGCGTGAGGTAGCCGCAAGAGTGCTCGTGCTGTCTGTCATACGTGACTCCTGATGTAGGCCCAGTGTGTCAGTGCGCAGACAGGTTGGTTCCAGGCTACCAACTGGTGTCGTCCTCACCAACACACGGCCACCGCTGGCACCGAGGCAGATCCAGCTTTCACCTCCACTCTGGCCTCCATCCAGCTCTGAAGTCGCAAATGATGGTTGTTTGGGACAACTGTAATGCACGCTAGATGGTGGTTTGGGACCACTGCTAAAGGGTGTTTGCCACAGAGCTTCCTTTGAAGTAACCGATTTGTAACAGTTCGTTATGGCACTATGGTGGCAAATGCTGCTCAGATTTCTGCTGCAGATGCATTACAATGTTCCAAAGCCATATGCCGAACACGATAGTCTTCTCTCTTGATAGCCGGCCGGCGTGGCCGAGCGGTTAAAAGCGCTACAGTCTGGAACCGCACGACCGCTACGGTCGCAGGTTCGAATCCTGCCTCGGGCATGGATGTGTGTGATGTCCTTAGGTTAGTTAGGTTTACGTTGTTCTAAGTTCTAGGAGACTGATGACCACAGCAGTTGAGTCCCATAGTGCTCAGAGCCATTTGAACCATTTCTCTCTCGATAACACCACGTGGCCGCCTGCAGCCCGGTCTTCTTGCGACCGTAATTCTGTTGACCACCGCTGACACCAGTCATGTGCAGCGGCTACATTCCTGTCAAGTCCGTCTGCAGTATCGTAGAAGCTACTCGTACCTATTCACGACCTCGTTCAAACTCGAGAGGTGTTGAAAGTGGCGTCTGTATCACGTTAAAGGCATTCTTGACTAACATCAACTCACCACCCCCAATCTCAAAGGTAACTAACGGCCACGAACGTTACATCGTGTATTTATAGCAAACCTGAATTGCATCCTCATAGTGGCGTTACTAGCGCCACTCTTATACGACTGGCGCGAGACTGGAACAGATATCATTTTTCAGATACAGAAACACCCCTAGCAACCTTTGTTTATGCCGCACAACTCCTTCGTGGTGTTATGATGTTTTTCCATCAGTGTATTATTCATGATTTTTTGGCTGGATCTGTAGCATATGAGCCCGCATCTCGTGGTCGTGCGGTAGCGTTCTCGCTTCCCACGCCCGGGTTCCCGGGTTCGATTCCCGGCGGGGTCAGGGATTTTCTCTGCCTCGTGATGGCTGGGTGTTGTGTGCTGTCCTTAGGTTAGTTAGGTTTAAGTAGTTCTAAGTTCTAGGGGACTGATGACCATAGATGTTAAGTCCCATAGTGCTCAGAGCCATTTCTTTTTGGAAGCATATGAAATTTAACTTTGAAGGTTTTTATGCCATTGCATTGTTTCCTTCTAAACGCTCTATGCGTGTAATATAAATGTCCTATACGTATAATACAAATGTTCTGTATGTAAAATGTGTTACTCGCTTAACTGTGGATACTGTCTTCACTGTGGCGCTAACTGCCGAACGAAATGGGGAGCTGCCTCTTACACGTGGCCGCAATGTCACAGTCACGGCAGTTTCACGCTTCGTGATTTCTGCGTCCTTCGAAAAGCGACAGGTCTTGCGGAGATCGTTCTGCAAGTAAAGTGACTTGTCTTGAGTTCTGAGATTCTAACTGAGCTACAGAATATTCTGTTTTTACTGTTTGTTCAGTGTACAGATTGAGTAACATCGGGGATAAGCCACAGCCCTGTCACACTCTCTACTTAAGTTCAACACAAAACTGCAATCACCGTTCTGTACAAGCTGTACACAAACTTTCACTCCTTGCGTTTTATCTGTGCTACCTTCAGAGTATCAAAGAGTGTGCTCCAACCGACGTAGTCGATACCTTTTCCCAATTTTACAAATGGTGTAAACGAACGCTCCCCGTTATTCAGTCGTAGGGTCAGTATTGCTTCGCGTGATCCTGCATCTCTCTTGGAACCCAAACTGATTTTCTCGGGTCCTGCAAGCCTTTCCATTCTTCTTATAATAATGTGCGTCAGTATTCTGCGACCACCACATTATATTGATGATTAAGTAATGCCGACATCTGTCAACATCTCCCTTCTTTGTAACTGAGATTATTACATTCAATGTTGAGGATATTTCACCTGTCAATACGCTTTTTGTATCAGATGTAAAAAATTTCTCAAGGAACTCAGTAATTCCGAGGTTATATCCTCTACTCTGTCATTTTTAGACCTAGTTGTTTCACTGCTCTGTGTAATTCTTCTCACAGTGTCATGTCTTCAAATGGTTCAAATGGCTCTGAGCACTATGGGACTCAACATCATAGGTCATAAGTCCCCTAGAACTTAGAACTACTTAAACCTAACTAACCTAAGGACATCACATACACCCATGCCCGAGGCAGGATTCGAACCTGCGACCGTAGCAGTCCCGCGGTTCCGGACTGCAGCGCCAGAACCGCTAGACCACCGCGGTCGGCTGTCATGTCTTCCATCTGACCTACCTACACTCTCTTTTTTTTTTCTCATGATACTGGCATTTATACCCTCACTTATTGTTAGCGCAAGAAATGACACGTCTGAGAAGGGATTCACAAATACTGTGACAACACGTCTAATATAATAAATGATATCTCCGAGGATCACCACAGAGTACAGACTGAAAAGTCGATAGGTTTCACAAACTGTTAAATTGTTGCACACGTCGCTACTCAAGGAAGCCTCTACATCTTAGTGATAAAAGAACGAATGATTGGCTATCATTTAATAAAACATTCTCGGGTTTCAAGCCGCATCAAGTGGTTTACTGCCCACGAGCTTTCGGCAGAGATCTCCTCTGCCATTGTCAAGTGGATGACTGTCGCGTGGTTGTCACTGCAGTGCTTATATAGCCGCGCCGTCGCTCGTGTCGTCACTGGTGCTCGGTCCCGCACCATATATGGTAATGTTTTGGCCGCGCCACCGCCCGGCCCGCTTCAGCTCCTTCAACACCGGATCCCACGCTGTACTCAGCTGCAGTCCACCGTCTCTACTGAAGGTGTTGTCAGACATTCAAATCTCTATGGCCTCGTTTATCACGCTATCCCAGAAGCCATTAGTCGTTTAATAATAGACGTCTCATCGAATGCAATTCGGTGTCCGTATTCCAGAGCATGTTCTGCTACAGCTGACTTTTCGGGATAGCGCAGACGGTAACAGCTTTCATGTTCTGTGCGGCGCTGTTCAATAGAGCGAACAGTCTGGTTGACATAGAACTGCCCACATCCACACGGTATCTTTTAAATTCCTGGCGTTCTGAGGCCTACGCCGTCTTTCACAGATTTCATTAGTTGCCGGATCTTTGCCGGGGGCCTGCAGATTGTGTCTATTTTATGCCTCTTCAGGAGCCGACTAATCTGCCCTGTTGTCGAACCACAAAACCGTAACAGTGCAACCTGCTTGGTGTCTTCTTCAGAGGTCTTCTTCCTTTGAGGCTTGGTTGACACTGCTTGTGAGATCTGTTTGTTGTTGTAACCGTTTTCCTTAAAAACTTTGCGTAAGTGACTCAATTCTCTCGGCAAGTTTTCAGCGTCCGAGACGGTTTCAGCTCGATGTACTGAGGTCCTCAGAACTGACTGTTTCTATGCCGGGTGATGGAAGCTGGTGGCGTGCAGATACCGATCCGTGTGGGTGGGCTTGCGGTAAAAGCTATGACCTAGAGACCCATTGGGTTTACGGCGGACAAGCGCGTCCGAGAACGGCAGGGAACCCTCCTTCTCTACTTCCATTGTGAAGTTGATGTGGTCATGGATGCTGTTGAGGTGCTCCAGGAACTCTTCTAACTTTTCTTGTCCATGTGGCCAAATGACGAAGGTATCGCCGACGTAGCGATAAAAACAGCTGGCAAGTTGGACACTGTGGACACGGTATAAGGAATACGGTGGACTTCATCAATCGGATTAAAGGTCTGTGACTTGCTGAAGGGGATATTATGGTTAGCTTCGATGTGGTTTCTTTATTCACGTATGTCCCCATCACAGACAATATTGATTTTTTGTCCCAGATCTTTGACGACACCATCGTGGATTTATTTAAGCACACTCTGACGTCATCATATTTCTTACATGATGGACAATGTTTTAACCAAACTGACGGCGTGGCGATGGGAAATCCATTAGCTCCAGTAGTAGCCAACCTCTTTATGCAGCATTTCGAAGACATCGCCTTGGACACGGCTCCTGCAAAGTCGAGCTGTTTTCACTTTCTAACTTTCGGGTTACATCTTTGGAGGTACAACTGGCTACTTCATCAAATACGCAAGGAGAGGTAGGAAGGAACGAATAGTAGGTCATTAGAGATGGAGCACAAGCTAGGAATGTGTCAAGAAGACATAAGAAAATCGGTGGTGCACTTTCAAAGGAACCATCCCAACATTTGCCTGGCACAATTTAAGAAATGAGGGAAAACCTAAATTTGGAAGGCCGGACGCGTTGTCCTCCCGAATGCGAGTTCAAAATGAACACGGAGCACTGAATTTATTGGTGCATTATGTATTGTTTGGAGGGCGTTATAACATTACGCAACGTCACACTCGTTTATATATCAGATGACATGTAGCAAGCTTTAAGTACAATAATTATCTTATCTACATTGGTAAAATTAAACATGAATAACAATATTGGTTGGGATTCACAGATAGGGACGAAAGGCTGGAGTCAGAGGAAGGGGAAGAGAAAGAGAGAGGGATCGAGACGGTGGAAGGAGTGACTGGATGACAGCAAATTTTCCAAAACACGAGGTTCGAATGTTATTTCTGTTACATATAATAACTAACTAAAGGTTGGAGTAATACGGTGGTTAATGCTTCAAAATATGCAGAGAGGTTGTGGCACCACCTGGAAGCCTATCGAATCTCTCTTCCTCTTCCTCTGCTTCCAGACTTTCATGCCTGTCTCTGAATCCCAACCATAATTACTATTTATGTATAATTTTATCAATGTAGCCAACATAATTATTGTACTTACAGTTTGCAACATGTCACCTGGTTATATAAACGAGTGTGAAATTCAAGCTATGTAAGCTCGACACAATCGGATTTATAGACCACCTGAAATATTTATTCCAACCCATGATTCAACACCTCAAAACAAAGATCTCCAAAATCCTTTAAAACTTATTCCGTAATAATGTACACTACTGGCCATTAAAATTGCTACACCCAGAAGAAATGCAGACGATAAACGGGTATTCATTGGACAAATATATTATATAGAACTGACATGTCATTACATTTTCACGCAATTTGAGTGAATAGATCCTGAGAAATCAGTAACCAGAACAACCATCTCTGGCCGTAATAACGGCCTTGATACGCCTGGGCATTGAGTCAAACAGAGCTTGGATGGCGTGTAGAGGTACAGCTGCCCATGCAGCTACAACACGATACCACATTTCATCAAGAATAGTGACTGGTGTATTGTGTCGAGCCAGTTGCTCGGCCACCATTGACCAGACGTTTTCAATTGGTGAGAGATCTGGAGAATCTGCTGGCCAGTGCAGCAGTCGAACATTTTCTGTATCCACAAAGGCCCGTACAGGACCTGCAACATGCGGTCGTGCATTATCCTGCTGAAATTTAGGGTTTCGCAGGGATCGAATGAAGGGTAGAGCCACGGGTCTTAACGCATTTGAAATGTAACGTCCACTGTTCAAAGTGCCGTCAATGCGAGCAAGAGGTGACCGAGACGTGTAACCAGTGGCACCCCATACCATCACACCGGGTGATACGCTAGTACGGCGATGACGAATACACGCATCCAATGTGCGTTCACCGCGATGTCGCCAAACACGGATGCGACCATCATGATGCTGTAAACAGAACCTGGATTCATCCGAAAAAATGACGTTTTGCCATTCGTGCACCCTGGTTCGTCGTTGAGTACACCATCGCTGACGCTCCTGTCTGTGATGCAGCGTCAAGGGTAACCGCAGCCATGGTCTCCGAGCTGATAGTCCATGCTGCTGCAATCGTCGTCGAACTGTTCGTGCAGATGGTTGTTGTCTTGCAAACGTCCCGATCTGTTGACTCAGGGATCGAGACGTGGCTGCACGATCCGTTACAGCCATGCGGATAAGATGCCTCCCATCTCGACTGCTAGTGATCGAGGCCGTTGGGATCCCGCACGACGTTCCGGTCGGCCAGAGTGGTCGAGCAGTTCTAGGCGATCAGTCTGGAACCGCAGGACCGCTACGGTCGCAGGTTCGAATCCTGCCTTGGGCATGGATGTGTGTGATGTCCTTAGGGTAGTTAGGTTTAAGTAGTTCTAAGTCTAGGGGACTGATGACCTCAAATGTTAAGTACCATAGTGCTCAGAGCCATTTGAACGGCCTCCCGTATTATCCTCCTGAACCCACCGATTCCATATTCTGCTAATAGTCATTGGATCTCGACCAACGCGAGCAGCAATGTCCCTATACGATAAACCGCAATCGCGATAGGCTACAATCCGATCTTTATCAAAGTCGGAAACGTGATGCTACGCATTTCAGCTCCTTACCCGAGGCGTGACAACAACGTTTCACCAGGCAACTCCGGTCAGCTGCTGTTTGTGTATGAGAAATCGGTTGGAAACTTTCCTCATGTCAGCACGTTGTAGGTATCGCCACCGGCGCCAACCTTGTGTGAATGCTCTGAAAAGCTTATCATTTGCATATCACAGCATCTTCTTCCTGTCGGTTAAATTTCGCGTCTGTGGCACGTTATCTTCGTGGTGTAGCAATTTTAGTGGCCAGTAGTGTAGTTATGATGGATATTCTTTGTACTCTGTGATAACGTTTCTCTTTTACTGTATGATCCTTGCTCCTAATAGTTTTCAGACGTCTTTGTTTACAAAATATGACAATATACATGTGGTGTGTTACGACAGTAAAGGAACCTCTGACCACTGGAGGTACCCTATTTTACTTGTTTTATTTTTACCGTTAGATTTACGTTTAGTTTTTTTCTCGAATAAGTCCGAAAAACAATATTTCCCCACTAGACAATGCAACAAGTTCCTCCAAAAATCTTAACACAACACACACTTACGTCATACTAACAAATGTAAATGATTGAGGTCTAAACGTTTGAAACACGTCGTGGAGATAAATGAACAGTGACATGTAACAGTAAAATTGTTTATAATTGGAAGCAAACTGGCATTCGGCCACAGTAGCACAATAACCCATGATGAGCAATATTTATAACGGGCAGAGCCATAAATGAGTATAACTTTGGCAAAAGAAAGAGAGCTGCGGACTCTCAAGAGCCACAACTGTACGACGCGACGCCATGTCGGAGCCGCTGCGACGCCGGCCCGTTCGGCGGTTGACGCAGGCGCGCCGCGGGTTTCGCCACGGCGCGGCGTGTCGTCCTTCGCGGAAGAGTCGGACGAGGCTCTAACACGTGCTGCGCGCGCCCACGCTCGCCGTACCCCCAGCCGCGGAGTTTTATTGCAGCGGCGACTGCCTACCGAGGTCACGTGGGCTCCTGGAACCTCCAGCACCTGTGGCTGCCACTCGAACGTTCTCTCAAACACAGTTCTGCTCACATTTTCAGCTTGCTATAGTGTCAAGGTGCCACTGTGCTCGAGTTGGTCGGTAGAGACTGCGTTCATTATCCACAGTGGCATTTCGAAATTTAGGCAGCGAGATCCTTATCTCGCTGTTTCGAGCATCAACGACTCACTTACCTTTGTTTTTTTTATACCCAGCTGTTTTCCTACTGATTTGCGCTGTCACCTATCTTCCAGCGTTACACAGCTAATTTTTTCCCTTCATTTCCATACCTGCTACATCCGAGAACCTTCCTCTACGACTCGTCCTCCCTGCTCGTCCACACAGATCCAAGCTAACTACTTTTGGCAACTTTGCTATCTCTCCATATCTACATACAGGGTGTTACAAAAATGTACGGCCAAACTTTCAGGAAACATTCCTCACACACAAAGAAAGAAAATATCTTATGTGGACATGTGTCCGGAAACGCTTAATCTCCATGTTAGAGCTCATTTTAGTTTCGTCAGTATGTACTGTACTTCCTCGATTCACCGCCAGTTGGCCCAATTGAAGGAAGGTAATGTTGACTTCGGTGCTTGTGTTGACATGCGACTCATTGCTCTACAGCACTAGCATCAAGCACATCAGTACGTAGCATCAACAGGTTAGTGTTCATCACGAACGTGGTTTTGCAGTCAGTGCAATGTTTACTAATGCGGAGTTGGCAGATGCCCATTTGATGTATGGATTAGCACGGGGCAATAGTCGTGGCGCGGTACGTTTGTATCGAGACAGATTTCCAGAACGAAGGTGTCCCGACAGGAAGACGTTCGAAGAGTGTGCTCCCTGCCGCCGTTGGATAAGCAGCTGCAGCAGCAAGTCGTATACTCCTAGCTCACTCATTTGTTACATAGTTTAATTCTTAATTTCTTTGCGTGTTTTTGGTACTTGCATTGTTTAATTCATAAATTTCGGGCGTATTATAGTATTTGAGAGTTGTAGCATCGCGTTTTAGTACCTGAATAGTATAAATTCGCGTAGTCGTCTGTCATCTGTTTTTGTTTTGAACGGCCAGTGTCGGTTGGTCACAGTCAGTGTGCTCCCTGCCGCCGTTGGATAAGCAGCTGCAGCAGCAAGTCGTATACTCCTAGCTCACTCATTTGTTACATAGTTTAATTCTTAATTTCTTTGCGTGTTTTTGGTACTTGCATTGTTTAATTCATAAATTTCGGGCGTATTATAGTATTTGAGAGTTGTAGCATCACGTTTTAGTACTCGAATAGTGTTAAATCGCGTAGTCTCCTTCCACCGCCGAGCAGTGTGTCAGCAGTGCACAAGTGGCACCATTACTGCATTTACTAGGCAATCTTGTATTTTAATAACCGCTTCAATTTTGTGTCGTTTTGTTTGCGCTCTCTGTAGATTAGTTCAGACGTTCTTTGCACAAGTTTTTAGCATGGATAGGGACTGCAACTGCTGTGTTCGGATGCAGGCTGAGTTGGCATCCCTTCGCTCCCAGCTTCAGGCAGTGTTGGCTTCGGTCACACAGCTTGAGGCTGTTGCCAATGGGCATCACTGTGGGGGTCCGGATGGGGGTTTGTCGGGGACGGCCAGCTCGTCCCACGCATCCCCCGATCGGACTACGACTGTGGTTGCCCGGGATACTGCCCGCATTGAGGCTGATCCCTCACCTGTGGTAGAGTGGGAGGTCGTCTCAAGGTGTGGCAGGGGGCGAAAGACATTCCGGAGGGCTGAACGGAAGGCCTCTCCAGTTTGTCTGACGAACCGGTTTCAGGCTCTGTCTCAGGCTGATACTGATCTTCAGCCTGACATGGCTGCTTGTCCTGTTCCAGAGGTTGCCCCTCAGTCTGCAAGATCCGGGCAGTCGCAGAGGGTGGGCTTACTGGTAGTTGGGAGCTCCAACGTCAGGCGCGTAATGGGGCCCCTTAGGGATATGGCAGCAAGGGAGGGGAAGAAAACCAAAGTGCACTCCGTGTGCATACCGGGGGGAGTCATTCCAGATGTGGAAAGGGTCCTTCCGGATGCCATGAAGGGTACAGGGTGCACCCATCTGCAGGTGGTCGCTCATGTCGGCACCAATGATGTGTGTCGCTATGGATCGGAGGAAATCCTCTCTGGCTTCCGGCGGCTATCTGATTTGGTGAAGACTGCCAGTCTCGCTAGCGGGATGAAAGCAGAGCTCACCATCTGCAGCATCGTCGACAGGACTGACTGCGGACCTTTGGTACAGAGCCGAGTGGAGGGTCTGAATCAGAGGCTGAGACGGTTCTGCGACCATGTGGGCTGCAGATTCCTCGACTTGCGCCATAGGGTGGTGGGGTTTCGGGTTCCGCTGGATAGGTCAGGAGTCCACTACACGCAACAAGCGGCTACACGGGTAGCAGGGGTTGTGTGGCGTGGGCTGGGCGGTTTTTTAGGTTAGATGGCCTCGGGCAAGTGCAGAAAGGGCAACAGCCTCAACGGGTGCGGGGCAAAGTCAGGACATGCGGGGACCAAGCAGCAATCGGTATTGTAATTGTAAACTGTCGAAGCTGCGTTGGTAAAGTACCGGAACTTCAAGCGCTGATAGAAAGCACCGAAGCTGAAATCGTTATAGGTACAGAAAGCTGGCTGAAGCCAGAGATAAATTCTGCCGAAATTTTTACAAAGGCACAGACGGTGTTTAGAAAGGATAGATTGCATGCAACCGGTGGTGGAGTGTTCGTCGCTGTTAGTAGTAGTTTATCCTGTAGTGAAGTAGAAGTGGATAGTTCCTGTGAATTATTATGGGTGGAGGTTACACTCAACAACCGAGCTAGGTTAATAATTGGCTCCTTTTACCGACCCCCCGACTCAGCAGCATTAGTGGCAGAACAACTGAGAGAAAATTTGGAATACATTTCACATAAATTTTCTCAGCATGTTATGGTCTCAGGTGGAGATTTCAATTTACCAGATATAGACTGGGACACTCAGATGTTTAGGACGGGTGGTAGGGACAGAGCATCGAGTGACATTATACTGAGTGCACTATCCGAAAATTACCTCGAGCAATTAAACAGAGAACCGACTCGTGGAGATAACATCTTGGACCTACTGATAACAAACAGACCCGAACTTTTCGACTCTGTAAGTGCAGAACAGGGAATCAGTGATCATAAGGCCGTTGCAGCATCCCTGAATATGGAAGTTAATAGGAATATAAAAAAAGGGAGGAAGGTTTATCTGTTTAGCAAGAGTAATAGAAGGCAGATTTCAGACTACCTAACAGATCAAAACGAAAATTTCTGTTCCGACACTGACAATGTTGAGTGTTTATGGAAAAAGTTCAAGGCAATCGTAAAATGCGTTTTAGACAGGTACGTGCCGAGCAAAACTGTGAGGGACGGGAAAAACCCACCGTGGTACAACAACAAAGTTAGGAAACTACTGCGAAAGCAAAGAGAGCTTCACTCCAAGTTTAAACGCAGCCAAAACCTCTCAGACAAACAGAAGCTAAACGATGTCAAAGTTAGCGTAAGGAGGGCTATGCGTGAAGCGTTCAGTGAATTCGAAAGTAAAATACTAGGTACCGACTTGACAGAAAATCCTAGGAAGTTCTGGTCTTACGTTAAATCAGTAAGTGGCTCGAAACATCATGTCCAGACACTCCGGGATGATGATGGCATTGAAACAGAGGATGACAAGCGTAAAGCTGAAATACTAAACACCTTTTTCCAAAGCTGTTTCACAGAGGAAGACCGCACTGCAGTTCCTTCTCTAAATCCTCGCACCAACGAAAAAATGGCTGACATTGAAATAAGTGTCCAAGGAATAGAAAAGCAACTGGAATCACTCAACAGAGGAAAGTCCACTGGACCTGACGGGATACCAATTCGATTCTACACAGAGTACGCGAAAGAACTTGCCCCCCTTCTAACAGCCGTGTACCGCAAGTCTCTAGAGGAACAGAAGGTTCCAAATGATTGGAAAAGAGCACAGGTAGTCCCAGTCTTTAAGAAGGGTCGTCGAGCAGATGCGCAAAACTATAGACCTATCTCTCTGACGTCGATCTGTTATAGAATTTTAGAACATGTTTTTTGCTCGAGTATCATGTCGTTTTTGGAAACTCAGAATCTACTATGTAGGAATCAACATGGATTCCGGAAACAGCGATCGTGTGAAACCCAACTCGCTTTATTTGTTCATGAGACCCAGAAAATATTAGATACAGGCTCCCAGGTAGATGCCATTTTCCTTGACTTTCGGAAGGCGTTCGATACAGTTCCGCACTGTCGCCTGATAAACAAAGTAAGAGCCTACGGAATATCAGACCAGCTGTGTGGCTGGATTGAAGAGTTTTTAGCAAACAGAACACAGCATGTTGTTCTCAATGGAGAGACATCTACAGACGTTAAAGTAACCTCTGGCGTGCCACAGGGGAGTGTTATGGGACCATTGCTTTTCACAATATATATAAATGACCTAGTAGATAGTGTCGGAAGTTCCATGCGGCTTTTCGCGGATGATGCTGTAGTATACAGAGAAGTTGCAGCATTAGAAAATTGTAGCGAAATGCAGGAAGATCTGCAGCGGATAGGCACTTGGTGCAGGGAGTGGCAACTGACCCTTAACATAGACAAATGTAATGTATTGCGAATACATAGAAAGAAGGATCCTTTATTGTATGATTATATGATAGCGGAACAAACACTGGTAGCAGTTACTTCTGTAAAATATCTGGGAGTATGCGTGCGGAACGATTTGAAGTGGAATGATCATATAAAATTAATTGTTGGTAAGGCGGGTACCAGGTTGAGATTCATTGGGAGAGTCCTTAGAAAATGTAGTCCATCAACAAAGGAGGTGGCTTACAAAACACTCGTTCGACCTATACTTGAGTATTGCTCATCAGTGTGGGATCCGTACCAGATCGGGTTGACGGAGGAGATAGAGAAGATCCAAAGAAGAGCGGCGCGTTTCGTCACAGGGTTATTTGGTAACCGTGATAGCGTTACGGAGATGTTTAACAAACTCAAGTGGCAGACTCTGCAAGAGAGGCGCTCTGCATCGCGGTGTAGCTTGCTCGCCAGGTTTCGAGAGGGTGCGTTTCTGGATGAGGTATCGAATATATTGCTTCCCCCTACTTATACCTCCCGAGGAGATCACGAATGTAAAATTAGAGAGATTAGAGCGCGCACAGAGGCTTTCAGACAGTCGTTCTTCCCGCGAACCATACGCGACTGGAACAGGAAAGGGAGATAATGACAGTGGCACGTAAAGTGCCCTCCGCCACACACCGTTGGGTGGCTTGCGGAGTATAAATGTAGATGTAGATGTAGAATTGATCGGCGTCTTAGGGAGCACGGAACATTCCAGCCTATGACTCGCGACTGGGGAAGACCTAGAACGACGAGGACACCTACAATGGACGAGGCAATTCTTCGTGCAGTTGACGATAACCCTAATGTCAGCGTCAGTGAAGTTGCTGCTGTACAAGGTAACGTTGACCACGTCACTGCATGGAGAGTGCTGCGGGAGAACCAGCTGTTTCCGTACCATGTACAGCGTGAGCATGCACTATCAGCAGCTGATTGGCTCCCACGGGTACACTTCTGCGAATGGTTCATCCAACAATGTGTCAATCCTCATTTCAGTGCAAATGTTCTCTCTACGGACGAGACTTCATTCCAACGTGATCAAATTTTAAATTTTCACAATCAACATGCGTGGGCTGACGAGAATCCGCACGCAATTGTGCAATCACGTCATCAACACAGATTTTCTGTGAACGTTTGGGCAGGCATTGTTGGTGATGTCTTGATTGGGCCCCGTGTTCAATGGAGCACGTTATCATGATTTCATACGGAATACTCTACCTGTGCTGCTAGAACATGTGCCTTTACAAGTACGACACAATATGTGGTTCATGCACGATGGAGCTCCTGCACATTTCAGTCGAAGTGTTCGTACGCTTCTCAACAACAGATTCGGTGACCGATGGATTGGTAGAGGCGGACTAATTCCATGGCCTCCACGCTCTCCTGACCTCAACCCTCTTGACTTTCATTTATGGGGGCATTTGAAAGCTCTTGTCTACGCAACCCCGGTACCAAATGTAGAGACTCTTCGTGCTCGTATTGTGGACGGCTGTGATACAATACGCCATTGTCCAGGGCTGCATCAGCGCATCAGGGATTCCATGCGACGGAGGGTGGATGCATGTATCGTCGCTAACGGAGGACATTTTGAACATTTCCTGTAACAAAGTGTTTGAAGTCACGCTGGTACGTTCTGTTGCTGTGTGTTTCCATTCCATGATTAATGTGATTTGAAGAGAAGTAATAAAATGAGCTCTACCATGGAAAGTAAGCGTTTCCGGACACATGTCCACATAACATATTTTCTTTCTTTGTGTGTGAGGAATGTTTCCTGAACGTTTGGCCGTAACTTTTTGTAACACCCTGTATTTGTGATAAAACCCCTTCGTGTTATGATCGGTGCTTCCCTCATGATGCAAATGTAATGCATCGTGCCATTAACAGCCATTGGTCTATGCGAACTAAAGTTCAAAAGGAAACTGTAGCTGTCAGGTGGATCTCCTTTCCCTATTACCTGTTTCTATAGACTTCTTTAATTGAAACTTCCTGGCAGATTAAAACTGTGTATTGGACCGAGACTCGAACTCGGGACCTTTGCCTTTCACGGGCAACTACCAACTGAGCGGGACCTTTGCCTTTCGCGGGCAACTACCAACTGAGCTACCCAAGCACGACTCACGCCCCGTCCTCACACCTTTAATTCCGCCAGTACCTCGTTGGTAGAGCACTTGGCCGCGAAAGGCAAAGGTCCCGAGTTCCAGTCTCGGTCCGGCACACAGTTTTAATCTGCCAGGAAGTTTCATATCAGCGCACACTCCGCTGCAGAGTGAAAATTTCATTCTGGAAACTTCTTTAATTGTCTAACTTTGTAGTTTATACACTCCAAGACAAAAAAAAAAAAAAAAGACAACGACGCATCCTAATGGGCTGGAGATCGCTGAATGTGATGTACATGTACATACAAATGATTACAGTATCAGAAAAATTGCATGACCTATTCAACAGAAAAAGCTTCACAAATTGAGCAAGTCAGTATCGCGTTAGCCTACCACTGCCCCTTACGAAAGCATTTATTCTGCTTGGCATTGATTAAGGGAGTCTTCTAGAAGGGTATCGAGCCCATTCTGTCCCATTGGCGAGTTTCATCCTCAAAATCCCGACCTGGTTGGAGGATCCTGCCCATAATACTCCTAACATTGCCTATTGGGGAGAGGTTCGGCGACTTCGCTGGCCGAGGTAACCTTTGGCAAGTACGAAGACAAGCAGTGTAAAATCTCGCCGTGTGTGGGAGGTCATTAACTTTATGAAATGTCAGCCCAGGACGGTTTGCCATGAAGGGCAACACAACGGGACGTAGAATGTCGCCCACACACCGCTGTGTTGTAAGGGTCCCGCAGATGGCAACCAAGGCGGTCCTGCTGTGGAAAGAAATGGTACCCCTTACCATCACTCGAGGTTTTCTGGTCACATGGCGGGCGACATTCAGGATGGTATCCCGTCACTGTCCGGGACATCTGCAGACTTGTCTTTGCTGTTCATCGGAGCTCAGCTCGAAGTGGGGCTCTTCACTGAAGACAATTATTCTACTCCAGTCAGTGGTATTCCAGGCCGAAGACGTGTCTGGAGACTCCCCGGACAGCGTGGGGTACCAAGCTGACTGTCGCCCGACAGTCAGATTATAATGGTCTGGGGGTGCCTTTTTTTTCATAGCAGGGCCCTTCTGCTTTCCATCCGCAGCATCCTTGCTGCACAGCGGTACGTCGACGAGTCAGGCCTCGTTTTTGTTGCCCTTCATGGCAAGCCATCCTGGGCTCACGTTTCTCACACGGCGAGAGCTTCTGCTGTTTGTCTTCGTGCTTGCTAAACCCTATCTTGGTCAGCGACGTTGTCGGATCTCTGCCCAATTGAGAAAGTCTGGAGTTTATGGGCAGGGTCCTCCAACCAGTTAGCCGACCATATAACGCACCAATTGGAAATAATTTGGCACGATTGCCCTCAGGACATCTAACACCTCCATTAATCAATTTCAAGTCGAATAACTACTAATTTAAGAGCATGAGGTGGACCAACGCGTTATTGACTTGCTCAATTTGTGAAGCTTCTTCCCTTGAATAAATCATCCAATTTTTCTAAAACTTTAGTCATTTGTTTATCTGTAAATGTACTTCAAATCTGTCTTTTTCCATTCCATTCGGATAATTCCTTCGTGCTGCGTAGTTTTTTCTTTTTTCCTTTAAGTGTGTATCCGCTTAATTTTTGGACTCTCTCTAAAACACCCCACTTCACTTGCGTTCCATTTTGCCGTAAGTTCTTTCCATGCTTCGCTTCCAGACAATACTTTCCTCGAGAAGAAAAGTTTACAAAACTTTGTCGGCCGTTCGGGCTTGTATGGCCTCATAGAAACCACTGAGGAGATGTAAGAATATACCTGTCACTAATGTGTACGACAAATTTCGTCTCGTATTGCGTAAAAACTGCACGTGAATGTGCACACTGCACTGCTATACTTTAGAAGAACTACTTTCTGTAGTAGGAAATACTTCAGTTTGCCGATAGTGCAGGTGGGGGTGTTGATCGTGCTCCTTCAAAATGTGAGTCGAAGGCCTTGACTATTGCGCCATATCCCTTCTTTGCAACGAACGAAAACGCAGGTGCTTGGAGAAACTTGACTAACATTATACTGTGTAACAAAAAAATCCAGAACACCACACATTACTGTTCTTATTATACAGTATAACATATCACTGGAAAGTCATTCGATGAGACCGCATTATCAGGGGACTACAAGGAGCAAAACAGTTGTTCAGTGACAGACGATCTATGTACAAGAGAGGATGCAATTGTAGTGCAACTGAGAGCGTATTCTTTAAGATCTTACAAATATGTCGACCAGTTGACAACAACTGGCACAGTGAGTAAAAAATAATACATAGCTTACTGTGAAAGTTTTACTCGATTAACTGATCACGAGTGGAGCCTTCAAGACAGCTGCGGACAGCTGACGACGAGGGCATCAGAAGCAGCTCTGAATGGGAGAAAAGTGGGGAAGGAAACCAGATATGACCTTTTCGAAGGAACCGAAGCTGTTCACGAAACAGTGGAAAACTTTAATCAGCGAAGCAGATAACAAAAACCATCGAATATAATTAAGATGTTACATTTAGGACACGTCAGGTGAAAAGGCAAATTGAAGCTAGAAGAGGAATCTCAAGAAAGAGAGTGTCTTGACTGTGAAAAATTTGATATTGTATCGTTTACGCCTGCCACGGGATACGGAGAAACTGCAAAAAATGTGGTAGCAAAAACATCCGTAAGCAGATGAGTATTACAAAAAGGAGGATGGAGCTTTGAACCGGTATACTCTCGACTACGAATCCAGAGTGCTAACAACAGTGAAACCTTATTCTTGGTGGCTCGGAATAAAGGCTTCAAACATGGGTTTAGTCGTGGGAAAAGCATTTGATCAGCTGTGAACCTTTGGTTGAAAGGAGCAGTTCTTGTAGGCCGTAGTTGGTATCAGCTGCCTTACTATTCGCATGTAGCACGCCACAGCACTATACACATGATGATCTGTGTTACGAAAAGATGTAAATATCGATAGTATCTGCTACTAGATAGTAAGGTATAACGCCTTTGTTTTATGACCATCGTTCAATTACACTGGCCACGAACGATGAAAAGCTCTTTAATTATGTCATGTGTGGATGTCGTCTATTTAAGAAAGATTTTAACGACATGTGAAGCCATAATAGCACCAACACTAATCAAGAATGCTTTATGAGTTGGAGGTGGTTGGTTAGTCAGCCGGATTCAGTAATCAATCGAAATAATAACGATTTCAAGAGCGAGCCCGACTTCACGGGTTTTCAATCCATAACGCAAATAAAAATGGCTCTGAGTACTATGGGACTTAACATCTGAAGTCATCAGTCCCATAGAACTTAGAACTACTTAAACCTAACTAACCTAAGGACATCACACACATCCATGCCCGAGGCAGGATTCGAACCTGCGACCGTAGTGGTAGCGCGGTTCCAGACTGATGCGCCTAGAACCGCTCGGCCACATCGGCCGGCTAACACAAATAAAAAAATTGCATCATATCAGGTATCTCCTGCTTGACGATGTCAACGATCTTGAACACTGGCCCAGTTAGACAAGAATGTGCGAGGGAATGGGCGTTGGCGCCGTAGAAGAAACCTGAAATTATTTGGAACAGACAAATAACTAAGTTAACCACTGCGCCACTTTGTTCTGTGTAACATATGGCAAATGATAATTACACGTTACATTGCTGACTGTCTATAAAAGTAACAGTAGCGCTACTCATTTCGCAATCATCAGTAATGTTTAGGTTATTTATTTATTTTGATGTTCAAAGAATTTTTTGGTCACTTCTTTTATTTAAGCGAATAGTGAAATAAATTAAAGAGGCGCTTCACACGCAGTTGAGACTCTCGTTAACTTCTTCCTACTGAGAAAGTGCAGTTGAATCTGCAAAAAAAAGGACGCGCGGCCTACGCCAACGACGCAGAGTGTAACAAGCCCGCTGCGGCTGCCAGCTCTGTCGGCTTCGGCAGTACAAATATTTATGGGCGACGTGCGAGGCATGTGTTAGCTACTTGCGCAGTCTTCAAGTGCGGAGGACTGCCGAACATAACTCGTTTTACTCTCTCCTCTCAAATGCGTCAACGTTGAGCAGTCGAAAATTTGAAAATTTCTCTAAAATACATTCCCAGCCTTAAAAACAGAATACCCGGAAGGACAGAAAATTACGAAGCTTCACCTACTGTTTGTATACAGTATGGTAGCAAGTATACATGACTAAATTTGTTGGTGATTTGGCGGTATACAGGGTGAGAAATGTGACACTGCTTCCACTTCCGGCACCGACAATGGCTCTAACTTGGCTGAACATCGAGTCTAGCAGCTTGGGTGACAGACACACCATCTGATGAGAATTATCGGGAATCCCCGATATATTGCGGAATTGATCACTGGCTGTGGCGAGAGGCGGCGAGTGTTGTGTTGTCGGGAGATAAGCAGTACCAGCAGAATGGGTCAGACAAGAGAGCACAGCGACTTCCAACATGGGCTACTCCTTGGCTGTCACCTGACCAACAAATCCATCAGCAACATTTCGACGCTTCTATAGCTGCCTAAGTCGACTGTCGGTGATATGTGAGACCTGATGGTAGTCAAAGGAAGGCATAATTCGGTTACGATTGTGGACGGGGCCGTAATCAGTTACTATTGGTTGCCTTTTACAATCATACACAATTTATTTTAAACCACTAATTCCAGATTCAACAATAAATAAAAAAATACCACACGTTATTAATGAAGGAATAAACAACAGTGTAAAAAATAGTGTTTTCAGTGAGTTGCAATCTATCAAATCACCATTAAATACAGATGCAAGAATTAATGTTTTAAAAGCAAGCCACTGTGATCTGGGCAGAAGGCCTTACACGCCAGGATTGGCAATAAATTAAGAATTGTTTAAAACTCGCTGCAACTTACAAATTACAGGTATTGAAATATTAAAGGTAAATCGCCACAAACATAGCAGACGGCATCAGACGCCATAAATGGCGGTAAATAAGGTTTTAAAGGCTCACTGCGTAAATACAAATACCAAATTAGAATTTTAAGGCAAGCGACCACAATCACGGCTGAAGGCGTTACACGCCAAGAATGGCAATAAATTAAAAATTGTTTAAGAACTCGCTGCAGTTTACAACTTACAGGTATTGAAATATTAAGTTAAATCGCCACAAACATAGCAGACGGCATCAGACGCCATAAATGGCGGTAAATAAGGTTTTAAAGGCTTACTGCTAAAATACAAATACCAAATTAGAATTTTAAGGCAAATGACCATAATCACAGCTGAAGGCCTTATAGCCAGGAACGGCAATAATACAAAAAAATTTTGAAACCTGCTGTCAAACAGCAAATACAATAGGAAAGGTTAATTTTAAAAAAATAAAAATAAAAAAAACACCAAAGCGACTGATCCAGACAGTGCTCAAGCAATCGACCTCTGAGTAGGTCCGGCAAAAAACACTTTCGCGAGCAATGAGATAGTCAGCCAAGAGCAGCAGTCACTTCACAAGATAGTAACGTAGACTAGTGGCAGTCTAACGAATGACTGATGATAATCTTGCTGAAGCTACTTGACGTCCGATAAACGAAATGCAACGATGGAACAATACGCGAAAACCGGAACCGGCGGTCTGTACTACGTCCAGAATACTGTGTTTAGAGTCCCCAGAACGAGAAAGGAATCACTACCACCAGAGTGGTAATGAACGCTGTCAAAACTACACGCCTTACCTGACAGCATCGGCAAGGTGACGAAGTGTACATTGCCGTTACATACAATAACCTGTCCGCCGCTCGTGGTCTCGCGGTAGCGTTCTCGCTTCCCGAGCACGGGGTCCCGGGTTCGATTCCCGGCGGGGTCAGGGATTTTCACCTGCCTCGAGATGACTGGGTGTTTGTGTTGTCCTCATCATTTCATCATCATCCAGGATAGTGGCGAAATTGGACTGAGCAAAGGTTGGGAAATTGTACGGGCGCTGATAACCACGCAGTTGAGCGCCCCGCCAACCTAACATCATCATACAATAACCCCCAGGGCACGTAACTGGGGCGTTAGTGGCCACCAGGCAATAAAATTACCGCTCGTTGAGCTTAACAAATTGTAACAAGAATGATATTTTCACTCTGCAGCGGAGTGTGCGCTGATATGAAACTTCCTGGCAGATTAAAACTGTGTGCCCGACCGAGACTCGAACTCGGGACCTTTGCCTTTCGCGGGCAAGTGCTCTACCAACTGAGCTACCCAAGCACGACTCACGTCCGCTACTCACAGCTTTACTTCTGCCAGTACCTCGTCTCCTACCTTCCAAACTTTACAGAAGCTCTCCTGCGAACCTTGCAGAACTAGCACTCCTGAAAGAAAGGATATTCCGGAGACATGGCTTAGCCACAGCCTGGGGGATGTTTCCAGAACTTGCCCGCGAAAGGCAAAGGTCCCAAGTTCGAGTCTCGGTCGGGCACACAGTTTTAATCTGCCAGGAAGTTTCAAATTGTAACAAGTTGAACGCAGTAAATAGTAATAAGAAGCCGAGGAAAGCTTATCAGATCCGCCTTCCCCAAGCACTCCACTCGCTGCTCTTCGCCTCAGCGACACTACGATCAGCAACACGAACCCAAGTCACTGGAGAATCGCGGGATATCACAATGGTGGAGTTTCCTCTACTTCGATTGAAATGCACTCATCTTAAAGCTTGCTGGATCCGGTTTACGACGAAGTCGTGCACCCTCGTGACCACAACCGCTCGATCCGGCAGTCCACGAGTGCCACCAGCGGTCCCAGCGTGTTCTCGCCCCGAGCGGACCTGGCTCCTCCTGAGACCCCCCACCGAACTGGCCCACTCACACGACCCGAAAAAACGACGACGTCGCCCCAAAGATAGTGCAACAGATACTACATATCGATAACCACCGCTGCTGCCACTAGCGGACAGGCAACGCCTGCGAAACCGAGTGGCGCCTTCAACACGAGAAGAAGACAAACAACCACAACCATGCCAACTAAACGATACCGTCTGGCCTCCAACAGAGGGCGGAAACCTACAAACAGCGCCAACGCGAGCCGCAGCACGGCTCAATGAGACTGAAGATCAAACGCGAATGAACAACCACAGGTAAACCAAGGCCACACAGACCTCATATCAGTCTACTGACCATGAAGGTAAGAATAGAGGGAGACGCCGTGACGTCACGGCTGTGAAGCTGTGTGAAGCCGAGGGTAGCCATCTCAATCAGACCAAAACATTGCTGCTGTAAGCTTGTGTGCATAGGCTTGTCGCTCGCTTTCGGAAGGATTTTGCGCTATTATGGTGACTTGTGTGGTGTTCGGATGTACGAATCGTTCTGATTGTGATGCGAAATCGAAGGGAATAACATTTCATGTGTAAGTTGTCTCGTTAAGTGTGATTTTAGAAGTTCATTGTGAATGAAC
Source organism: Schistocerca cancellata (assembly GCF_023864275.1). Classification (NCBI taxonomy): domain Eukaryota; kingdom Metazoa; phylum Arthropoda; class Insecta; order Orthoptera; family Acrididae; genus Schistocerca; species Schistocerca cancellata. Next base: position 302,299,959 of record NC_064634.1, read on the forward strand.
GTGTGCTACATCGGTACTTGTACTATAGCGTGTTTTCCTCCTGTATGATTTTAGATTTCCTAAAAATGAAAGTCGGAAAGCTCTGTGGGAGAATTGGCGTGCGTCTAAATGGAGCCTTATATGTTCTCAGCATTTCCGAGAAGAGGACATAGACCGAACTTCCCTTTCAACAGTAAGGCTCCGAGAAAATGCTGTACCATCAGTTTTCCCTACACACCTAAAACATTTGCAAAAGGTATGTTAATTCAAAAAATTAAATTCTTAGTTTTCAAGTTCACGTTTCAGTATAATACGTACGTATCGTCGATAATCGAAGTGTTGAGTAACTCATTTTGTCTTCATCATGCACCAAATTAAAAGCTAACACTACATTAAGTGGCGTAAATTATAGGCCTAAACAGGACACTGTGTAGATTTGCCATTCTATGTACCGTATTTCAGTAAATATTGGTGGTAATCAACAGTGTTTCCCAGTAGTGTAACGTATCTGAAATGTCCCAGTACGTATTACAAACATGATGTATTTATGGGGCTTTGGAGGGAGGGTATAGCTAACTTAGTTTTCAGTTTCTATTATGTAGTTTGTGATACACGTTTATTACTGAATTAACAAAATTGTATCGTTTACATAGAAGGCTAGCTATTCGTAATATTACATTAAAAACTATTTTTTATCAGAAGAAACGCGGAATTTCGCCTTTACGAGATTTTATTTTAAACAAAAACTTTGAAACAACCAATCTGATGACGTTACATGCGTATATGGTGCAATTAGCGACTGTAATACACGCAGCGCTATAGCATACTGGCAATGTTTTGGTCAGAGTGTCATGGCAGCGAGCCACGCCCCCACGGCTTCAAAACGTAGTACGGCTGGGATACGTAGCGCCATCTCCCCTTATTCTTACCTCCATGCTACTGACGGACGGGACTGTTGAGTACTGCAAAGGTCGATTGTACAAAATCGCTTGAAATCAGCGGGAGGAATAGCTCGTCAGTTCCAAAGTGCTACCAGCCAACACAATGACTGTCTGTAGGCAATTATAAAAAATGGGATTCTCGTGCGTCGCGTATTTCTGTAGTCAATGCTGACTGACGCTTGAGGTGGCGTGAAAAGAGTCTGTATGAATGCATGGTGTCTCATTACGCGGAATCAGCGACAACGAATGAAAGTGTGTACCGTACCGGGATTTGAACCCGGGGTATCCTGCTTGCTAGGCAGGTGCGTTAACCACTGAGCCACCCGCGACACAGCGTTATCGCAACTGCACGGACTATCTCGGAGCGCCACACAGCCGACCCGTTTTCCCTCCGAGCGCCACCTGTCTGCAGTCCCTCCATGATCGCTACTCAGAGAATCCCGCATGAGGTCGGACGTAACTTGTGCATCCGCAATGAAGGAGGTGGATCCACTGCCCATACACATGTCCGAAAGAACAGACACCACACATTCATTTAACGGATTCGCCTAGATGGTCAATGGATCCACATTCTTCAGTGTGGACGCATAAGTACGTCTGACCTCCTGTGGGACCCTCAGAGTAGTGAGCATGGAGGAAATGGATAGGAACTGCGGATATGTGGAGCTCGGTGGGAATGTGGGTCGGCCGTGAGGCGCGCCGAAATAGTCTGCGCAGTTGCGATAACGCTGTGTCGCGGGTGGCTGAGTGGTTAACGCACTTGCCAGGTAAGCAGGAGATCCCGGTCCGGTACACATTTTCACTGGTCGCCGCTGATTTCGCGTAATGTCCCGTTTCACTGCCATTAGTGATCCTTTCCTCTCCTCTCCTCTCCTCCCCCCCCCCCCCCCCCGCCCCCTCCACCTTCATCTTCAGTTTACGTCATTGCAGAATGCAGGAGTGGAAACGAGTGATCTGGAGTGGTGAATCACGCTATATCCTATGACAATGGGATGGAAGGGTTTACTTTTGGCGAATGCCTGGAGTCCGTTACCAGCCATCGTGTGTAGTTCCAATAATGACGTACTGGGAAGGTGGTCTGACGGTATAGGGATGTTTTTCGTGGTTAGACTGTGGTCCCCTTATTGCGTTTTAGAAAACGCCAAATGCAGATGGACACGAACACATTTTACAGCACTGTCTACTGCGCAGAGTAGAGAAACGGTTGGAAGACGATGATTATTTGTATCATTCTGACAAAGCACCCTGTCATAAAGTAGCATGTAGGAGGCAACGGTTTGTGGACAATAACATTCCTGAAAAGCACTTACTTATCCTTACTTCCGAACGTCTTTGGGATGAGCTGGAAAGTCTGCTTCACTCCAGAATCCAGCGTCCTACATCATTACTTTTGCTGGTTTCGGCTCTTGAGTAACAACGGGCTGTCATTCTTCCACAGACATTGAGACGTCTCACTGAAAGTGTCCCCTGCAGAGTTCGAGCTGTCATGAAGGCGAAGGGTGAACACACATTATGTTAATGTCCACTAACAGATGTCCGGATATTTGTGATGAGATAGTGTACGTGTGCATCATTCCACACTTTTTCAGCTCGATGACAGAGTTCGTTAATCCCAGCGACTGGCAAGTAGTGACCTACCAATTTTTCGGCAACCCATGACCGTACACTCGTATTCTGTGTATCCAGTGCCACTCATACTACGTTATGAACCCGATGACAATTGCGAATGCAGCCTGGCAACGTTCATTCTTCTCAGAGCCTCCATACGTGGACACACCCGTGCTGTGCGAGTACACAGAATAGGGACTCATCTGAAAAGAATTACGTGGTGCCGCTCCTGTGTCCAGTATAACTGTCAGCATGCCCCACTCAAGAAAACTACAATAATGGTCGCCACGCAGACGGTCCGCAACGCTGCAGACGTTTCCCACTGTCCCTTTGGATACGCATATTTCTGCACAAGCCAGATTCCTGACATCTACATGACAGTTCGTTAATATCAGCATGTAACCATATTTACAAACGAATGTGTGACGGGAGTGTAAAACGGCTCGTTCCACATCATTACGATTAATCACACAAATGATCCAAAGAACATGAAACTAAGTAACAAATATAGTACGTGTAGTGGCTGTACGATCCTGCACGGTAGAGCGGGCAATGTGTCTGTCCTCTCGGGCGCTAGACGCGTGAGACCATAAGGTCCGGCATTGTCCTGAGTATGGCCCTTCTAAATAAACGTGCGATTTCTAAACGAGGAACTCAATGCTCAATCTTCCTTCTATACAGAACGTAGATGGCGTTACTGTTACGTACTTTCTGGGGTGGCACTGAAATGCAAATTACACAGTACAGTCACATCAGGGTGAACACCGTCTGCTTTCTTATCAAGTGCAGTAACGACACACAGACGGTGGGTGGCAGCACTAGCAGTAGAGGTTATACAAGGCGGGTTGCGGGAACGCGGAAAAGGAGCGATTTATCCGACATCCAAAAGGGCAGGATCACTGGCTTTCGGGCCAAGAGTGGAAGCATTTGCGAAATGGTAATGTTCGTCAACTGCTCACGTGACGTCTTGGATACAGTATACCTTGCGTGGTAAAATGAAAACTGCCACCGAGACAACTGTGGTTTGCACCACGGGCCATGTCTGAAGGGGGTGAACAAAGGGTGTACGGGCAAACATACGAGCAACTGTTGAGCAAATGACCGGCCAGACAACCCGAGGCACCACCAACAGTGTCTCCTCAACGACCAATCAGTGAAAACTGCTGCGTCTGGGCCTCTGCAGTAGGCGCCCGGTTCATGCTCCCATGCTGACTGCCCTTCATCGGCGATCAAGGCTGGAATTTGCACGCCACTACCGCGACTAGAGGACAAATGCAAGGATGTAGAGGCTTATCTCACTAGGGGTAAGATAGATACTGACTACAGGAAAATTAAAAGAGACCTTTGGAGATAAGAAAACCACTTGTATGAACATCAAGAGCTCAAATGGAAACCCAGTTCTAAGCAAAGAAGGGAAGGCAGAAAGGTGGAAGGAGTATATAGAGGGTCTATACAAGGGCGATGTACTTGAGCACAATATTATGGAAATGGAAGAGGATGTAGATGAAGATGAAATGGGAGATACGATACTGCGTGAAGAGTTTGACAGAGCACTGAAAGACCTGAGTCGAAACAAGGCCCCCGGAGTAGACAACGTTCCATTGGAATTACTGACAGCCTTGGGAGAGCCAGTCCTGACAAAACTCTACCATCTGGTGAGCAAGATGTATGAAACAGTCGAAATACCCTCAGACTTCAAGAAGAATATAATAATTCCAATCCCAAAGAAAGCAGGTGTTGACAGATATGAAAATTACCGAACAATCAGTTTAATAAGCCACAGCTGCAAAATACTAACACGAATTCTTTACAGACGAATGGAAAAACTAGTAGAAGCCGACCTCGGGGAAGATCAGTTTGGATTCCGTAGAAATACTGGAACACGTGAGGCAATACTGACCTTACGACTTATCTTAGAACAAAGACTAAGGAAAGGCAAACCTACGTTTCTAGCATTTGTAGACTTAGAGAAAGCTTTTGACAATGTTGACTGGAATACCCTCTTTCAAATTCTAAAGGTGGCAGGGGTAAAATACAGGGAGCGAAAGGCTATTTACAATTTGTACAGAAACCAGATGGCAGTTATAAGAGTCGAGGGACATGAAAGGGAAGCAGTGGTTGGGAAGGGAGTAAGACAGGGTTGTAGCCTGTCCCCGATGTTATTCAATCTGTATATTGAGCAAGCAGTAAAGGAAACAAAAGAAATATTCGGAGTAGGTATTAAAATCCATGGAGAAGAAATAAAAACTTTGCTGTCTCTGACAGAATTATAATGTCATCGGCGAACCTCAAAGGACTTGGAAGAGCAGTTGAACGGAATGGATGGTGTCTTGAAGGGAGGATATAAGATGAACATCAACAAAAGCAAAACGAGGATAATGGAATATAGTCGAATTAATTCGGGTTATGCTGAGGGAATTAGATTAGGAAATGAGAAACTTAAAGTAGTAAAGGAGTTTTGCTATTTGGGGAGCAAAATAACTGATGATGGTCGAAGTAGAGAGGATATAAAATGTAGACTGGCAATGGCAAGGAAAGCGTTTCTGAAGAAGAGAAATTTGTTAACATCGAGTATAGATTTAAGTGTCAGGAAGTCATTTCTGAAAGTATTTGTATGGAGTGTAGCCATGTATGGAAGCGAAACATGGACGGTAAATAGTTTGGACAAGAAGAGAGTAGAAGCTTTCGAAATGTGGTGCTACAGAAGAATGCTGAAGATTAGATGGGTAGATCACGTAACTAATGAGGAAGTATTGAATAAAAGTGGGGAGAAGAGAAGTTTGTGGCACAACTTGACCAGAAGAAGGGATTGGTTGGTAGGACATGTTCTGAGGCATCAAGGGATCACCAATTTAGTATTGGAGGGCAGCGTGGAGGGTCAAAATCGTAGGGGGAGACCAAGAGATGAATACACTAAGCAGATTCAGAAGGATGTGGGTTGCAGTAGGTACTGGGAGATGAAGCAGCTTGCACAGGATAGAGTATCATGGAGAGCTGCATCAAACCAGTCTCAGGACTGAAGACCACAACAACAACAACAACCGCGACTAGACGTCCACTGAAGGGCAACAGGTCCTTTGCCGATGACAATGTTTTATGCTCCATCGGACAGATGGCTGTTGGCGTGTAGGGCGTGAATCTCTTGAAAAGCAAACGATTTCCAGCACTCGTCGGAAGGGTCCAGGCAGGAGGAGGGAGCGTTATGGTCTGGGGAATGTTTTCGTGACATTGCCTGCATGATTTAGTCGTTCTGGAAGGCATAATGGATCAGTACAAGTATGCGCCTATCCCTGGGGACCACTTCCACCCCTACATCCAGTTAGTTTTCCGCATCTACCGGCATGAGAGTGCGAAGTGTCACACAGCTCGCAGTGTACGTGCGTGGTTCGAAGAGCACCAGGATAAGTTTGCCGTACTCCCCTGGTGACCAAACTCCCTGGATTTTAACCCAACCGAGAGTCTGTGGGACCATCTCGATCGCGCTGTCCGTGCCTCAGATCCCCAGCCAACAAATCTAGGGCAGCTGGTCACGGCGCTGGAGTCTGCATGGCTCCACATCCGTTTCGGTACCGTTTAGAGCCTCTATGACTCTGGTTGAAATGGCTCTGAGCACTATGGGCTTAACATCTGAGGTCATCAGTCCCTTAGAACTTAGAACTACTTAAACGTAACTAACCTAAAGATATCACACACATCCATGCCCGAGGCAGGATTCGAACCTGCGACCGTAGCAGGTGCACTGTTCCAGACTGAATCGCCTAGAACCGCTCGGTCACAGCGGCCGGCTCACTGACTCTCTTCCTGCACGACCACGCTACAGAAGGTGCTCATTATGTCTTTTGACAGGTGGTCATATTAGCGTCATTGAACAGGGCATATGTATAATTAAGCGCGTAGATAACATCACGACAATTTGTTTGTTTTATGCCGCCTTCAAGGTGTAATTTTTACGTCCGATAGTGTATTAACTCCGAACTGATCAGCAGTATTGTATTGCGGCCCGTTTCTACTACAAATCCTGTCGAACAACCAGTTTATAACCTCATCGTTTCCTCTGGCAACAGACGCTCAAACCTATTGCCAAATTATTTCTTATTATAGGCAAATGTTATAAATGAACGTGTAGCCCAAATCAGTAGGATCTCCATGATACCTGAGCACAGAATCTCTGCTATTCATACATTTCATTATGACACTTTCGTAGGGCAGCAACTGTTACTGAAAAATTATTCCAGTCACAGTAACAAATTGAGTATATCTTGTGAGCAAGGTTTCGGCATACGGAGTCCATTGCGTTCTTACACTGCTAAATGATGCGCTTCGTCATTTTCACTTGGAATCTTATCTTTAACTGTGAGGTCAGAGAATATGGTAAAACAATCTATGACGTGATGTTCTCATCATTGTACGTCCATCACTTTTAATTATAAGTCACTTGGGCTTCATTTTATTGCATACTAGGCCAGCCCCCTAAGTTTTTAACCATTGTATCATTTGATTAGTGTTTGGACTCTAACCAAAACATAATCGTTGTTATGAGTTACACTGTTTAACTCGTCCTCCAGTTCTTTCGGCAAAACAGTCAACAGTTGTTTCATATTTTAACTGTGTTATTCTTGAAATGAATTTCAGTCATTTGAAAACTCGAAACTGTGCGGTAATTAAAGAAAAATAAAGCGATCTTTTAATCCATCCAGCGGCAGCTTCTGTGTGTCAGAAAGTTATCACTCAAACACAAGAGTTACATGCGCAAGCAGACTATCTGACGCAGTGAATCACAGCATCTTTATTCATCCCGCACACACGCGCCCGTCTCTTCAAGTAACTTGGAACTCAAGTCGAATATACATTGTCCTGTAGGTGAGTCACCATTTGCCTGAATTCATATCAGACGGGGTGAATGTGCGACATTCCTTTCCACATCATGAAACACTGAGTAAGCTCATTTACCTTCATAGCTATAGCTTTGCATACGAGCCTTCACTCACCCCGATAGCCGTGCGTGTTAAAGCGCCAGGCTGCGAACGGGGAGGTGCCTCAGCCCCAGATCAAATCTGCCCAGCCTGGATATAGTTTTCAGGCGGTTTCCCACATTCCACTACGTGAATACCGGGCTGGTACTCAAGTCCCATCTCAGTTACACCATCCGGAAACATTTCGAAAACTTTCGAACAGTTTGAAACGAATCACTCTACACGCAGACAGTTGGGGTACACACATACCGTCCCGGGGGTAGCGACTGAATTGAAATAACATCACACACTTCTCAAAGCGTGACGTTTCATTTTGTTTCCTCCTCCTCCCCCCCCCCTCTTTGTGTTTATCTTTTTTCCATGCAGTGTAGTAACAAAATAGAAGCTCCGCAAATTACCGTCAGTCAGTAGAAGAGGCCCCACAGCCGTCTCTCCCCCATTACCATATGTAATCATAGACGTAACTGAGGTACGGTTCGTTTCTTTACTTGAGCATATGAGCACGTAAGTCTGTGCTCTGCTATCGTTTTAGCATTCTACATTTTGTAAATTGTTATTATTATTATCTCTTTACTTTCTCAGACGTTAAGTCTGGTTAAAAATGGAAAGTGACGCGGACCTTGATCAAGCATCACTTCCTTTTAACTGTACGGTATATGTTATATTGCATTTAGGAACTTTCGGGTAATTGAATTTGTATCAATAATTACGGATTTCTGTAATTGTATATATAAGTTTGGATGTAGCTGTATTGCATTGATGTACTGGTGGATATTGTGTGGTATGACTCCAGTAGTTGATAGTATAATAGGTATAATGTCAACTTTATCCTGACGCCACATGTCCTTGACTTCCTCAGCCAGTTGGATGTATTTTTCAATTTTTTCTCCGGTTTTCTTTTGTATATTTGTTGTATTGGGTATGGATATTTCGATTAGTTGTGTCAATTTCTTCTTTTTATTAGTGAGTATGATGTCAGGTTTGTTATGTGGTGTTGTTATATCTGTTATAATGGTTCTGTTCCAGTATAATTTGTATTCATCATTCTCCAGTACATTTTGTGGTGCATACTTGTATGTGGGAACGTGTTGTTTTATAAGTTTATGTTGTAAGGCAAGCTGTTGATGTATTATTTTTGCTACATATCATGTCTTCTTGGGTATTCTGTATTTGCTAGTATTGTACATCCACTTGTGATGTGATCTACCGTTTATATTTGTTGTTTGCAAAGTCTGCATTTATCTGTTGTGGTATTGGGATCTTTAATAATATGCTTGCTGTAATATCTGGTGTTTATTATTTGATCCTGTATTGCAATCATGAATCCTTCCGTCTCACTGTATATATTGCATTTTCTTAGCCATGTGTTGGATGCGTCTTGATCGATGTGTGGCTGTGTTAGATGATACGGGTGCTTGCCATGTAGTGTTTTCTTTTTCCAATTTACTTTCTTCGTATCTGTTGATATTATGTGATCTAAAGGGTTGTAGAAGTGGTTATGAAATTGCAGTGGTGTAGCCGATATATTTATATGAGTGATTGCTTTGTGTATTTTGCTAGTTTCTGCTCGTTCTAGAAAGAATTTTCTTAAATTGTCTACCTGTCCATAATGTAGGTTTTTTTTGTCAATGAATCCCCGTCCTCCTTCCTTTCTGCTTAATGTGAATCTTTCTGTTGCTGAATGTATGTGATGTATTCTATATTTGTGGCATTGTGAACGTGTAAGTGTATTGAGTGCTTCTAGGTCTGTGTTACTCCATTATTATTATTATTATTATTATTATTATTATTATTATTATTATTATTGCTGTTGTTGTTACAGTAATTAGTCCGGAGGCTGATCTGATACTGCTCTCTCATCTAGTTTATCTAGGACAAGTGTTTTCATGTCATCGCAACTACTGCACCCAAGATCCATTAGTACCTGCTTACTGCCTTCAAGCTTTGGGCTTCCCTCATAAATTTTATTTTTATCAGTTCTCTTCATTACAAAATTAAATATTCATTGATGTCTCATAGTGGGTCCTATTAACATAACCCTTCTTTTAGTCAGTTTGTGAATAAATCCTTTTTCTCCCCCATTTGATTCAGTACCTCTTTATCAGATATTGGATCTACGCATTCAGTTTTCATTCTTCCGTAGTACCACACATCAAAAGTTTCTATTACTGTTTATTGGACACGTTTCACTTCCTTGTATTCAGGAAAGGCACCTTAACACGGGACCAGGGTTTCACACATACAGTATCTTTTTTACATCATAATTACCTAAGAAATAGCCGTTTTAATACGACAAGCAGTACTAAAATGATTTCATTGTCTTTGGTGACAATGTGAGTAAATAAGGCTGACTATGAATAAGTGAAGTAAACAGAGGCATTGATTCTACTACTGCTGCCACTAATGATGGTAATAATAATAATAATAACAATAATGATAGTGGCAGATACAAAAGGAATTTATAGGTGTACAAAATAAATGTTTTCTGATTCAGCGTGTTCTGGGGAATGGAAACTTAACGAGTTTGCCCCAACTAAGATATCTTCGAATTTGGTGGAAAGGAGGTGGTACAAGGGTAAAAATTGCATACGGGGACAATGGTAATCAATATTGTTGTGTAGTAGATATGTTATTTGTAGTAGATATGTCATTGACTGTCTCTGGAAGCTTGAGATGTTCACTTCTCTAATATAATGCGGAATATTGCTCCAAACTACCGAGAAGGTCTACGAGGAAGTGGCTGAACGATGGAGTGGAACCGAAAGGATTTTGCTCTGACGGGAACGAATGTTTCTACCAAATTGCTCAAACAAGAACGTTAAGGTCGAGGAGCGATATGAAGGATAGTGTACGCTGATAAGACAATAGAGAAGACAGGAGGTGTGGAAATCTCCACGCTTGTCTGCACGCAGGCAGGATAGCTGTGCATATGATGGTGAAACATAATCAAGGAGTCGAACATCACAGACATAACGAACACAGGCATTCCTAACCAGTTCCAGTCTCCGTGAGCCTTCCTGGGAAAGACCTTGCAGGATAACACCGCTGTAATCAGTGATTCCCCTGTTGTAACTCATTTTGTGACCTACTTTCAGACTTCGCCTGTTTGACTTCATCCATTTGTTGTTGAATTTTATCCGCACTAGAGACAAATAGAAGAAGGGCGTTTACGTGACGTAAAAAGACTTTCAGTTGATCGTTAAAACACTATGACATTGGGCACTATGGCGACTTCAGTGACGGTCGTAAAACGGTGACGTAAGACCACGCTGTGTGCGGCGACGTACACAGCTCAAGACAGCAAGTGTCGAGCCATAACGCACAGTGGCAGGTAGCGCCGTAACCGGGAACTCGGCACTCCCCTGGTCACGAAACGAGATCGCCGCTGCGGGGTTACCCAGCAGGCAATTTCATGCATGTTAGCTATTTTTGCAGGGACTATCTATGCGAAGTGAAGTCATATACAGGTCGTTCTGTTAGCTCATGAATACCAGGATGCCGTATACGAAGGTGTCCAATTTGACGCCTTGTTCTTTGATTTCCGAAAGGGATTCCGCACAGCTTCGCACTGTCGTTTAGTGAATAAAACACAATGCCCAGCCACATTAATGTGACACATCAGAAGCCTGAATAAACACCTTTGACAGCGAGAACGTGGATAGAGTGTGTCGGTGAGGTCCTGGATGGAACCGACAAGGATGTGTTGTTATGCCGACTCCAGTGGCGTAGTCAGCTGAGCTCGGTTTCTCGGTTGAGGATCCATAGCGCATGCAGCTCCATCGGTTGGGTTTAAGTTCAAAATGGTTCTGATGGCTCTGAGCACTATGGGACTTAACTTCTAAGGTCATCAGTGCCCTAGAACTTAGAACTACTTAAACCTAACTAACCTAAGGTCATCACACATATCCATGCCCAAGGCAGGATTCGAACCTGCGACCGTAGCGGTCGCGCGGCTCCAGACTGTAGCGCCTAGAACCGCTCGGCCACCCTGGCCGGCCGGGTTTAAGTCCAGAGAGCTTTGTAGCCAAGAGAGTACACTCATCTTGGTGCTGTTCGAACTACGCACGTACACTGCGAGCTGTGGTTTGTCCTGCTGGTAGATGTCATCGTACCAAGGAAAAACAAACTGCATTTAGGCGGCAGAATACAGACATTAAAGACGGTTGTGACTGGCAAGCTTTCAGAGTCAATGGCTCCTTCCTCAAGCAGAACGGTTGAATGGGAAGGAAGAGGAGTGAAGGAAAAGAACTAGAGAGGTCTAGGAAAAGGGGGTAGATTTTGGGAAAGGCACTCGGAACCGGGGGCCAGCGGAGACTTACCGTGCAGTAAGTCTCCCCTTCAACACTTCACCTGAAGAAGGAGCCACTGGCTCTGAAAGGTTACCAATTACAACCGTCTTTTATGCGTGTGTTCTGCTGCCGCTTGGTGAGTAGATATTTTATCCATCCAGAGTAATTATTTTGTCAATACTTGGAGCATAAGAACCCGTCACCACCCAATGGACGTTCAATGGAGGAACTGATGTGCAAATTCCAGGCTTCGTCATCCGTCCCAGCAGCCAGCACGGATGGCTGTAGCGGAGGCCCAAACATTGCTGTGAGGGGGGACAGTTGGTAGCCCTGTGGTTCATCTGGGCGGTGAGTTGCTCAACAGTTGCACATCTGTTCGCCCGTACACATCTCCGCAGCTGTCGTTCACCCCCGTCACGTATGGCCCGTGGTGCACCACGGTTGTCTCGGCGCAGGTTTTGGATAGCGCCAGTTTGCCATGCACGGTATCTGCAACTGCGGTGGCACGCGAAATTTAGCCGTTTGGGAAATGCTTTCATCGTTGGCCCGAAAGCCAATGATCATGCCCTTTTGGACGCCTGATAAATCACTCCGGCCCGCATTGCAGCAACGACTGCTCTGTTTTGCACGTAAAGCCTCCCCCCCCCCCCCCCGCCGCCGGCTTTATATGCCCCCCCACTGCTAGTGCTGCCATTTGCGTCTGAGAGGGATTATCGCACGGTGACGAAGAACAAAAGGCGGTGGTCGCATTAATGTGACTGGACCGTCAACTGGCTAAACAAGAATTGCACGAGATTCATGATTACATTAGGGACTTCCTAGCAGAAATAACAAGCCGCTGTTTTTCTTGGCTTTTAGCTTACACCACACAGACAGCTTACTCTTACACCGTCATTTCACAATGTTTATAGACTGGATCATTAATAAAAAAGAGAAAAGCTAGGATGTAGCTTTTAAAGCTTCAAGTATTCAGCAATTCCGTCACAGGAGTACAGCGCCGACGTTCATACAGCCATGCGAAACAGACAAGTCGTTTTTTGGGATGTTGTTCAACTAGCACGTCACGATTTGAATGGCGGTTATATCGTCAAAGCATTGACCATTCAAGTGAATTTCTGCACGTTGTCATTTTGTGGCAAGTTCGTATTGGTAACGAACACCAAGTCACGTCACCTGTGATTATTTTTTTCCAGGAAGAATTGTCCGCGTTTCGCATTTCAATCACGTCGCGGCAGGCGTGTAAGTGTTATTCTTTTTTGTTCGAGAATCACGGTGTGCGGGACAAATTTTGCCCACAGTTTTCTCTTCTTCAGAACATTCTGGAGAACTTCATAACACTCCATTTACAGATATTCGTTGATCTCTTGTCATTTGTGACAACCACCGTGCACGTCCACTTATTAACACTGCCTAATCACAACTGGTTGATCGAATGCACCTCTGTCGCTTACAGTTGTCAGATGAAGTTGCCACCAGATCAAGTTGCCACCGAAGTTACTGCGCTGACGTCGAGTACACGTCAAGAATAAATTCCGTCTCGGAACTTTTTGGATGTGCTCTGTACATAAAATAGACAGGTATTGATATATCCTTACTCTTAGAATGTTTGTTTGTTTGCTCACACGCACATTATAGGCAGGACATAGCAGTTTCAGATGGATCAAATATTAAAAATTGGTATGTTATAGAACACTTTTATACATTCCGTTGTCTGTTTTTATGAGACTTAGGTGCGGATACCTGCAACAGCACAATGGATAGTCTGTGATCCTGTGTTGCCAGCAAAGCTGTCACGCAGATTGGCAGCAAAAGACCAAGCTTCAAGTTCTTGTAAAAGAGCAGTATAAGTTCCATGTAGTCTGCGGCAACCAAAGGAAAGGTTATGTGAGTGCTCTTGTTCTCCAGCGGAGTCGAAAGAGTTTTCCACAATGAGAAACCTGTGAAAATGTTTACGGAAACATTCGTGGTCAAATTTCAGTCTGGCTATTAGAGGGGCGAGGTGCCCAGGCTTTGAATGTGTATAGGATTTCGTGGAACAGGGGACTGACGGTTGAGTTGTTGTCTTTGTCATACAATGAAGGTTTTCACGACCGGATGTTTCAGCTGCCGAGAATCCTTCTGGTTTGTATGGCCGTGGTCCATGGAACTCTTCTATCCCTGACGTTTCGTCCAAAGCTACGTTGGACATCTTCGGAGGTGCTCCTGGTTGTGCTGAGGAGCAGAACAAATGTTTATTGAAGCTATGTGTCCCAGACTTTATGGCCTTCCTGAAGTTCATAAGAATAATCTTCCTCTGAGACCCATTGTCAGTGCTATTAATTCCCCAACGTACCCATAGCAAGATACCTGGCATATTGTTTACAACCACATATTGGCCGGACTGACTCTTATGTAAAAGACTCGTGTCATTTCATTGAGAAACTGACGGGACTAATTTTGGCTCCTGAGGATATTCTTGTCAGTTTTGACATAGTGTCTTTATTTACGATGATTCTGCTTAACGAAGTTATGGTTTACATAGCGGATGTTTTCCCAGCCGATTTGACTGCTCGTTTCAGACACTGTCTCACCTCTAGTCAGTTCCAGTGGGAGGATGAGTTTTATGATCAGGTTGATGGTGTGGCCATGGGTAACCCATTGAATACTACGATCGCCAATTTTTACTTGGAAAAATTCGAACAATTACCTCCGGAAAAAGCGAATAAGGACCCATGTCGATAGTATCGATACGTGGATGATACGTTTGTGGTTTGTTAACATGCAAAAAAAAAAGCTTTAGAGGAATTCTTTTGTTATTTAAATAGTATAAATCCTAAAATCCAGTTTACCATGGAAATGGAGAAAGACAATGCAATATCCTTCTTGGATGTCTTCGTTATGAGACAGACTGATGGCAGCTTGAAACGAAGTCTCTCGGAAGGTTACACATACCGACAGATACTTGCACAAGGATTCCAATCATCATCCGCAACAGAAAACAGTCTAGTGGACAGAGCTAAAAGGACTTTTGCGCCGGAATACCTGGACACCGAGTTAAAACATCTAAAGCAGGCTTTTGGGAAGAATGGGTACTTAAGGAAATTATTAGAGTTTTGCTACCGAATAACAGATAGGACACAGCGATGGAAGAACACGGTTTCTCTACCTTTCATCAAAAAAGTAGCGGATCAGATCGACAAGATTTTAAGGAAACATAACGTTCGACCGATTTTCAAACCAACTAAGAAGAATAAACGTCCCTCTCTGTCTGCAAGTGGTGTATACAAGATTGCGTGTACATTGGAAATACAAAGAGAAGTGTGAATACACGATTGAAGGAACATAAAAGTCAGCCGTGGCGGAACAAGCTCTTCAGTCGGGTGATCACGTAGTGAAATTTTCGGAAACTGAAGTTTTATGTGCTATGACGAACTATTATCCACGGATATATAGAGAAGCCATCGAAATATATAAACATGGTGATAATTTTAACAGAAAAGAAGAAGCAATGAAACTCCACGATATATGGACAGAATCGATGAGAAGTTTTTATCTTTAACGTACTAGAATCAATAGTTATATTTTACCCTTGACAAGCTTCATCTCTGCTATCACGTGAAATCCAGACCACGCCCACACTAGGCCGTTCTTCGACGTCCGACTCGTCAGTCGGCAAGACTCAGCACGACCAGGAGCACCTCCGAAGATGTACAACTTAGCTTCCGACGAAACATCAGGGACAGAAGAGTTCCATGGACCATGGCCATACAACCCGGAAGAATCCTCGGCTGTTGCCTTTGTGCCTTGTTGCTTCCTCCTACAAGCGTTACCAGTTTTCAATCGTAGCTCCATGCTTCAGTAGTCAACACTTCGGCGTGTAGTGCAAATAGTGTGCCCTGTCACAGCAGTCTGTTTGGCTAAATGCTCAACAGCTTCGTTGCCAGTGATATCGCAGTGTAATTACTTGACGCATCGCTTCCAACACTTCCGACGACTTTGATCTTAATGAGATGTATTCAACTGAAGTGAAGGTAATTTCGTAAACACTCCAAGGACGCATTACCGTGAACACCACATGCAAGTGATCTACTGGATAACGCCAGAAGCACCATGAGCCCGTTCACATACAGTGTTGTGTAGCAGCGATACTCGAAGGGCGTTCCGCGGAGCCCCTGGGCTCGGAAAGTCTTCTGTGAGGCCTCCGTCAAAATAATACCAAATTCAAGAACAAACCACATCGAGTCTTATTGCACACTGAGAAAAAAAATCTAATAGGAATCAAATCAATGTTGGTTTCGAAAAAGGTATTTTTTTTCTCCCAGTGTGTTACAACAGCAAAGAGGCGACTGCAGTATAATAAGTCTACAATAATGCAATTATCGAAAACTACGAACAAAGGAATTTAACTTGTACCTGTAGGTATGTCACGACTCGATACTTGTCGCCACAGCTGACGTGCTAGCGATTTCTCTCTCTCTCTCTCTCTCTCTCTCTCTCTCTCTCTCTCTCTCTCGCTCCCCCTCTCCCTACCTCATCCACAAAAACTTCCCAAACGCCTAGAAGGATTTTGTCGCTTTGCTACCCGTGGTTCACCGCCCGGCTCTCCTCTCTGCATGTTATCTACATACATCAGGACTGATGATAGTTTTAAAAATATCGGGAATTAGATATATCGATACATAAAAGGTATCTTAATGGGCACTCGGTACATCGGGTAAAATTATCGATATATTGACGTATCGACGAAAAATGTATCTACCTATCGTTCTATAAAAATTGAAACATCCCCTTAGAAAAATCATTGAAATAACTGTCACGTCCTGTCTCGAAATTTCAATAGGAACTTCTTAGTGATGCCACTGGAGTTTGGTGAAAATGTCTATTACGACCAGGAGTGGGCTAAACGACCTTGTGACAAAACGTGCCGCTCGTCTTTGGATCTTCTCTATCTCTTCTAGTCGGTCCTGCCCGTTAAGAACCCCAGATTGGTAAAGAAAATTCAAGAATCGTTCGAACAAGCGCCTTGTAAGCCACTTCCTTCGTGGACGAGTAACATTTCCTTAAGATTCTTCCTATGAATCTCAGTCCGGTATCTGCTTTTCCTACTATTTGCTTTATATGGTCGTTCCACATAAGAAAGCTACTTCTTAGTAGTCCATGGTACCTGCAGAGATGCACGGTATTTAGAAAGTACACACTCCAACTGCAAAGAGAAGAAGGAAAAAATTTTTATATGTAAAAAAGAAGAGTCACAAAACTGTGAAATTTGCTCTCCACACTGTGAATGAAATAGCAGCGGAACCACAGTATTTTGTTAGTTGCTGCATTACACGAGCGCGCGAAGTGCACACTTTCTTTAAGAATGTAATAAAACTTTGTGTGGCAGTCATAACACAATGTATGCTCGATGAAAAATTTGTGAAGTATCTTTCCACAGCGCCTCATTCCAACTGCACTATTCCGCAACATATTAACGATGACGCAAGCTATATCGAACTGGAACTAGTTGGTCGCCTTCAAAACAGTAAAATCGTCTGCCAAATGGATCGGTCGACTGATGTTACTGGACTGGCCGTCTTCCTGATTACTGTGCGGTATCCACATACACATTCACTCGAAGGAGATTTGCTCCTGTTCACATCGCTGCTAACACTATGGAAAAATAAATTTTAATGCGATTAACAATTTTTTTAAATAAATTACCTGGATTGGAACGATTTTAAGGATATTTGCACAGATGGGGCAAGGTAATGACTGGTAAAGCAGCTGGAGTGGTATCGCTAATAAAAAGCAGAGCGCCATACTGTAGTTCCAGCCATTGTATCCTGGACAGACAAGCACTAGCAATGAAAAAGATGAAGTCAAGTCTAAAACTGGTTCTTCACGAGAGTGATTTTTACTCAGCGTTCTTTGGTTTTCATTCTTACTTCGTGGCTTTTGGGGAAATATTCCGGCGGGGGTGAGATACAGAAAATAGTAGATATATTCTCGTTTTCTTGAATTAGCGGTCGGAAGAAGTAATGTGAGAGTCATTAACTCGCAATACAGAGATTGTAATAGCTGATATAATCGTCAAAAGAATATGGATTGGATGTTAATTTTTCCTCTATCATCTCATGGTACTGAAGAGGATAGATAACTCGCAGGGAGGTCGAATTGTTGGAAAGTGGTCGAGCGACTAGGAACCAGCAGCGAAGCCCGATTTTACTTACAGTATAGTAATTGCCGGCCATTAGCCAGCCAACAGGGGCGTACATAGCACTCTGTACGATTGATCCAATCCGTGCAGTCAATTATTGTAGATAAATTCCGAGGACCGAACAAGCTTCAGGTGCGAGGAACCACCAGATCTCTACTAAAGAGGGCTTTACGTACGGTATAGATACTATTTAACTGCACTTCCTCGTTTCTAACTAAAGGAAACAGTTGATCTCATTAATCTATACATTAGCCTCATTTACAAAGGAGAAACAATTATAGTACGACGACTGATTTACATTCCATCCTGTTACGGAAGGGTGCCACGAAACTGCGTCAAAGGCCATAAAGCGCCACAGGAGCTGGAATGAGTCCTTAAGAGACCAGCAACGTACCGGGTGGTTATAATGCAAGTGGAACTACTCGCTGAGGTCAAGTGCCAGCTGTAATTATCGGGGCATGGATGTGTGTACTGTCCTTAGGTTGGTTAGGTTTAATTAGTTCTAAGTTCTAGGGGACTGATGACCTCAGGTGTTAAGTCCCATAGTGCTCAGAGCCATTTGAACAATTTGTAATTATCGTATAATAGCGGAACATTATAGATATTCTAATGTGTTAATGCGGAACTTATTTACTCTGGAAAAACAATTAGTCCCAATTTTGGCCACCAGGTGCAAATCTGGCGCTGTGAATAGAAGAAAGACATATAGAAATGGTTCCACATGTAATGGATTAGGAACGGTATGTGGACAGAAAAGGTCAAACAACAGAGAGGCACAATGTTGACTTTGTTACAACCGCCACTTACACGCCACTTACCGCACCAGAGACGCCACGAGATGCTGCATGCGTAAAACACTTGCTAGCAGCAGTTCTGGGGGAATCTAAGCGACGTGTTATTGGATACTGGCCTTCGAATTGGGGAGAGTCCGAACGTGTCCCTGTTAAACGCGTTCTTTTACATCAGATATCAACAGAGCCGAAAGTCACATGGATTCATACCAAATGATGTTGCAGGTCATTCATCTGGTAAACCTCTGTAGACAACACTGAAACTTCCCCTTAGAAAAATTAATGAATTACTGTGCTGATAAACCTCACCTCTTGCGTTATTTGATTTTCAAACAGCTGAGCAGAACTGAACGTACTCAGACGTATCTCTCTTTACTTATTCTGATCAACACTAAACTGACACACAATATTTTTTTAGCACAACGCAATCTGACTTTCAATAATCCCTACAAAAGAATGGCCCTCACTAACAATAACCTATACCTTTCATGAATCACTTACCTCATAAAAATCGTTACTCTACTGCAATACAGCGAGCGCCAATACTGCCAGCTAAATAAAAGATTCTAACTACTGAAGGCACTAACTACCGATAGGCATAGTTAGCACATGAAAGATTTTGACAGAGAACAAACAATGCATTTACCTTAATAATGTTCAAAAATCATCATATATATATCAGTTCATGATATACAGTATTACAAATTTACTTATTTAGCGTATGGCATTTAGACACAATTGTTATTACAATCAATATGCAAAATTGTAATGATTTGGCATTAGATATTCTTACAGTTATTACAATAGTTATACAGAATTATACAAAATTATACAAAATTACACATAATACACATGTTGCAGTAGTTATACAAAGTTATAGTAGTTTGGAAGTAATTACAAACAAACATCTAATGAGTTAATATATGCAATTGATTCTGGAGTCGCCATCAGGAAATCTTCTGGAGTCCCATCATAGGCTGTCCTGGGGCAGTCTTCTATTATGTGCTGGATAGTTTGATTTTCTCCACATTGACATAGCGGCGATTGTGTCATGCCCCACTGGTAGAGGGAATAGGCGCATCTGCCATGTTTAGTTCTAATTCTGTTTAAAGTTGCCCAGGTTTTGCGTGATAAGTCAAAACCTGGAGGCTTCTGGGAGATACATGGAAGTTTGCTGATGTTCTTTAAGGACCATTCTTGGTGCCAGGCGCTGGTTATGTTGAATTCTTCCTCTGTTGCAGATGTGGCTATTGCGGTTCTGATGGGTGACCTTCTGGAGCGGAGGCGGCTTTGGGTGGCATCTTCAAAATTCTCATGGATGGGTAGATTCCGATTGCTCATTATCTTTTTGTACTCTCTTATAAGAGCGTTTGTGCGGCGTAGGTTAGGGGGTGGTATGTGGCTTAGTACTGGGAGCCATTCCACGGGTGTAGTCTTTATTACACCAGCGATCATTCTCATTGTGTTATTGAGCTGTGCATCGATTCTATGGGTGTGGGGGCTGTTTAGCCATACCGGCGCACAATATTCGGCAGCTGAGAAGACGAGACTTAAGGCTGATGTCCGTAACGTAGTAGCTGCCGCTCCCCATGTCGTTCCACAGAGCTTCTGTATAATGTTATTCCTTGTTTTTAGTTTCTCTGCTGTTTTCATTAGGTGACCTTTGAAAGAGAGTGTTCTATCGAGGGTCACACCTAGGTACTTTGGGGTTTTATTGTGGGTAAGCCATGTGGTCTCGAATTTTATTCTGAGCTCCCTCTTAGCCGCTTTATTGTTTAGGTGAAAACATGATACTTCTGTTTTGTTGGCGTTAGGTTGCAGGTGCCATTTTCGGAAATATTCTCCCATCTTCTCCAAGTCAGCTGTTAGGGTCTCCTCTGCCCCTTCAAATGACTGACTTCTCGTTGCAAGGACCCAGTCATCGGCGTAGCCAAACTTCTTTGATCTTGTTTCCGGTATGTCTGCAATGTAGAGATTGAAGAGGAGTGGTGCAAGCACCGATCCTTGAGGTAGGCCATTTTTTAATTTCCTCGGTGAACTAATATCTGAA
This sequence comes from Schistocerca cancellata, assembly GCF_023864275.1. Lineage (NCBI taxonomy): Eukaryota > Metazoa > Arthropoda > Insecta > Orthoptera > Acrididae > Schistocerca > Schistocerca cancellata. The sequence continues at coordinate 302,320,768 of NC_064634.1, forward strand.
CCCATGGTGACTTGGATCGTTCTGTCATTCAGCATGTTGTTTAGTAGGCGAGCTGTTAGTTTACATGGGATTATGCGGAGGAACTTATAAATCATGCCTTCTCTCCAGACTGTGTCGTAGGCAGCTGACAGGTCTATGAATGCTGCAGTGGTTTTAAGCTTTCTTTGGAACCCAGCTTCAATGTACGTCGTGAGTGAGAGAACTTGATCGACACAGCTGCGGTTTGGTCTGAAACCTGCTTGTTCGATTGGTATAGCATTGAGTATTTTCTGGCAGATTCTATTGTAGATGAGCCTTTCTAACAATTTATATATTACTGACAGTAGTGCTATGGGCCTGTAGCTCTTCGGTGAGATTGTTGGTTTCCCTGGTTTTAAGATGGCTATTATTTTCGATCTTTTGAGGTCACTAGGCACATTACCGGTTTGGATGATGTCGGTGAAGAATCTCGCCAGCCAGAGTTTTGTGTATTTACCGCAGTGTATCAGGAGTTCTGGGTTAATGCTGTCGAGTCCTGGTGCTTTCCCTGGCTTGACCTCTTTGAGTGCTGTTTCTATTTCTTCGAGTGAGAAAGGGAGAGCGTATTCAGTTTCTGTCGCCTTATTCCTCAGATTCCTGAGTTCTCGTTTTATCTTGATCGTGTGTGCTCTGTCACTAGGGGCTCTGGACGTGGCCACTATATGAGATGCCATGGTGTTTGGGGAGACGTTTGCTGTCTGTCTTTGAATAGGTGCTCCACTTCCTAATTTCCTTAACAGGGTCCATGCTTGTCGGCTTGAAGTCTGGAAATTCAGGCTCTCCATTGCTTCTGTCCATTTACGTTGTCTTGCAGTATCAAGACTGTGGAGAAGGTCATCGGCCAGTTCTTTGTCGCCCGTCTTGAGGAAGCGCTGGTAGAGCTCGTCACTGTTTTTGGACCACCCTGGGGCATACTCTCGTCGGTGTCCCCTAGGGATGTACTTCTTGGCAGTGCTTATTACTGCTCCGATGAATCTTCTAGTTTTTATGGGTAGGTGGAATCCATCCTAGACATTTATCAAGGTCTCGAGAGTACTTTTCCCAATTTGCGTTCTTGAAATTCCATCTGGGGCAAGGCATGGAAGTCACCAGTGGGATTTGGCTGCCAATTTCAATAATGACTGGTCGGTGCTGGCTATGAGGAAAGTCGCACAGGACTTTACGGGTAGCTGGTAGTGGTTGGTTATTTCCGTCAGTTGAGGTGAAGCATAGATCCGGGTTGTATTCCTGCTCCCAGGCAGCTGATCTGAATGTGTAACGGTCTTTCGCATCAAAGATAAGGTTAAGATTTTCATTTTCAGCCCATTTCACCAAGGTTTCACCATTAACATCACACTCCTTATATTTCCACTGTTCGTGGTGGCTATTGAAGTCTCCCAGATAGATTGCTGGGTGAGGTTGAGCCTGAATTACTGATCTTGGCCATGGAGTGGTTGGAGGTTTATAAATATTTGTAACGGTTACGCTCCCAATTTTTACTGTGACATTATGGGTTCCATCACCTGACGACGTGGAGATAAGGGAGGCATTTTCTATATCATGTCTGATGTAGGTTGCAACACCATGGGTATGGTGGTAAGTGGCACCAAGTAATTCAAATCCGGGTATTTTGCCCCTTTTCCGCAGTTGTACTTCAGTACTACAATGTGTTTCCTGAATGGCGATCAGATCAATGTTGTCTTTCTTCAGTAGTTTTGATAAGTATTGGCACTTAGAATAGCTTATGCTCTCTATGTTGAGATGGCAGATTCGGACCGTAGGTCCAAGTTTCCTTGTTGGCATATCCTTAGGAGGACGTTTTTTGTGTCTACTTGCATAGTCAGGAGAACATTTCACGGTTTGTCTGACTGCCATTATGTGCTAGCTCATTTAGCGTTACCCAGGGTGCACCACGTGGAGGCGAGCTAGCTTTACAAATTTACTCTTTCTGATTGACACACGTCCAGATCGTCCGCTCTCAAAATTCTGCCATCGCTCTCCCCACATACGCCATTGCTGGCGGCTCACCTCCAACTGCCCAACACTACAATAGCAAAAATTCCAATAATGCAAACCAGTCACAGACAATGCACACAGCACAGTCAGTGATTCTCATACAGAGCGCTACGTGGCGTTACCAACATAAAAACCTAAACAGCCTACTTACAACACGTTCGTGGAAGATTGCGTTACGCAGATCGTTTACTGGGCGAGCTACATGAGGCGCTGACCCATCTTGCATTAAACCAGTCGTTTCCTCACAGATGAGCTCTTCCAAAGAAGGTAACACCTGCTGTACAAGCAGATTCCGACAACGTGCAGACGCCACGGATCGCCAGGCCCTCTGGGTGCTCTCTCTTCAAAGAAGGGCGGACAGAGGATAAAAAAGTGCTTGTGAATCCACACTACGCAGTGGGCACATACGGCGAGTGCAATGGCTCTCCGTGTACAACACGCGGTTTAGTAGCACCCAGAATTCCGCAGTTCTGTGTATGCACTGCAACCTGTAGTGCGAAACATGCCCCGTCACTCCACAGAATATTGCCCGGCCACATGTCATCAACTTCAGTCCGTGTGAGAAACCAAAGAGCAAGTTCAGAACGTTGTTGCGGATCATGACGTTTCAGTCACTGCACTGTGTGGATCTTGTACGAGTACCAGTGTAAAACACGTCGCAGAACCGTGTTTTCGAATTTCATTGTCATCTTCTTTAAACCATCTCCTGAGGCCTTTCAGTCGGCGATACCCTCTCAATGCAGCACTGTAACTGCTGCCCTTCGCATAAAACAGTTTGTCAAATGACAACGTGGATGTCATACGAACAGTGTACAGCGACAGATTTGCACCTGGTGGCCACAATTAGAATAGGGGCAATCTACCAAGTTTCGCTGCCATGCGATAATTACAGCCCACACCGCATCTCCGTGAGTAGCTGCAGTTTAATTACAACCAACCGGTACACACCCGGAAATAAATGGCGACACCGAATACGCCGGAGTGAGTCTCTCAGCACCTGTCATGCGGGCAATCCCGCGCAAACAAGGTAAAGGGAGTCGAGTACCGCAGGAACCGCAAATAGACATAAACGCGGCGGGTGCGTTCCTGTGTTGGCTGCGGGCACACCCAGGTGCAAATGGGTTGTGTGCCTCCACAATTAGCTGCCTGCTGCCACGCCTTCCGCCGGCAGACAATCACGACACTGCTTAGCCTCAGACAGTGCCAGCAGTGGTGCCACTGACGACGAGAACACGGCCAGTGCCATAACCCGAATTCCCAGAAAGTTTACTCAGTGGGAGACGAATCAAAATAAGCGAACACGTGTCTCAACTTATTCGTAGATAAGCGACCGTTTCTGAGAAAACAACGGTCGAATTTTTCAAGGTACTTCATGTGCCTTTTTAGCAGTTAAATAGTTCAGTTGAAGCAGAGGCACAGTAGCTGGCGTCGCAACTTCACATTTTTGAGCCCCGTGTTCGACACCTAATTACTATTTGCATTTTTGGTTTCCACTTACCTGCCAATATCCGTACGAGATAACTACACGAACGCTTTTCAATCTACACTACTGGCAATTAAAATTACTACACCACGAAGATGACGTGCCACAGACGCGAAATTTAACCGACAGGGAGAAGATGCTGTGATATGCAAATGATTAGCTTACCAGAGCATTCACACAAGGTTGGCGCCGGTGGCGACACCTACAACGTGCTGACATGAGGAAAGTTTCCAACCGATTTCTCATACACAAACAGCAGTTGACCGGCGTTGCCTGGCGAAACGTTGTTGTGATGCCTCGTGTAAGTAGGAGATATGCGTACTCTCACGTTTACGACTTTGATAAAGGTATGATTGTAGCCTATCGCGATTGCGGTTTATCGTATCGCGACATTGCTGCTCGCGTTGGTCGAAATTCAATTGCTGTTAGCAGAACATGGAATCAGTGGGTTCAGGAGGGTAATACGGAGCGCCGTTCTGTATCTCAACGGCCTCGTCGACTAGCAGTCGAGATGACACGCATCTTATCCGCATGGCTGTAACGGATCGTGCAGCCACGTCTCGATCCCTTAGTCAACAGATAGGGACGTTTGCAAGACAACAACCATCTGCACGAACAGTGCGACGACGTTTGCAGCAGCATGGACTATCAGCTCGGAGACCGAGGTTGCGGTTACCCTTGACGCTGCATCACAGACAGGAGCGCCCGCGATGGTGTACTCAACGACGAACCTGGCTGCACGAATGGCGAAACGTCATTTCTTCGGATGAATCCAGGTTCTGTTTATAGCATCATGATGGTCGCATCCGTTTTTGGCGACATCGCGGTGAACGCACATTGGAAGCGTGTATTCGTCATCGCCATATTGGCGTATCACCCGGCTTGATGGTATGGGGTGCCATTGGTTACACGTCTCGGTCACCTCTTGTTCGCATTGACGGCACTTTGAACAGTGGACGTTACATTTCAGACGTGTTACGACCCGTGGTTCCACCCTTCACTCGATCCCTGCGAAACCCTACATTTCAGCAGGATAATGCACGACCGCATGTTGCAGGTCCTGTACGGGCCTTTCTGGATACAGAAAATGTTCGACTGCTGCCCTGGCCAGCACATTCTCCAGATCTCTCACCAATTGAAAACGTCTGGTCAATGGTTGCCGAGCAACTGGCTCGTCACAATACGCCAGTCATTCTCTTGATGAACTGTGGTATCGTGTTGAAGCTGCATGGGCAGCTGTACCTCTACATGCCATCCAAGCTCTGTTTGACTCAATGCCCAGGCTTATCAAGGCCGTTATTACGGCCAGAGGTGGTGGTTCTGGGTACTGATTTCTCTGGACCTATGCACCGAAATTGTGTGAAAATGTTATCACATGTCAGTTCTAGTATAATATATTTGTCCAAAAAACACCCATTCATCATCTGCATTTCTTCTTGGTGTACCAAGTTTAATGGCCAGTAGTGTATATTGAGATAACGTTGTCCTTAATCGTCTACTAATTGTATGTGTGGTAAATGAATTGGAAAAAATTAATGATAACAATATTTGAAATTGTTTTCGGTGAGATTCCTGTAGTGTATCTCTATTCATAATCAATTGCGACGCCTGTTTTTGGTAAAGCGTTTCGTTATGCGTGGTTTGCCGCGAAGTTATTGCCAATGCATGAAATCTTCAGCAGTGTTAACAACGCCTTTTTCCCGAGCGATATTCGCAAGAAGAAATGTCTCTGTGTCAAACCTGCCTTTGCGCGATGCAGGTGGTGTTCGGAATTTCTCTGTTTCGAATGTTTCCACAACCGGTATCTTCCAAAGGAAGTCGTCCTCAACAATAAACTTAAGAATAAAATTTAAGAAATAATATACGAATTAATATAAGAATGAAATGTAAGAATACGACAATTTAAAAAGATTTTAACTCCTGAAATACCATACACACGTATTATATAACAGATGTATGGCATTTATTGTAAAACCCAGTTGTAATTTAACAATTAATATAACGCACTTTTATCCCCTAACCTGATAAGAAACATTTGTCACGGAAATATGAGATGCGAGTCAACGTCAGAGTTTAACGTATCTTCAAAAGCAGTACCGGTAGATCAACTCGACAAGTATGAAAGAGTAAATTGGCCGTCGCCTTACTGCAGGAATCATCCCAGCATTCCTTTAAGGCGAGTACTGGGTGAGCCAAAAGTCACTACCTGTGAGTAAAAAACAAATTACTGCAATTTTGAAATAACTGAACATGTTATTGAAGCCACAGAATTGTTTACAATATTCTCTCTCGAATAACTGTCTACCGCTCTTCTTGATACATTTCCTCAGACAACCAGGACGCTTAAGCATACTTATTTACACAGTCGATTAACAGAATCAAAGGCTTCAAAAGCGCTGTTAATAGTTTGTTTCTAGTCCTCAATTGTTTGTGGTTATGTAGCGTACGCTTTATCCTTAACATAACACCAAAAGGAGAAATCCATTGGTGTTATGTCGGGAAAGTGAGTAGCGTTTCTATTGCCCCTCGCGGTCGAACAACGTTCCTCATCAATATAGTTTCTCGCAGCTTTTGCGTAATGCGGTGGGGCTCCGACACGTAGAAAGTAAAGTGAGATGAAGTCGTCCTAGGCTATTTGTAACCCTGGAATAGCAAGGGTGCCAACATTTCCAAGTACTTCTCTCCAGTTATTCTTCCATCAAACAACCAAGGCCCAATTACTCCATGACATGAGATAGCACACTAGACGCTAACACCAGTTGATTTAACTGCCTCTCAAAAACAATTCTACGGTTCTCTGCATACCAATAGGTACCTTTGTGCCTGTTGACATAGCCTGTAATTTGAAAGTTGCCTCATCACTCCAAATTATCTTAGGAAACAGCTCATCACCTTCTCTTAATTTATTTAAATAGTCTCGCTAAACTGAAGCCTATGTTCAGGACAGTCTTCCAACATCCTGTGAATGAGATAGTTGTTTGACTTTGGCCTTACGTGAAATTCTCCACTCAGACGTTCTAGACATATGCTGTTCTTGAGAGAGTGGACTTTTTAGTGCTCTGGATAACCGCTTGGAAAACTTTAAGCTTAGTTTCAACACTTATTGACCTGTGGCAATCGGCTACAAATCTTTTCTCACAACGCTTCCGTCAACAGTTGACAGCCTTCCATGTAGGTGGAACAGTGCTGAAATTATTATTCCACTCATTTAGTATTAATTTATAACCATCTTTGCATCGCGTTTTTAGAACAAAAACTCTTTCCTCATTAGGAAACGTCTTCACAACAGGTTAGAATCAACAGTGAACTATGTCAGATATAACTGATTTAATAGCAGCGCACTCTGATGTCTGCATCAGTAATTATCTGAAATAAAATATAGCAATGCGCTCTGGTGTGTGTATCCATAACTATCACAAACAAGCAGGATTATCTCATAGTTTTCAGTCTATTACTATGGGTAGTGACTTTTGGTCCACCCCGTATACAAGAACAAGCGCATTATCACAAAAAGTAGCTTCAGTACTTTCGCAATTTCACATAAATCTTCAGCAACTACTGGAAACTGAATAAAAATTAATTTTCATATTGAAACATATTGGAAACAACCGAATGGTGACCTATGATCTTTGAGACTGACGGCGACAGAAAACCGCTGCAGTAGGTTATTGTACAACACATTCTACTGTTCACATATTAAACATTTTCTTTACAAAATGTACTATAAAAACCCTTTTTCTTGTTCTGTAGTCTCGAAACCATAGTATGCCTGTGCTTTATGAAAGAACTTTTGGTTGTGTGATTAATTCTGTCCATTGCCGGAAAAATCTGGTGGCTGATTAAATCAGATTAACACCAAAATAAACAACATAAAATATAATTTAACTGCATTTCCTCCAAAATGATTCTGCACTAATGTTACGATTGCACGGAACCTTGTTTTGTTGCCACTTTCTTGGCGAAAGGCCAAAGGGAACAAAATGCTGTTGGAACTGCATGCCACTTCACGGGCGAGTACACTCACAAACAGAACGCACTGTATTTTACGGGATATCTGAAATTAACAGTCAACGTCCTTGTCTTTCCACCAAACTGAACTTCCAAGTACTTCACACAATCACACTGTAACGCCCAGCTTCGACGCCTCTTTAATCACAAATATCCGTAGACGTTAAGGGCCGCAGTACAAGCCGATGTTGGACGTATGCGGCAGTATGTAACATTTTAAAATACCTTTTTAGTGACATACGTTATATTTAGGTAGTTTACGGCCACCGCAGCAACTTCGTGAAGTGGCAGGGTCAACAATGGCAGCATCAATGCCTCACGATAATCCCTCTCGACACGAGTAACGCAACGCAAGTAAACGTAACAAATGAGTCGCTGCCTCTTCCTCCTCCTTATTTTTAATCAACCTCTTGCCACTTCGCGCCTCTGTTACTCTTCAGTCCACTTTTGTGCAGCTGCTCGCTATTGTTCTCGATTACTTCTCGTCGCCTCCAGGCAGTGTGCAATTACGTGACGCTCTAGGCACACAAATCACACTTCATCTCCATTTTCAGTTATTCTCCTGGTGCCCCAGTTCCCGCGATATGGCAGTAAAAAAATTTAACTGGGACAGTTGAGTATCATATTAATATAAGGTTGGTGCGCAAGTTCGTAGTGATTTTCCATAAGTTTAATAAACACAAAATACACAGAGATTTTAGTTGTCAATAAAATATTCTGCTTCACTGCTTAGTTTGCCAACGCCACCGGGGTAGCTTTTCTATTCCGCGACTGTAGAAATCACGTGGTTTTGAGGCAAACGACTCGTCAAGCCATGTTCGGAGCGCATTTTCACAGGGAAATGAATTTCCTTGAAGGTTGTTCGATAGTGGGCGGAAAGGTGAAAATCTGTGGGCGCAAGATCATGTGAATGAGGTGGGTGTGGAATGACTTCCCAGCCTGACTCCTGCATAGCGTTTTTTGTTAGTCTAGCAGAACGCGGGCGGGCGTTACCGCGTAGTAGCATCACTTCACGCAGTCTTCGTTTTCATTATTTTTGGACTGCGTCTGCAAGACATTTTAGTTGTTGCTAATAAATTTCAGCAGTGATGGTTACATCTCGGGGAGGCAATTCGTATTTCACCACACCGTCGCTGTTCCAAGCAAATGCATACCATATCTTTTGTGGATGCGCGCAGGTCTTTTTACGGGGAGTTGCTGCTTTGTTTGAGCTGAACCATTCCTTTCTTTTCATTATGTTAGCGTAAAGACACCATTTATCGTCGCCAGTAAAGATACGGGATAGCAATGGTCGGTGTTGTTCACGAGTCATTTGATGACGAGCACGCACAGCTGCACATATGGCCACCCGGCTATTTTTGTGATTCTAGCTGAGAACATACGGCACCCATACACCCGACTTTTAACAATCACCACTGCATGCAAACGTCACACGATGGAATCATCGCAGTTCAACACATTTCCCAATACCCGAGTACACTGGCGTGCATGATTGGGGATTAAAGCGTCTAGAGATCTTCTTCAAACCCCGAAAGACCATCCTGAACGTGGAGAGTCACTAACCCAAAACGATCCTCCTTAAAAAGAGAAAACCGTTAACTTTCCGAGCTTTGTACAAGGACATTATACTCATTCACGGGGCAAATGTTTTTAGCTGCCTTCGCTCCTGTCAGCACTCTAATGAATTGAAACAGAAAACTATGTCGGAAATATTCCGATTTCTCCACTAGGCACTCCATTTTCTAGTGTCCATAGCTCCATTCACTATCACCAAATGACAAAATGACATGTAAACTTAAATAGTAACAGTGAAATACAAATAAAGAATGAGAATTGATAAATAAACCAATAGCAACTGGAATACCAATACGCAATACAAATACGCCACGAAGTTATGCAACAACTGAGTACATGGGGCTGATGAGGCTACATGAACCATTTGATTTACACAAGTTGTTGGGGCGATTTAAAGTTGTAATTTATTATACTGTAAGCCAAAATCGCATGATGTGAAATTGTTATTTCATGACCAGCTTTGACAGTAATCACAGTCATCCACAGATTCTCATATGTCCCAGAAATATAACTACAAATCAGTCTCGTCGACATATTGAGGTTCAAATGGCTCTGAGCACTATGCGACTTAACTTCTGAGATCATCAGTCGCCTAGAACTTAGAACTAATTAAACCTAACTAACCTAGAGACATCACACACATCCGCGCCCGAGACAGGGTTCGAACCTGCGACCGTAGCGGTCACGCGGTTCCAGACTGAAGCGTCTAGAACCGCACGGCCACACCGGCCGGCGACATATTGAGGAAAATGCTTCAATTATAATAATATATTACTACTATCAGCATATTCTCAGTATGTCAATGAGACTGATGCGATACTACGTAATTCTTGGAGATCTGAGAAACTGAGGATGATAAATAGTTACTGCCAATCTGACCATGAAATACACTGTTTCACATCAAACGATTTTGGCTTCTGATGTTATAAACCATATGATTGATCACTAGCTAGACTCAAGAGGGCAATTTCTTTTTATTACAGTGGGGTGGAGTGAAAGGTGATGCGTGGAGTCCACTGTAGTGAACTGAAAAAGGGGGGGAGGGAGATTGTCGGGAGATAGATGGGGAGGGGGTGGGGGAGGGACAAATTCAGATTCCAAACTGAGTCATTTCGTAAAAGTAATCGAAAAATGTGTCAAAACCTGCCAATACAGCACGCTACAGTTTCAACTCCATTAAATAACCATTACATGACAATGGAACTGAAATTTGAAGTTGGTACGTTATTGAGCTCTAACAGTTCCTCTTACGTTCCTCCATACCAAACAGCACCTCCGTCAACTTTTTATCACGAGCACTCTACTGAAAAGCGATTAAAAATTTTTTAAATTAAAATCTGTTTATTTCTTTTTCATTTTACAGTGAAAATGAGTGACATTCGTCAGGGGAACGCGGCTACTCCTCATAATCGATTTCGTCCAGATTTACGATATGCGGAGGGCTTGGCCAGAAAAGAAACTGACCTAAGCGGGAGCTGAAGATGGCCAAACGTTCAGAAAAAAGAGCATTTTTGGCGAGGATCAGGCGAGGCATAAGCCATCTGCTCGTGAGCATAGTTACTAAGCAGCGCCTGGCGCAGCGGGAAGCTTACTAAAATTTTTAAAAAAATGGTGCAAATGGCTCTGAGCACTATGAGACTTAACTTCTGAGGTCATCAGTCCCCTAGAACTCAGCACTACTTAAACCTAACTAACCTAAGGATATCACACACATCCATGTCCGAGACAGGATTCGAACCTGCGACCGTAGCAGTCACGTGGTTCCAGACTGTAGCGTCTAGAACCGCTCGGCCACTCCGGCCGGCCTGAAATTTTAACCCGAGGGTTGTAGGGTTGGTCAATATGCGGTAATTATTTTTACCTTTTCTTATTTTTAGTTTTTAGGTTACTTACACTGCAGAATAAAACTGTAATAAAAAAACTGTAATAAAAAGAAATTCCCCTCTTCAGTCTAGCTAGTGATCAATCATATGGTTTATAACACCAGAAGCCAAATATGTCCAATATATTACATTTGTTATTTTCTTAAAAGGCATGAAAAGGAAAGGCGAAAGCAAAATATACAATTGCCGTCATTATTTCATCAAAATCTAGAAAACAGCCTAACATAAAATTTTTTTGACTGATGTGATGAAGCCCTACGTGCAGGAGAATTAATTTCTTTTCTTAACAGACTCGTGGGGACGACAAAAAAAAAATCAACGGTTATACGACGAGGTTTTCCAAGATGGAGGAGGATTGCCATAGGCAGTATCAATCTGAATGGTCCCCTCCAGTAGTCCAACGTGTGATGTACGTTTTTATCGTCAGGTAAAGAATCTGATCAGAAGCATTCAGCACTGCTGCTGTTCATCGATAGACAAAAAGAACTAACATCCCGAGAAGACTGCATCAAAATACAGTGTGACTCGAAAAGAAGAGAGATTTCAACTGTTTATTACAGACAACTGTGAAACATGTGAACACATCGCGCCTTGTCACTGACTAGAACAAGGTTCATTGTTAACACAGACAGTATACCATACACTCAACATGAGCACCATGCGTTGCTCGAGAAACATCGAAACGATAGTCCATTTCGTATCAGATACGAATCAACAGGTCCCCGTTTGTTCAATCGGTAGCTGCAACAATTCGATATTTGAGCTCTTGAAGAGAAGCTGTCATATGTGCAACAAGGACTGTCTTTTATCTACCCCACAGAAAAAAAAAAAATCTCGAAGTGTGATGTCTAATGACCCGGGAGACCATAAGCAATTAACGAGACATAGTTGTTCACCTCTTCCAATCCAACGTTATGGGTTGGTGTCAAAATAACGTGTGAAGGTGTCGCGGGGCGTCGTCATGCATAAAAATGGAATCTTCGTGAAGTTGATGAAACAACAAATTTTACAGCATACCTTCTGTTACGGTCACCGGGACGCGACTGCTGCAATAACTGCAATTTGTAAGACTTCATATGCAGGCATTGTTTCAGAATATGCCACCCCGTTGTTTGAGGAAATTTAAGTTGCTGGCCTGTCCGCCTTTTGGACTTCCGAGGTCTCCGAATGAACGCATCCCGGATACGCTCAACATTTTCACCAGACATGCGTGGCCGACCAGTGCTTTTCCCTTTGCATATGCAACCAGCTTCCAAGAATTGTTTATGCCAGTCATACATCTGCTTGTGCAGAGGCGGCCTCTTGCTGAACGGACGGCGGAATGCACGTTACACGTGTACAATGGATTGACTTAGCCCAAATTCCAACACGCAAAATGATTTCTCTTGTGGTGTAGTCACCATACTATTATAAACAAACATCAGCGCAGCTGTGTCAAAACTTTGAACCTTCCTCGATCCAGTGGCATACGCAACGTGTTTCCATCTTCTGTAGTTTCTCTGTAATAAAGGAACCGAAATCTGTTCTTAGTTTTGAATCACCCTGCACATTTCACTGTACATACGCCAGCTACCCTCGCCAGTATTTGGCGACATTACCCGTGTTTTGCTGCCAAACTGCGCTATGAGAAAAACATTTTACGAACGTACGCCAAGTTTGTGTTCGTATAGAAAGTTTAAAACAACCATGTCATTGCAAAAACGCGGCGTTTGTAACTTGGGCTACATGCCGAGACCGAGTGAGGTGGCGCGCTGGTTGGCACACTGGACTTTTATTCGGGAGGACGACGGTTCAGGCCCGCGTCAGGCCGTCCTGATTTGGATTTCCGTGATTTCCCTAAATCGCTTCAGGCAAATGCTGAGATGGTTGCTTTGAAAGGGCAAGGCTGGCTTCCTTCCCCATCCTTCCCTAATCCGATGGGACCGATGACATCGCTGTTTGGTCCCCAACCCCAAATCAACCAACCAACATGCCGATAAAATTACTGATTCCTTTGTTTCTACGTTAAACGTCACCCCATCACGTGTAAATCGTCAGCTGTGCAGTAATAAAAGAATATAATCTTATATATGAAGTTTTTGTGTATGCCTTAAAGTCGCTTTCTGGAAAACTATTTGCAAATCTCATGTTTTCCTTTGCCTTTTCTTTCCATGCCTTTTATGAAAATACATTATACTGAACATTATTTCGGTTTATTTTGCAGTGTAACTAACGTAAAAATTGAATATAAAGATAGTTAAAACAATTTCCGTACAGGGGTTCGACCTGGCGGCCCTCGGATTGCCGTCCCGCACTCTTTCCGTTGCACCAAGCGCTGTCTGGAAACTTCTAACGTGAGTGACTCATGCCTGTCCCGACTCACGCCAAAGTTGCTATTTTTTTCTAAACGCTTGGCCATCCGGACCTCCCAATCCTGTCACTTTCATTTGTGGCCAGACCCTTCATATAGCATAAATTTGGACGAAATTTGTGGTGGCGGCTAGGCGTGGTCCCCCTTGTCGGACAAAATGCCATATCCATCGAATGAAGATTTTGTGTTTCATTATGCTGTTTTATTTTTAATCCTTAAATACTCAACGCTTCTAGCCCATCCGTAAGATCCTCCTAAATTGTCATTCATCTGGAAAGCAATGAGTCCTAAGTAACATCGAACAGATAGAACTAAAATGAGAAGTGCTCGAACACAGAAAATAGCATAGCCTAACTGCTTAGAAGATTATACTTGAATTCATACTGTTTATTAAAGCTTGAAAAGTAATATACAGTAGATTTCGTGTTGCTGGTAGTGTAGGCACTTTGCTACGCATCCAATGGCCTGACAGACCCGATAACTTTCGTCAAAACATTTGCTGCGGTGAATCAGAAAAAAAGGAAGTCAGAATGGGGCCCTGTTGACAAAGAATTTATCAAAGGAGAACATTCAAGAGCCTTAGGTAATAAATTTGTACCTCATAATCGTTCCACAACAAAAAAATGTTATGTGTGTACTTTATGTCTTCCCTTCTTGCATCTACGAAAACATGACACGTAGGGGTGTCACGAAAGTTTGAAACGAACTTTGGCGTGTCCCAAAAGAAAAAAAAAAAAGAAAAAAAAGAAGAAAAAAAACATGCTGAGAAAGATGAGGCTAGGGAAATAACGGGAGGCTTAAACGTTTGTGGGTGAACGTTTATTTGTATGCTCTTCGATGTGGCTTGGAGGATGTACCGTTGAGCGTTGAGAGTACAAATCCAAAAGCTCATGGTTCCGTTCCCAGTTACTGCTACAGTTTTTTTTCTGTTAAAAACGTACCTTTCACCTATGATAAACTTTAATATTTGATGCACAATGGCGATGCCTGATGCTCTGGATTGCACGTCAAATTGTAAGTCCCTATGTGACACCCTTTTCGGTTTTGCAGCACCCGGATCTTCCAGTTGAGACAATGTTTCGATGGTCCACCGGGCCATCATCTTCAGGTGAGGCGCCCTGTTGCTACTGTGGAGCTGGCACCCCCTGCACACCCTGTAATCCAGCAGAGAGTATTCAGTGCCGCCGGTCACGGAGGCAAACAAACGTGAGCTGTCAGTGCCGTAACTAGTGGTCAAAATATTCTGCCCACTGAAAACATTGCGTTTTAACGCACGTCAGCGCAGAGCTCCACGACTAGCTCATAGAATTTTTTTCGTCTCTATTAATACACTACTGGCCATTAAAATTGCTACACCAAGAAGAAATGCGGATGATAAACGGGAATTCATTGGACAAATATATTATACTAGAACTGACATGTGATAACATTTTCGCACAATTTCGGTGCATAGGTCCAGAGAAATCAGTACCCAGAACAACCACCTCTGGCCGTAATAACGGCCTTAAACGCCTGGGCATTGAGTTAAACAGAGCTTGCAGGGCATGTACAGGTACAGCTGCCCATGCAGCTTCAACACGATACCATAGTTCATCAAGAGTAGTGACTGGCGTATCGTGACGAGCCAGTTGCTCGGCCACCATTGACCAGACGTTTTCAATTGGTGATAGATCTGGAGAATGTGCTGGCCATAGCAGCAGTCGAACATTTTCTGTATCCAGAAAGGCCCGTACGGGACCTGCTACATGCGGTCGTGCATTATCCTGCTGAAATGTAGGGTTTCGCAGGGATCGAATGAAGGATAGAGCCACGGGTCGTAACACATCTGAAACGTAACGTCCACTGTTCAAAGTGCCGTCAATGCGAACAAGAGGTGACCGAGACGTGTAACCAATGGCACGCCATACCATCACGCCGGGTGATACACCAGTATGGCGATGACGAATTCACGCTTCCAATGTGCGTTCACCGCGATGTCGCCAAACACGGATGCTACCATCATGATGCTATAAACAGAACTTGGATTCATCCGAAAAAATGACGTTTTGCCATTCGTGCACCCAGGTTCGTCGTTGAGTACACCATCGCAGGCGCTCCTGTCTGTGATGCAGCGTCAAGGGTAACCGCAGCCACGGTCTCCGAGCTGATAGTCCATGCTGCTGGAAACGTCGTCGAACTGTTCGTGCAGATGGTTGTTGTCTTGCAAACGTCCCCATCTGTTGACTAAGGGATCGAGACGTGGCTGCACGATCCGTTACAGCCATGCGGATGAGTGTCACCTCGACTGCTAGTGACACGAGGCCGTTGGGATCCAGCACGGCGTTCCGTATTACCCTCTTGAACCCCCCGATTCCATATTCTGCTAACAGTCATTGGATCTCGACCAACGCGAGCAGCAATGTCGCGATACGATAAACCGCAATCGCTTTAGGCTACAATCACACCTTTATCAAAGTCGGAAACGTGATGGTACGCATTTCTCCTACTTGCACGAGGCATCACAACAACGTTTCACCAGGCAACGCCGGTCAACTGCTGTTTGTGTATGAGAAATCGGTTGGAAACTTTCCTCATGTCAGCAATTTGTAGGTGTCGCCACCGGCGCCAACTTTGTGTGAATGCTCTGAAAAGCTAATCATTTGCATATCACAGCAACTTCTTCCTGTCGGTTAAATTTCGCGTCTGAAGCACGTCATCTTCGTGGTGTAGCAATTTTAATGGCCAGTAGTGTAGTACTATCAGCCAGCGTAATTTCAATGGTTTCTTTCAAAAAACAATCCCAGTAACGAGAAGAGGCAACAGCCACCTGGTTCTCACTTTGATTGTAGGATTTGTACGTGCCTGAACGTATCATTCACTCAGCCTGGGCCAGAACTTGCGCCTGGAAGTTTGGCATCTTCCAAACCAAGAGTTACGTATGGAATAACCGACTGACATTTGCGAACCGTAGATCCAGATACAAAGCCCTCGCTCGAGCAATGCCGGAATATAGCTCGTCAGTGTGCGATCCGTACCGGATAGGACTGATGCGGGAAAGGAGAGAAGATCCAAAGAAGAGCAGCGCGTTCATTTAGCAAGCAGTTCAGCGAACTCTAGTGGCTGACGCTGGAAGAGAGGCCACGTGCGTCATCGTGTCGTTGACTGCTAAGATTCAAACAGCGTTTATTTTTAGAAGAGTCAACCAATAGATTATGCCCTCCTACGTTCATATCACGAAAAGACCGTTAATCTAAAATTTGAATATTTTTAGCTCACGCTGTGGCTTACCAACAATTCTTCTTCTCGCGTAATGTTCACGACGGGGACAAGAAAGGGTTAATTGGTAACAACGTACCCTCCGGTATACGTGATAAGGCGGCCTGCCAATCACAGATGTAGGTGTGTTACAAAAGGGGAAGGCAGTGTCAGATCGGAGGAAGGCAAGGGCATTTCACCTCTAATTGCGTCGTGCTCCGATTTCTCAGTGAATGCCACAGAACCAACTGCAAGGTCAGGGGTTAGATCCCTGCTCAGATATTTTCCCGTTGCTTATAACTTTTTACGCCTCTACCATCTCTAAAAATTACAGAAACTGAAAAGAAAAATGCAAGTGCAAAGAAAGGTAACAGAGAAGAAACCACAGGTCGCAGAAGAAATGCTTCAGTTGATCGACGAAGGAAGGAAAGACAGAAATGTTCAGGGAAGTTCAAGAATGCAGAAATACAAATCCCTTAGGAGTGAGATAGACAGGGATTTCAGAGAAGCTAAGGCGAAATGGCTGTATGAAAAAGTCAAGAGATCGAAGAAGAAATGATTGTCGGAAGGACTGACTCAGCATATACGAACGTTAGAACAACTTTTCGGTGAAATTAAAAGCAAAAGCGATAATACGAAGAGTGTAATAGGAATTCCATTGTTAAATGCAGACGAGAGAGTGGATAGGTGGAAAGAGTACGTTGAAGGCCTTTGTGATGGAGGGAACTTGTCTGATGACGTGATATAAGAAGAAACAGGAGTGAACGGTAAAGGGATAGGGGATCCAGTATTAGAATTTAAAAGAGCTTCGAACGACTTCAGATAAAGTAAAAGAATGGTTCAAATTGCTCTGAACACTATGGGACTTAACTTCTGAGGTCATCAGTCCCCTAGACTTAGAACTACTTAAACATAACTAACCTAAGGACATCACACACATCCATGCCCGAGGCAGGATTCGAACCTGCGACCGTAGCAGCAGCGCGGTTCCAGACTGAAGCGAGTAGAACCGCTCGACCACAGCGGCCGGCTCAGATAAAGAAGGCAGAAGGGACAGATAACATAGGAATTTCTAAAATCATTAGGAGAAGTGTCAACAAAACTATCCACATTGCTGTGTGAACGTATGAGAGTGGCACTGTATCATAAGGCTTTCGGAAAGACATCATCCACACAATTCCGAAGACATCGAAAGCCGACAAGTGCGGGAATTATCGCGCAGACAGCTAAATAGCTGGCGAGAATACTATATAGAAAATGGGGAAGGAAAATTCAGGATCTGTTAGATGACCATTAGTTTGCCTTTAGGAAAGGTAAAGGCATCAGAGAGGAAGTTCTGACGTTGCGGTTGATAATGGAAGAAAGACTGAAAAAAAAAAAAAAAACAAAAAAAAGAAAGAAAAGAAAGAAACATGGCACGTACATAAGGACATGTCGACGTGGAAAAAGCGTTCGACAATGTAAAACGGTGAAAGATGTTAGAAATTCTGGGAGAAATAGGGTTGAGCTGTAAGGAAACAAGGGGATTATAGTACATATAAGAACCAAGATGGTTCAATAACAGTGGACGACCAAGAACAAAGTGCTCGGATTAAAAAGGGTGTAAGACAAGGATGTAGTCTTTGCCCCCTGCTGTTCAATCTGTACATCGAAGAACAATAACAGAAATAAAAGAAAGGTTTGCGGGCGGGATGAAAAATCAAGCTGAAAGGTTATCAATTTTAAGATCCGCTAATGACATGACTATTCTCAGTGAAAGTGAAGAAGAATTACAGTATCTGTTGAATGGAATGAATAGTGTAATGAGTACAGAATATGAACTGCGAGTAAATCGAAGAAAAAACGGAAGTAATGAGAAGTAGCAGAAATAAGAACAGCGACTAACTTAACATCACAATTGGTGATCAAGAAGTAGACGAAGTTAAGGAATTCTACTACAGGCAGTAAATTAACCCATTACGGACGTAGCAAGTTGACATAAAAAGCACGCTAGCATTGTCAAAAAGGGCATTTCTGGCCCCAGGGAAGTCTGCTACTATGTAACTTAGGTCTCAATTTGAGGAATAAATTTCTATGAACGTACGTTTGGTGCACAGTAATGTATGGTAGTGAAGCAAGGACTGTGGGAAAATCGAAGAGAATCGAAGCATTTTAGATGTATAATATTTTTTTAATAATGCGGGGCCACAGTCATAATATATTTCTTTACCGACATTAGACTGTTGTTTATTTGCAGTGTTACATTTACACTTACACCATCATGATTTCGGCTTCAAAGTGCGATTATCAACTGTTTTAAGTGTTATAAATTGTGTAAGATGGCATACTGTCGTATTAAAATACACTATTAAACACATTGTCTAAGAGTCGATATTTCTGACAAAGCCTACTGCTTTGTTTCATTACTGAGTACACCATCTTGACTGAATGACAGTTAGCTAAGTGTCAAATTGACACTTAAAACACTTGATAATGGCACTTTGAAGCCGAAATCATGATTGTGTAAGTGTAAATGTAACACTGCAAATAAACGACAGTCTAATGGCGGTACTGACTTTAAAGCAACATTTTAGACGTGCTGCTACAGAAGAAAATTTGTGGACTTATATGACCGCGCAGCCTTAGAAGCCTTGCCACGGTTCGCGCGGCTTCCGCCGTCGGAGGTTTGAGTCCTCCCTCGGGCGTGTGTGTGTTTGTTTTGTCCTTAGCGTAAGTTAAAGTTAGATTAAGTATTGTGTAAGCCTAGGGATCGATGACCGGAGCAGTTTTGTCCCATAGGACCTAACCAGGAATTTTCACATTTGCAGCTGATACGGTAAGGAACGAGAAGTCTCTCAGCAGAATCGGCGAGAAAAAGAGAGAACACTGACAAGAAGAAGGGACAGGATGATAGGACATCTGTTAAGGTATCAGGGTAACTTTCGTTGTACTAAAGGGAGCTGTAGAGGGTAAAAACTGTAGAGGAAGACAGAGATTGGAATACATCCTGTGATGTTCCTGGCTGCGGCCGCCAGTATTTTATCTTGCTAGAAGCTCGCCTTGGTGCAGTTGGACACACGTGAAGTAGCATATGGTTCAAAATTGGAGTGAGGTAAAAGCAGCAGATGGTACAGTATGTTCCATTCCCGCGGGAGAGTCCGCCAATTGTACTGAACCTGAAACTTCCTGGCAGATTAAAACTGTGTGCCCGACCGAGACTCGAACTCGGGACCTTTGCCTTTCGCTGGCAGAAGTAAAGCTGTGAGTACCGGGCGTGAGTCGTGCTTCGGTAGCTCAGATGGTAGAGCACTTGCCCGCGAAAGGCAAAGGTCCCGAGTTCGAGTCTCGGTCGGGCACACAGTTTTAATCTGCCACGAAATTTCATATCAGCGCACACTCCGCTGCAGAGTGAAAATCTCATTCTGTACTGAACCTGCTTCTGATTGGTCAGCACATTTGGGTGTTAGGCGCCAAAACGCCTAACTTCGCTTATTAATTATTTATATATTTTTTATTGTATTTAACCCAGTTTTCAGAATGACAATCTCTCATAGTTACCCTACGAGACTACCGTTTTTGTTTATTAAATTTCACTAGTTTTGAGAAAAGTAAGAGTAACGATATTACAACCGAAGTGCTTCGGACACCTTCGGGTCGCTTTGGCGCGCTTGGGGGGCGGAAGTACTTCGGATGCGCTAGTCACTCCGTTTCGGGTGTTCTTCAGAGCCGGACGTGTATCTCTGTTTCGGACGGACATGTTGTACTCTATAACGGAAGTTATCAGAAAACATACTGTACTATTAAGAAAGCTATGTCGAGTATTGTAGAAGACGATCTAAAAAGTGATGCATTAAAATATAAACAAACAGGATACATTAATGACAGTTGTCGCCTACCATCGTTGTCAGTACTACAGTTCTGCCCTCAGTAGATAGAGAGAGGCTAACCTGGGCAAGTGGCATCCCACAAAAAAAAGCACATACACAGCTTCTGAGCTGAGGACACGACTTTAGAAGGCGACAGTTAAGTGGAAAGAACGGTTAGGGACTTTTTTGTTCAGTCCCTACAGATCTCTCCAGCTTCCGGATCCGACTTCCAAGACAACGTATAATTTATAATCCAACAAATAATTGAGGACGTAGGTTGCAAGTGCTACTCTGAGATGAAAAGCTTGGCACAGCAGAGGAATTCGCATCAAAGCAGACAGAAGAATGATGACTGATAAAAAGGAATAAAGCTATGTTTAAGTGAAAAATTGCCAGATCGCACTGTAGTTCGGAAGCCACGATAAGCTATAGGATCCTGTAAACTAGATGGGCAAGTCAGTTCTAAGGTTGGTGAAAGGTAAGAGCACACCACCTGTAATAGGATCATGGCTAGAGTAAGGGAAGATACGTGGGAGGTGACAGCAGGTGCAACCACTTGTTACGCACGGCGCCGGCCGTCAGAGAAGCGCTCCGCCTGCACTGCGGCGCAGCCACGCACGCCGCCACAGCGGTCTACGACGCAGATGACGTAGTCCGTGGACCCTACGTCACGCGGCGCCGGCGCTGCCCGCGCGCCGGTGACTCAGACCGGCTGGCGGTGAGAGTGAACACGCCGCGCAGCCGGAGAACGCCTGCCTCAACTGCCTTTCGTACGGTCTGGATGTAAACGGTGGCCAACAACCAGATGGCCGAAACGTCTAGCAAAAGAACGCCTTCTGATAGGTTTTACTTGTTACTTACCTATCCAGCTATCATCGGTCCTGTAGACCAAGCGTGGCGTCTACAATCGATCTCCTTTGCATTCTACCAATTGACTACATTCAAAGCGCCGCGTGTTTCTTTAAGTCGTCTTCCCATCTCTTTCTTGGTATACCCAGCGATCTTTTAGTGCTAACCTGTAGTTGTAAGGCCACTTTGCAATGTGCTGTTTCTTTAAGAGTTAAAAAGTTTATCTTCTGAACTAGGGACCAGTAGGATTCCTGGGAAGCAGCTTACGCAGTGCGTACGCCCGTGTTGCGCAACCGACAATGTGCGTGCATTACACCGCCGTATGCGTCTAGACCATAGAACAGTGGTAGTCAAGATGATCCCAGACTCCACTAGTGGGCGTTCCAGCTTTCATGGTGGGCGGTCGGCGGTAGGAGTGTAAAACGTTTTTCATAAAATTTTGACAAAGTATTTCGTAAGTAATTTTTACTGTATGCTTTAACTCCTTGCAAATCTGCTGAATATATTTTATGAAGTACATCCACATCACACTCCGCAAGCCACCTAACGTGATGTAGGGTACTTCTGACGTGACTGATCCGCCCTACCCTGTTCTATTCGCCAATGGCGCGTCGAAAGAACGATTGTCGGTTAGCCTCTGTATTAGCGCTGATTTCTCAAGATTTCTGGTCATTGTCATTTCGCGAGATGTAGGCCTATGTGGCTGGAAGTAATACGTTGTCCGAGCTCTCGAGATTTCAATAGTAAACCTCTCTGTGATGCACAACGCCTCTCTTGTAAAGTCTGCCACTGGAGTTCGTTGAGCACCTATGTAATTCTCTCGCGCCAACCGAAAGATCCAGTGACGAAACGCGCCGCTCTTCGTTGCATCTTCTTTGCCTGTTCTATCGTTCCTACCTAGTCAGGAACGCATACTGACGAACAATACTCGAGAAACGGCCGAACAAGCGCCTTATAACCCACTTCCTTCATCGATGCGTTACATTTGTTTGAGAGTCCGGCATCTCATTTCACTTACGGTTGGTTCAAATGGCTCTAAGCACTACGGGACTTAACATCTGAGATCATCAGTCCCCTAGACTTAGAACTACTTAAACCTAACTAAACCAAGGCCATCACACCCATCCATGCCAGAGGCAGGATTCGAACCTGCGACCGTAGCAGCGGCGGGGTTCCGGACTGAAGCGCCTAGAACCGCTCTGTCACAGCGGCCGGCGACTTACGGTTGCTCTGGATTGTTACTCGTGATTATTTTACGGTAGGTACTCTATTCAGGAGTTTGTCATCTATCGTATGGTTGCAGAGTAGTGGATCTCTTATTCCTATGTATGCGCAGTAAGTTGCTTTTATTTACGTTCAGGTTCAACTGCCAAAATCTGCACTCTTCAACAATCCCCTGCAGGTCGCTCTGCAAATCGGCTCTATGTTCTGGCGTTCGTACAGCCGCATCATCTGCGAACAGAGCAGCTGACGCTTTCTATTATATCATTTTCATACATGGTCAACAGTAACGGTCCTGTCACTTCTTTGGGATACTCTGGAAATTACATCTGTCAATTTTCTTGTGTTAAGAGTTCAGTCTACAAGTGAGTCTTTAACCTGTCGCAAATTTGGTTCGCTACTCGATAAGCTCATAATTTTTTACTAACCGGCAGTGAAGTATAGGATGAAATGCCTTCCTGAAGTCAAGGAACACGGCGTCGACCTCAGCGCTGTTGTCTGCAGCGCAGTGGATCTCATGGAGGAACAGGGCGAGCTCAGTTCCGCGGAGTCTCTGTTAGAGGAATCTATGTTGATTTTTATAGGGGAGATTTTCATTCTCCAGAGAGTTCATAATACTTTGAAACGTCCCCTTTGAAAAATTAATGAATTACTGTGCTGATAAACCTCTACATTATTTGATTTTCAAACAGCTGAGCAAAACTGAACGTACTCAGACATTACTCTCTTTACTTATTCTGATCAACACTAAGCTGACACACAATATTTTTAGCGCAACACAATCTGACTTTCAAAAATCCCTACAAAAGAATGGCCCTGACTAACAATAACCTATACCTTTCATGAATCACTTAACTCACAAAAATCTTCGGAACTCTAACTACTGCAATACAGCGAGCGCCACTACTGCCAGCTAAATAAAAGATCGTAACTACTGAAGGCACTAACTAATGAAGGCACTAACTACTGAAGGCACTAACTACTGAAGGCACTAACTACTGAAGGCACTAACTACTGAAGGCACTAACTACTGATAGGCACAGTCAGCAAATGAAAGATTTTGATAGAGAACAAACAATGTATTTACCTTAATAATGTTCAAAAGTATCAGTTCATGATATCCAGTATTACAAATTTACTCTTTCTGGCGGACACACGTCCAGATCAACCGCTCTTAAAATTCTGCCATCTCTCTCCCCACATCCATCACTGCTGGCGGCTCACCTCCAACTGCGCAACGCTACGCGCTGTTCACATCCAACTGCCCAACACTACAATAGCAAATATTCCTACAATGCCAACCAGCCATAGACTGCACAGAGCGCAGCCAGTGATTTTCACACAGAGCGCTACGTGACGTTACCAACATAAAAACCTAAACAGCCTACTTACAACATGTTCCATAATTCTACAACAGATTGACGTCACGATATAGCCCTACAATTACGTGCAGCCGGCCAGAGTGGCCGAGCGGTTAAAGGCGCTACAGTCTGGAATCGCACGACCCCCACGGTCGCAGGTTCGAATCCTGCCACGGGCATGGACGTGTGTGATGTCCTTAGGTTAGTTAGGTTTAAGTAGTTCTAAGTTCTAGGGGACTTATGACCACAGCAGTTGAGTCCCATAGTGCTCAGAGCCATTTGAACCATTTTTGAATTACGTGCATCTGTCCTACGGCCTTTCTTGAAAACGAGAATGACCTCCGCTTTTATCCAGTCCCTACATACCGTTTGTTGCTCCATCGATCTACGATTAACTGCTACTAGAAGCGGATTAAGTACTTTCGCATAATCTTTGTAGATTCTTATAGGTATCTCATCTCGTCCTGATACCTTTCCACTACTAAGCGATTGTTGTTGCTTTTCTATTCCGCGATAGTTTATCTCAGCATCTGATACTTCGACGTTCGAGCGATGAGTGATAGAAGAGATCGTTTTACGATCTTCCGCTGTGAAACAATTTCGGAATACCGAATTCAGTATTTCGGCCTTCCTGTCTTAGCTGCCGTTTCGGTGCCGGTGTGGTCACTGAGTGATTTCGAACCGCTTACGCTTACTGAATTTAAACAAAATTACAATCCCGTAGGGTTCTTACTGAGATCAGTTGACGAAATAATACGTTCAAGGTTTTGACGTCTCCTGAATCTGTGATGAGGTCCTCTTTAAGTAGCAGTTTTCTAACACGGCTATTAAAAGATAGGTGGATCTTTCCCACCCTTTAAGACCTTGTTTGGAACGTAATTGTGTAATG
Source organism: Schistocerca cancellata (assembly GCF_023864275.1). Lineage (NCBI taxonomy): Eukaryota > Metazoa > Arthropoda > Insecta > Orthoptera > Acrididae > Schistocerca > Schistocerca cancellata. The sequence goes on from NC_064634.1 coordinate 302,345,479, forward strand.
CATATTGAACCAGCAGGCGGTTAGAAAATTTTGCTACTAATAAGATACAGAAGTAGGTGGTAGGTGAAAAAGGTTGACTACCGTTGGTGTAGAGTATCGACGGCATGCGCCACAGCCGCACCCTTCTTTTGTTTCCAACCCATGGACTGATCGGCAGCAATTCTTGGTCTCATTTTTCTTTATCTTCCGCAAGTGTCTTCAGTTCTTAAAATACTCTCAGTTTCATAACTTGTTTCATCCATCTGACGTACTGATGTTTTGGTATTCCCCGTCATATTTCCCAGGCATTTTCTATTAATTACACAATAAACTGACAGTATCTCTAAAGACGACCGTCTCATTGGTCCTTCCGTTTCTCCAGACTTTTCTTTCCTATTTTGTTTAAGACTTCCTTAGTCATTCTCTGTGTCCATGAAATTTTTGGGTCTCTTCTCCAACTCCATGCTTCAAAAGCGAGTAGTCTTTTCCTTTTGGCTCACATAGTGTCCTTGTCTCCGAGCCATATAGGGCAGCGTTCCAAAGAAAAAGCTTTTAAATAATGTTTCCCGGCGTTTAAACTAAAATTTTTCGATATTAGGAGCTTCTTCTTCTCATCTGATACTTCTTGAATGCAATTTTAACTTGCGCAATCCTACATTTAATCTCCTAGCATCATCTCTTATTCTCTGATGTTCTACCACCCAGATAGTTAAAGCCGGGAACTTGCTTCAGATTCTCTCCATAGAGACGTAGGTTAGTTGTTATTAAAACTTTACTTCATACAAGAATTTCACTTTTTATTGTTAATTTTCGTATTATATTTTTCCGAAAATATCTTTTTCATGCCTTCTATGGCCTTTTCGGGACTGTTTTCAGATTCGGCTTGCACCGCTACATTATCTGCAATTCTAAGCACTTTTATGCTTTCTCTGTGTATAGTTATACCTTCAACATAGGTAACTTTACATTCACCTATTGCGTCTTCAATTTAATACTGAAGAGTGATAGGAAAAGGTTGCATCCCTGCCGAAAACCTTTATTCTTGGAAATTTTGCGTTACTGTCTTATTCTGACAACTGTCGTCGGAATCACGTAAAACAGCTGTATTATTTTCCTGTCTCCGTGATGTAAGTTAATACGCATTAAAATTGGCATAATTTCAGACCAGTCTGCATTATCGAAGGTCTTTTGTACATAAACAAAGCCAACAAACATTCGTTTAGTAATTCTGACCATTTTTTCAGACCGTTCGCTGACTGTAATTATTGCTTCTCTAGTCTTTCCTAAATCCAAACTCATCTTGAATGATGTTCAGATTAATTTTATTATTCCGTTGCTGAGGATCGATAGCAATAACTTGGAGGCATGGGCTAAAAAAGTTAGTGTATGATAGTCTTCACAGTTACCTGGCAGGGTTTTCTTACGTATTGGTACAAGGACTGATATTTGTAAATCGTCAACGATTTATCGTTTTTCATACATCTCACGAGTTCATTCAGAAAATGTTTTGTTTTTCCATCCAGTGCTTGGAGCATTTCTTCAGTTGTTGCATCATAACCAAGAGCCATTTCGGCATTAGTTGTTTCACTGCCTTATCGAATTCTTCTTTTCGTTTAAGTTCATTCTGTAATACATTCGTTGCATGTCCATTAGCTCTTCACCCTGGATCTGTTCCATAACATCTCTGTGTAAACTTCCAGTATTCTACGAACTCACTGTCTATAGGCCTTACTAAATACTTACCTTTTTTTCTTCTTCTTTCGTTTCACCCTCTTTGGGGTACGCTGGATCAATCATTTCTTTGTGCGTTGTTCCTTTCTTAGGGCCCAGTATTTCTTCATTCTTTCTGATCTTCTTCTCCTCTCTTCTTCCGAGATGAAGGATTTGGACTTTTGTGTGGATTTGTCTTGGAACTTTATGTTTTCATCTTTAGTAACTAATTTAGCAGTTCGATCAATAAGTGAACTTTCTGAAATATTTAATTCCTCTAGGTCTTTCTCAGTTTCTTTAAACCAGTTGGGCTTCGTTTTTCGGTTACGGAAGAAGTCAAAGATTTGTTTAGTTAATCTGTTGGAATTCATTCTGAGGAGATGACCATAAAAATTTATTCTCCTTTTTCGCATAGAATCTGAAAGTTTTTCAATTTTCTTGTAGAGAGTTTCATTTTTGATGTATATAATCTTATTGTCTTGAAATTTTGGCCCAATGATTTTTCTTAAGATTTTTCTTTCCTTTACCTCAAGTTTCTCCATTTGGCCTTTGAAATTCATGTTAAGTGTTTCTGCTGCATACAGTGCTTCTGGCTTAATCACTGTCTTGTAATGTGTAATTTTGGACCCCCATGAAAGGGATTTTTTGTTGTATGTATTTTTTGTTAGTTGGAAGGCCAATTCAAGTTTATTTTTTCTGGATTCCATTGCTTTGCTTTCCCCAGCATTCCAAGTAATCCATTCTCCGAGATATTTGAATTCTTTTACTATTTCAATCTTCTGTTTTTGAACTTTGAGGTATTTACATGAGTGCTTGATGTTTGTCAATATCTTAGTTTTTTCAGAGGAGATGTGAAGACCAATTTTAGCTGCTTGTTTCTTTAGTTCAAGGATTTGCTCCCGTGCTTCTTCCATTGTTTCAGCAAACAGGGCCATATCATCTGCAAAAGCAATGCAATTTACTTTAAGGTTCTTCTTTTTGCAACCCAGTCTTATACCACTCTTAATATTTGTGTTCCATTCCCTGACTACTTTCTCAAGCGCACAATTGAACAGCAACGGTGAGAGCCCATCGCCCTGTCGCACTCCCGTTTTTATTTCAAAGGGTTCTGATAGTTCGCCCATAAATTTAACTTTCGAAAATGTATTTGTAAGGGTCGCTTTTATAATATTAGTTGTTTTCTTATCCAAACCCATTTCTTCCAGAATTGATAAGAGAGATTCTCTATCAATCGAATCATATGCTTTTTTGAAATCAATGAAGGAGATTACGTATGTCTTTGCCCTTGATTTTTGGTATGCCATAATGTTTTTGAGGTTTAGTATTTGTTCCGAACATGATCTACCCTTTCTAAAACCTCCCTGGTATTCCCCGATTTTCGGATCCAATTGCGGCTCTGCCCTGTTCAAAAGGACTTTAGAAAGAATCTTGTACGTTATATCCAGCAGTGATATTCCTCTATAATTGTTGGGGTCTGTCTTCAAACCTTTCTTGTGGATAGGGTGGATGAGAGCTGTTCTCCATTCTGCGGGGATCTCTTCTTCTTTCCAGATTTGATCGAAAACACACTTTAGGGATGTAACTGCATTTTTGTCAGCCTTTTTCCATAGTTCGGCCACTATTTGATTTTCTCCAGACGCCTTGTTGTTTTTAAGTTCTGAAATGACCTTCTGTAGTTCTTCAGTCGTCGGTGGTTCTGAATCCGGCTTCTCACGGTTGTTTGGAATGGATTCAAATTTTTCAAGGATGGGTTCACAATTCAAGAGTTTCTCAAAGTAGCCTGCTAGTATTTTGCAGTTTTCCGTGTTGTTGTGAGTGATGGTCCCATTTACATCTCGAAATTGGAGGGTGGGTGCTTTGTATCTTGATAACCTTTGTTTGAAAGTTCTGTAAAAGCTCCTTGTGTTGTTTTTTGCAAATTCTTCATCAATTTGGAGGAGAGTTTTGTTTTCGTGTGTCTTCTTAATACTTTTTATATCTTTATCTACCAGTTTTCTAACTGTAATGAAATTCAGTCTACTTTCTTCTGTTTTCTGTGATTGCCAATTTTGCCATGCCTGTTTCCTTGTTTCAATGAGGGCATCACATTCCAGCGACCACCAGGCATGTTTTTTTACTTTTTTTGTTAGGTGCTATCCGTTCAGCTGTAGTAATGAGGTTTTCCTTGATATCCCCCCAGATTTGTGTCTGAATGGTTTCTGTTGCTTTTGTGAATTCATCTGATTTTAATATCTTTTCTGTGCTATACTTCCGACCCTTAATTTGTTTCATGCTGCGTTTCCTGTTTGGGATGACTTTGAACTTAATTTTAGAAAGGTAATGGTCTGAATCCAAGTTTGCACCCCTGAGTACCCTAACGTTCATGATTTCCTTGCTAGAGATCTTCTTGATTGCCACATGATCAAGTTGAAATTCCCCAAGGCTAGGATTTGGGGATACCCATGTCTTTTGTCTTCGCGGTAGTTTCTTGAAAGCTGTGGATTTAAGAATTAAATTGTGTGCTTGGCAAAGTTCTATTAGTCTCACACCATTTCTGTTTGTTCTCTTGTGTGCAGGATAGTTTCCAACTATTTTCTTATATCTTTTTTCTTTACCAATCTGCGCATTAAAATCTCCAAGAAGAATGATGATGTTTTTATCTGGAATTTTCTGAATAATGTCATCTAGATGATTCCAAAAGGCCTCCACTTTTTCTTTGTTTTTCCTGTTATCCTCGTTTATAGGGGCATGTGCATTGATAATTGTGTAGATTTTGTTTGTGCTTGTGAATGTAAGACTTGAGATTCTTTCTGATTGGGAATCAAAGCCAACTATTGAGTTCAAGATTTGTTTGTTGATTATAAAGGCTGTCCCAAGATGTGGTACATTTTTCATTACTCTCGGTCCCACTTTCCCTTTGTATATCCTAAAACCTTCGGAATCGACGGTATCTGTATCCATGTATCGTGTTTCTTGAATGGCTGTTATGAGTATGTTGTAGTTCTTTAGCGTATCTGTTAGATGTTTTAGTTTTCCGGTTTTCAACAATGAGTTTGCATTGAAAGTTGCTAGGTATGTTGATTGCCTATACTGAAATTTGGATGAGATTCCAAGACACTCCGACTTGTCTTTGTGCAATGTTGCAGACTCCCCAGAATCCGAATGTCTGCTGACGTACTGGCGTACGGTGTATCGTCCACCTGGGGTAAAATAGTTTACATCACACACTTCCATGATTGATGAAAGTTATTTTGGGTGTGGCCCAAAGGCCACAAAATTTACAACCAAGATTGTGAGTCCTGGAGGTAGTTCTTCCGCTCTCTCTGTCGTTGGGAATCTGAACTTCCTCTTCCGCCTTTGAGACCGTTGACCAGGTTACCTTTTTTATTTTTGTTTATTATTTTTTTACTGAGACTCTTAGTGCTTTTCGCTCTCCAAATTGTGCCTTGACAAGTTTGTACTAGTTTCTTACATTCCTCTTCTCAGACTTTCTTCAATTATAGCACATTCTTCCTCAGTCCAATCTTCTGTAGCTCTCTTTGGTTCTCTTTTTACTAGACATTTAATATGTTTTAATTTGCTTTTCCTTCTTCACTCCTACAAGCTTTGAATTTCTCTCCTTCGTTAATTTCCATAATTACTGAACTTGTACCTGTTGATACACACATCGGAAGTCTACGAAGTGCGCACAGCAAACACACGCGAAACGGGAAGGCCAGTAAAACGACTTATTAAGAGCTCGAACGCTAGACGCTGTTAGAACGAAGTGTGAAATTTGCGCTAGCGTAACATCAGGAGAACTGAAGTTAAGACAATGATTTCAACAACGTACAGGGAGACGAAAATTTAGTAGTCATGGGTGATTGGAATTCGAGGGTAGGAAAAGGGAGAGAAGGAAACATAGTAGGTGAATATGGATTGGGGCTAAGAAAATAAGAGGAAGCCGCCTGGTAGAATTTTGCGCAGAGCATAACTTAATCATAACTAACACTTGTTTCAAGAATCATGAAAGAAGGTTGTATACATGGAAGAACCCTGGAGATACTAGAAGATATCAGATAGAATATATAATGGTAAGACAGAGATTTAGGAACCAGGTTTTAAATTGTAAGACATTTCCAGGGGCAGATGTGGACTCTGACCACAAACTATTGGTTATGAACTGTAGATTAAAACTGAAGAAACTGCAAAAAGGTGGGAATTTGAGGAGATGGGACCTGGATAAACTGAAAGAACCAGAGGTTCTACAGAGTTTCAGGGAGAGCATAAGGGAACAATTGTCACAAATGGGGGAAAGAAATACAGTAGAAGAAGAATGGGTAGCTTTGACGGATGAAATGGTGAAGGCAGCAGAGGATCAAGTAGGTAAAAATACGAGGGCTAGTAGAAGTCCTTGGGTGACAGAAGAAATACTGAATTTAATTGATGAAAGGAGAAAATATAAAAATGCAGTAAATGAAGCAGGCAAAAAGGAATACAAACGTCTCAAAAATGAGATTGACAGGAAGTGCAAAATGGCTAAGCAGGCATGGCTAGAGGGCAAATGTAAGGATGTAGAGGCTTACCTCACTAGGGGTAAGATAGATACTGCCTACAGGAAAATTAAAGAGACCTTTGGAGAAAAGAGAACAACTTTTATGAATATCAAGGGCTCAGATGGAAACCCAGTTCTAAGCAAAGAATGGAAAACAGAAAGGTGGGAGGAATATATAGAGGGACTATACAAGGGCGATGTTCTTGAAGACAATATTATGGAAATGGAAGAGGATGTAGATGAAAATGAAATGGGAGATATGATACTGCGTGAAGATTTTGACAGAGCACTGAAAGACCTAAGTCGAAACAAGGCCCCGCTAGTAGACAACATTCCATTAGAACTACTGACAGCCTTGGGAGAGCCAGTCCTGACAAAACTCTACCATCTGGTGAGCAAGATGTACGAGACAAGCGAAATACCCTCAGACTTCAAGAAGAATATAATAATTCCAATCTCAAAGAAAGCAGGCGTTGACAGATGTGAAAATTACCGAACTGTCAGTTTAATAAGTCACGGCTGCAAAATGCTAACGCGAATTCTGTATAGAAGAATGGAAAAACTGGTAGAAGCCGACCTCGGGGAAGATCAGTTTGGATTCCGTAGAAATACTGGAACACGTGAGGCAATAATGACCCTACGACTTATCTTAGAAGCTAGATTAAGAAAAGGAAAACCTACGTTTCTAGCATTTGTAGACTTGGAGAAAGCATTTGACAATGTTGACTGAAATAATCTCTTTCAAATTCTGAAGGTGGCAGGGGTAAAATATAGAGAGCGAAAGGCTATTTACAATTTGTACAGAAACCAGATGGCAGTTATAAGAGTCGAGGGACATGAAAGGGAAGCAGTGGTTGGGAAGGGAGTGAGACAGGGTTGTAGCCTCTCCCTGATGTTATTCAATCTCTACATTGAGCAAGCAGTAAAGGAAACAAAAGAAAAATTCGGAGTAGGTATTAAAATCCATGGAGAAGAAATAAAAACCTTGAGGTTCACCGATGACATTGTAATTCTGTCAGAGACAGCAAAGGACTTGGAAGAGCAATTGAACGGAATGGACAGTGTCTTAAAGGGAGGATATAAGATGAACATCAACAAAATCAAAACAAGGATAATGGAATGTAGTCGAATTAAGTCGGGTGATGCTGAGGGAATTAGATTAGAAAATGAAACACTTAAAGCAGTAAAGGAGTTCTGCTATTTGGGGAGCAAAATAACTGATGATGGCCGAAGTAGAGAGGATATAAAATGTAGACTGGCAATGGCAAGGAAAACGTTTCTGAAGAAGAGAAATTTGTTAACATCGAGTATAGACTGAAATGTCAGGAAGTCGTTTCTGAAAGTATTTGTATGGAGTGTAACCATGTATGGAAGTGAAACATGGACGATAAATAGTTTGGACAAGAACAGAATAGAGGCCTTTGAAATGTGATGCTACAGAAGAATGCTGAAGATTAGATGGGTAGATCACATAACTAATGAGGAAGTATTGAATAGGATTGGGGAGAAGAGGAGTTTGTGGCACAACTTGACAAGAAGAAGGGATCGGTTGGTAGGACATTTTCTGAGGCATCAAGGGATCACCAATTTAGTATTGGAGGGCAGCGTGGAGGGTAAAAATCGTAGAGGGAGACCAAGAGATGAATACACTAAACAGATTCAGAAGGATGTAGGCTGCAGTACATATTGGGAGATGAAGAAGCTTGCACAGGATAGAGTAGCATGGAGAGCTGCATCAAACCAGTCTCAGGACTGAAGACCACAACAACAACACATGTGCTAGCCAAGAAAATCAGTATTTATAGAAAGGAAGTGCGAGGAGCGATTCAGATTTCCAAGAACTAATGTAACTTCAATAGAGAAGAAGGCTATATAGGCTTCCACAATCGTGACTTCCCACCGTCAAGGAAGTACGCACGTAGCCACCCGCCGTGCGCAAGGAATACAAACGACTAGGAAGCCGTCTCTACGGCACGTCCGTATTTTGATGAACATTCCCGCTCTCTCGCTCTGTCTGTTGCGCCATGTGTCCAAAGACCACGGTCCTCTGATAGTGCCCGAAGGAATTTCACCAAAAAAACCCACTACATCGTAAGAGTGGGAAAACTCCCTTTTATAAGTGAACGCGGCACTGGTCTTTGATGACTTACCGTGAACACCTGAAGATCATGATTAAGACTGCCGCAGAGATGTCGAAACGTCGATCTTGTAGAAGAAACTGAAAAGGAACATGACATGGCCAAACAACCTAGAAGATTTTACTTTCCGTGTACTTCTCTCTCACCTATTCTGTTCAGTACCTCATTTCGTACTCTATCGGATCACTTAATTTTTGACATTCTGCGATTGCATTTCATTTCAAATGCTTCCTACTTCTGCGGACTTCTGATGGTTCACCTTTCGTATACATTCTGCACTGTGTATCATATATATACTGTTCAATACATTTTTCTCATTTCCATATCAGTATCTTATACCAATAGAGCTCTTTTACCGAAGAAATGTTTATTCGACTGCTCCAATCTGCTTTTATATCTTCTTAGCTTCGGCCACTCCATTTCGTCGCATTTCCTAAATAGAATTCTTTGACTTCTCTCACAACCTTTTTGCTCTCAAGAAGCTCCGTGATTCTCTTTCACGCTATTCTTCGTCGCCTTCATCTCCACTTTATGCTCAAGCTGTAATGTAACAGACCGAGAAGCAAAATACCAAAATATGCAACACTACTCTGAGGTCTTTCTGTTCCGGAATAAATTCAGTGAAGCACAGTATGAATGCAGGTGCTTCTATAACAGAAAGAAAAACCATTTCAATGGACAAATGTTCCAGAATAGCACATCAGCCACCAATAAACATGGTTAACACATCAGTTAAAAATTTGTATGTACACCAGAGAAACTATAAAAACAATGTGAAATATAACGTTTACATAAATCAAAGGAAGAACATTTGGACTCTCATAATTAGGTAACAGTTGCCTTCTTAAAGAGCCCGAAGTTAAGAACAGCCGAATATGCATTTAGGTAGAGAGCAAATCTTCACTAAGAGAATATATCAATGCAATAGTCTTGGTAACAGAGGCTAGTTGTACAAAAGAATGTATAAATAAAGTCTGAACAATGCCCACACGGCCAAAACTAAAACAGCCGGTAATAAAACTGAACTTACATTAATCGTAAGTAAAACAAAAATTACAGATGACCAGGACATATAAAATTCATGAATCACCAAGAGAGCTCAAACCCGATACACAGAAAACTGCGAACTCATTAAATAAAATTGTGGTTATCTCAAACCTAGAACAATGTAACACACATAGTTTAAAGGACCCTGCGGCACAGGAGGAATTCCTAAAATAGTAGTTAAATAGTAGCAATATAAGTTCTCTGTACCATCATCCCAAGATGGAATGGAGTAACTCCTAGTACCTGTTCGTACAGTCCACACACTAAGATGCTCACTAAATAAGTCCAACAAGCGCCGACAACTAAGGCTCAGTAATTCCACTTTGCCCGTGAATTCTGTAGCCACGTAAGAGAAGTAAGAGCGGTGAGCTTCCGGGGAATGTAAGCTGGTGGAATATGCTGCTCAAAGTCATGTTCAACTTTGGCAAATGCTCACATCTTCCGCGTGCCACATGACTGACAGCAGCTGGCCAGCCTGGAGCTATGGTGGTGGTAAACGACAGAGCGCGAGCACACACGCGGAGCCGTTACGTAGGCGCGATGGAGACCGCACACGCGCCATCTGGCGGACGCAAAGTTAGTTGTTCTTTAGCTTCACAATTAAAGATATTATACCGAGAGTTTAAATGAAAGTGAAGCTAATCTGTATAATTAAATGGGAGTGAAACTCTGTAGATATTCTAATGCGTTAATAAGGATCCGATTTAAGCCTGAAAAAAATTAGTTGCAATTTTGGTCATCAGGTGCGAATCTGGCGCTGTGAATGTAACGAAGACGGTATAAATGTTTTTATATGTAATGGCCTGGAAACGGGGCGTGGCCGTAAATGGTCGAACAACTGAGAAAAGCATAATGTTGACTTTGCTGTAACCATCACTTAGGGAATTTGTTCAATTGGAGCACGTCGACGGGATGCTTTACAACACCAGCAGCAGTTCCGGTGGAATCCGAGCAACGTGTTCCCTATACTTGCGTTCTGATCAGGTAGAGACGGGACGCATTCTTCTGGATATCCCCAGAGCCAAAAGCCAGAGCAGGTGATCTAGCAGCCCGTGCACCTGGAAAAGCTTCCAGAGATAACACGTTCGTGGAAGGTTGCACTAAGCAGATCTTTCACAGGGCGAGCGACATGAGATGTTGACCCACTCTACGTAAAAACACTGGTTTCCACACAGTTTCGCTCGTCCAAAGCAGGAATCACATACTGTACACGGAGATCTCCATAACGCGCAGACGTCACGGAACATCTGACAGGCCCTCCGTGGTTATTCCCTTGAAAGAAGATCGGAGCTAGAAATGAAATGAAATGATCGTGTGGCACTGTTCGACGATAGGCCCCCGTCCGGTGAAGTTCGACCACCGAATTGCAAGTCTTATTTTAGGTGACGCCACTTTGGGCGACTTGCGCGTCGGTGATGATGATGACAACACAAAGTCCACGAGCGGAGACAACGCCAACCCAGCCGGGAATCGAACCCGGGCCCTCTGCATGGTAGGCAAACACGTTACCACTCAGCTAAGAAGATGGGCATCAGACCGATCACAAAGGTGCTTGTGAATCCACACCACATATAAAAAATGGTTCAAATGGCTCTGAGCACTATGGGACTTAACAGCTGTGGTCATCAGTCCCCTAGAACTTAGAACTACTTAAACCTAACTAACCTAAGGACATCACACACATCCATGCCCGAGGCAGGATTTGAACCTGCGACCGTAGCGGTCGCGCGGTTCCAGACTGTAGCGCCTAGAACCGCTCGGCCAATCCGGCCGGCTCCACACTACATAGCCACATACGCCGAGTGCAATGGTTCTTCGCGCACAACACGCGATTCAATGGTATCCAAAATTCGACAGCTCTGTGTATTTACTGCACCCTGTAGCGTAAAATGTGCCTCGTCACTGTAGAGAATATTATCCAGCCACATGTCATCAACTTCAAATAGCTCTAAGCACTATGGGACTTAACATCTGAGGTCATCAGTCCCCTAGACTTAGAAATACTTAAATGTAAGGGCATCACACACTTCCATGCCCTAGGCAGGATTCGAACCTGCGACCGTAGCAGCCGCGGGGTTCCGGACTGAAGCGCCTGGAACCGCTCCACCACAGTGGCCAGCTCATCAACTTCGATCCGTGTGAGAAACCGCAGAGCAAACCATGCGGACCATGAGGTTTCAGTTGCTGCACCGTACGGGTACCAGTGTAAAATAGATTGCAAAACTTTCCGTTATGTTGACTACGAGACGGACAATTCTCGTTAACTGCATCTGCACTACTCGGGCCATGTGCTCCATGGTCAGTCACAGCAACAGCAACCTGCTCAATAACTTCCACCGGTGTAACACGCCTTCCTTTTCCAGGTGCCACAGCAAGGTCACCGTGTTTTCGAATTCCATTATCATCTTCTTTGAACTATTTAATGATATCGGGCCTCTTCTCAGATCTTCAGTCGGGGATATCCTCTATTCAGCTTCATACTGCTGCTGTTCACACAAAACACTTTCACTAACAGCGCACGGTCTCTCTCCTGGATAGCCACACTTTTCACTTCACGTTGTCAAATGACAACGTGGATGTCATATAAATAGTGTACAGCGCCAGATTTGCACCTGGTGGCCACAATTAGAGCCAATTGGTTTTCCAGCGTAAGTCGTTTCCGGAGTAAAGCATTAGTATATGTATCAAGTTTTGCTGCCATACGATAATTGCAGCCGGTACTAGACCCCCGTGAGTAGGTGTACTTAATAATATGTAAGTTGATTGCTGGGGTTTTTATGTTGGTAACGCCACGAAGCGCTCTGTATGAAAATCGCTGACTGTGCTGTGTGCAGTCTATGGCTGGTTGGACTCAGCTTGGAATATTTGCTTGTGTAGCGTTGGGCTGTTGGATGTGAACAGCACGTAGCGTTGGGCAGTTGGAGGTGAGCCGCCAGCAGTAGTGGGTGCGGGGAGAGAGATGCCAGAGTTTTGAGTATCAGCGGACGATCTGGACGTGTGTCCGTCCTAAAAAGGATATATATATATGACTTTTGAACGCTATTAAGGTAAATATATTGTTCTCTATCAAAATCTTTCATTTGCTAACTATGCCTAGCAGTAGTTAGTGCCTTCAGTAGTTAGGATCTTTTCTGTAGCTGGCAGTATCGGTGGTCGCTGTATTGCAGTAGTTCGAGTAACGAAGATTTTTGTGAGGTAAGTGATTCATGTAAGGTATAGGTTATTGTTAGTCAGGGCCATTCTTTTGTAGGGATTATTGGAAGTCAGTTTCCGTTGCGCTAAAAATATTTTGTGTCAGTTTAGTGATGATCAGAATAAGTAAAGAGAGAACTGTCTGGGTACGTTCAGTTTTGATCAGCTGTTTGAAAATCAAATAACGTAAAAGTTTTTCCAGCACTGTCATTCTTAATTATCCGAAGGGTAAGTTTCAAATAACCACCCGCTACTAGGCCTACCAGTTCAAATCAATGCACCACACGGGTCACTTATCGTTGTCACCTGTTCCCTTTGCCCTTTTACTCCTCTTCCGAAATCATATTCAAAATAGTTGCCATTGGTACAAGTACTGTGCGTGACAGTAGATACCGGCTTATAGGCTAGGTACGTTCTCCTGCTGGAAGGTGAAACGAACGCGGCGTCTTGCTATCTGCGGGAAGTCATAAAACAGTGTCGTCAGAACTGCGGCGCCTTATAAAAGCACGGTTGCCCACTTACAGGCGAACCATCACGTAGGCGTACTAGCCAGGGGCAACAAAGCGTGACACGCTTCAGCTGATCGTCCACTCACACAGTCTGATAACTGAAAGATAACTATGCGTCTCTGGTTTTCTACAGAAGCATGTTGCGAATCACACTACAGAAAGAAACTGATCTAGCCTGCTTCTTACAGGTTCAAAGAAAGGAAGGAAATGTCATCACGAGTTTAACATCTCGCACATGTCGAGGTCATCAGGGACAGAATAATACTGTAGTCCAACTGGAGAATGACGTAGCCTGTTTCAGGAACCATCCTGAAGTCCGCCAAGTGTCATTCAGGAATACCGTTGCACCGCAAATGGTAGGCTTCGGTTAACTGGTAAGATATCACGAAACTATGATTATGAAACGTTTACATATTAGGAGAAACGGTTATGAAGGTGTACATATCTTGTGAAGTGACACTTTTTCTGGTACATTTGACAGTTTACTTGTAATATTTACCACTATGAGCATCTTTACATCTCCAAACATGTGGTACGTATTCTTTGTAACTGAGGATTAAGGATTTTAGATGATTTTATAGAGAGACAAAACTTTAGGAACAAGATAATTTGCATTGATTTTGTTTCACTGCAAGCGCTAGTCAAGTAATTAGTGTCGTGTCAAGATTTCATTGTGTTTAATAAGACACTGAAGAGCCAAAGAAATCGGAACACCTGTTTAATATCGCGTAGGGCAGCCGCGAGCAGCAACACGACGTGGTATGGACTCGACTAATGTCTGAAGTAATTTGGAGGGAATGAACACCATGAATCCTGTACGTAAGAGTACGAGGGGGTGGAGATCACTTTTGAAAAGCACGCTGCAAGGCATGTTGGAAATGCTCAATAATGTTCATTTCTGGAGAGGTTGGTGGTCAGCGGGAGTGTTTAAACTCGGAACAGTCTTCCTGGAGCCACTCTGTAGCAATTCTGGACGTGTGGGGTCTCGCATTGTCCTGCTGGAATTGCCCAAATCCGGTCGGAATGCACAATGGACATGAGTGGATGCAGGTGATCAAAAAGGATGCTTACTTACGACCTGTCAGAATCAAATATATACGCATCAGGGGCTCCATATGATTCCAACTGCACCCACCCCACACCGTTACACAGCCTCCACCAGCTTTAACAGTCCCTTGCTGACATGCAGGGCCTATGGATTCATGAGGTTGTCTCCATACACGTACATATCCATCCGCTCGACCCAATTTGAAACGTGACTCGTCTGACCAGGCAACATGTTTCCAGCCGACAACAGGCCAATGTCGGTGTTGACTGGTCCAGCGTAAAGTTTTGTGTCGTGGAGTCATCAAGGGTACACGAGTGAGCCATATCGATGACGTTTCGCTGAATGGTTCGTACGCTGACACTTGTTGATGGGCCAGCATTGAATCTGCAGCAATTTGCAGAAGGGCTGCACTTCCGTCACGTTCAACGATTCCCTTAAGTCGTCGTTGGTCCCGTTCTTGCAGCATCTTTTTCCGACCGCAGCGATGTCGTAGATTTGATGTTTTACCGGATTCCTGAGATTCACGGTACACTCGTGAAATGGTCGCACTGGAAAATCCCCACTTCATCCCTACTTCTGGGATGCTGTGTCCCATCGCTCGTGCGCCGACTATAATACGACGTTCAAACTTACTTAAATCTTGATAATCTGCCATTGTAGCAGCAGTAACCGATCTACCAACTGCTCCAGACGCTTGTTGTCTTATATAGGCGATGCCGACTGCAGCGCCGTATTCTACCTGTTTACGTATCTCTGTATTTGATTACCCATGCCTATATCAGTTTCTTTGACGCATCATTGTATTTAAGAGTTGGTATCCAGGGTGAATATTAGTCGTGTTCAGTATATTAGTTAGTTTCCTGCCACCATTGTTAATTAAAAGTATTTCATTTACATAGGCAAAAAGTAATTTTTAGTAGTTTAAATATTCTGTCTAAATAATTTTTATGATGGTATGACAGTGCTGAGGTAAGTATATTGTTCTTGTTAGCTCTAGTCACTTTTCTATCATTAAAAGTATTGGATATCATTTTACAATACTACCTTTTATGATTCATAAATACACTCCTGGAAATTGAAATAAGAACACCGTGAATTCATTGTCCCAGGAAGGGGAAACTTTATTGACACATTCCTGGGGTCAGATACATCACATGATCACACTGACAGAACCACAGGCACATAGACACAGGCAACAGAGCATGCACAATGTCGGCACTAGTACAGTGTATATCCACCTTTCGCAGCAATGCAGGCTGCTATTCTCCCATGGAGACGACCGTAGAGATGCTGGATGTAGTCCTGTGGAACGGCTTGCCATGCCATTTCCACCTGGCGCCTCAGTTGGACCAGCGTTCGTGCTGGACGTGCAGACCGCGTGAGACGACGCTTCATCCAATCCCAAATATGCTCAATGGGGGACAGATCCGGAGATCTTGCTGGCCAGGGTAGTTGACTTACACCTTCTAGAGCACGTTGGGTGGCACGGGATACATGCGGACGTGCATTGTCCTGTTGGAACAGCAAGTTCCCTTGCCGGTCTAGGAATGGTAGAACGATGGGTTCGATGACGGTTTGGATGTACCGTGCACTATTCAGTGTCCCCTCGACGATCACCAGTGGTGTACGGCCAGTGTAGGAGATCGCTCCCCACACCATGATGCCGGGTGTTGGCCCTGTGTGCCTCGGTCGTATGCAGTCCTGATTGTGGCGCTCACCTGCACGGCGCCAAACACGCATACGACCATCATTGGCACCAAGGCAGAAGTGACTCTCATCGCTGAAGACGACACGTCTCCATTCGTCCCTCCATTCACGCCTGTCGCGACACCACTGGAGGCGGGCTGCACGATGTTGGGGCGTGAGCGGAAGACGGCCTAACGGTGTGCGGGCCCGTAGCCCAGCTTCATGGAGACGGTTGCGAATGGTCCTCGCCGATACCCCAGGAGCAACAGTGTCCCTAATTTGCTGGGAAGTGGCGGTGCGGTCCCCTACGGCACTGCGTAGGATCCTACGGTCTTGGCGTGCATCCGTGCGTTGCTGCGGTCCGGTCCCAGGTCGACGGGCACGTGCACCTTCCGCCGACCACTGGCGACAACATCGATGTACTGTGGAGACCTCACGCCCCACGTGTTGAGCAATTCGGCGGTACGTCCACCCGGCCTCCCGCATGCCCACTATACGCCCTCGCTCAAAGTCCGTCAACTGCACATACGGTTCACGTCCACGCTGTCGCGGCATGCTACCAGTGTTAAAGACTGCGATGGAGCTCCGTATGCCACGGCAAACTGGCTGACACTGACGGCGGCGGTGCACAAATGCTGCGCAGCTAGCGCCATTCGACGACCAACACCGCGGTTCCTGGTGTGTCCGCTGTGCCGTGCGTGTGATCATTGCTTGTACAGCCGTCTCGCAGTGTCCGGAGCAAGTTTGGTGGGTCTGACACACCGGTGTCAATGTGTTCTTTTTTCCATTTC
Organism: Schistocerca cancellata; assembly: GCF_023864275.1. NCBI lineage: Eukaryota > Metazoa > Arthropoda > Insecta > Orthoptera > Acrididae > Schistocerca > Schistocerca cancellata. The sequence goes on from NC_064634.1 coordinate 302,362,092, forward strand.
CAGGAGTGTATTTCATGAAGCTTATCCTCACGCAGTTCGTTGAAGGACAAATTTGGCAAATCCTGCACTGTCACGCCTTGCTCTATTGCGTGGACAGTGAAACGTATTTTCAGAAAGAGTACAAACGTTTAATTTAGCAAAGGAGCCTAACAAAGTAATTGAAATAAGGCAGTTTGCCGTGCAGTGAGTTATTACAGGTCAGTCAGTTCAGCGCTTCACCTTCTTGTAGTGTGCAGACAGTAGAGCCGAGTTATCCGTTGCTGGGTAGGAAACAATTGTAGGGCTTAAATGATCTTTCTGAGAAAATTATAAACAATATTCATTAGCAAAATTTCATGTCAATTCAGTAGATGCCTTTTTCTAGTAGGGTGTAACACTGAAAATGCAGATAAAATACCTTCCGCACCATCCAATTTTTTTAGTCGTTTAATATCCGTTATTACCAAACAGAGCGCCTTTCCTTTCCGTAAAATCACCGAATGTCGCAAAAAATATGAAAATTGATTAACTACTTACTGCTAGTTTTGTTTCTTTGCTAATGACCAGTTTCAGTCTAAATTCTGCAGCCTCGGTAACTGTTCATTCTTGTACTGCATAACAGAGGCTTAACGAATTTGCAATTTTGAGTGTCAACTTCACTCACTTAAAGTAACGTAAAATTTCGGTGGCAAGACTAGTAACTAAAGATACAGCACAAATTAAGAGTGCGCAATGTCATTTATTCCGTATTTAGCTTGCCGTATGACTTCTGCTGGCTTGGTACGTTATTGTTATGTTAAAAGCCAGTCAGTTGCTCATTTGCTTAAAGTAAATTCAATTCAATCTTTCAATAATTAAAAGTAAATTGATTGCCTTTTACCAACTTTTGCATTACGTTATGCTGAGATTTCTAAAAGTCATATTTTACGAAAGAAAGTTTCAGTTCCAGTTATTTATTTAACGTGCAATTTCATTTAACTTTAACCAAGCGAGGTGGCGCAGTGATTAGACACTGGACTCGCATTAGGGAGGACGACGGTTCAATCCCGCGTCACAAGCGTGACAACCTTCTGTTGCCATGCCAGTGATTGTTTGCTTATTTTATTTGCCATTACCTTCCTAAAGATTCTGGAGATTCATTGCCCTAGTGAGTTGGCGACCGTTTAATTATCCTTTTTTCGCAAATCAGTATTTTTTAATTTGCAGTATTTTCTGTATTAAAAATATTACGTGGTACCTCTCCCCTGTGCGGTTTGTGAGCGATTTCCACCCATTTCAGAATTATCATTAATATTTAGATTAGGTTTGGAATAGTTTCTTCCTTCAGGAAGCTCTGTTGTACAGTTCCCTTTTACTAACCGGTATTATTTTCTTTCTGTAACGATAGCCTTACTCGCTTTGAAATTCCATTAGGCGTAGGCGATCACGGTCAATTATATCGCAGTCAAATGGTTCAAATGGCTCTAAGCACTATGAGACTTAACATCTGAGGTCATCAGTCCCGGAGACTTAGAACTACTTAAACCTAACTAACCTAAGGACATCACACACATCCATGCCCGAGGCAGGACTGGAACCTGCGACCGTAGCAGCAGCGCGGTTCCATACTGAAGCGCCTAGAGCCGCTTGGTCACAGCGGCCGGCATATCGCAATCCTGTAGGCCGAATAGGAAAGGGGAGGTTACAAGAGCACATTTTGAAGACATTACAATTACCGCTGTGTGATTGTTTCATGGGAAAGCCGATCTGAGTATCACTGATAACCATTCTTTATATTCAATTTCATTTACTGGTAGTCAGGTGCAGTTTAGATTAATTGATATCATGCACATTAAAAGTTATTTGCACAAATATGTTCGTGTTTAAAAGTAGGGCAATTAAGGATATTCACGATCAGAATATGCAGTCGGAAATCAAAAGTTGTACAGTTTCCAAGTAAAACGTAATAGCTGCATCAGTTTCATTCAGTTACAATAATAGAATAACCATGTACAGAAACTTCCGGAAGAACTTCTTGGTTCCTGGCGTTTCGTCGAGCGTTTCTTCAACCGAGTCATACAGCCCGGAAATTTCATCAGCAACTATAACATCTGGTCGTGAAAGCCTTCACTGTGTGATCATATTCAGAAAGTGCCAATTTGTCTGCGAAAGAGATGGCTAACAGAAAACTCGTACGGTGTATGCTGCTTAGCTGTTTTGAATACATATCAGCTTTGATTGACAGTGAACGTTTTTGGGCGTATACAAATGGTATTGATTTTCAGGGAAGTGACGCATAAATGTTGAGTTACAAACGACAGATATTCGAAAAATATTATAATATGCAAATTTTCTCGGGTTAGTGAAATCCTAGTTTCTAGAGTGGAATCTGTAACATTCTAGAGCTACCTGTGTACTACTCCCATATTGGACTAAGAGCACTTAGCACACTGTACCGACGAATCAGGCGAATTTGGAAGGGTAACAAACAAAATATGTTTTTACAGTCTCCATTACCAACTGACAATGACTAGGGGACGAAGTCGCTTAATGTTTCACGCAGAAACATGTTTCTTTCCATTCAACTGCAGTTTATTGGTAACAAATACTTTATAATGTGATTTCTTTCGAAATATTACATTTCCACCCGACTGTGTCAGTCCACGACTACACCGATGTCAAACAAATCGCCTCCCCATCATCGGAATCACAAGCTCACTCGATAGTTGCTTGCGAGCAATTTTTAAAAAAAATTTTACCTGGGTACGTCCAGGAAGATGGTTCTGTTTGTATTTCTTTGTGCGGCAGTGACACGGTCACAGTTGGTCGCATGCGCGGTAGTTGCTTTGAGCCAAGGAGTAGCAGCTGACGCCATTTTGAGATCTGGTGAGTGTTGCTCACGCTGTGTAGCATTTGTTTAGAATGATGATGTTGACTGAAAATACAACCGCTTGTGAGAACAGTGCTGGAAGTAGTTTTCTGAATGCGTAGAACTAAATCAGCTGACATTCCTCGATATATTGTCAAGGACTACGGAGAAAACGCGATGAGTGATTCACTGGCAAGGAGATCGATATCTCAGTCCAATGAAAGAAGTGGTCAAGTGCACGATCACGGACAAAGTGGGCGCCCATGTTTCTTTAATGACGAACTGGTATATGTAGTTGGAGAACTCGTAAAAAAAGGGAAATTTTCAACATTATTTGGTCTTATGGGACCAAACTGCTGAGGTCATCTGTCTCTAAGCTTACACACTACTTAATCTAACTTACACACTAACTTACGCTAGGAACAACACACACACACACACACACACACACACACACACACACACACACACACACACACACCCTTCTTGCCCGAAGGACGACGACGACGACTCGAACCCTTCGACGGGAGGGGGGGGGGGGGGGGGAGCCGCGCGGACCTTTCTGCAAATTTCAAGATCACTTCTCCGTGAAACTGTTTCTGAAAAATCGAATTTTTTTCAACTGCGAGCTCGCTGGGTATCTCTTACAGGGTAACACAAAAAAACAGCGCATGGGCAGTGCAACTCACTTCTTGACACATTAAAACATAGCAGCTTATAATTTTCTGAACAAGTTATTGGCCAGAAATGAAAGGAATTATCAAGTTAAAACTTTTGCTGTCAGATTTTTTTTTTTTATCACTAGGTAAGTAATCAAAAATTTGGTGGTAGCATTGTACACCCGTTCCTGTGGTAAAGACAACCTTAATCTGCAATAATGAAAGCCATTTTTTTTTCTTCTGGTATCGTAATTATATAAATTTTAGTGTCTTTTCTACTGCAGATTTACTGTAAACTTCACGAGAGAATAAATACGCTGTGAAGCAGTAGTGAAAGTGCCTAACTCCTGAAACAGATGTCTATAAGATGATCGTTGGTGAGCACATATTTAGTCTTACAGCACGTCGTTGAGCAATGAAAACTTTACGAAAAATTAGCTTTCCCTGACCTGAATGAAAGTATATTTAAAATAATACACTTTCTGATTTCTCTCTCCTGAAAACTTAAAATTATTGGAAATGTAAATGTGGCTGAACAGAGTTGTTACAGGAGTTCGATTTTTTTCCCTTCAGTTTAAATTCCAAAAATGGTTCAAATGGCTCTGAGCACTATGGGACTCAACTGCTGTGGTCATAAGTCCCCTAGAACTTAGAACTACTTAAACCTAACTAACCTAAGGACATCACACACATCCATGCCCGAGGCAGGATTCGAACCTGCGACCGTAGCGGTTGTGCGGTTCCAGACTGTAGCGCCTTTAACCCCTCGGCCACTCCGGCCGGCTCAGTTTAAATTTCCATCATTATTGACATCTAAAATTTTTTGAAGTTTGCACTTCTATTGTTTCCCCACCACGTGTTAAATTTATCATTAGTGTAATACCTCTAGATCCACAGAACTCAACAGCTGCGTCTTTTTCAAATTGAGAGTGAGACCAATGGCAGAAAACCACTCAGTTATTTACCATTCATTCTGTTTCTGTATGCATGTGTGCATAAAATACACTAGTAATACCACCTGTAAAAAGAATTAACTCTGCGTGTTGCACATGACACAGAAGGTCATTTACTTACAGGATATTCCAAAAATGTTGCGGCAAAGTTCGAAGGGTTGTAGAAGGTGTCTTTGAGGAACAAATAGAGGATAGAAACGTCCTGAAGCTTCATCCAGCGACGCTACAGAGCGTCGAAGCTATAGGCGCTAGCCCCTGCCCCTAGACCACACTTTCGGCAGAAAATCGTGTTTGTACGCTGACACCCAGACCTCCAAATGTCGGACACTAAGATCGGTACCAAACGTTGTATGTAGATAGAGTATCAACTAGAACACAGATTTAGATCGTGCTGTGTGCTGTCGTCCAGCAGAACATGCGTAAACTGTTATAAAAACTAACACAATAACTACGGAGCACAGGAAAGGCGTGTCTTGTTTCAAATGGCTCTGAGCACTATGGGACTTAATATCTGAGGTCATCAGTCCCCTAGAACTAACCTAAGGACATCACACACATCCATGCCCGATGCAGGATTCGAACTTGCGACCGTAGCGGACGCGCGGTTTCAGACTGAAGCGCCTAGAACCGCTCGGCCACACCGGCCGGCAAAGGCGTGTCTGTTGGCGACAGTTTTGTAGTGTGGGTGAGTTGGTAGCGCGTGCGATCGTCGTGGCCTAGGTCTCGCGTTCAAACCTCACTGATGACTTGTTTTAACTGTTTATTCGTGAAACTGCTATATGGGACAACATTTTACTGAGATGTAAAAGCACTTTTCGGAGTTTGTAGCAATATTATTTTCAGCAGTCTGCTATCGCTTCGTTAGTTGAAATCGCAGACCTATAAGTACATAGGAGTGGTGTTCTGTCGGACATGTTCGATATAACAGACACCACTTGTGATAAAGCAGCTAGTGCATTTGTAGTTGCACAGAATAAACATAAACAACTGGAACAGTAGAATGAAGAAAGAGTTCCGTCACACGTGCGGAAGTATTAATAGTCCCATATAACATTTTCACTAATAATAAAGTAAAAAAAAGTCATCTTTGGGGTATGAAGGAAGAACCATCGTTAAGACGATCTAACGCTCTACCAACTTCCCCACGCAAGCTGTACACATTAGTTACAGTTATGCTTTTCCTATGCTCTGATAGTTCTGGTGTTACTTTTAATTAACGTTTACGCACGTTCTGCTGGACGACAGCACATAGTACGAACTAAATCGGACTTATGGTTGATTCTCTATCGACATACAACGTCCGATACCTATTTGAATGTGTATCGGAAGGTTTGGGTATGAGGGACTGTAGGCGGAATGCTGCGCAATTTTGTTTGTTATTCAGTAATCGCGATTAATTGTCACGATTGGCAGCGGAGAAGATTGAGCTAGCTGCTGTGTAGAAAAGCCTTGTCTCCTACAAATGCGATGCTCTCTTGCCCCGTGAATGACGCTTTCGGACACACATTTCAAGGCGCACTTTTTCACCTGGAGGCCTCTAAAATCCCCAGTGTTTTCCGGTATACATAACGAAAATAACCTGCACAGGAAAACCTGTGTCCAAAACCTAATCCACCAAGGCAGCATCTACATCGATACTCTGCAAATCACATTTAAGTGCCTGGCAGAGGGTTCATCGAACCACCTTCACAATTCTCTGTTATTCCAATCTCGTATAACGCGCGGAGGAAAGAATGAACATCTATATCTTTCCGTACGAGCTCTGATTTCCCTTATTTTATCGTGGTGATCGTTCCTGCCTATGTAGGTCGGTGTCAACAAAATATTTTCGTATTAGGAGGAGAAAGTTGGTGATTGGCATTTCGTGAGAAGATCCCGAGGCAAAGAAAAACGCCTTTCTTTTAACGATTACCTACCCAAATCCTGTATCATTTTTGTGACACTCTCTCCCATATTTCGCGATAATACAAAACGTGCTGCCTTTCTTTGAACTTTTTCGATGTACTCCGTCAGTCCTATCTGGTAAGGATCCCACACCGCGCAGCAGTATTCTAAAAGAAGACGGACAAGCGTAGTTTAGACAGTCTCCTTAGTAGATCTGTTACATTTTCTAAGTGTCTTGCAAATAAAATGCAGTCTGTGGTTAGCCTTCCCCACAACATTTTCTATGTGTTCCTTCCAATTTAAGTTGTTCGTAATTGTAATACCTAGGTATTTAGTTGAATTTACGTCCTTTATATTAGACTGATTTATCGTGTAACCGAAGTTTAACGAATTTCTTTTAGCACTCATGTGGATGACCCCACACTTTTCGTTACTCAAGGTCAACTGCCACTTTTCGCACCATTCGGATGTTTTTTCTAAATCTTTTTGCAGTTTGTTTTGATCTTCTGAGCAGCCGAAGACGGCTGCTCAGATTGTCTCCCAAGTCGTTTATATAGATAAGGAACAGCAAAGGGACTGTAACACTACGTTGGGGAACGCCAGAAATCACTTCTGTTTTACTCGATGACTTTCCGTCAGTTACTACGGACTGTGACCTTTCTGACAGGAAATCACAAATCCAGTCACATGCCTGAGATGATATTCCATAAGCACGCAATTTTAATACGAGCCGCTTGTGTGGTACAGTGTCAAAAGCCATCCGGAAATCCAGAAATACGGAATCGATCTGAAATACTTTGTCAATAGCACTCAACACATCATGTGAATAAAGAGCTAGTTGTGTTTCACAAGAACGATGTTTCCAGAATGAAATTTTCACTCTGCAGCGGAGTGTGCGCTGATATGAAACTTCCTGGCAGATTAAAACTGTGTGCCGGACCGAGACTCGAACTCGGGGCCTTTGCCTTTCGCGGGCAAAGTACTCTACGAACTGAGCTACGCAAGCACGACTCACGCTCCGTCCTCACAGCTTCAGTTCCGCCAGTACCTCGTCTCCTACCTTCCAAACTTCGCAGAAGCTTTCCTGCGTACCTTGCAGAACGAGCACTCCTGGAAGAAAGGAGCACTTGCCCGCGAAAGGCAAAGGTACCGAGTTCGAGTCTTGGTCCGGCACACTGTTTTAATATGCCAGGAAGTTTCAGGAACGATGTATTCTAAACCCATGTTGACTGTGTGTCAATAGAGCATCATATTCATAGGAGACAAGGTCTGACTACGCAGAAGCTAGCTCCATGTTCTCCACTGGCGATCGTGGTAATCAGTCGCGATCACTGAATAAAAAATAAAATAAAAATAAAACTTGCTAGGCGTTCCACCTACGATTCGTCAGCGTCCAAAGTCACATTTTCTGTCGAAGGATTGGCCCAGTGGCAGTCTCCAGCGCTTGTAACTTCGACAATCTGTAGCGTCGTTGGATGACGTTCTGGACCCGGGATCCTATCCTCGATTTGTTCCTCAAGACACCATCTACAACCCCTCGAAGTTTGTCGTAACTTTTCTGTGGCAATGCGTATATGAGAAACAATAGTGGACCTAATGTTGAGCCTTGTGGAATCCCGTGAACGGAAATATATTACGAAGTGTCTCTACAAAATTCTGCGACGGCGAAATCCAGGAGATGAAGGAAGTGCGACACTGGTGACGAAAGAGACAATTGCGGGAAAACAAATTAAGTGGAAAGGCACACCAGTAGCGGCGCGCCTGCTGTGGGCCGTATCGAGCGTGGCGCCGGACACGGCGACGCTCTGCGCTTCCTGCGAGGCAGCCGCCATACGTAACCGGTGACCTCATCAGCAGATATACGTCCTGTTGCCGCCTCCGGGCGCTGCGCTCGCGTGCCGTGGGCAGCGGGCCGGTTCACTGGCGCTGCCAAACTAGGCTGCAAAAACCGCGCGTGGGCCTGCGGAGGAGGCGGCGTCGTGCCCACAGGCTGCGAATCAAGTGCATCACTTTTTAACTTCGAAACGTTCCCTTTCTGTCGTACCTCGAAGCTTTCGTGACGTCGCGCTAAGTGACAGTCGCGGTCGTGGCCTGAATCCACGGATTCTTTGAGATGTGCGGCGCGCGACGCCAATGACGCGACGTACTGCTACGCTGATCTAATCGGAAGCGTCTATTGGCGGATCTGGGTTAATTCTCTGCATTTCTACACACGAAAAATCAGTCTATATAAGGGTCACCAGCCTCGCTCTAATCCAGACTCGATAATTAACGCTTTCGTGAGAGAATTAATTAAAATTTCGCGAATTACTCTAAAGGTTGGGTTCCTGCCTTTCGAATGCGTAGTGAGTCAAGCTACGTTTCTAAATTTCGATTGTCGTCTATAGTTTTATAATTATTTTAATTGGGACTTATATGTACTGTTGGACTCGATGAGGAATGAATGGATCCCTGAAATTATTCCTCCTAGAGTCAAGAGGAACATAAACGTCTCGCTTGAAACAATTTCTTTACTAGGGATTACTGTCTATAAAAATAAGAAAGTAAGTAACATTACTATGTGAAACAGATTTATTTATTCCCAATTTAACAATTTTATTATTTTTTTTTCGAAACGTGAGTGAATGGACCGGTTGGCTGTAATTAAACGTTCCATATTTAACACGTTAAAATGTGGAAACTAATTACCGTAATCGTCTGTCTCTTCCCCTTCCCTCTAGGCTTTTGCCCTCCATCTTATTATGCATTGTCCTCTACATCGTCTTCTCATCCACTCTTCTGACATGACAATACCACTACTCCCTCAATTTTCTCTTTTAAGTGTCCCTCATATATTATCTCCAGTTGTTGTCGTTGTTGTTGTTGTTGTTGTTGTCTTCAGCCCTGAGACTGGTTTGATGCAGCTCTACTCTATCCTGTGCAAGCTTCTTCATCTCCCAGTACTTACTGCAACCTACATCCTTCTGAATCTGCTTAGTGTATTCCTCTCTTGGTCTCCTTCTACTATTTTTACCCTCCACGCTGCCCTCCATTGCTAAATTTGTGATCCCTTGATGCCTCAGAACATGTCCTACCAACCGATCCCTTCTTCTAGTCAAGTTGCGCCACAAACTCCTCTTCTCCCCAGTTCTATTCAATACCTCCTCATTAGTTATGCGATATACCCATCTAATCTTCAGCATTCTTCTGTAGCAGCACATTTCGAAAGCTTCTATTCTCTTCTTGTCCAAACTATTTATCGTCCATGTTTCACTTCCATTCATGCCTACACTCCATACAAATACTTTCAGAAACGACTTCCTGACACTTAAATCTGTACTCGATGTTAACAAATTTCTCTTCGTCAGAAACGCTTTTCTTGCCATTCCCAGTCTGCATTTTATATCCTCTCTACTTCGACCATCATCAGTTATCTTGCTCCCCAAATAGCAAAACTCCTTTACTACTTTGTGTTTCATTACCTAATCTAATTCCCGCAGTATGACCAGATTTAATTCGACTACATTCCATTATCCTCGTTTTGCTTTTGTTGATGTTCATCTTATATCCTCCCTTCAAGACACTGTCCATTCCGTTCAACTGCTCTTCCAAGTCCTTTGCTATCTCTGACAGAATTACAATTTCATCGGCGAACGTCAAAGTTTTTATTTCTTCTCCGTGAATTTTAATTCCTACTTCGAATTTTTCTTTTGTTTCCTTTACTGCTTGCTCAACATACAGATTGAATAACATCGGAGATAGCATACAACCCTGTCTCACTCCCTTCAGAACCACTGCTTCCCTTTCACGCCCCTCGACTCTTATAAATGCCATCTGGTTTCTGTACAAATTTTAAATAGCCTTTCGCTCCCTGTGTTTGACCCCTGCCACCTTCAGAATTTGAAAGAGAGTATTCCAGTCAACATTGTCAAAAGCTTTCTCCAAGTCTACAAATGCTAGAAACGTAGGTTTGCCTTTCCTTAATCAGTTTTCTAAGGTAAGTCGTAGGGTCAGTATTGCCTCACGTGTTCCAATATTTCTACGGAATCCAAACTGACCTTCCCCGAGGTCGGCTTCTACCAGTTTTTCCATTCGTCTGTAAGGAATTCGCGTTAGTATTTTATCTCACTATGGGTAAGATTATCTCCATTAGACTTTCATTATTCATCTTTTCTTTTTGTTACACTTAACTTCCTCACGACTTACCTTCTCCCGCTGTCTTCACGGCCCAACAGAATTGGCAAATCGCCTTCTCACATTTCCGGGGGATTGTTTTGTACCATTTAATTTTTCTCACACATCTCAAAGTCGCTTGACTTATGAATCAGTTATTTATTTTACACAATGAGTCACATTGTTCTTTATTTTACTGAATACATTGTACCACTTTCGGGTTTATTTCGCTCGTCAGCTTCACCGTGAGAAGAAAACATAGGAAAGGATGGCGTTAGAGGTGAAGGGAGGAACAGATTCAAAAAAGTGACGCCACTATTGCTATTACTGTTGATGTATGGGTCATTCTTGTTGAGTCTGGACATGCCTGTCCTGAACGCATCGCGATATTTTGCAACGTTAGTAAGTAACATGATGTCTGCATATCAGGCCTTTTAATTATGATTTGTCGGTTTCAAGCTTCATTTGCCTCGTATTTCCTTAAGGAACAACCATATTTTGCTGCAGAATCAGTTTGTTAGAAAACCTGGGCTGCTAATTTTTCTGTAATTCAATGCAGAACTCTGTTTTTAACTGCACATAAACGATCACACTATTACTCCATTAAGGCGGACATTTAGTTTGCATCAGGATATCAGTTATAGATCTGCGTGAAGATTAAATTAGATACCGCTTCTAAATGAGAAAATAATTAATTTTAAAATATCTCAGTATTTTTTGTTTACTTGTGAATGTAATTATAAAAGCCTGATGACGAGCAAAACAAGGTCAACTGATCTCACGGTTCGTGTTTTTTTTTTTTTTTTTTTTTTTTTTTTTTTTTTTGCGGCTGGGGGCGGGGGGAATTTTATGATATACTCTGTTTATTGCCTCCTCTCCCAACAACTTTGGGTTAAATGCTACCTCGTAAAGCAGTGAAGAAGTGAACCCAGTAACTCCATGTATGATCACAAAGTTATGGAACGAGTTTGGCTATCGTTTGGATGTTTGAGTGGTTTGAACGTCTGTGAAATGGAAACTTCGAACGTAAAAGTAACAGTAGAGAATACCCCATAAGTTGTATAGGCATGCATGTAAAAATATACACCCTTGGAAAATAGGATTTTTTTCCAGTAAAAAGTTTATAGTCTTGTGCGAAAGTTGAAAGTCCCCCGAAGTTTCTATATTCATCGAAGATGAAAACGTGAAATGGAATACGTATCACCTTCCATGCCGACAAAGCAGAAATCAACGCTTAAATTGAAACTTCAAATAAATATATAAAAAAAGCATATAAATGTACCAAATGTGCATGCGCTATTGTTACCGTACGCCGACACCAAGTATTCATCACAAGGAAAATCATTTCAAAATGTGGAATTGACTCAACGCTTAGAACACTGCTTTTGCATTGCGTACTATATCCCCACACATTTGGCATCCCTATTTTTTTTCACGTGCCAGGTCGTTATTGCGGTAGTGTTTGATCTAGTACGCTAGTATTTCCGATAAATGAAGAAAGACTCTCAGTAGGAAGTGAAACTTAAACCTGAAGACAAGAAACGTAAAGGGGGCAGTGGATAACGACGTATTTTACCTTTCTATGTGAAGTATTATAATATAATAAAATAATGAAATAGATGATAATAAAATGCGTGGTTTTTTAAAATGTATTGAATTAATGAGATTAATTTTTCGGCATGAATGACAAGCACAATAAGCTGAGCTATGCCTGGAAATAAGTTCGTATTAGTTCATATTATTTTGCAGGGCGAAGTAGTTTCTTTCTCCGCTGTAGATTTGTGCTTACCATTCTTTATAATGCTACGTTTGGTCGCCGTGTGCACCTTTGAAGTCTTGACCGTGTTCCCATTAAGCTTATCGGATCTTCGAAATTTTCCAAAGTACACAGGTGGGCTTCAGTTCTTGTAATTATTGTACTATTTGAAATAACAACTCACACAACCTTTCTGTTAATAAAACAATACTGTATTTTTCTAAACGGTGCACATATGAAATACATACTCCTCACTTATTCATAGCGACTCCAAAATGGCGGTCTACAATTACTCGCTAAAAACGGCGTGCTTCTCATTCGTTCACTAGCTGAGCGCGAATCCTTCCTTCCTCCTACTGGTATCAGAAAAAATCCTGTTTTTTAACAACTGAAAGTCAAAAAATACATGAAGGTAGGCATAGGCTCTATGATGGGCTACCGCTTCATCTTCTCTCTTTGCCTTTAAAGAAGACGAAAACATAAAGGAAATGCAAAAGGTTTATCACAGTATGTATCTTGCGCTGCGGTATGCCATTAGTAACGACCTATAACATTTCTATGATTTTCAATGTGGTAGTCTGCAGCTGCGATGAAGTTTTTGAATGATTTTGTGATGCCTTCAATTGCTGTTCTCTTTACTTGATGTACGATTGTACAATTTCGGCCTTAGGCCATTTTCAAGTACCTAAAACGGAAGCGTTATACATTGGATAGATTAGTGACACTTGTGATTTTGATTTAGAAACAAGTCATATCTGCAGATGTACTAGGCACATTTAACTTGGATGACTTTTAGTAGTAAATTATGTCATGTATGTCGCTCTTATGACTCCATGTTACGCTCACAAAATATAGTAGAGAGGTTCTACGCTATTTTAGGAGCGAGCTACTTTCGAGTTGTTGTTGCTAAGCTGTTAGCTATACGAGGTCCTTCTTATAACGTACTTAACACCAGGAGGATTACAATTATTTTACTGAAATTAGTTAATTGAACTGCATATGCTTTTGTTCTCAATTACATTTAATTATTGTTCATCATTGGTGTAAATATGACTATGTAATTTCTTTAAAATTATTATTAATTAATTATAAATTAATTTAAATGAGCAAAAAGACCTGAGAACTGGGAAATTCCTAGATAACTTTTTACCAGATCTACTACGAAGCATTACAGAACCATAGAATGCAAAATTATCGCTACACTCATTAATAAATACGGCTGTAATGCGAAACATCACACAATCATAAAGCAGTTTTTATTCGACTGTCATAGTTTTCAGTACTGTTTCATTAGAATACTGTGATAGATATTTATATATAAGATCGTTGTATCAACTATTCAATGACGTGCTCCCCAATAAAAGAACAAATATTTACAAGTTATTTTAAGTACGTCAAAAGAAGGACCTTATATATAACAGATTTTCAACAACTGCTCGAAATTAACGTACTCCTGAAATAGCGTAAAACCTCTCTAATTTATTTTGTAAGCATAACATGGAGTCATAGTAGCAACTACATACATGGCATAATTTACTACTAAGAAAATCATCCATAAAGTAAGTTATAATACGCCTGGTATATCTGTAGATATGCCTTGTTCCTAAATGTAAATCACAAGTGTGATGGGAACAGAAAACATATCCATGGCGTTGTTCATGGATCAAGCTACACGCAGTTTCTAACCAGACATGGAAACAGTTAACCTCATTGTACTGTACAATAAAATTTGCAACACTAAAGTAGATTTCGAACAAAAATATTAACCGTTAGAACCAAAGATTTACAGTCACATTGTAAATGAAATGCAGAATCAAATGTGTGTGTTCTTAATTGGAAGTACAGCCACATTTACATTTATCGATTACAGCGCCGTCTACCACGTATGGGAAGCCATAGTATGAGTAAATATTACGTATTTTTTGAGCTAGAATCAGAATTTGCAATAAGAATTGGGCGTTCCCATTTGAAAAGACAAAGGTGACACAGCCCACGATGGGGGGATGGTCAGGAGGTGGCCAGTTGTAGCACAGACGGATGTCCCCTAGAACATCTTTTGTCGTGCTGCAACCTGTTATACAGTCAAACGGCGGTTATATATTTCAAATAATTATTATCGACAGTTCATGAAACGCTAGTGCTCCTGTGAAATGTAGTGTTCTTAAGTTGATCAAACGTCCATCAGTTAGTGAATTACATATTCTATACATACTTCATCGCTTTTTTATAGTATTGGTGCGAAACGAGTTAATGCATAGGCTGTGTATACATGTTGTATAAAACATACTCGGACTTCATGCCGCGTCAGTTCGGGGTAAAACCTCGAGCTTCTGGCGATTTTCTTCATCGTCTTTGTCAGGACCAACTGACTGTCAAAACTGCCACTGTGGCGGCCTTTACAGGCCATACACGGCTTCTTTTATTCGTCGGTAATTCATGTAACAACATTACAAGCGATTTCCTTCTCCAGTTGATCCAGTGCTCAGTTTTGAGAGGGCGTTATTTTCAATCTTGTTTTCACAATGAACGACGAACAGTGTTTCTATTAGAGATCGGTTTCTTTCTGCTGCCAGATCTGTACCGACGTCTACGCCTCTCATTGCGTGGTTTGGTTACGATATTTATCATGTGGCTTTGAAAACTGTACTGCTCTTCAGACATTAATATTAAACATCTCATTAGCTGACACCACAGATTAATTAAAAATTTATAATTAATTACTGTTTGTCAGCTTTTTAATAAGCAGTTTTGTTTTTTTACCGTCGCAGCATTAGCTTCTGTGTGTATTGATTGCGCATCTGTGAGCACTCAGTTCGTGCTAGGCATTCCACGAGTCTCGAACTTGTGTTTTATATTATTGTCGGTGGATGACCATACATGATCGCACAACCTAATGCGTAGAGCGTCTGCTAGTGAACAGGGAGGTGAGGAGGATCCGAGTCGAATCTAGCTGCCTGCATACGATCTTGCGAAGCTGTTGTTTTCCACGTTCATCTAGATAAGGATCGGTTTGGTTGGTTACATTCGTCTTAGCAAGTTTACACGCAGACAGTTGAAACATGAAGAAACACAAAACTAAGTTTACACAATTCACAATCAGATGGCGCATACAGTTGCCTTTGCTATCGATGCAAACTTCGTTTCCCGGAGGGATGAAACGTCCATACTCCAGATAAAAAAGCCTTACGCCCAAGATAAAAGCTCCCCTGCGTCAATAATAATACGCACGTTCAGTAAGGGCGGTAGTACCCCACCAAATTTTTTTGTCAAAGGTTTTTGACGTG
Organism: Schistocerca cancellata; assembly: GCF_023864275.1. Classification (NCBI taxonomy): domain Eukaryota; kingdom Metazoa; phylum Arthropoda; class Insecta; order Orthoptera; family Acrididae; genus Schistocerca; species Schistocerca cancellata. The sequence goes on from NC_064634.1 coordinate 302,377,607, forward strand.
GCGTGGAAACGGGTATTACACTGTCATCAGGTACAATGTAAGACAAAAAATAAAATAAAAATAAAAGAGACGGACAACGAAGGAATTATCCAAATAGGAGGGAAATCGGTAGATGTGATATACACTGAGCAGCCAGAACACTTTGACCACCTACCTAATAGCCGGTATACCCACCTTTGGTACGGTAACAGCGGCGTCACGTCATGGCATGGAAGCAGTGAGTCCTTGGTAGGTCGCTGGGGGGGGAGGTGGCACCACATCTGCGCACACAAGTCACCTAATTCCCGTAAATTCCGCGGGAGGGGGGGGGAAGGGGGGGGGGCATTGGGCTCTGACGCTACGTTCAATCATATCCCAGATGCGCTCGCTCGGGTTGAGATCTGGCGAGCTGGGTGACCAGCACATCAATTGGAACTCGCCACTGTGTTCCTCGAAACGCTCCATCACGCTCCTGGCCTCGTGACATGCCGCATTATCTGGCCGAAAAATGCTATTGCCTTCGGGAAACATGATCGTAATGAAGGGGTGTACGCCGTCTGCAGCCAGTATATGATGATCCTTGGCCGTCGTGGTGCGCTGCACGAGCTCCACAGGACCCATGGATGCCCACTTGAATGTTCCCCAGAGCGTAATGAAGCCGCCGTCAGCTCGTCTCCGTCACGCAGAACAGGTGCCAAGGAACTCTTCCCCTGGAAGACGACGAACTGGCACTCTTCCATCGGTATTATGAAGCTATCATGATTCGTCAGACTACGCAACGCTCTGCCACTGCCCCAGCGGCCAGATGTCGTGATGGTTATATTGCAAAATGCATGAGTAGTCGGCTACGGAGGCTCATTGTTAGGAGTGTTCGGTGCACTGTGTGTTCACACACTTTTACTCTGGCCAGCATTAATGTCTGATGTTAGTTCCGCCACAGTTCGCCGCCTGTCTTGTTTTACCAATCTGCCCAGACTAGACGTCTGTCATCTAGCATGCGGGGTGGCCACCCAACACCGCATCTGGACGTGGTTTCACCACGTGTTGAAGACACTCAGTTCAGTGCTCCTCTAACACCCGACAAGTCATCCAGTTTCCGAAATGTTCCTGCCGAGCCTCCGGGTCGGCAAAATCTGCCGTCGGTCAAACTCGGATAGATGTCGCCCCTTCCCCATCCTACACACAGACAGCACGCCCACTGCAGGGTAGTTCATTCAAGTATTTTAATCCAGCTCTTTCGGATTATTTCCCGCTCTAATGATTTTGATGTCGCAGCAACGCTGAACTCTCAAACGTCTTTCATTTAGCCGGTGACTTGCCCACTGCAGTGTCTGGGTCGGTGCCATTAAATATGAGACTCAGGACTAAACACAGCAATGCACATCGTCTGAGATCCTTCTGGGATGATCTCGGAAAGCAGCGTAAAGCTTCAGAATAAGTCAGCGTATTCAGTGAATGAGCGTGGTCACGCTCCGTATTTTACATGAAACGGCAGACGGGCGTCAGAAAAGCTATCGCTGACACGTTTCGTTACACTAAACAAACGAATGCAGATAAAACGTGCTGGGATATCAGAAGTTAGAAATGAACAATTGAGATCAGATAAAACTGGTAACAAATCAACACTCTTACAAAACGTAAAAGAATGCCAAGAATGAAATCTAGTAACAAATTATAACCTTCAAATGCTACGACCCCGCATTTGCCGAAACGACAGCTTTTACTATTCTTAACACGATCTCCACCAAAGCATTTTTTCCCTATGATGCTACCTAGTTAAATGATTCTCTTCTCAGAACATGCAGTGGTCTCACGAAGTTGACTCATGATAACCGTCTTGTTGCTATATCTTCAGAAGTGTTCAGTGGCACTTACATAGCTGTAATCGCTTTGATGCTGTGTTGATTAATAGCGCTTTTCATCGGATTTCCAACAAAGGTAACGATTCAATTTTCACGCACAGTCCTGCAACGATTCACCTTGTCGTCTCATGTGTGACTCATGTCTGAACTCTGGTCCAACTTCCTTTTTCTTTTTGCGACTTTATGAAGTGGTTTTGGTGTGGCACCTTTATGTACATCTCAGTTCGACTCTGGACGATCGGTACGCACCGTCAGGGGCATTTATTTTCCTTCGCGCGTGGCTATATTCTGTGAAATGAATACCGCTTCCGTGTCTTCTGGCTCTGACAAGTTACATAACCGGCGACATCTCGATAAATTGAATGTCGAATCCCAAGTCAAGCTTAAATGGAAACTTGTTCCCTTCCCTCCTGTTTCAAAATATTCTGATATCGTTATTTCGGGCGACCCCTTAATCATATTGTTCCAAAAACGTGATTCCAGCACCACTATAATTGATGTATTCTTCCCTCATTTCTTGGTAGAACAATTTCATCATCATCAGAATGCTCAAAAACGGTTTTGTTCCACAGCCTGACATATGTATTCTTTTAATCAAATGGCTCTGAGCACTATGGGACTTAACATCTATGGTCATCAGTCCCCTAGAACTTAGAACTACTTAAACCTAACTAACCTAAGGACATCACACAACACCCAGTCATCACGAGGCAGAGAAAAATCCCTGACCCCGCCGGGAATCGAACCCGGAAACCCGGGCGTGGGAAGCGAGAACGCTATCGCACGACCACGTGCTGCGGACTTTTAATCAAATCATATCGCTATATACAGCCTCCTATGTAATGGAGGCGAAAGTGCACGTGGATTCTCAATTTCACGACACGACGACTCGATCACTGAAAACGATTGCGACCGTGGAATGCACGTCCGTGTATACTACCACCTAAACACTTACAAAATACGTGAAATTAAAGACTGCCTCAGTACTGCACGAGTACTAACAATTGAAACGTCCCCTTAGAATAATTTTACATGTGAAACGTCCACTTAGAACAATTGTACAAGACTGTGCTTAACCTGGCACACAATAATTTTTAGCGCAACGCAATCTGACTTTCAATAACCCCTACAAAACAATGGCCCTGACTAACTTTAACCTATACCTTTTACAAATCACTTACCTCACAAAAATCTTCGCTGCTCGAACTACTGCAATACAGCGAGTGCCACTACTGCCAGCTAAATAAAAGATTCAAACTACTGGAGGCACTAACTACTGATAGGGATAGTTAGCAAATGAAAGATATTATTAGAGAACAAACAATGTATTTACCTTAATATTCATAATTGACATTCAGTCTTACAGATTATGAAAACTCCGCCATCTCTCTCCCCACATCCACCACTGCTGGCGGCTCACCTCCAACTGCGCAACGCTACGCGCTGTTCACACCCAGCTATAGCAGTTCATGACAACAATGGCAGGCAACAATGCAAACTAGCCACAGACTGCACACAGCACAGCCAGTGATTTTCATACAGAGCGCTATGTGGCATTACCCATATAAAAATCTAAACAGCCTACTTACATAGCCCCCACGCTCCCCACAAAAAAATTTTACAAAATATTTTTGGGCAGTGGCCAATAAAGATTTGATAAAATTTTTCATAATTACAATAACAAAGATATCAAATGCACACACTTATTGATACAATGTTGGTCAACAGCTAAAATTTTTTTACAGTCAATAAAGACAGTCCTGATCATTCATCATAAGAGTAAACCTGCAGTTTGTTTGCTCAAAGTCTGAGCAGTAAAATACAATGCACACAGAAGTAGTGGATTTCCATGCAGTCTTGAAGAAGTAGTATTGTCCTTCCAACGGTAAGACAGTGCTGACTCTTGACATGCTGACAGGTAATGGGCCACAACAGAGCAAACCCACAGCAGAGTCAGTCGACGTTTCGAAGAATATTAGTAGGTAGGTCATCACAGAGTAGACCCACTGTAGTCCTGGTAGAGATTGTGGTATTTGTGGGCCACCAGAGGTGCAGACCCACTGTAGTCCTTGTAGAAATTGTGGACAGGCCCACTGTAGTCCTTGTAGAGATGGCCAGCAGCCATCTGTTGCGACTGTGCAGGTGCACAATCACCATCGAAGAGTCTTGCAGAGAAGATAGCAAGTCCATATACCCCCACTTGTGCACTCACAAAGTTTGTGGAATTGTCCTTAGAACCAGCAATGCTGTTATCCAGTCCCTTGCTGAATTATCAACACACGTGCAAACACTATCAGTCCCTACTTCTCACATATTGTCCATATACTATGACCAACAGATATGTGTGCAGTGAGATGGAACTTACAAGTTACTTAATTTGATGAACTGCTGTCAATTACAATTTTATAACATAAGAATACAATGACAAAGGTACAAAATACATAATTAAAAACATAACAATACAGATAACATTTGTAGTACAGGCTTTACAAAAGAATAGAAATAAACATATACATCAGTGTTACAGAAATTATGACATGAGTACAAAAATAAAAGATCAGAATCACTTTTAGAACGTCAACTTCACACATGAGCATTAAAACAACACAGAATAAATAATGTCTAAGCATCTTTACAAAGAAAATAACAGAGTATTAGAAAAATTCTACAACATAGCTCTCATCAGCACATAAACACATCAACACATAAAGACAGGAAAACCACAAATACACAAGGGTACACAAACATATAGTGGGATAACACAAAAGGAAAGGACAGGGTTTGTTTTACTGCAGTATTTTGCATGGAGATCTCCCTTCGTTCATCATTATTCCCAAAAGGTCCTATCTATACCTCCTTCCTGTATTCTATTCATATTTCTTTCAAAATAATTATTTCTGATTGTACAATACTCATTTGGGCCCAAATCTTTTACATATAACTTCGCATTGCATTCTTTACCTATTCTCCATAGTCAGTGTCTTATATAGTCTACCCCCTCTTAAGCTAACTTAAATCTACTGAGCTCAGATATATATATCAAGGGACGAGCCAATGCAGCACCACATAAAACAGTTAATATAAACAGCAATGAAAAAAACGCAGATTTGCGAAGCAAGCAGCATTAAGAAATTAGCAAAAATCAAATTCAATAACACTATGCCTGGCAAACAGCAGCAGCAAATATAAAAATATAAAAAATATAAAACTTATATCTATACATGACATAGCTCAAGCAGAAAAATATTACAGTAAAAACAACAATGCAGAAAAGGGAAATGTCTATTCACATCCTAATGTCTATGTAATTAAAGTGGTGCACCACAACAACTTATTGTAAAAAAAAAAATATTACCATGTACTTGAAAAGAAAACTATGTGTCCAGTTACTGTTACTAGTTCCTTCTTATTGTTCTTTCCTTTCCAAGTGCTCCTTTTTTTAAAGAATGTGGATCATAAAATAATTATTTAATAGATCTGTTGACAGAAAGTGTTCACATTAGCAAATGCATTTCATTTTATAAAAGCAATGCTGCAACACAGCTGGAAACCAGACATCAAATGAAATAAGCAACTATGAAAAGCAAAGCATAAAAATATCATTCAATAGTCATGTGGCATTTCGTAAGTTAGTAGCACTCAACTCTCGGAGAAAGACACTTGTCATAATCAGGTGTGCAGATGTACGAATATTTCCCATCAATTCATAAGCATTTCAGTAATTAGCACAAAGTGCGAGTAATCATATGTTTTCAAGTAACGAGGGTGTCGCATTAGCGATGAAAGGCACACCCTAATGGCTTGTTCTCCAGGTGTTTGACACAGCTGTGTGCCCACAACGCATTACAAAAATCATGTTTTCAAGTAACGAGCGTGTCGCATTAGCGATGAAAGGCACACCCTAATGGCTTGTTCTCCAGGTGTCTGACACAGCTGTGTGCCGACGACGCACGTGCAGGTGGTCACTTAACTTTCTTATGGAAATATTTACGACATTTTTCCGCAACAGTGACAGTCTCATATAAAAATATTTCACAGGTCAAGAATTTTATTGACATAAACATACCTCAACAGCATAATACACATCGTCGTCATAAAAATTACATCATAACACCTCAGTCAAATCTCAAAATCGTCGTAGCTTCCTCCAATAATTTCAAAACCTAACAAAATTCTCTGCTCATGTCAAAAGTGTCACCTGCCTCCAACGTACTTTAAAATCATACTCCCTTACCAAATACATCATTCAAAGTTCTCATAGTATCACAATGGTTTCAAAAAAATTATGAACAGTTCACAAAGTGCAGACAAAGTACAATTTCTTAAGTGTGAAGTAATCCAACTCTGTAATTGCGTAAACATGTGTCACTGACGTAGTAAAAAGATGTTTGTTCCTCTGTTAAATGATCAGATAGCTGTGTAATTTATGTGTTAGAGAAATATGGTACCGATGTGTTAAATTGTATAAGCAAATACCATATTAGCTAGGGCTCCTTGTGCTTGCCAAACACATGGTACACAAAGTAGGCGTGTACCCCCCTGAGGTTTATTGTAATTATACCCTCAGGTGTTACAGATTACAGCAATGGAATGAAATGTATCACGAAAAACTTTCTTTGTAATTCAAAACTCTTTAAAAATAAATGTTTTAAGTACAAAATTAATCACTCAAATACGTGTCCTGTAGCGCTAAATATGCGTCTTGCTGTAAGATAATCTCTGGGAAGTGTCGTAGTTATTGTCCTCCGAAAGCTAAGTTCTGCAGAAGTCAATGTACTTACCTCATGATGCACAAAAGTGAAATGCTTTGCGTATAGATAACTTAGTTATTACGCTTATTGCCGTGATGAGGAAAGTACTGTGCTGTAACGTATTGTTGTCCTACGGAAAAGGCTGTCTCCTTGTAGCAATAGCACAAAAGTCACCTCTAAAATATGTCTCACTTTATAGAAGAATTCAGAAAAAACTGTGCAGATATAAAACAGATACACCGCAAAAGCAACATTGTAAATTGTCACGCATTAGCAGCGTCGTGATAAAATCGTGTAGCTGTCACATAAACTAACCACTGTGTCATCTGGCATTTCACAGAAAGCACCTCAAATCCAGAATCCACTCTCAAGCAAACCAAAATGTTGCATGTTAACAGTTTCATAAGTCTTACAAATTGTACAAGTAGCGTGAAGTGAAAATTGCAAAGACTAAGTTAAAAAGCAGATTATCTGTCAATAAATGGTTTTACATGAGAAATGTGGTGTAAACCTTTACTCTTCTCAGTATGCAGAATTTCAACTTGAATGCAATTATCATGCGGTATTCGTCCGTAAAGAATACTGGAACTTTGCTCAAGGTTAGCGTCAATGTTATTTTTCCCTGAGCCAGCGGGCGCAGGTGGCTGCCTGTGGTGCGAGTCATTGTCTGTTTCTTTGTTGGCGCGCGCCGTTACTGGGATTAGGAGGCCTAACTTCCACAAATTCGCCTTGCCCAGAGGGCCCAGCTCTGTTAGAAACCCGCCAGTTCTGATGAAATTCACGTCTGTCGTTTTGTCGGTAGTTTACATAGTTTCTTTCTTGTCTGTCACGTGGTGGAGAATTTCTCTCTGAGTCGTAACTGCGTGCTGGACCGTTGCGTCTAAAGTTATTCTGTCTCCCTTGATAATAGTTATATTGGTTCCCATATTGTCTGTTTCTCTGATTGTCTCTGTGATAGTCATTTCCGCGGAAAGGTGATCTTTCCCTGTAACTATTACTCTGCCAGTGGTTGTCATATGGGTGGTGTCTGTTTTGGTCACGATTTACGTTGTAAGAATAGGTTTGTCGTGGCCATTTATTGTTTCTGTCGTCACGGAGTTGTGACAGATGTGACCTGTAATGATTGTTTTCCTGTTTTCGCATCCCGCGACTGTCTGTGTCAATTTCCAGTTCTTGTAACAGTCCCTGAAAAGCTTCAATGTCGTCTTTGCAACGTCCTGCTAAAATAATATGTCTCAAATGTTCGGGCAGTTTGATTAAGCAAATGCGGATGAGTTCTGAGGGGCTGTATGGGTTTGACAGGTATTGATTCTTGTGCAACATGTCTTCAAAATATTTCACAAGACTGGAAAATTCAGATTGTTCAAAGTGTTTCATCATCATGATGCTATGTTTTACTCGGTCCTGTGTGGCTTGAGACCAATATGCTGAGAGGAAGGCATGGTAAAATTCTCCTTCACTGTGGCAATCGTGAATGACCGATCGCATTCTTACAGCTGGTTCATTCTCCAAGTAGCCACACATAAATTCTAATCTGTGCTCCAATGACCAGTTGGGAGGAAAACAATGAGAGAATTGATGGAGCCATGCTTGTGGATGAATGTCGTTGCCAGAATTCTTAAATGTTTTGAATTTACGTGTAGTAATGAACAGCTTATAGTTAAAATCATCATGTCGGCGAGTCACATATCGGTCATTGTTACGTCGTGTCGGCGGTTCCATATCAAAATTCGGTGCACCTTGCCAATTCCTTTCATAATTACCGAAATGCCCTGTGTTATTATTTTGTGGCTGTTCCGTATTTCTATGTCCCTCTTCCCTTATTGGGGCGCGAGTGTCCTCTGAAATACGTAATTCTTGTATTACCTGTGTCAGCTGATCTTGTACTTCCCGCATTTCTCTTTTGTATTGCGTATTAATTTGATTCTGATTTTGTTTGAATTTTCTTATTTGTTCATACTCTTCTGTGTCAGTGAAGGCTACGGGTCTTGTGTCATTCAGATCATCATCTACCTTTGTAGATAAGTTAGTGACCTGATCCGAAAGTTCGGCTACTTTCTCTGATAATGAACTAATTTCCCCCATGTGTCTTTCTACTGTGTCCTTTAAGTTTTCCTGAGTTTTTGCAAGTTGCGTAACCGAATCGGTAGATGCAACTGAGTCCATTTTAGCTTGCAAGGTCTCATGATTTTCATGAACAATAGTTTGCAGTTCTTTTATGGCTGCTTTGTGATTCTGTAATGCATTTTCATGCCGCGAAAAAATAGGCTGAAAATGCTCACAAATTTGTGTTTTTACGTCATTACAGACTTTTTGACATTTCGATTCAATGTTATGTAACTCAGTAGTTAAATCTTCACGTGTTTGTTCAAGTGTGGTGTCTAACTTTTGAAGCTTTTGCTGTGTTTGTCTCTGATTTTGTTCCATTGTGTCTAACTTTTTAAGATTTTGTTCCACTGTGTCTAACTTTTTAAGATTTTGTTCCATTGTGTCTAACTTTAGGAGATTTTGTCCCATTTGTTGCATTAATTGTAATAACAATGCATTAGTGTCTGGAATCTGTTCCTCTACGCTTTTCGGCAGTGCATTTGCACCAGCAACATTCACATTTTGACAAGCAGAAAATGTGTCTTGACTCATTTGAGAAAACGGTGAGGACGCAAAACCTGAATCTACAGTATTTGCAAAATTGTGTCCTATCATTTCGGATTCCTGAGGCGAGCTGTTGCCGACCGATCGATCGATAATGCTTCCCTGTTCACTACCTGTTTGACTGTCTACGCCATTGTTTGACGCCCGCTCCATTTCCCTATGCACAGTTACCAAATTACTACTTTGAACATTAGTTAACTCATTACACAGTGGCGCTAACACATTGCTTTCGTCTTCACTGTCGTTTCTTAGTTTACTTTGGAGCCGAGTGTTACGTTTTTCACACGCCATTATTGAGACAATATTTCACACGATAACACACAAAAACACAATTTGAAGAGCAAAAATAAGAGAACACATTAATATAGCACTGAAAATAATATCTAGTTAATTGCAGCAGCGAAATACTTGGTGCAAATCTACATGCATGCCACAACTGTTTTACAGTACAACAATGAAAGGCTGCAACTACAAAGGAGATTCCCTCTACAATTACGCACTAGCAATAAACAAAATCTACACTAATTACACAAACTACAAGAAAAAAATCAGAAGATTCCAGTGAGGTATCCTAGGCTAAGGGTCGACATATGAAACGTCCCCTTAGAATAATTTTACATGTGAAACGTCCACTTAGAACAATTGTACAAGACTGTGCTTAACCTGGCACACAATAATTTTTAGCGCAACGCAATCTGACTTTCAATAACCCCTACAAAACAATGGCCCTGACTAACTTTAACCTATACCTTTTACAAATCACTTACCTCACAAAAATCTTCGCTGCTCGAACTACTGCAATACAGCGAGTGCCACTACTGCCAGCTAAATAAAAGATTCAAACTACTGGAGGCACTAACTACTGATAGGGATAGTTAGCAAATGAAAGATATTATTAGAGAACAAACAATGTATTTACCTTAATATTCATAATTGACATTCAGTCTTACAGATTATGAAAACTCCGCCATCTCTCTCCCCACATCCACCACTGCTGGCGGCTCACCTCCAACTGCGCAACGCTACGCGCTGTTCACACCCAGCTATAGCAGTTCATGACAACAATGGCAGGCAACAATGCAAACTAGCCACAGACTGCACACAGCACAGCCAGTGATTTTCATACAGAGCGCTATGTGGCATTACCCATATAAAAATCTAAACAGCCTACTTACACAATGCACTGCTGATCGCCGGCCGGTGTGGCTGTGCGGTTCTAGGCGCTTCAGTCTGGAACCGCGTGACCGCTACGGTCGCAGGTTCGAATCCTGCCTCGGGCATGGATGTGTGTGATGTCCTTAGGTTAGTTAGGTTTAAGTAGTTCTAAGTTCTAGGGGACTGATGACCTCAGATGTTAAGTCCCATAGTGCTCAGAGCCATTTGAACCACTGCTGATCGTCAATAATAGCACATAATATGTTGCCAATTAACTTACGTGGACTCAGCTACTATCCATGTCACAATCGCCACCGAACGCGTCACGATCTGCTTGTCTGCACTGAGGTGCCAAAAGTCATGAAATACCTCCTAATATCATGTCGGACCTCGTTTTGTCCGGCTCAGTGCAGCAAATCGACATGGCATCGACTCAACAAATCGTTGAGAGTCTCCTGCAGAAACGTTGAGCCATGCTGACTCTAGAGCCGTCCACAATATTGCGAAAGCGTTGCTGGTGCAGGATTTTCTGAACGATCTGACCTCTCGGCAATGTCCCTTACATGTACGCTGTGATTCATGCCGATATGGATGGCCAAATAACTCACATGAACTGTCCAGAATGTTCTTCAAACCAGCTGCAAACAACTGTGGCCCGGTAACATGGCGCATTGTCATCCATAAAAATTCCATCGTTGTTTAGGAACATGAAGTTTATGAGTGGCTGCAAATGGTCTCCAAGTAGCCGAACATAACCATTTCCAGCCAATAATCGGTTCAGTTTGGCCAGAAGACCCAGTCCCTTCCACGTAAACATGGCTCATACCATTACGGAGCCACCACCAGCATGCACAATGCCTTGTTGGCAACTTGGATCCATGGCTTCGTGGAGTCTGCTGCCACACTCGAACCCTATTATCAACTCTTACCAAGCGAAATCCGGACTAATCTGGCCAGGCCTGGGTTTTTCAGTCGTCTAGGCTCAAATGGCTCTGAGCACTCTGGGACTTAACATCTGAGGTCATCAGTCCCCTCGACTTAGAACTACTTAAACCTAACTAACCTAAGAACATCACACACATCCATGCCCGAAGCAGGATTCGAACCTGCGACAGTAGCAGTCGTGCGGTTCCGGACTGAAGCGCCTAGAACCGCTCGGCCACCCCGGCCGGCTAGTCGTCTAAGGGTCAACCTGCATGGTCACGACCTCAGAAGAGGTGCTCCATGCGATGTCGTGCTGTTAGGGAAGGCACTCGCGTCGTTCTTCTACTGCCACAGACCATTAATGCCAGATTTCGCCACAGTCCTAACGGATACGTTCGTCGTACGTCCCACATTGATTTCTGCGGTTATTTCACGCCATATTGCTCGACTATTAGCAATGACAACTCTACGGAAACGGCGCTGCTCTCGGTCGTTAAGTGAAAGTCGTCGGCCACTGCTATGTCCGTAGTGTGAGGTAATGACTGAAATTTTGTATTCTGGGCACCCTCTTGACACTGTGCATCTCGGAATATTGAATTTCCTAACTATTTCCGAAAAGGAATAGCCCATGCGTCTAGCTCCAACTACCATTCTGCGTTCAAAGTCTTAATTCCCGTCGTCCGGCCATAATGACGTTGGAAATTGTTATACATGAAACTACTGAGTATAAATCACAGCTCCACCTAAAGCCGAAAAAAAGGCAGCTCCGCCAATGCACTGTGCTTTTATAACTTGTGCACGCGATACTACCGCCATCTGTGTATGTGCGAATCGTTACCCCACGTCTTTTGCCACCTCAGTGAGTATATTTCCTACTGACAACATTAACTTACAACAACGGAATCACGACTCATTCTTGAACTTCCACACGCAACAGAGTGGACTCACTCTCAGTCCTTATACCAAAGAAATACTCTTGGCACCAACGGAGGTCAAATCCCGCTCCACTTCGTGGCAGTCAGGCACACTGAAAGTTCTCTTCTGTGTGATATTCATTCTTTTAATCTGTCGTTCAAGAAAAACCCGCTACTTACATTTCTGCGTACCACGTTCCCATTTACATTATGGCAGGACTGCAGTAACGAAAAAAACTAGAACAACGTTTTACGAACATTTTATACGTGATAGCAGTTGCAGTAAATGAAATTATCACGGTCTAGTAACCCAAAAATGTTTTTCTTACTAGTAGCAAAGCGGCTCTTTTCACCTGCGACAATAACGGAGTCAAGCCAAGCGCAACGGGAAAACATGTAGAACCAGGTACAGGCTATCCCTTGAGACAGCTGTTTCCTTTCACACAAAGCGGTGTTAGTAGTCACTCTACGAAATCAATAGAATGATTATTATCTACAGATTGGTACTCAACTTTCCTCTGAGGCTGCTGCTACTGCTACTATTAGCCACGATTAGCTATTTGGCATCCACTTTTGGATAACGGCCACCTTCACAAATACTGTGTAATTGTTATTAGCGGCCGGCCGGAGTGGCTGAGCGGTTCTAGGCGCTACAGTCTGGAACCGCACGACCGCTACGGTCGCAGGTTCGAATCCTGCCTCGGATATGGATGTGTGTGATGTCCTTAGGTTAGTTAGGTTTAAGTAGTTCTAAGTTCTAGGGGACTGATGACCTCAGATGTTAAGTCTCATAGCGCTCAGAGCCATTTGAACCATTTTTTGTCATTAGCGATGTGCTCTGTACGTAAAGCATCGTCACTGACTACCGAAAATTAATACGCTCACACACACACACACACACACACACACACACACACAAATACTTTTCTGTTTCTTCTAGTAATTCCCAACAAACGTCTCTCCACAGCTAGCTGCGAAAGCATCAATTCTGCATACTTTTTTCATTGAGATACCATGTAGATAGTGGTAGCTGTGCTGCCATTCTAAAAGACAAACTGTAACAAAGGACTGATTAAAACAGATGACAATTTTCACCTAAAGGGATATTCGTAGCGCACGATGATTCCAGGATTCCTACAGAAAAGACTGCGAAAACCAACAGTAGATATAAAAGTGGCTTTATGAACAATCTAAATTACAATAAATAGACCCTTTTTGCGACTGGAGAACTCTTCAAATTTTTCATAATAAATAATATAGAACAATCACAAATATGTAAAGTAAGTGACACTAACCCCGTTTATCATATGGAAAACACCACAAGTGCTATTTGCACTGTCCAGTCACATTAATGTGACCACCTGTCAGAAGTCTGAATAATCATGCTTTGCAGCTCAGACCGCTGCGAGATGTGCAGGAAGAGAGTCAGTGAGGTTCTGGAAGGAACCAACTCCACTGCCGTGATCAGCTTGCTTAAGTTTCTCTGTCGAGGATCCATGTTGCGAACAGCCCGATTGACGTGGTCCCACAGTCTCGATTGGGAGACTGGTGGCCAGGGGAGTACGGTTAACTCATCCCGATGCTCTTCGAACTACGCATGTACACTGCGAGCTGTGTGACAGTTTGCATTGTCCTCCTGGTAGATTCCATCGTGCCGAAGGACAGACGCGTGCTTTTGTTGATCCATTGTGCCTTCTAGAATGACGAGATCACCCAGGGAATGAGATTTTCACTCTGCAGCGGAGTGTGCGCTGATATGAAACTTCCTGGCAGATTAAAACTGTGTGCCGGACCGAGACTCGAACTCAGATGGTAGAGCACTTGCCCACGAAAGGCACTGGCCCCGAGTTCGAGTCTCGGTCCGCCACACAGTTTGAATCTGCCAGGAAGTTTCATATCAGCGCACACTCCGCTGCAGAGTGAAAATCTCATTCTGGAAACATCCTCCACGATGTGGCTAAGCAATGTCCTTCCTTCCAGGAGTGCTCGTTCTGCAAGGTTCGCAGGAGAGCTTCTGGGAAGTTTGGAAGGTAGGAGACGAGATACTGGCAGAATTGAAACTGCGAGGACGGGTCGTGAGTCGTGCTCTGGTAGGTCAGATGGTAGAGCGCCTGCCTGCGAAAGGCAAAGGTCCCGAGTTCGAGTCTCAGCCCAGCACACAGGGAATGTCACGAAAAAATTCCCCAGACCGTAAAGCTCGCACCTACGGCATGGACCCACGATTGTTGCAGGGCCGCACATGTCTACGGCCATTGTCCGATGGACCACAAAACGTGATTCGTCTGAAAAGGCCACATGTCCAGTTGCGGTATTTGTGTGCAAATTCTCGCCTTCGTCGCCTATGAACAGCAGTCGACTTGGGTGCTTGATCCAGACTTCTGCCTCGGCAGGCCACAAGCAGGAACGTTCGCAGAACGGTAGTGGAGGAGACATGTTGGTAGCCTCTTGATACCTCTGGCCGGTCAGCTGTTCAACAGTTGCACGTCTCTTCGCCCGTACACATCTGCCCATCCGTCATTCACCCCTGTCACCTACAGCCCAAGGTGTACTTCTGTTGTCTCGGTGCCAGCTTTTGATAGCGCCATTTTCCCACGCACAGTATACTTTAACCAAAGTGGCATGCGAACAGTTCACAAACTTAGCCGTTTCGGAAATGGTTCCACCCTTGGCCCGAAAGCCAATGATCACGCCCTTCTGGTCGTCAGATAAATCGCTCCGTTTCCTCATTACGACAACGATTGCACTGTTTTCCGCTTCCCCCGACACGCTTCGTATACCCTCCACTGCCAACGCTGCCATCTGTCGTCTTTGAGTGATTGCTGCACGTTGACGTCGGCCATAGACGACTGTCACGTTGCTGTGACTGGACCTTTTATAATGCACAACGATGTGATCCAGGTGTACGACAGTCTGTGGTACAATATTGCCTGCCTAAAACAAAAAAGTTTGGAACTGCGCAGGCGACATGAAAGTTTGGCAGGAAATTAAACGACTTTTTATTAAACGCCAGAGTCCAGCTACGACATGGGAGTGTAAACATTGGGTGACTCGCACTTTTACAATCAAATTGTTTGCGGACAGTTTAATTTTGTGAAACCGCTCCGGTGGTACAGGATGTAATCGTCGGCACAAATATCACAGAGAACGGACGGAGCCGAGTTTGGATCGGCGCTGACGCAAACACGACCAAGTTTTTTAATTATAATCACCGTGCCTTTTTTTCATTTTTGATACCCTCGGTTTGCCTTCTCCCACGTTGAATAACATGTTAACGCTTCACTGTGACAGTAATTGCGCCTACGATTGCAAAGGTCGCAGACACGGTCGAATACTGCCTTCACACTATCGGTCTGACTGGTACGATAAACGCGTGTACTTGAGCTAACAGGCAATCAGCTTTCACGGACAAGGCACCCATTCAGTAGAAAACGCTGACAATTACTAGGGTCACACTAACTTGTTTACATTGCTGACTGAGAGACAGTGGAGGAGAGGGGGCGGGGGCGGGAAAGGGTCGTCCAATCTGCTTTGTACCTTTGCGCATAATTGCACCGTTCCTTCGCGAGATAGCTTCGTCAAAGTGAGCAGACCGGGGAAAAAAGATTCACCACGAAAGAGACCCTCGCTAACACCGTCCACCTCCGCCTCCAATCTTGATAATTCGAGATTCGGCGAGGACGAGAGTCCACAAATTACTGCACCTTTCACACTGATCTAAAGTCCCTCATCATGAGTAGGTGTCGTAGAGCTACAAAAGCGCATGAATGTTGATGGCTACTATTACAAGAAGTTCCCTATTGTCATGGTCTTCAACCATTGTGATTTCGAGGCTCCCCTGACCGACTATGTTGATTCCGTGGCTCCCTCTTTCGGATACCTTGTAAAAAGTGAAATAATTAATAATGTAAGTTATGAAGAAAGTATGACCCACGTCCATGCGACACTTTATCTTGCTTCCTTTCACACAACTTGTCAGTTCTTGGCTCTAAATGAGATACACCTACCCTCATTCTGTACTTGGCTTTAATCCAGAAGATACGAGGTTGTAAAAGGAATTAATACCTTCAGCACTTTCTTGCTCAATTTCGAAACTCTTTCCTTGCTGAATACCAAACTGTACGTAATGTCACTGATGAAAACGTCACTTGTAGTGAACACACTGATGAAAGTTCCATCAGCTCTTCCTCTTCTGCAGTTGTTGCTGCTGTGGCCTTCAGTCCAGAGTCTGGTTTGATGCAGCTCTCCATGCTACTCTATCCAGTGCAACCCTCTTCATCTGAGAAACTACTGCAACCTACATCCTTCTGTATCTGCTTATTGTACTCGTCTCTTGGTCTCCCTCTACGATTTTTACACTCCACGCTTCTCTGCAATACTAAATATGTCATCCATTGATGACTCAGAATGTGTGCTACCACCGATCCGTTCTTCTAGTTAAGTTGTGCCACAAATTCCTCTTCTCACCAATTCTATTCACTACCTCCTCATTAGTTACGTGATTTACCTATCTGATCTTCAACATTCCTCTGTAGCACCACATTTCAAAAGCTTCTATTCTCTTCTTGTATAAACTATTTATCGTCCGTGTTTCACTTCCATACATTGCTACGCTCCATACAAATACTTTCAGAAACGACTTCCTGACACTTAAATCTATACTCGATGTTAACGAATTTCTCTTCTTCAGAAACGCTTTCCTTGCCATTGCCAGTCTACATTTTATATCTTCTCTACTTCGACCATGTTCAGTTATTTTGCTCCGCAAATAGCAAAACTCATTTACTACTTTAAGCGTTTCATTTTCTAATCTAATTCCCGCAGTATGACCAGATTTAATTCGACTACATTCCATTATCCTCGTTTTGCTTTTATTGATGTTCATCTTATATCCTCCTTTCAAGACACTGTCCATTCCGTTCAGCTGCTCCTGTCTCTGACAGAATACAATGTCGACAATAAACCTCGAAGTTTTTATTTCTCCTCCATGGTTTTTAATTCCTACTCCAAATTTACTGTTGTTTCCTTTACTGCTTGGTCAATATATACACTCCTGGAAATGGAAAAAAGAACACATTGACACCGGTGTGTCAGACCCACCATACTTGCTCCGGACACTGCGAGAGGGCTGTACAAGCAATGATCACACGCACGGCACAGCGGACACACCAGGAACCGCGGTGTTGGCCGTAGAATGGCGCTAGCTGCGCAGCATTTGTGCACCGCCGCCGTCAGTGTCAGCCAGTTTGCCGTGGCATACGGAGCTCCATCGCAGTCTTTAACACTGGTAGCATGCCGCGACAGCGTGGACGTGAACCGTATGTGCAGTTGACGGACTTTGAGCGAGGGCGTATAGTGGGCATGCGGGAGGCCGGGTGGACGTACCGCCGAATTGCTCAACACGTGGGGCGTGAGGTCTCCACAGTACATCGATGTTGTCGCCAGTGGTCGGCGGAAGGTGCACGTGCCCGTCGACCTGGGACCGGACCGCAGCGACGCACGGATGCACGCCAAGACCGTAGGACCCTACGCAGTGCCGTAGGGGACCGCACCGCCACTTCCCAGCAAATTAGGGACACTGTTGCTCCTGGGGTATCGGCGAGGACCATTCGCAACCGTCTCCATGAAGCTGGGCTACGGTCCCGCACACCGTTAGGCCGTCTTCCGCTCACGCCCCAACATCGTGCAGCCCGCCTCCAGTGGTGTCGCGACAGGCGTGAATAGAGGGACGAATGGAGACGTGTCGTCTTCAGCGATGAGAGTCGCTTCTGCCTTGGTGCCAATGATGGTCGTATGCGTGTTTGGCGCCGTGCAGGTGAGCGCCACAATCAGGACTGCATACGACCGAGGCACACAGGGCCAACACCCGGCATCATGGTGTGGGGAGCGATCTCCTACACTGGCCGTACACCACTGGTGATCGTCGAGGGGACACTGAATAGTGCACGGTACATCCAAACCGTCATCAAACCCATCGTTCTACCATTCCTAGACCGGCAAGGAAACTTGCTGTTCCAACAGGACAATGCACGTCCGCATGTATCCCGTGCCACCCAACGTGCTCTAGAAGGTGTAAGTCAACTACCCTGGCCAGCAAGATCTCCGGATCTGTCCCCCATTGAGCATGTTTGGGACTGGATGAAGCGTCGTCTCACGCGGTCTGCACGTCCAGCACGAACGCTGGTCCAACTGAGGCGCCAGGTGGAAATGGCATGGCAAGCCGTTCCACAGGACTACATCCAGCATCTCTACGATCGTCTCCATGGGAGAATAGCAGCCTGCATTGCTGCGAAAGGTGGATATACACTGTACTAGTGCCGACATTGTGCATGCTCTGTTGCCTGTTTTTATGTGCCTGTGGTTCTGTCAGTGTGATCATGTGATGTATCTGACCCCATGAATGTGTCAATAAAGTTTCCCCTTCCTGGGACAATGAATTCACGGTGTTCTTATTTCAATTTCCAGGAGTGTAGATTAAAAAAACGTCTGAGATAAGCTGCAACGCTGTCTCACTCCCTTCCTAACCACTGCTTCCCTTTCACGCCTCTCGACTCTTGCTACTGCATCTGGTTTCTATACAAATTGTAGATAGCCTTTCGCTCCCTGTATTTTACCCCTGCACCTTCAGAATATGAAAGAGAGTATCCAGTCAACGTTGTCAGAAGCTTTCTTTACGTCTACAAATGCTAGAAGCGTAGATTTGCCTTCCCTTAACATATCTTCGAAGTCGTAGAGTCAGTACTGGCTCGCGTGTTCCAATATTTCTACGGAATCCAAACTGATCTTCCCCGAAGTCGGCTTCTACCAGTTTTTCTATTCGTCTGTAAGGAATTCGTGTTAGTATTTTGCAGCTGTGACTTATTAAATTGGTAGTTCGGTAATTTTCATACCTGTCAACATCTGCTTTCTTTGGGCTTGGCATTATTATATTCTTATTGAAGTCTGAGGGAATTTCGCCTGTCTCATACATCTTGCTCACCAGGTGGTAGAGTTTTGTCAAGGATGGCTCTCCCAAGGGTATCAATAGGCCTAATGAAATGTTGTCTACTCCCGGAACGTTTTTTCGACTTAGGTGTTTCAGTGCTATGTCAAATTCTTTACGCAGTATCATATCTCCCATTTGTCTTCATCTACGTCCTCTTCCATTTCCACAATAATGTTTTCAAGTACATCGGCCTTGTATAGATCCTCTATATACTCCTTCCACCTTTCTGCTTTCCCTTCTTTGCTTAGGACTGGATTTCCATCTGAGCTCTTAAGATTCGTGCAGGTGGTTCTCTTTTCTCCAAAGGTCTCTTTAATTTTCCTGTAGGCAGTATCTATTTTACCCCAAGTGATATATGCCTCTACATCCCTACATTGGTCCTGTAGCCATCCCTGCTTAGCATTTTCCACTTCCTGTCGGTCTCATTTTTGAGACGTTTGTATTCCTTTTCGCCTGCTTCTTTTATTGGATTTTTGTATTCTCTGCTCTCGTCAATTAATTCAATATCTCTTCTGTTGCACAAGGATTTCTATTAGCCCTCGTCTTTTTACCTAATTGATCCTCTGCTGCCTTCACTATTTCACCTCTCAAAGCTACCCATTCTTCTTGTACTGTTTTTCTTTCCCCTATTCTTGTCAATCGTTCCCTAATGCTCTCTCTGAAATTCTCTCCAACCTCTGGACTCTGTCCACAATTTATTGGTTATGAACTGTAGATTAACACTGAAGGAACTGCAGAAAGGTAGCAATTTAAGGAGATGGGACCTGGATAAACTGAAAAAAAAACTCTTCTGTAGTACTGAACTCAAAAGGAGAAGCATTACTGAAAAGATTTTGAACCCATTGAAACCTATCACAGTTTTTCAGGGAAGTATTGTCTGTACATCTACGTCTCATATGCCTAACTCAAGCTGAAAAAAGCTAGCATTTCTGGTCAGTTCGAGTGTTGAATATCAATCTACAACCTTTAGAATTAAATGTGTCATGCATCTTTTGACTGAACGGCAAACAGCAACTTTAAGTTTCTAGCTCAAGCAATGTGGTGTACACAGTTTGCAAATATTTCAGATGATAATAATAATAATAATAATAATAATAATAATAATAATCTTCTTCTGCTTCACTTCAAGGTTTAGACACGGTGACTGTTCAGACTTCGCATATTTAAGTCCGTCTTTTGCTCGTTCTTCCATTGTCTCGTTTCCCTGTGGACTTGTACTTGTTTATAATGACTGGACTTCTGTCTTCTTCCATTCGTTTAAGATGCTGCTTCCATTACCCCCTATATTTTTCCACTTTATCGGTTAAATTAAACACGTATAATTACTCTCATTGACAGAGCTAAGAAATCTCAATTTCAGCCCTGTGTATCCTGTTTTTGTCTTTATTTTTTCAATCCAAGATTACCACCTTAGATCAAGCCAGGCACAGCCACTGTTTCTTAAAACTGTAACACTGTAACAGTCCTTGTCTTATTCCTTGAAGTTTGGTTTTTAGTCCATATATGTGCTGAAATTTATGGATTTTATTTTGTAGATCATTGTTGTTATTCAAGTTGATGTCACATCCTAAATATCTAAAATTGGAGGCTCGTTTCAGTACCTCGTCTTCAGTAACAATTTTTGATCCGAATGTGTGTTTTACATAGTGAGGCATAATAATAATAATAATAATAATAATAATAATAATTCCCGTGGCAGAACGTCCTGGTTCGAGGCTTTGAGCTGGGCGCCACTTCGGAGACTTGGATGTCCCTAACCTACCACAGTAATCCTACTGGCAAAAGAGGACCAACAATTTAACGTGGAATCCTAATGCTTCGCAATATTGAGACTTGAAGATTAAAGGTAAAACGAAATATTGCATGGTACGATCAGGATTCGATCTTGTGAATTTGTGTGTCGAGTTCTGCACTTTACCACTAGACCACTACGATCGACACGTATCAGCTAAAAAAAACTTTGCGTACACTCTACGAGAAGAACGCTGTTC
This sequence comes from Schistocerca cancellata, assembly GCF_023864275.1. Classification (NCBI taxonomy): domain Eukaryota; kingdom Metazoa; phylum Arthropoda; class Insecta; order Orthoptera; family Acrididae; genus Schistocerca; species Schistocerca cancellata. The sequence goes on from NC_064634.1 coordinate 302,398,817, forward strand.
CAGACGCAAAGACAGTCAGAACACGCTGTTAGTAGCCGCGGACATCTTGTCCCATCGTTACCCGAACACGACACCGGTTTTTTTTTTTTTGTCATCATCCTTCACCTTCGAGGAAATTGCTGAATTTACTGTGTCAATGAAAGGCTGGAGCTAATGAGGAAAGATGGGGACGAAGGCAATTCTTCAGTAGTCGATATGTTACGCCACAGAGGTTCTGGCTACAAACAATGTAATCTTTAGTTATTAGTAGCACTGTCCTTGCCAGTAACTTCCCCTGAGAAGTTAGTGGGGGAGTCGGGTGTTGGTTACACTGCGGAGTGGTGTGGAAATGGTGGTGGTGGTTGTTGGGATGTTTAAGGGGGACTAAACAGCGAAGGTCATCAGTCCCCCAAGGTGTGGAAATAACTAGCAGAATATAGAGATGCAAATGCAGGTTATGATGATTTTTGGAAATATGATTTGACGCAGATTGATTTGACTGCCTTATGTATGTAGGTGTATGTAAAAAATTGTATATAATTATACAAAATTCTTGTGTTCATCATTGCTGTTTTCTACTGTTTGTACTTCTTAAGTTAAAACGTTGTATTAAGTATAAAGCTTCCATCTCACTTAGCAATCTACTGTCTTCGGCTACATAATGTTTGGCTTAGCTTTGTGACCTCTTAGATCGTACTCGTGAAATGGACTGCCAGTATTTCGGTTGCTGTTGATCAAGCCACTGCTTTGGCACTGAATACCTCTGTTAAATTTTTCTCACGCTGTGACTTACATCTTTGGATTTTGTTTTGCGTTTCGGTGTTCACAGTTTTTTCTTCTATTTTGTTCGTAAGCATAGCACCGCGAGGATTATCTATGACCGAAACCGTCATAGCGGGACGTACAGTTTAAAGTGGATTGCGAAATAACATTGTAACACGACACTTTTCATATGATCAAACTTTGTAGAGATGAAAGAAGGACGCAAATGTAATTCATCCACAAATACAGTGGCACAAAAATAATTTTTCAACGGATTCTCAAATATTGCTCATCGGTACGGAACCTTTACGAAGTTAGCTTGATATAAGAAACAGATATGACCTAAGAAAGAGAGGCGCATTTCGTCAGGCTGTAGGGTTACAATGACAGACGATACAACAAAAGCATTGTGTACACGAAATTTACTGTCGAAATACCAAACGCAGCGGAGTCGGGCAACATATTGCTTATTTTCACATACGGTTTGCTAAATTAGCTGTTTCCGTATCCGAGCTCGCTAACGCGCGCCTGATGTGCTGTAGCGCTCGACTCGAAGGTACACCGATTCGAGTCTTGAGGGGGCAAAATTTTCACTGCAAGTATTTGGCGGGCAAGAGGAGGAGACGTGGTGACTTAAAGTTCCTGATCACCAGTGTTTGCGCAAATGTTCTGGATTAAATTCCAAACCTCTCTGAAATGAGGGCGTGTGACACTGATGATGGTGATTCTCCCTGTCACGTCTGTAGTTTGCTACAAGCGGATCAGGATGGGAGCTAGACGCTAAATGCAGTAATGAGGTGGCTCGTCCAACTCGAAGTCCTGGTACTGGAAAATAAGTTGGAAATTCTTTGCAGATAAGGGAACTCGATGGCATAAAGGATGTATACTTCTGATGAAATAACTGAGACGAAACACGAGGTAGGATAAGACCACTGTCGAACCCTAAGAGGCACCAACACATTGAATGTAAGTTGGGCAATCCTGCATGTACCCTGTGCAGCTGAGTGCCACGAGAAACAAAGTCCCGTCCCGAGGGCAGAGTGACTCAGGTCCAGCGCCTGAGGCAACTGTCGAAGGAATCTCCCTAGCAGCACCAGCGGCCCTGCTTATATAGGCTCGTCTGATGCAATCCCCCGCGATCTCGCGCGCCTCCCGTGTCCTGTCGTCGTTCCAGAACACTTTGTAGTAGCTGGCCACGTAGCTGCAGGGTCCCTTGCCACAAAAACGCAACCTCTCCTGCTTCCCAGCGCCCTGGCTGACGCTAAGTTGCTTTCCTACATGTTCATCTTATGCACTTCTACTCACATCCGTGATCCATTCGCGACAATCCGTCGGAATGGGACGTTACGCTCGGCGGTCTTCTGATGCTACGCGAATGGGATTAGGCTACGTGCTGGCAACAGGTCTCACCCTCTCCATTCCCTTCATCTGTAACAACACAAACCGAACACTGCGCTGTACAACCGCAGACCACATCCTCGCAACACAGATACCAAATAGACACTTCAGAACAGATCGGAGGAACGCAACGGAAACAACATGCACTGGGACCTGCCTAAGAACGGCAAGCCAGGATTTCTGCCAGTGCTCCCATAGGCTCATTCCGTAAGTATGGAGCTACTTAGACACGCGAAATGACCACGAAGCGACCATCAGAGAAACCGGAGCTCATACGGTGATTACGATAGTAATTCTTCCACCAAGCATGAACCGCAACAGTGAAGGGTGGGGGAGGGAGACACATACAGTGGTACCAGAGTACCCTTCGCCACACACCATATGGCAGCTTGCGGGATGTAGATGAAGCTGTTCTGAACGCAACAAAACTTTCCAAGGTATTGTCATATTATACGAGGGTTGTTCGGAACGTAAGGAAAGATCGGTCGCGAAACGGAAACCACAGTGAAAATCAAAACTGTTTTCTTTGCACATTTAGCTACACCTTCCAGGTACTTCTCTACATAGTCGCCGCTGCGACTTAGACATTTGTTGGAGCGTTATATCAAATTTCCAACACCATCGTCGTAGAAGGCAGCCACCTGTGCTTTCCGATTATTCTCTACGCTGGTCTATAGTGCGTAGCCTGTGCCCAAGTGTTGTATTCCTATCCGGCGTTTCATGGGAACAGAGATGATAGTCAGGACGAGCGAATTAGGGCTGTGTTGTGGGTGATCGAACACTTACCATCGAAAAGGCTGCAGGAGCTTCTTCACTGCCCCTGCAGAGTGCGGCTGAGAATTGCCATGAAGAAGGAAGCTCGTGGCTGTTGTGTTAGGAGGGTTGCATTCATGAAGGCGAAGCCTCTCTGCAGGCCCTCCTACTTGGCGGGAGACATTGTTGTACTACGCACCTTTCAAATGGCTCTGAGCGCTATGGGACTTAACATCTGAGGTCATCAGTCCCCTACAACTTAGAACTACTTAAACCTAAAGACATCACACAGATCCATGCCCGAGGCTGGATTCTAACCTGCGACCGTAGCAGTCGCGCGGTTCGGGACTGAAGCGCCTAGAACCGCTCGTCCACAGCGGCCGGCCTAGGCACCTTTACTCGCTCACAGTGCGCTCACAACGGAAAACGGCGTCTTGATGCGATCGACGGGCATGCTAGAGACACTGCCCAAAATGTCTGTGAAAAGCCTCGTCGGATTTTCACAGTGGTTTCCATTTCGCGACCGATCGTTCCTCACTTTCCGAATAGCCCTCGTATGTTTTATGTGCTTCCTTCCCTCCTGTCTTTGAACGTCGGAGCGGCCAGTTACGGCTGCAAACCATGCTGTAGCTTGGCACTTGCGCATTGACAGATCATTGGCACAGGATCGAAGAAGTGATAAGGGACAGCGACTGGATCTGTAGTGTGACGCGTAATGAATGCGCCAAATGTTTTAAGCCCGGTCCACACGCAACGATCTGTCTGCGCAGACATCGGCGCAGATGTCTGTACATGCAAAAGATCGCTGCAAATGTGGTGTGTTCACACGACACAAACCCCAATCTACTACTCGCCCGCCATCTGTCGGTGTAGAAAAGAAGTATCAGTGGCAAGCGACTACGCTCCCCGTAAACGTCAAAAATTTAATTCAGTTATTTTGAAATATAGAAATGGATGAAGTTCTCTTGTGTTGCAAAAAACATTCAGACCAACCGCAGGAAACAGAGAAAGCGGTCAAAATGGTGTAGACAGTGGCTGCTAAGGCGAAAGCAGTTTTCTCACATAAATTTACAGCGAGATTTCCGGGGCGAACCTTAAGAAAGTCAAGCAGATCAAAATACCATAATGTTGGCTGGTACACTTGATCCACTCCTACACCAGATCTTCTAGATTACTGAACTTTGGATAACTCTTTTCGGTAAACAGTTCGCAACAATATTTTTTTTTTTATTAGTTTCTCTGTTTGCCGAGGCGTCAACTGCCCGCAATTTTTCAATTAGAGCATTGTATGGTGCTGTCTTTTTGTCTCAGTCACTATATTCTTTACTTTTAATCTTCCACAAACATGGTGTTTTCTATATATTTCTATGTAATCACTAACAAACTCAAGAGAACACTGACGAGTATCAGCCATTTTAATGCCCTGTGCGCACAAATACAAACACTAGACTGAGCAAACAGCTGTTTCGCGCCAGATTTGCGGCGATCTGCTGTCCACACGTTCCAACTTGTCTGCGCAGATGTGGTTTGAACCCACAGATTTGAGAGGTTTCGCTCAAACCTCCAACTCCAACTTCCAGGTTTGCACACACCTCAGGTTGGTGTAAATCTTCTGTCCACACGCAACGATCTATCTGCGCAGATGTGATGTGCGCAGACATTTGCGCAGACAGATCGTTGCGTGTGGACGGGCCTTTAGTCGCCTTTCGGAAATCTTTGGCCTCTGGACTAGGCGGGCGTGCTCCGGCAGACGCGTGCAACGTTAAAGAGATTATACGTCTCCGGGCGAAGTGTTCCAACATTAAAAGCAGGAAGGGGAGGGGGGAGGGGAGGGGCTTCCGCAGAAAGCGTCTGTTTGTGAAGCACCGCGCCTCGGCGGAGGAAGCCCCCCGGCGGAAGGCGGCACCGCAAAAAGAGATAAGAGGGCCGCAACAGCAGCGGCGGCAGGGAGGGACAGCTGGCGGGATGGCGCGGTGCGGCGAGGCGAGGCGAGGCGAGGCGAGGTAGCTGCCGGGGCACAGCAGGCAGGCTCTGGCGTGGACGCGGCTGCTGGAAGAGGGTCTGACACACCACACGCGTACTCCGAAAACACTCTCGGCGGGGTGGACAATTGGACCACTTTCATGCTTTCTGTACTAGTGAACATAATTAGCAGACTGTGTAACCTCCCCACAAAAATGAAAGAAATATTTAATTAAATGTAAATGGATACCGTGCTCAATGCAACCTCCCAGCAGAAATAAAAGAAAAGTCTATGATGATGAAAACGTGCCAAAAGTTATTTCCCCACAAGATTACTGAACAATAATGACCCTAATGTTGTTGAGCTCCCACAAAACACCGTTAATTTGAAATAAAAGCGACTGTACCTTCGCTACAAAAATATTGAAAAATAATGGCCCAATGTAAACTCGACACAAAAATTGAGAAATGAACATTAACGATTGCTTTGTAGACAGAATTACACTCCTGGAAATGGAAAAAGAACACATTGACACCGGTGTGTCAGACCCACCATACTTGCTCCGGACACTGCGAGAGGGCTGTACAAGCAATGATCACACGCACGGCACAGCGGACACACCAGGAACCGCGGTGTTGGCCGTCGAATGGCCAGCATTTGTGCACCGCCGCCGTCAGTGTCAGCCAGTTTGCCGTGGCATACGGAGCTCCATCGCAATCTTCAACACTGGTAGCTAGCCGCGACAGCGTGGACGTGAACCGTATGTGCAGTTGACGGACTTTGAGCGAGGGCGTATAGTGGGCATGCGGGAGGCCGGGTGGACGTACCGCCGAATTGCTCAACACGTGGGGCGTGAGGTCTCCACAGTACATCGATGTTATCGCCAGTGGTCGGCGGAAGGTGCACGTGCCCGTCGACCTGGGACCGGACCGCAGCGACGCACGGATGCACGCCAACACCGTAGGATCCTACGCAGTGCCGTAGGGGACCGCACCGCCACTTCCCAGCAAATTAGGGACACTGTTGCTCCTGGGGTATCGGTGAGGACCATTCGCAACCGTCTCCATGAAGCTGGGCTACGGTCCCGCACACCGTTAGGCCGTCTTCCGCTCACGCCCCAACATCGTGCAGCCCGCCTCTAGTGGTGTCGCGACAGGCGTGAATGGAGGGAGGAATGGAGACGTGTCGTCTTCAGCGATGAGAGTCGCTTCTGCCTTGGTGCCAATGATGGTCATATGCGTGTTTGGCGCCGTGCAGGTGTGCGCCACAATCAAGACTGCATACGACCGAGGCACACAGGGCCAACACCCGGCATCATGGTGTGGGGAGCGATCTCCTACACTGGCCGTACACCTCTGGTGATCGTCGAGGGGACACTGAATAGTGCACGGTACATCCAAACCGTCATCGAACCCATCGTTCTACCATTCCTAGACCGGCAAGGGAACTTGCTGTTCCAACAGGACAATGCACGTCCACATGTGTTCCGTGCCACCCAACGTGCTCTAGAAGGTGTAAGTCAACTACCCTGGCCAGCAAGCTCTCCGGATCTGTCCCCCATTGAGCATGTTTGGGACTGGATGAAGCGTCGTCTCACGCGGTCTGCACGTCCAGCACGAACGCTGGTCCAACTGAGGCGCCAGGTGGAAATGGCATGGCAAGCCGTTCCACAGGACTACATCCAGCATCTCTACGATCGTCTCCATGGGAGAATAGCAGCCTGCATTGCTGCGGAAGGTGGATATACACTGTACTAGTGCCGACATTGTGCATGCTCTGTTGCCTGTGTCTATGTGCCTGTGGTTCTGTCAGTGTGATCATGTGATGTATCTGACCCCAGGAATGTGTCAATAAAGTTTCCCCTTCCTGGGACAATGAATTCACGGTGTTCTTATTTCAATTTCCAGGAGTGTATTATTGTGGCATTTCTTGGACAAATTAATTACAATTACAATACATTTTTTTAGCTGAGCGCAAAGCTGCTTCATTACCTTATTTAAAAAATATACCTCGTCCTGAATCTTGACCAGAGTCCCATGTCGACGCCCGCCGACTCCTCACACCACAGCTAACTCGCAACTGTGCTACATACTCTTGCGACTCGCTACGTACCACTACTGCCTCGCTCTCTTTCGCAACTGCACTACCGACTCCCTACATGCAACTGAACTCTCGCGCGGTCAAGCGCAGACTAGCCACGATAAGTGACTCTCTGGTCAGAGATTCTCTCATGGCTCGCCATCGCTGTACTGTATACCCTGCATACATACGTGTTTCAACTGCTTTCTACATCTACATCTATATTTATACTCCGCAAGCCACCCAACGGAGTGTGGCGGAGGGCACTTTACGTGCCACTGTCATTAGCTCCCTTTGCTGTTCCAGTGGCGTATGGTTCGCGGGAAGAACGACTGACGGAAAGCCTCCGTGCGCGCTCGAATCTCTCTAATTTTACGTTCGTGATCTCTTCGGGACGTATAAGTACGCGGAAGCAATATATTCGATACCTCATCCTGAAACGCACCCTCTCGAAACCTGGACAGCAAGCTACACCACGATGCAGAGCGTCTCTCTTGCAGAGTCTGCCACTTGGGTTTCCTAAACATCTCCGTAACGCTATCACGCTTACCAAATAGCCCTGCGACGAAACGCGCCGCTCTTCTTTGGATCTTCTCTATCTCCTGCGTCAACCCGACCTGGTACGGATCCCACACTGATGATCAATGCTCAAGTATAGGTCGAACGAGTGTTTTGTAAGCCACCTCCATTGTTGATGGACTACATTTTCTAAGGACTCTCCCAATGAATCTTAACCTGGCACGTCTTAGATTGTAGATATTCGCAATCTTACGTCTGATACAAACTGATCGTGAAGAATACCACTATACTACAGAGCTGCTGAAGGAGGCGGGGGGGGGGGGGGGGGGGAGGCTAGCACAGATGGTATTCCCTCCACTATGCTCCACACTTCCCCACTCGTGTTCTCGCCGCATACCACACAGTCGGCAGAAGTCTGCGGCCTCCGGCGTAAAGCTGCTAAATAATGCCGCCTGGCCCGCGTTTTCAGGACGCATTACAACATCGTCACCTGAAAATGGTCTGATAACTGAAATTCGGAGTAGGTATTAAAATCCGTAGAGAAATAAAAACTTTGAGGTTTGCCGATGACATTGTAATTCTGTCAGAGACGGCAAAGGACTTGGAAGAGCAGTTGAACGGAATGGACAGTGTCTTGAAAGGAGGATATAAGATAAACATCAACAAAAGCAAAACGATGATAACGGAACGTAGTCGAATTAAGTCGGATGATGCTGAGGGAATTAGATTAGGAAATGAGACACTTATAGTAGTAAAGGAGTTTTGCTGTTTGGGGAGCAAAATAACTGATGATGGTCGAAGTAGAGAGGATATAAAATGTAGACTGGCAATGGCTGGGAAAGCGTTTCTGAAGAAGAGAAATTTGTTAACATCGAGTATAGATTAAAGTGTCAGGAAGTCATTTCTGAAAGTATTTGTATGAAGTGTAGCCATGTATGGAAGTGAAACGTGGACGATAAATAGTTTAGACAAAAAGAGAATAGAAGCTTTCGAAATGTGGTGCTACAGCAGAATGCTGAAGATTAGATGGGCAGATCACATAACTAATGAGGAGGTATTGAATAGAATTGGGGAGAAGAGGAGTTTGTGGCACAACTTGACTAGAAGAAGGGATCGGTTGGTAGGACATGTTCTGAGGCATCAAGGCATCACCAATTTAGTACCGGAGAGCAGCGTGGAGGGTAAAAATCGTAGAGGGAGAGCAAGAGATGAAAACACTAAGCAGATTCGGAAGGATGTAGGTTGCAGTAGGTACTAGGAGATGAAGCTTGCACAGGATAGAGTATCATGGAGAGCTGCATCAAACCAGTCTCAGGACTGAAGACCAAAGCAACAACAACAACTGAAACCGAAGATAGCACATTGCAATGAAGATATTGCGGCCAAATGCAGACAATTTCTTTTTGAGAATTAGTTGTGGATGCGAAACACAATGCCAAGTAAATGTTTGGAAATACTGTACTGGAACATTTTCGTGTGAATTTTAAGGGATATTGTACAAAAATACGCTATTACCGCTAATTTGTTAAATAAAGCCATTTCACTTTTGATTACACTCTTCATTTTCTCACCATACACCACAACCTAAATCGCTGTTTGCCCCAGCCAAGCAGCAGCTATTTCGTTCTACTTACTATGATAAGTGAAACGAAAAAGCAGTTTACCCTTACGAAACTTGGCTTCTAAGAAGTTGTTTCTTACCTAACAATAAAGGAACAACAAAAAACGTATATAGAGACATATCTGGAATAATTATATAGGGTGGTCAGAAGCAGTCTGAAAAAGTTTGCAAGGTTTTTTTTAATGAAATTTTCGCCATTTTTAATTGTTCATTTATTTTACGTTACCATGATTTTGGCGTCATAGCCATTCTCAACTGCATGTTTAAATTTTATTTACGTCTCATGTTCCTGTGACATGTCATCTGGTCTTATAGACCAGTTGCCGGATGGCTATAAAGCCGAAATCATGACTGTGTAAAATAAATGAACAATTATAAGTCAAATAACGGAAATTTCTTTCAAAAACTTCTATAAGACTGTGGTTCCCCACAAAGGAAAGATCATTAACTGCTTGTAAGGGTGTTACAGTGGAGGAGAAATAACTGCCGATTATAAACAAAATCGATACGTTGCGCCGTTTGCGAGTTATTTAGCACTGAAGTTAGCCAATCACATAGTCCAGCGCAAATTCTTCTTCTTGTGCGCGCTAAAATGCAGTAATGCAAGATGACAGATTATCAGTTGTGTTGAAAAATGTAACCATTTGCAATCTGTATGTAGTGTTGATTAATTAAAATATCAAGGAACACGAGCGAAGCCTCCTTCCATGCCTCAGGGCAAGGCTCGCCTACAATAAGCAGATTCAAATGGCTATAGGTTGCAATTCTCGAGCAGAGAAATAATTACAACGGGTCGTATTAGCGTCTTCTAATGATATTTCCTTTAGAGATGCATTGCAATTTTCCAGAATTCTTGCAACAAATGTAACTCCTCCTTCCGTCTGATTTTACGTGGACGTGTCTTTTCATGTCGCTTTTTACTGTTACCTGTAAAGAATATAATTTGCGAAATTATGAAGACTGCAGTGGTCGTCAGTCGGAAGACTGGTAGCTGCGGTAAAATACAGGGGGTAGAAAGATAATTTACAACTTGTACAGAAATTAGTCAGCAGACTTAGAGGCGAGGAGCTTGGAACAGAACCAGGAGTTGAGCAGCCAGTGAGACGTGTTTTTAGCTTATCCTCGGTGTAATCCAGTCTGTACAGTGAGCGAGAAGTGAAGGTCATCGAGGACAAACTAGGAAAAGGAAATTAAGTTCACTGGGAAAAAATAATAGCTACGAAGTTTGCCGATGATATTGTAACTCTCGTAGAAACGGCAATGGACTCAGCAGAGTGACTGAACGAAATGTAAATTGCCTGTAAAATATATTTTAAGATGAATAGGAACAGGGGTAATGGAAATTGGATAATTAGTTCTTATTTCGTCCATCTCAGTTGCATTGATAATAAATTCAGCTGCAGTTGTTACCGGTTTCGGGCTGACACGCCAATTATCAAACCAAACACTTTTCTATTAACCGCAATTGTTCATACAATATGGTGCCAAAAAGCACAGAACAGTATATATTAAGCAACAAGGACCCTCAGTGATCTTACTGCATGCGTCTGTTGCTACTGACTGATGCAGCCAATTGAGTATTTGTCAGTTTGGTTGTAGCAGTCAGTAGAAATGGACGCATGGACTAAGATCAAGGGGGTACTTCTTGCCCACTGCAAACTGTGCTATGCTTTTTGACACGATACTGTATAAACAATTACGGTTAATTGAGGTTTGAAAATGGGTGTGTCAGCCAGAAACCGGTAGCCATTACAGCTGAATTTTATATCAACGCAACTGAGACGGTCGAAACAAAAAATTATTTATCCAACTTCCTCGGTACTGAGCAGCTGAGGACCTTCCATCCCGTGGCAGCATGCCTTGAATAAGCGATGGGTAATGGACTGAGGTAAAATTAAGTCAAGTTCAAAATGGTTCAAATGCTCTGAGCACTATGGAGATAACATCTGAGGTCATCAGTCCCCTAGAACTTAGAACTACTTAAACCTAACTACGGACATCACACACATCCATGCCCGAGGCAGCTTTCGAACCTGCGGCCGTAGCGGTCCTGCGGTTCCAGACTCAAGCGCCTAGAACCGCTCGGCCACAGCTGCCGGCCTAAGTCAAGTGATGTTAAGATAATTAGATTAGGAAAAGAACCGATTTCCGAGATGATGCGTTTGACAATGACACAGTCACTCTCCTTTCCCATCCTCACACAATACGAGTTGCCGCTCCGTGCATAACAGCCTTTTCGGCGGAGTGGCGTCTAACTGTCATCTCCTTTCTCCCTCCCTTAAAACTCACCAATGTGCGGAACCTTAAAATCAACATACATACAGCCGGATCACATAGAAATGGGAGAGGGGGGCATTGTGCACGAAGGAAGAAGTACTTATGACTTGGACGGATTTAATATCCCTTGGGTTCAAACCATCCATTAATGCTCCTCGACTTTATGTGAATAAAGCAGCCTACGCCGTTTTTTTATTTAACTCTGATAACTAGACCCTTAACATAGACAAATGTAATGTATTGCGAATACACAGAAAGAAGGATCCTGTATTGTATGATTATATCATAGCGGAACGAACACTGGTAGCAGTTACTTCTGTAAAATATCTGGGAGTATGCGTACGGAACGATTTGAAGTGGAATGATCATATAAAATTAATTGTTGGTAAGGCGGGTGCCAAGTTGAGATTCGTTGGGAGAGTCCTTAGAAAATGTAATCCATCAACAAAGGAGGTGGCTTACAAAACACTCGTTCGACCTATACTTGAGTATTGCTCATCAGTGTGGAATCCGTACCACGTCGGGTTGACAGAGGAGATAGAGAAGATCCAAAGAAGAGCGGCGCGTTTCGTCACAGGGTTATTTGGTAAGCGTGGTAGCGTTACGGAGATGTTTAGCAAACTCAAGTGGCAAACTCTGCAAGAGAGACGCTCTGCATCGCGGTGTAGCTTGCTGTCCAGGTTTCGAGAGGGTGCGTTTCTGGATGAGGTATTGAATACATTGCTACCTCCTGCTTATACCTCCCGAGGAGATCACGAATGTAAAGTTAGAGAGATTCGAGCGCGGACAGAGGGTTTCCGGCAGTCTTACTTCCCGCGAACCAGAAAGGGAGCTAATGACAGTGGCACGTAAAGTGCCCTCCTCCACACACCGTTGGGTGGCTTGCGGAGTAGAAATGTAGATGTAGATGTAGATAGTTCCGAATCACGCCATCTTCAGCTACAAACCTGAAGCAGAAGCGAATGCTTGCTACCACGAGTGTCAGTTGGTGCACCTCCTGCTGGCTTGCGACGAAATGCCGCATTTCTGTACTTTTTATGTATTTATTATAGCGGCGTCATCTGCCTGTGAGAAACCATCTAGTGCGGAACCGGGACGCGGTCTGCATTGAGAGCGGTCCGGCTTTCGCAGCCGGTGAGAGGCAGGACACAGCTGCAGAAATCACTTTCACCGGTGTAGCGAGAGCCAACCGCCGCGCCGCGGCGACGTCCGTTTCCTGCAACGCCGCTCGGATAAATATCCCACAGAGCAACGGCCGGATGTCGCAGTAACAACATAGCGAGAATGATCTTTCTGTATAAATACTGAAAACAAATACCTAAGTTACTGCATCCTTGTTATGGCACACTATGGGCAACATCTGACGGTCGATAGACATCTAAACGATATTTTGCTTGTATCCACGTTCCGTGTACCATGTCGCGGGTTACGACACATTCCACAGCAGTAGCGACGTGCTCATTGGTGTCTTGTTTCTCACTATTTGTTGGTTTAATGCCTGGTTTGTTACATAACGAACACAACATTGCGTAAGTTACGATCTTTTCACGTTTATTAGCACAAGTCTGTTGACGATGGTCAACAATAAATAAATTTACCAGCTGATTATCATAGGTCAGTACCGATGCTGATAATGTGTGGACAAAGCAGCAACGTTTCACAAAACTCTTTCACTGTCAACTTTTGCCTATCAAACAACACGATTTAGATTTTACTTACATAGTCACTGCACTTGGTCGCTGTTCAGTTTGTATTACTTGGATACGAAAGAACGTACTACATGAAGTTGGCGTAGACTGACACACACACAGTTTTTTACATTTTGATATCTCATCGAGGACTCAATTACTCTTGCAAGGGAACATTCACAGGTGTAAATGAACGTTCTTGATGAAACCTGGAGAGTATGTCGAGGGGTCAAAATTACGCAATACATATTTTTCGTTTTTGCTCTGTTTCACTTTTAAGTCATGAAACACAGTCCCAAAGGTAATTTGTCATATTAGGTTTAGAAGGATTGTCTCCGAAACATATATATTATAATACTGAACGATCTTAAAGACTACATAGTCAACTTTTATAATAATTTGAAATTTGCAAAATACACCACCACCATTAATTAATGATGAAATATGATAACTTTTGTTACATCATAAATTAAGGAAGCTGTCACACGACATTCATCCATGTGTAATAAGGCTGGTTTCTGAAATACCATTTTTGGAAAAAAAGAAGGTTTACACAATGTCCTGATAGAGAACTTTCAACACATCTAATTGCAATATCCAGACGTTCATTGTTATTCAAATTATTTGTTTCACTTATATTTGTTTTACGTTTTAAATTGTTGTTTTACGTTTTAGATTGAAGTTTTTTTTTACTGTTCCCATTCGTGTATTTTGTTAATAGAAAACAATCATTAAAATAATGATTATTTGTAAACAACTGCTAAAGCATAACCTTTTATACATCACGCACATACAATTAACGAATTTCATCGACAACAATACACACGACGGACAACACAATATAAAACAAAATTCTAACATTGTGGCGGGCGATCCGCAAAGTATCCCGACTTGTAGCAGGCATGTTTCAGTATACTGGGAAACCTTGGTGAAGAGAACTGTTTATGTACTAGTGGCTGAAGTGGAGACTGACATGGTCGTTCAACAGAACTAGACCTGAAAATCTTGGCTTTTATTCGAGGAACAAATTTCTGACAATGTTGTTTTATTGAACCACGAACTAATAAACGAATGAAACGGCTGGTATTGCTAATTTCTAATATCTGTTTTTTATATATAGAACAATGAAGCAATTCTTAGTGCATCCCAAGCGCTACCTACATATTCTTCAGAAACATCTTTCTTCTGCAGCGCTGCTCTCCCCTGCCACACTTGCTTCACCCACACCTAGGACTTCCGTCTGAAAGCATTCAAGTTAAAATGCGTCTACTGTTTCACCGTGTGTAAATTACTTGACTGCTGGACTCCTTACTTCTTAAATGGCAGAAACTGTAAGACTTCAGGCCGCCAGTACTTTGTCTGTCCACTGCCACCAATAATAATAATACCGTGTAGCCCCTACAGCTGTGTAGTCGTCATTATATAGTTACTGCTGTGTTGTGCTGTCAATTAGTTTATCTATTTTGAAGTCAGTAATGAATTCATAGTAGTAGGCTCGTTTTGGCCAGGACTGCCCTCTTCGCCTTTGATAATCTGTTTGTTCTTTTTTTTTTATGTCCTCCTAGCTTCGTCCATCATTTGTAATTCCGCTTCTAATCCCTCCGCTTCGTCTAATTCGACTAACATTTTTTTATGTTAAGCTTTTTTGCTAATCTCATTTTTGCTACTTCTCATTATTTTACTCTTCGATTTATCTTTAATCCATATTCTGTACTCCTTGACTGTTCACCCCATTCAAGAAATCCTGTAATTCGTCTTCATGACGAATCAAGATAGAAATATCATCAGCGAATCTTATCACTGATACCTTTTCCCTTTATTTTCTGCCACTGTTTCTTCGATACGGTAGGCGTGAAAGATCACATCCCTCTCTTCCAACCTCTTTAATTTGAGCATTTCCTCCTTCGATTTCCATGCTTATTGTCCTCTCTTGGTTTTTCTACATCAACTAAAACAAACTAAACTAAACTAAACTCCTCCTGAACAGGCCATGAAGGCCCAAAGGTACCGACCGGCCGCCGTGTCATCCTCAACCCACAGGCGTCACTGGATGCGGATATGGAGGAGCATGTGATCAGCACACCGCTCTCCCGGCCTTATTTCAGTTTCCGAGACCCGAGCCGCTACTTCTCAATCAAGTAGCTCCTCAGTTTTCCTCACAAGGTGAAAGTGCACCCCGCTTGCCAACAGCGCTCGGCAGACTGATGGTCACCCATCCAAGTGCTAGCCCAACCCAACAGCGCTTAACTTCGGTGATCTGACGGGAACAGATGTTACCACAGCGACAAGGCCGTTGGCTTTTGTACATGGTGCGTATTATGTGTGTTTCCCGATAGGTTACATTTATTTTTCTGATAATTTCAAACATCTTGCACCGTTTTACACTTTCGAACGCTTTTTTCTCGGTAGACAAATCCTATGAACGTGTTCTTGATTTTCTTCCCATTCTCAAGTGCAACGACAGAGCTGACTTTCTGGTTCCCAAACTCATCGTCACACAAGACACTCTCTGTCTTCTGCATGTTATCATCACCAGCAGCTTGGATGATGATTGGTTTGTGGGGCCCTCAACTGCGCGGTTATCAGCGCCCATACAAATCCCCAACCTTTGCTCAGTCCAATCTCGCCACTTTCAAGAATGATGTTGAAATGATGTTCAAAAATGTTCAAATGTGTGTGAAATCTTATGGGACTTAACTGCTAAGGTCATCAGTCCCTAAGCTTACACACTACTTAACTTAAATTATACTAAGGACAAACACACACACCCATGCCCGAGGGAGGAATCGAACCTCTGCCGGGACCAGCCTGTTGAAATGATGAGAACAACACAAATACCCAGTCATCTCGAGGCAGGTGAAAATCCCTGACCCCGCCGGGAACCGAACCCGGGACCCCGTGCTCGGCAGCAGCTTGGATGTATCGTCTACGGGAGCGTCAGGGCCTGAACTTTGTTGCTTGGTCCCTTCCCTGTGCGTGTGATGCGTTCCACCAGCGTGCAACCACATGTGTCTAGGGACAGCGCATCTTTGGGCCTATGGGTTGCTCGCGGCTGACTTGGAAACTGCAGCTCGCAGCGCTTTCTGGTGGCAGGCAGCGAAAACTTACATTAGCCTTTAGGTCCTAGGAGAACGAGCCGTTTGATACAGTTTGCGCGAAATTCAAAATTTATGTTACTTACTGAACTTCTTATCGCGTTTAACTTGTCTCTGCGTATCTCAATATGTCCAAGTGTCTAGGCAGCTAATGCAGTTTTGTAGATTGCAGCTAAATAAAGAACTTTAAAAAAATATATATCCCACGACTAGGAAACGTAGATTAGTTCTATCCAAACTACGAGAAATTTTTCACGAGAAAAGTGTTCCAGCTCTTATTATCCTATCTGACTAGTGCTATACGTTTCGATTCACAGGACTACGCGGATAGGTTGGTCTGAATCCCGTGTTTATCACCGTTGGCTGCTCAGACGTCATAGAAACTGGTTTCCTTCATTAGGCTCGGACTGAATTTGATCTTTACGTTGTTGAGCTTTATGTAGGTAGTTCTCTCGAGAAGTTCGTACCCAACTGCAGCAGTTTATGAGCAGCTTGGAGTTTTTATGTAACATTCCTTCCATCAGTTTGAATCTGCCAATAACATAAAGATTATTGTAATTGCATTACACACTCCTAGAGATGTAGAAGTATTTATTAACCTGTTTCGCTGGAGTCTAGAACTAGCAACAGCTGATAGGCTTTGTGATACCAACTATTCTGCTTAATGAATCTATTATTATTAGAGCAAGGTTTAAACAATACCTGGATATGTGTAGTTTTTTGTCAATGTATGAAATAATTTGAAAATTGGGCAACTGTTTCTATGGTGCATAGTCTCAGTAATGCTGACACAGGACATTTTCTTGCTAAAGATGTTTCGGATGGTTGCGTGGAAATCTGCTTAGCTTCTCAGCTGATTTTTCACTCTCCTGAAGTAAAGAAATGTTACGACAATTTGTATGCCCTGCTAATTTTTACGAAAATTTTGATTATCATGCCTGTATCTTGACGGTGCAAAATTTTATTACTGCTAGCTGCAGTGCACAAATTACATCTAGCAGATGTAGAAGTATGAAACCGGAATTTCCCTATACCTGTAGCGCCACCCGCTTCCTGTAACGGCTGACGACGAATGTCAGCACACAGTAACCCATGTTCCAAACATCTGCATCTGTTTCAAACCTGTCAACATGTCTAGTTTTGTGCCTCAGAACTACGATTTGCGGACAACATAGGTTTTCTGTTATCATTTGAAGAAAATTGCTGCACAGTCGCATCGAATGCTTGTCGAAGCTTCCGGCGAACATGTTCTTGAGAAAACACACGTTTCGAGTGGTTCAACAAATTCAAAAGTGGTGGTTTTGACGCGAGAAACGACGAAAGCGTGAAACCAACGAAAAAGTTCGAAGACAAAGAACTGCAGGACTTATTGGATGAACATGATACTAAAACTCAACAGGAAATCGCGTAATCTTTGAATGTGACGTAGAAAGCCGTTTCTCTTCGGTTGAAAGCTATGGGAAATGTGCAGAAATTGGGAAAATGAGCTCCGCATAAACTGAATGGAAGACAGCAAGCAAATCGAAAGACCACTTGTGAAATGCTACTCGCCAGGTACAAGAGAATAGCGATAGGTGATGGAAAATGGATGTATTCTGAGAATCCTAAGCGTCGTAAGTCATTGGTGAAGCCAGGCAAACCGTCGACATCCATTGCAAGACAAAATCGCTTTGGAAAGAAGACAGTGCTCTGTTTTTGGTGGGTTCAGAAGGGTGTCATCTATTATGAGCTGCTAAAACCTGGTGAAACCGTTAACACTGATCGCTACCAACAGCAAATGATCGATTTAAATCGAGCATTACGTAAAAAACGACCGGAATATGGAAAAAGGCAACACAAAAAGTCATATTGTTCCGTGGTAACGCCTCATCACACGCAGCAAAACGGGGGAGGGGAACAATCGAGGGATTCTGTTGGGAAATACTAGGGCATGCTGCTTGTTCTCCAGAATTGGCTCCGCCCGATTACCATCTGTTTGCATCTCGCTGAACAGTGGTTCAGTACGTATGAAAATGGCTCGCTGATTGATTCGCTTCAAAACAAGAACTGTTTTTTGGTGTGCCATTCGTAGCCTGCCGGAGAGGTGGGAGAAATGTATAAATAGCAATGGAGATTATTTTGCCGCGCGGGATTAGCCGAGCGGTCTCAGGCGCTGCAGTCATGGACTGTGCGGCTGGTCCCGGCGGAGGTTCGAGTCCTCCCTCGGGCATGGGTGTGTGTGTTTGTCCTTAGGATAATTTAGGTTAAGTAGTGTGCAAGCTTAGGGAGTGATGACCTTAGCAGGTAAGTCCCATAAGATTTCACACACATTTGAGCATTTTTTGAGATTATTTTGAGTAAAATATTGGCCGGCCGAAGTGGCCGTGCGGTTAAAGGCGCTGCAGTCTGGAACCGCAAGACCGCTACGGTCGCAGGTTCGAATCCTGCCTCGGGCATGGATATTTGTGATGTCCTTAGGTTAGTTAGGTTTAACTAGTTCTAAGTTCTAGGGGACTAATGACCTCAGCAGTTGAGTCCCATAGTGCTCAGAGCCATTTTTGAGTAAAATATTATTTGTCAGTTTCAAACAAGAGACGAGTTGCTCGAACAGTCCACGGGTATACTGCCGGTTCATAGTGTCCAACGGGCATAATATTTCGGCGATCAGACATGTAGCCATCGTCAGGTGCGCTGACGAACTGAGCTCCTGAGGGCGGGCGGCCGATTTAAATCCCCTCCCCCCGCGGGCGTCGGAATCTGTTTCTTTAATATACGGCCGATTTTCCCCGATAGTGCGCCGTTGTACGTAATAAAGGCAGTGGCTACCTCTTCTTCCGTTACTTCATCCGTCTCCACAGGTTGTGCTGTGGTGGTGCGACGGAGGGCGCGTCTCATCTGCCATTCCGAGTACCCGTTTTTTCGGAACACTGTTTTGAGACGTGTTATTATTGCATCCAAATTCCGGTTTCATACTTCTACACCTGGTACATTTTTCCATTTTTGGAGTGAGTGCTGTATTAACATAAACAATCGCACAATAACGAAAACACGCGAAGAGTACACAGACGACTACTGTGAAGTATAAGCTTTCGCTGTGTGCCACCAGGAAGCAGTGTGCGATTTGCAGGGGGGAATGGGGGGGGGGGTTTCTCCCCCTCTGCATCAGACCATCCCCTCCTCTGGTTTTAGTTTATGCATCCCAATCTGGGATGTTTATTTACCATGCACTGGAGTAAAACTTTACATATAATTTAAATTTGTGGAGCCGAACACTGAAAGTTTTTAATAAGTCTTACTATTAATACTATTAATATGTTTCAGTTTTCTATCGTCAGAATAAGTACAGCTTTTCACAAATGTGCCTCTGCTTTTTGAATTCCCCTTGTATACCTTGAAACGTCCCCTTAGAACAAATTATACAAGACTGTGCTTAAACTGACATAGCGCAACGCAATCTTTCAAAAATCCCTACAAAAGAATGGCCCTGACTAACATTAACCTATACCTTTCACGAATCACTTACCTCACAAAAATCTTCGTTACTCAAGCTACAGCAATACAGCGAGCGCCACTACTGCCAGCTAAATAACAGATTCAAACTACGGAAGGCACTAACTACTAGTAGGCATAGTTAGCAAATGAAAGATTTTAATAGAGAACAAACAATGTATTTACCTTAATATTCATCAAAAGTCATAATATATACAGCAGTTCATGACATCCATTTTTACAAATTTCAAAACTCCGCCATTTCTCTCCCCACATCCACCACTGCTGGCGGCTCACCTCCAACTGCGCAACGCTACGCGCTGTTCACGTCCATCTGTCCAACACTACAATGGCAGACAACAATGCAAACTAGCCACAGACTGCACACAGCACAGCCAGTGATTTTCGTACAGAGCGCTACGTAACGTTGCCAATAAGAAAACATAAACAGCGTACTTACAACCTGTATGTAGATGATTTTGTAAATAAGCTTTACCTATAATGTACTTTTAAAGATATAACAAGGGATGGCTTTTCTGATAGTGCATATGCGTGAATAGTGAGTTTCGGCATTAACATATATTTATACATAGCTGTTTAACCATGCGTAACGTCACAGTCCAAGCTAGCAACATATATAATTCTACTAACCCCCTGAGACACCCCCCCACTGGTAAAAGCACAAATCGTGCCCTGTCAGGAAGTGCTACGAGCTTCGAACCCGAGCCGAGTCGAGCGCATTCAATGGGCTCACCCGCTCAGCACAAAGCTCTGCTGTCCCCAGACATACACAAGTGCCGGCGCCGCCACGCGCGCCGCTCCTCCTCAGCGCTCACCTGGAGCCCGCGCCTGCAGAGATAGCGGCTTCCTGTCACGTGACCCTGCGAGGCCGGCGCGAGCCTCTGACAGCCGGGCGGCCGGCCCAGCTTCCTCCCGCCCGTCCTACACTGTTCGCTGCAACTACGTGCACGGCTGCATCGTACTAGCCAAAATGAGATCTTTAAAACCGAGACCAGTAGAAGGATTTTGGAACGTACACTATCTGTTCAAAAGTATTCGAACCCCTCTGTCTTGTGGAAAACTGAACTAAAATCCTGGAGAAGGAAATGCGGAGGAACAGGTATCCCAGTAGTCGATGAGATCTTTGTCATGTTATTTTATACTGAAGACCAAGCGTTAGCAGATGGAGATGAGGAAGATGCAAATTACACGCTCCGCAAACTAAAGGAAGAATATGAAAAACGGGGTTTTGTCATGAACGTATCTAAAACAGAATAACTAGATGTCACGACAGGCAGGCTCGCCGGTATAGAACGAGGCTGGGAGTACAGAACACACAACTACGAAGAATACGAAACAGCGGGCATAACACCACTGCAAACAATACTGGCTCAATTAAAAGCCAACCAACCGCGGCAAACACAATTACCGACATAATAAATTTGATACAGCTTAAACAACACTACCACGACGCACTGCAAAGCCCATATTCAAACAGATATATCCACCTAGAGTCTTCGGACCTAACACAGCAACAGAGCTGGTGGAACTTATGGATGGAGACGAGAAATATCTACCATCACATTACTGTTCAACCTAGCTCATACCAGAGTGCTGTAAAAACAAGTCATCACTAAACTACTGTAAAAGCTTGACCTCTGTAAAAAGAAAATCACCACCAAACTTTTATAAAACCGACTGCTGAAAAGACAGAAGTAAATCCAGACAAATAGAAATAAGAACAGAAGAAAGTAAAATAGCAATAACAAAAATTATAGCTTGTAATAAATAATTACCATTACCATAACAGCCAACAAAGGCTAATAAAAATGACTGTCAAATAGATTAAAGAATAAATGCAAGAGAATTTTTAAGCAGATATTTAGAATCAAGTAAATGTAAGTTACAATAAGGAACATCAATCAATCAATAAAATAAAAAGTACGTGGTGGGGCAAACAAAAGTGCCCCGCGCGTGTGGATACGATTGGACGTGAATGTATGCATATACGGAGAAACTCTCCCTACAGCCGGCCGCGGTGGTCTAGCGGTCGCAGGTTCGAATCCTGCCTCGGGCATGGGTGTGTGTGGTGTCCTTAGGTTAGTTAGGTTTAAGTAGTTCTAAGTTCTAGGGGACTTATGACCTAAGATGTTGAGTCCCATAGTGCTCAGAGCCATTTGAACCAAACTCTCCCTACAGCCGGCCGAACCACTGAGCACATTTACACAGTCTTCACGCCTGACAGAGTTGTTAGCAGAAGTCAGTCTGGTCGCGGTTCTAGCTGGTCACCTATGTCACCTGATCTCTGAGTGAGCAATTACTTTCTGTGGGGAGCCCTCTAGTATAAGGTGTATCGCAACAACCCCCATAGTCTTCACGAACTGCAGCAGAACATTTCGTACAGGACTGCAGCGGTCCAACTTCGATCCGAGTTCAGTAACCTGCTGACCAGAGTCCAAAAGTGACAAGAGATGAATGATGGTTACTTTCAACATCTGCTATAGCCAGGTTAGTCCTGTATTTCCTTTCCTCTGGTGTGTTGCTTTGTACCCCAGAACTCTGTTCTCTGGGCCACTTTTATGTGCCCCACCCTGTACAACAGCCCAGTAGAATCTGAAAATCTCTCTGTGGCCCGCGCTGTCTCCTCAAGACTAAACAATGGCAAAGATGTCTGTTGTCAGTAGAGGGGTAGTAACAGCAGAGTGGGTGAACTGGGAGTGCACTGTGACTTCGATCGTTGACTGGTCATTGGACGTCACCTGACTAAGAAATCCATCAGGGACATTTCTTAACCTTTAAAGCTCACCAAATCGACGATTGGTGGTGTGGTTATGAAGTGTAAACGCATAGGAACAAACAAAACTAAACCAAGACTAAAGGAGAGTGGTTGTAAAAAATAGCATGAAATCAGCGGGAAGTGTCACTCGTTAGTTCCAAAGTGCTACCAACAGTCCAGCTAATACAATGATTGTGTGCGGGTAGCTCAAAGGAATGGGGTACAATCGTTGGCACGACCTCGTAAGCCCCACATTTCTGCAGCCGATGCTTAGCGTCGCTTGAATTGGTGAAAAGTGAGACGCCACTGGACAGTGGTTGATTGGAAATGAGTGACTTGCAGTTACGAAGTTCGCGATACCCCGTGCTGATGCGATGGCAGGATTCGGGTTTGGCCAATGCCTGTGTACTGCCAACAGTGAAGTACAGCCGACGTGGTATTACGGTACGGGTCTTCCTTTCGTGGTTTGCGTATGGTCCCTTTATTGTGCTAAACGCAGGACGAAATGAAGATATTTCACAGTACTGTGTACAGTATATAGTAGAGGTACAACTCAGAGACGATCAGTTTACCAGTGTGGCAATGCACCCTGTCATAATGCGCATCTGAGAGGCAATGGTTTGTGGACAACATCGACGGAACACCTTTCGGATGACTTTGCTTCAGAGCCCAGCGTTCAAAACCACTGTCTTCTCTGGTTTCGACTTTTGAGAAAGAAAGGGATGCTATAGTTTCAGACATTCAGACACCTGATTCGAAGAGTCATGAGCCGAGATGAAGCTGTCATAAGCGCGAACCCTGGACACGCCCCATATTACACGCCCGAGAAACTGGTGTCCGGATGATTTCGATTTGATAGTATGTACTGCGACCCAACATAACGAATTACCTCGACGAAAACAACCAGAGCGGATTCCGGAAATAACGTCCTTGTGAAACGTAGTTGGCTCTCCATCCACATGATCTAATGAATGTCATTGACAGGGAAAGTCAAACTGATTCCATGTTTCAGGATTTTCAGAAAGCCTTGATGCCATTTCTCACAAGCGTTATCTAATCACATTGCATGTGTGTGTATGGAGAATCGCCTCACTTGCGTGCAGGGGTTCGTGATTTCCTGTCGAAAAGGGTACAGTTCGTACTAACTGACGAGAAGTCGTCGAATGAAACAGATACGATGTCTGGGATTCCCCAAGGAAGCGCTACGGCCCTACTACTGTTCTTAATGTATATAACAGATTTAGGAGGCTGTCTGAGAAGCTTCTTAGACCACTTTCAGATGACACTATCGTTTACTATCTAGTAGTGATTAGAATATCAAAATGAAATGCCAAATGATAAATCATACTTGCATCATGCAAAACTTGGCAATTCACTTCAAACAATAAAAAGTGTCATGTTGTCCACACGAGTACTAAAAAAATTCCCTCAGATTTCGATTACACCATAAATAACAAATTCAGCTAAATATTTACGGATGACAATTGCAAAGAACTGAAATTACAACCAAAGACAGCGTTTTATTGGCCAGATACTTAGAAGATGCAACAAATCTACTGAAGAGGCTGCCTTCAGTGCCCAAGTCCGTCCTCTTCAGGACTACTGTTGTGCAGCAGGGGATCCTTAGCAGATAGGATTGACTGAGGACATGGAAAAAGTTAGTTGACAGGTAACTCGTTTCGTGTTACGGGTAACCCGTTTTGTTACCGCGAAATAGGGAAGAGGGGCTCACGGATATGATACGCAAGTTGGAGTGAGTCATTAAAACACAGGCGTTTCCTGTTGCAACAAAAACGTTTCATGAAATTTTAATCGCCAAATTTCTTCTAAGGATGACAAATCATTTTGCTTAGTCCACTACATAGGGAAATTGACCATTTTAATAAAATAAGAGAAACCAGAATGTTTCAGGTATCTATTTTTCCCATGTGGTATTCGAGAGCGGAACCGTCGAGAAATAGTTCTATGAACTCTCTGTCAAACAGTTAAGTGTGAATTGCAGGGTAATCGTGTAAATGCAGATAGATGGTGCTAATGAAATGCGACAGTACTATTGTTTTAAAATTTGTCGATCGTAACTGTTAAAATAATGACAGCTCTGAAATACGCCAAGTACACTACTGGCCATTAAAATTACTACACCACGAAGATGACGTGCTACATACACGAAATTTAACCGACAGGAAGACGATGCTGTGATATGCAAGTGATTAGCTTTTCAGAGCATTCACACAAGGTTGGCGCCGGTGGCGACACCTACAACGTGCTGACATGAGGAAAGTTTCCAACCGATTTCTCATACAAAAACAGCAGTTGACCGGCGTTGCCTGGTGAAACGTTGTTGTGATGCCTCGTGTAAGGAGGAGAAATGCGTACCATCACGTTTCCAACTTTTATAAAGGTCAGATTGTAGCCTATCGCGATTGTGGTTTATCGTATCGCGACATTACTGCTCGCGTTGGTCGAGATCCAATGACTATTAGCAGAATATGGAATCGGTGGGTTCAGGAGGGTAATATGGAATGCCGTACTGGATCCCAACGGCCTCGTATCACTAGCAGTCGAGATGACAGGCATCTTATCCGCATGGCTGTAACGGATCGTGCAGCCACGTCTCGATCCCTGAGTCAACAGATGGGTACGTTTGCAAGACAACAACCATCTGCACGAACAGTTCGACGACGTTTGCAGCAGCATGGACTATCAGCTCGGAGACCATGGCTGCGGTTACCCTTGACGCTGCATCACAGACAGGAGCGCCTGCAATGGTGTACTCAACGACGAACCTGTGTGCACGAATGGCAAAACGTCATTTTTTCGGATGAATCCAGGTTCTGTTTATAGCATCATGATGGTCGCATCCGTGTTTGGTGACATCGCGGTGAACGCACATTGGAAGCGTGTATTCGTAATAGCCATACTGGCGTATCACCCGGCGTGATGGTACGGGGTGCTATTAGTTACACGTCTCGGTCGCCTCTTGTTTGCATTGACGGCACTTTGAACATTGGACGTTACATTTCAGATGTGTTACGACCCGTGGCTCTACCCTTCATTCTATCTCTGCGAAACCCTACATTTCAGCAGGATAATGCAACACCACATGTTGCAGGTCCTATACGGGTCTTTCTGGATGCAGAAAATGTTCGACTGCTGCTCTGGCCAGCACATTGTCCAGATCTCTCACCAATTGATAACGTCTGGTCAATGGTGGCCGAGCAACTGGCTCGACACAATACGCCAGTCACTACTCTTGATGAACTATGGTATCGTGTTGTAGCTGCATGGGCAGCTGTACCTCTACACGCCATCCAAGCTCTGTTTGACTCAATGCCCAGGCGTATCAAGGCCGTTATTACGGCCAGAGGTGGTTGTTCTGGGTACTGATTTCTCAGGATCTATGCAGCCAAATTGCGTGAAAATGTAATCACATGTCAGTTGTAGTATAATATATTTGTCCAATGAATACCCATTTATCATCCGCATTTCTTCTTGGTGTAGCAATTTTAATGGCCAGTAGTGTAGATTGATTACAATGGGCGGTTAAAAAAAGGACTGTAAAAAAAATTGAAATCTCACGTGACAATTTTCACTGCATTATCCTTTTTTACAATTTTCGCAAGTGCCTATGTCAAGATGGACACCTGGCATTCACCTACCTCCACAAAAGACGGTTTAAAATTGGTTTGCAGAATTTCGTCGTAGTCGCGCTTCCGTCACCGATGAATTTCGTGACGGTTGACCAAAATCTGCTGCTACTAGATACGTTGATGGTGCCCGCAACGTCACTGAAGAGCATCGGTGTGTGACTTACCATGAGTTACAGGTGTCCTTATGCATACCCAAGACTGCAATAAGTTTGATTTTATATGGAAATTTAGCTGTGTAAAAGCAAGCACCTTGGTGGATTCCACAAAATTTGACCGTAGTTAAAACAGAAGGTCGTGTCTTCTGGTAGCGGTTGCAGCTAATCACAGAGATCCAATGTAGATTGTAATTGTTTGATAGCTAAACTTGGTAATATTCTATGGCGTTAATGAGGAAACGATTTGCGGTGGAGGAAAATTAGTCCGAATTTTGGCCACCAATTGCAAATCTGGCGCTGTGAACGTAAGGAAGACGCATAGATATACTTCCGTACGAAATGGCTTAGGATCAGGACGTGACTATAAAATGTCAAACAAGTGAGAAAGCCAAAATGCTGATTACATTATTAACCGCCGCTTACACAATTTTTATTCAGAATGAACAGCGAAGACGTCAACGAGATGGTGCATCCATAAAACGACATAAACAGTTGCTCGCAGCAATTCCGGTGGAATCTGAGCAACGAAATTCCTTTATTCTGGCCTTCAGGTATCCCCAGAGCCAAGTCACGCAAATTCAGATCAGGTGATCTTGCATCTGAATAGCACGTTCTGGAAAGTTTCATTATACAGATCTTTCACTGGGCGAGCGACATGAGGTGTTGCCCCATCTCTCATGAAAACAGTGGTTTCCAAAGCAGCTGTAAAAGTAGGTCTCGATACGTGCGGACGTCACGGTACACTTGACAGGACTTCGGGGTGTATTCTCTCGGAAGAAAAACGTGTCCGCAACACACAGTTATATACGGCAAACGCAATGGCTCTTCGTGCAGAACACGCGGCTTAACAGTACCACAAATTCGGCAGCTCTGCGTATTCTACTACACCCTGTAGCGCAACAAGTGTCTCGTCATTTCACAGAATATTCAAAAAATGGTTCAGATGGCTCTGAGCACTATGGGACTTAACATCTGAGGTCATCAGTCCCCAAAACTTAAAACTACTTAAGCCTGACTAACCTAAGGACATCACACACATCCATACCCGAGGCAGGATTCGAGCCTGCGACCGTAGCGGTCGCGCGGTTCCAGTCTGTAGCGCCTAGAACCGCTCAGCCACTCCGACCGGCATAGAATATTCCCCGATCACATGTCATCAAGTTCGACCCGTGCCAGAAACCAAAGAGCAATTTTAGAACATGGCTGCCAATCATGAGATTTCAGTTATCACCACAAGAACTCAAAAGGCAGAATTAACGAAAACCTCCGATTTGAAGTACCAGAATCGCTTTTTAGTCAGAAGTACATTCGAAAAAGAGTAGCTACTATGGCCTTAAACAGAAAATTTTAGAAGGTGTTGCAATTTGTGAACTAAATTAAAAAAAAAAAGCTATTTAACAGTCACCACAACCAATCGGTTTTGTCAGAACTGCATATAAAAAAACAGCTCTTTAATACATTAATTTCTCAGTAGGTCTAATACATCTTTACAAAATTGTTATTTATTTATTTTTTTCGTAATTACTACGCAGACGTGAGCGAAGCAGCAGGCGCTAAGCTAGATAAGATATAAAATGCAATAAAACATGCCACCCCCATACATAGATACATACGAAAATTGCGTATTTTGTATTTCTCAACCTTACGATATAAAGAGAAAACTGTAGAAAAAGTTAAAATAGTATTTCAGCTAGCTGTGGTGGCAGATCGATGGACTAGGAAAATAAGGGGCAGCCACGCCACAACAAAGTAGAGTATCGAGCTTCAAAGCTATAATAAGCAGGCAGGGCCCCACTTACATTTGTTTGTGACCACTTATTACAAATCAAATGCACTCAGTTAAAGTGTGGTGTATAGTGATTTGTACACTGCAGGCGTCACTGGAGGGGGGAAGGTTGTGACAGGAGTATGAAGCCATGTTACGGGGTGGATTAGGCCTACTTCGTCCTGGCAGAGTGACGGGTACGAAGTTAGGTGATGGTGGTAGTGGTAAGTTCTATGGGAGCAAACTGCTGAGGTCGTCGGTCCTTAAGCTTACACACTACTTGATCTAACTTAACAACAAATTTACGCTAAGGACAACACGCCGAGGGGAGCCGCTCGAATCGTGATAAGGCGCGTCAGACCACGCGGCTACCCCGCGCGGCACTAAGGTGTGTGTGGGGGGGTGGGAGGGGGTTGTGAAATGTGACAGGAGTATAAAGCCATGTTAGGAGGTGGACAAGGTCTACTTCATCCTCCCAGAGTGACAGGTACGAAGTGGGGGAGGAGGGGGGGCGTGACACGAGTTGAAGCCATGTTATGGGATGGACTAGGATTATTTCATCCTGCCAGAGAGACCCGTACGAAGTACGCCACGGCTGTGTGGTTGGCTTCATCACTGCAGTTACTATCTCTCACTGCCAGTCACTTATCCTCCCACATGTGTTGGGCTCTCCGGCTCAACGGCGAAATGACAGCCTGCAGAGGAATGGCATATGTGCCACGTCATGCTCCCTGTAAGCCTCCTTGGTTGGTTTCTCAGGTCCCCACGTGCCTTGTGTATCCCTCCGAGGGTATTGCACTAGCAAGACAGGGACGCCAGCAGGCTTAATTAATTTCCGTGTTATTAAGCTGGGGACGGACGCTGCAGCCTGCTCCACAGTGCGCCGCGCGGCCACCGTCAAATTCGACCATCCGCAAGCGGCGGGCGCGTTGTGGGCGGGTAAGGCGCAGAGCTGGAAGCAGTCAGAGTGGGGGGGGAGGCAGCTGAAGCGTGAAGGTCGGCTCGGCGGCTCCAGCTGCGGCTGCGGCTGTCTGTGGCCTGATCCCACACTGGCGGGCTCCGTCCGTCGCCTCCTGCAGACGTACTCCGTGCGACCGACCGTGGCCACTCTTCGTGTTTTCCCCCCACCCACAGGGACCGTTAACCTGTACACTTGTGCTATGCTACCTACTAGTCATCAAAGCGAACTCGAGATCTGACCAGAGTGGCAACATGGTCGTGTTTACTCCGGAGAAACGGGGAGGGGAGGTAGCGATAGCAAAAACCTCCATTTAGTTACATGTTCTATAGAACATTTGAACGATTTTTTTATAGAAATGATGTGGAACGAGTCAGTTTCTACACGATATGTATAAATGATTAGTTTCACTATATGGCTACGAGGTGTCTGTTTACTAGTACGTAAGTAGCATACGGTTGTAATTTCATATTAGTGAGCATGTTGTTTTTCAGTGCTACTCATGAAACTAAACTTCAGGCGGCAGCTCGTGGGCGAGTGGTTAGCTCGGAGACTGGGTGTTCGTGCTGTCCTAATAATTTGACATCATCTTCATCACAGAGACGCGCAAGTAACCGAAAGTGGCAACAAACAAAAGAGCTTGCACGGGGCAACAGAACAACTCCAGAAAGTGTCTCCCAGCCAATAATGGCATACGATCTTTTCATTTCATCTACTAGATTTTTTTTCCCCCTACAAGCTACCGGTTTCTAATTTAAAATGCCTCTGTGCAATGCAAGAATTTGTCCAGAATAAATTATTTTAGGTTAGATATAATACTAGCATTAACTCCTGACACACATTTTATGTTACTGGAAAAAAGTCAAAAACCTTTGTTAATGCATACTGAACTCGTTTCTGATACACAGACAGCTATAGTAGAGGGAAAAAAGGTACTTTTTTAAAATTTTGTACATTGGCGAACAGCGAACGTCCAATAAAATCTTTGTGAAGAAATAATAACAGTCAGTTGAAAAATGGAACGTTTGTTCTAACACCTTGACCGTGGTTTCAACGTTTATAAAAATACCCTATCCAAAATGCAAATATTGACGACTTAAATAAGTTCAGCTACACATATGTGAAACGATCTTGTTGCGGTTCAAATGGCTCTCAGTACTATGGGACTTAACTTCTGAGGTCGTCAGTGCCCTAGAACTTAGAACTACTTAAACCGAACTAACCTAAGGACATCACACACATCCATGTCCGAGGCAGGATTCGAACCTGCGACCATAGCGGTCGCGCGATTCGAGACTGTAGCGCCTAGAACCGCTCGGCCACTCGGGCGGGCGACCTTCTTGTGTTCTGATTGTATGGTTTACATTTTGTTTTACGCTTCTGTGTCACAGAGAAAGCAACTCTGCGATCATTTTCTTCCTTAAATATTCTCCTTAACTTAAGTGACATTGTAAGAGGTATGCGCTACCTGCGATATGTAAGCTATAAGAGAATCTGAGACCAAAGAGCAGTGTTGACTGCAGTACGCGCTGTGTAGCAGTAGCAGTATGTTGTTGCTAGCGAGCAGTCGCGTGTCTGCGCTGGTCATTCCTGTCTGGTGTGTCATGTTGGTTGGGCCGGTCGCGGTGCAGCGATGCCGGAGCCTAAGTTGTTGTATAAGGTAAAAAAAAAAAAAGCAGCCTCGCGCATATCTAGTAACATTATGTAGAGTCACATGTAAAGCTTTTAAAAAATGTCCTAATAATAATCTTTGTCTAATTTCTAACAAGCATTCATTTCAATTTAAAGAATTGAATTTTTTAATGCATGATCATTCCGATTGTTGCAAAAGAAAAATCATTTGCTTCCTTTCATAAATAACAAATGTATAGGCCAGCATTGCACTGAGTTGTCCAGGAAAAATTTTATGTAAGAGCAGATATATTCACCGCTTTTATTGAGGTAAGAATTTTTCCTTCTTTTATTCAGAATGATCTTACAGGGCCATGACGCAGCGCTGCTGTCGTCCAAATTCTACCAGGTTACTGAATTTATTTTTTATTACGAGGTTTAGGAATTTTTCTGTTTCGAGCTTACATTAAATGGGAAACAAATGTTGTGTGGAGGTTAAATGTGAATGAATTTCTGTAGGGAGGTTATAAAAGAAAAAGAATTTCTGTAGAGAGGTTACACTAAATAAGAATAACATTAATTATATATATATATATATATATATATATATATATATATATATATATATATATATATATATAAATTTTTCTGTGGGGAGGTTACAACATTTCCTAGAAAGGTATAGAAATAAACTTGTTAATCTCACTTTCTGTTTTCATGCTGCTGTTGCCTACAGTTGAACATTAACCCATACAATAAGAACACAGGAAGATAGTTTCACTAACATTGCTGTTTGTAAAATTACGTGTAATGACTGCCCTAACCATTATATTGGACGGACAGGAAGATTCTTCAAAGTAAAACATAAAGAGCACGTGGTAAGTAAAGACAGGAGAAATGTGTACAGTTCCACTTTTGCTGAACATATGTTTCTTCTCCCACACACCAAGGAGACTAGAAGATTTAGAATTTTTGCATAAAGAAAGTAAAGGTTTCAAACTTGACCTGTTGAAAGAACTGGAAAATTTTTAAACTTTTTGCTCCAAAAAGATGGATCCCTTTTAAATGAACAGGTGCAACCCAGAAATACGAATTTTCTCGATAGTTTCGGACCCCTACTTTCGTTAACGTAACAGAGCGGGGACTCGACCCTGCAAATAACTGTGAATAATTTTGGTGGCACCCTGTTTCTTCTTTGTCATGAAGTTAAATGTCTTTCTCGAGATTTTGATGTTCACAATTAATCAGATATACATGGTGTTCAAAAAAGAGACGAATACGTTGACACGTGATAGTACTCATCGAAACAAGAAATACACTCCTGGAAATGGAAAAAAGAACACATTGACACCGGTGTGTCAGACCCACCATACTTGCTCCGGACACTGCGAGAGGGCTGTACAAGCAGTGATCACACGCACGGCACAGCGGACACACCAGGAACCGCGGTGTTGGCCGTCGAATGGCGCTAGCTGCGCAGCATTTGTGCACCACCGCCGTCAGTGTCAGCCAGTTTGCCGTGGCATACGGAGCTCCATCGCAGTCTTTAACTCTGGTAGCATGCCGCGACAGCGTGGACGTGAACCGTATGTACAGTTGACGGACTTTGAGCGAGGGCGTATAGTGGGCATGCGGGAGGCCGGGTGGACGTACCGCTGAATTGCTCAACACGTGGGGCGTGAGGTCTCCACAGTACATCGATGTTGTCGCCAGTGGTCGGCGGAAGGTGCACGTGCCCGTCGACCTGGGACCGGACCGCAGCGACGCACGGATGCACGCCAAGACCGTAGGATCCTACGCAGTGCCGTAGGGGACCGCACCGCCACTTCCCAGCAAATTAGGGACACTGTTGCTCCTGGGGTATCGGCGAGGACCATTCGCAACCGTCTCCATGAAGCTGGGCTACGGTCCCGCACACCGTTAGGCCGTCTTCCGCTCACGCCCCAACATCGTGCAGCCGGCCTCCAGTGGTGTCGCGACAGGCGTGAATGGAGGGACGAATGGAGACGTGTCGTCTTCAGCGATGAGAGTCGCTTCTGCCTTGGTGCCAATGATGGTCGTATGCGTGTTTGGCGCCGTGCAGGTGAGCGCCACAACCAGGACTGCATACGACCGAGGCACACAGGGCCAACACCCGGCATCATGGTGTGGGGAGCGATCTCCTACACTGGCCGTACACCACTGGTGATCGTCGAGGGGACACTGAATAGTGCACGGTACATCCAAACCGTCATCGAACCCATCGTTCTACCATTCCTAGACCGGCAAGGGAACTTGCTGTTCCAACAGGACAATGCACGTCCGCATGTATCCCGTGCCACCCAACGTGCTCTAGAAGGTGTAAGTCAACTACCCTGGCCAGCAAGATCTCCGGATCTGTCCCCCATTGAGCATGTTTGGGACTGGATGAAGCGTCGTCTCACGCGGTCTGCACGTCCAGCACGAACGCTGGTCCAACTGAGGCGCCAGGTGGAAATGGCATGGCAAGCCGTTCCACAGGACTACATCCAGCATCTCTACGATCGTCTCCATGGGCGAATAGCAGCCTGCATTGCTGCGAAAGGTGGATATACACTGTACTAGTGCCGACATTGTGCATGTTCTGTTGCCTGTGTCTATGTGCCTGTGGTTCTGTCAGTGTGATCATGTGATGTATCTGACCCCAGGAATGTGTCAATAAAGTTTCCCCTTCCTGGGACAATGAATTCACGGTGTTCTTATTTCAATTTCCAGGAGTGTATAAGTCCAATGAACATGGGTTCGGAAACGCATACTTTCCGAGATAAACACGTGTTTACAGGAAGGGCTGCAGACTGGCGATCCGTCAAACGTGTCGGCAGGGTAATGTGATGTCTGTACTGCGAGTCTTTCACTGGTGCCTCCGTCCCGCAGATTTCGCAGGGTCGGCATTGTTACAATCGGATTTGGCGTAGCTAATGTGAACGGGTGGCCAGATGCCCTTTGCCGCCACCCCGTACCCACCGGGATGGAATCAGTGAAGCCCAGCTGTCTGCGTCTAGTGTAAATCATGAAATAGTGCTAACGCGTTTCAAATGTCTGCGAGCTGTGTAACTGGAATGTGAGGACCAGCCCCGTATTCATCTTGTGGGATGTGGAAAACCGCCTAAAAACCACATCCAGGCTGGCTCTCACAGATAGAGTACTGTGAGTACAGTATTCTATCTGTGCCAGCCAGGCTGGATGTCGCTTTTAGGCGGTTTTCCACATCCCACAAGGTGAATACCGAGTTGGTCCCCTTGTCCCGCTTCAGTCGCACAGCTGGCAGACATCTGAAACACTTTCGCACTACTTCATGATTTTCACTAGACACATACAGCTGTGCTACACTGATTCTGTCCCAGTGGGTACGGGGTGGCGGCAGAAGGGCATCCGGCCACCCCTTCACATTAGCTATGCCAAATCTGATTGTATAAATGCCGACCCTGCGAAAACTGAGGGACGCAGGCGCCAAAGTAAGACTCGCAGTACTCTATCTACGATTAGGTGATTTGCAGTCAGTTGAGTGGTTCGAGTCGTGTTGTAAGCTACGTTAGTTTTCGTCGTGTTTATGTGCCTTTCTGTACAGTACTGTCAGCCCTGGGTATGTATCATGGCGTTTTATCTTCTTCCAAAGGCAGATTCACTTATATGTTTAGCGTTATTGTGCTGTTTGTACATAAAAATGGTGTAGTACAGTTACATTTTCTCTCTTCCACCACTTGTTAGCAATAGAAGCCTACCACTCGACGAGTTAAATGGGTCGCGGTGCGTCTTGGCCTGCTCGTCCCTCAGACCTGAATCCCCTGGACTTTTGGTTATGGGGACACTTGAAGGTACTGGTGTACGCCCCGCCAATCAACGTGAGCACTCACAACAGGGTCGCGTCTTCAATACGTGCCCGCGTGAACAACAACCGGGTATACTTCAAAGGGTGCGTCATTCCTTACGCCGGAGGGCAGACGGGTGCATTGTCATACATTGTCACGTTGAACACCGCCTGTACACACGTGTTTGTTGCAGAGAGTTAGAATTTCCGGAACCACATTTATTGGACTTAGTTTTGTTGCTTCGATGAGTACTACTACCTCTCAAAGTATTCCACACTTTTTTTGTGAAAACCCTGTATATAGTTTTTAGTTATGTACGGTTTTATCATCTCCTCCCTCTCCCCATCTCCCTTTAGCCCCCTGGCTTTTTCCTACCCCCTCTCATTTAGCTACCCCTTTCCCCCAGTGTCAGATTGTATTCAAAAATGGCTCTGAGCACTATGGGACTCAACTGCTGTGGTCATCAGTCCCCTAGAACTTAGAACTACTTAAATCTAACTAACCTAAGAACATCACACACATGCATGCCCGAGGCAGGATTCGAACCTGCGACCATAGCGGTCGCGCTGTTCCTGACTGTAGCGCCTAGGACCGCTCGGCCACTCCGGCCGGCTCTGATTGTATTGTTTATTATTTATGCTACCTCATAAGTCACGTAATTTGATTTTACCACAATAATATTTTCTTAATAGTGACTTATTGTTTGTCGTTTCATTAATTCTAAATGATTACATAGCCAAACATGATCCGGTTTCTAATGTGATAACTATAATTTTAATGTTTTAAGCTAGTTTAGCATAGTAATACCCTCTTACTACTGCGCACCCTCTCGCGCATGCTGCTAGTGCCGTCTCTCGCTGGAATCTTTCCTTACCCCAAGAGTTACATATGTGAAAATGGTTCAAATGGCTCTGAGCACTATGGGACTTAACATCTATGGTCATCAGTCCCCTAGAACTTAGAACTACTTAAACCTAACTAACCTAAGGACATCACACAACATCCAGTCATCACGAGGCAGAGAAAATCCCTGACCCCGCCGGGAATCGAACCCGGGAACCCGGGCGTGGGAAGCGAGAACGCTACCGCACGACCACGAGCTGCGGACTTACATATGTGACTCCTGACCGACCATTAGCTGTACGCTGCCATGTTGTGCATGTTTTATATTTTATTGACGCCATTAAGCTATATTTCAACGCACCTCCGCTACAATATATATCCCAATAAGTTTGAATAAGTTTTGTATTCGTAATGCGTTACAACTGTTCACGTATAATACGAGCGGTATTGTGAAAGTAAACGGTTGGTCGCGAAATGGAAATCACTGTTAAAATCTTATGAAATTTTGCACAGATGTGTTGTGTGATGTCTCTAGTATGCCCGTCGACCGCGGCGCGTCTGTAAGAACGTACAGCAGCCAGATGTCTAGAACATGACGTTTCCCTCCAAGTATGAGGGACGGGTGAGAGATTTCTCCCGATGTCGTGGAGCCCACGTACCGTAACTGCCATTCGTTTCATTCTTCACAATTCTCGGCCGCAGTCTGTAGGGGCAATGAAGGTGCTCCTAAAGCGTTTTCAGTGGGAAGTGTTTGATCATCCACAACACAGTCCGTAATTGACTCGTCCTACGTTTCATCTCTGCTCACGTGAACCGCAGGTTATGTAGACAGCATTTTGGCACAGACAACGGGCTGTAGACGAGCGTAGGGAACTGGCGGAAAGCACAGGCGGCTGCTTTCTGTGGCGAGGATATTGGAAAGTTTGTACAACGCTACGATGAAGGTCTTCAGTGGGAGCGGCAACTACATACAGAAGTAGCTGTAAGGTGTAGCTAACTACTGCAAATAAAACAGTTTTTATTTTCACAGTGGTTTCCATTTCGCGACCGATCGGAGCTCACTTCCGAAAAGCCCTAATATAAAACCCAGTAAGTTAGAATAATTTTTGTATTGGTAATGCGTTATACCTATGATCGTATGGTATTGCCGGCTGAGACGCCCCATTCGCGGAAGTTCGGCCGCCTTGTGCGACTCTTACTGCAGTCGACGGCAGATTTGGCTACTCGCGTGCCGGTGATGAGTCCATGAACGGAGAAAATCTCCAACCCAGCCGAGAATCGAGCTAAGCAGGCGGAGATATATATA
The DNA here is from genome assembly GCF_023864275.1 of Schistocerca cancellata. Classification (NCBI taxonomy): domain Eukaryota; kingdom Metazoa; phylum Arthropoda; class Insecta; order Orthoptera; family Acrididae; genus Schistocerca; species Schistocerca cancellata. The sequence continues at coordinate 302,435,310 of NC_064634.1, forward strand.
TATATATATATATATATATATATCAAAGTTGAATTTCATTATCGAATATATATATATATATATATATATATATATATATATATATACTGTTTAAGTGCAACTAAAGCACCTGACTCCTTGAAAAGATACCTGCAAGACGGCTGCGGGTGAACACAACATATTATTCTTACTCCTTGCAATCAGTACTTTCTTTCGATGTCGTGAATTAACCCAGAAAATTATTCCGTAAAACATTACTGAGGGGAAATATGAAGAGTACGTCACGAAGTCGATTAGTCTGTTTCCACGACTGCCAATTAAACGATGTGCAAATTTGATGAACGCAAGTTACTTGAGCATCACAGTAATACGTTTCTTCCAGTTCAAGAAAAAAGTGGAACATTGTACCCCGTTTACAGGCTCCCGTTCACACGGTGTATCAGCTGTAGTAGGTACGACTATGGGTTGTACGTGACTGAACACAATTCGTTTTCTTGCAAGTGGAGCGCTAAGACGCGCTGCGCCACACACACACACACACACACACACACACACACACACGACGGAGGGTGTGTGTGTGTGTGTGTGTGTGTGTGTGTGTGTGAGAGAGAGAGAGAGAGAGAGAGAGAGAGAGAGAGAGAGAGAGAGAGACGTGCTCAGATGTGACTCGCCACCGGAAACCAGAAAGGGGTGTCCTGCAGGCGGCGGCGCACACAAAGGGCGGCAGGCTTTGAACCCGCCCTGAGTGACAGCCAGCCAGCTACAAAGAAGAGCTGCCGCTCCTCTGACGTCGACGCCGAACATCCGACAACCCCAGAACTCGCTTTTGCGAGCTTATCGCGAGTAAGGCGCTGCCTCTACCGCTGTGCTTTCGGCATCCTCTGAACGCCATAGGTCAATGTTACAACTTCGACTTGCATAAAACGGTCATCACCGCAGAGGTTACTAAAATTACTTTAAGCAAGACAATTTTTATAGCTTTATTTATGCAAGACACATTTCGGTCTTCAGTTGGTGTAATACATTCGTATCTTCGTCAATACTTCGTTTGTATCGACTGGATTCTCAAGGCTGCAGCTCCCTTTTGTTCTGAAGCTTGCAGTTCCTTTTTGGTTGGTTGGTTGGTTGTTTGGGGAAGGAGACCAGACAGCGTGGTCATCGGTCTCATCGGATTAGGGAAGGATGGGGAAGGAAGTCGGCCGTGCCCTTTCAGAGGAACCATCCCGGCATTTGCCTGGAGTGATTTAGGGAAATCACGGAAAACCTAAATCAGGATGGCCGGACCCGGGATTGAACCGTCGTCCTCCCGAATGCGAGTCCAGTTCCTTTTTCTTCCTTTATACAACCACTAGCTAACAAAGCCCGTACACCCGCGCATTCATTTTGCCAATTTCTTATTAGAAACGAAAACAAGAAAATTGTGTTGGTAATGAAAAATCCAAACACTTTCATTTCTGTGTATTCGTGAAACTAAGAAATGGTCGTACAAAGCAATATGCATAATTTACAAATGTGTAAGTACAATAATCAAACTATGAAATAGGATCCTGTAATTTCTGTACGCTGGGCGTCGTAACTACTTTGAGGGTCCACAACGCGATTTTTTAAACGTCTCTCTGGCAATGCTTCTTCATAACTCAACAGACAGCTACTGTTTTCGCCTACAGCATTTCGTGCATCGCAGCTGAAAGCTGTCAAAAACTGTGCCAGGTGTCGGGGATTTCCGTACGTCGACTCGACTGCAGGAGTATCTTAGCAGTAAAGAATGAATCTCTGAAAACTTCATGCATGATGTTCCATTTTTCATGCATCTCAGTGATTATTGCCTCATATCTTTTTAAGTAAATGTTGTACAATGATATATTTGTGTAGAAACAGTCAGCGCCATCCGTGATACCGTCTGCGAAATATGTTGGGAAGAGAGTTAGTAGCAAAGAAGTAATACATTTAAACGTCATGCATAGTGCGACAGGTTTTTACGTATAGTATTGTTTATGACATCATGTCTCCCTAACCCGTATTTTACCGATTATAAGTCGCTACGGACTACAAGTCGTACCGTAATTTTGAAACATTTTTTAAGAAATAACAGTTTTACCATTTTTATTATTAGACTGCAAAGCTTCTTAGTTTAAAAAACCGAACTGATCATTAAAATCCGTGAAAATCGTCATCTGAATTTTCTTGCTCTTCGTTGTCATTGTTGTCCTCTTCATAGACAGGGTGTTTACAAAAAGGTACGGCCAAACTTTCAAGAAACATTCCTCACACACAAATAAAGAAAAGATGTTATGTGGACATGTGTCCGGAAACGCTTACTTTCCATGTTAGAGCTCATTTTATTACTTCTCTTCAAATCACATTAATCATGGAATGGAAACACACAGCAACAGAACGTACCAGCGTGACTTCAAACACTTTGTTACAGGAAATGTTCAAAATGTCCTCCGTTAGCGAGGATACATGCATCCACCCCCCGTCGCATGGAATCCCTGATGAGCTGATGCAGCCCTAGAGAATGGCGTATTGTATCACAGCCGTCCACAATACGAGCACGAAGAGTCTCTACATTTGGTACTGGGGTTGCGTAGACAAGAGCTTTCAAATTCCCCCATAAATGAAAGTCAAGAGGGTTGAGGTCAGGAGAGCGTGGAGGCCATGGAATTGGTCCGCTTCTACCAAACCATCGGTCACCGAATCTGTTGTTGAGAAAGCGTACGAATACTTCGACTGAAATGTGCAGGAGCTCCATCGTGCATGAACCACATGTTGTGTCGTACTTGTAAAGGCACATGTTCTAGCACCACAGGTAGAGTATCCCGTATGAAATCATGATAACGTGCTCCATTGAGCGCAGGTGGAAGAACATACTGACGAAACTAAAATGAGCTCTAACATGGAAATTAAGCGTTTCCGGACACATGTCAGATAACATCTTTTCTTTGTTTGTGTGTGAGGAATGTTTCCTAAAAGTTTGGCCGTACCTTTTTGTAACACCCTGTATAAGATGCTCTTCACTGCCATGGAGAGCGTTACTTACACCGCACTTCTTTATAGATTTAACAATCATGTCTTCTCTCACTCTAGACCACGACTGTTTCATCCACTGACACACTTGCTTGATTGTAGATCGTTTTAAAGCTCCGTTCGGCGTGACTTAATATTGGATTTCATTTATCATCCATTTGTTCCATTCCTCTCATATATACACTTTAAATCGTTTATTTCTTGAGACATCAAGAGGTTGCACTTGTGAAGTAAGAAATCTCTGTATTTCCATGTCTCCATTTCTCTTTCACAGAATTTTCCAATGACTGCTACACTAATCTAGCGCAATACGAGAACTTTTCTTCAATAAAGCGCCTTTCCTTCCCTCTCACACTCTGTTAATCCGTAATTTCATACCAGCCTCGTCCATCAAACCCTTGTCATGTACGTAAACAACAAACACCTGGCGGTATTTCAAAAGGCTTTGACATTGCTTTGCGCTTTAAAGTGATCATTGTCATGTGCGAAACAACAAACATCTGGCGGTATTTCCGAAGCTTTTGACAGTGATTTGCGATTGAAAATGATCATTGGATTAAGTTTAGTACCGTCAGCACAACATGAAAGAACAATAGTGTAGCGCATTTGTTCTTGTTTTTGTAGTTATAGTTTTAGCATTTTTCATGGCAACAGTTCTGTTACTCGACGCAACAAATGTCAGAGGAGTTTCGTCCATGTTCGCTATTTGACTTAGTTCCTCTATAGTTTTCTTTCGATGTTGAATAATAAAGAGATAGAAAGATAATATTTTGTTTTCAGATTCTTGTGGCATTTTCTGAGATATTTTGGTTTTGGTTCGCATGCTAAGTCCGTGGCGTTTCATTAACTTGTAGGACCAATCAATTTCACCCTTATGCCGGCCGCTGTGGCCGAACGGTTCTAAGCGCTTTAGTCCGGAACCGCGCTGCTGCTACGGGCGCAGGTTCGAATCCTGCCCCGTCATGGATGTGTGTGATGTCCTTAGGTTAGTTGGCTTCAAGTAGTTCAAAGTCTAGGGGACTGATGACCTCAAATGTTAAATCCCATAGTGCTTAGAGCCATTTTAACTTCACCCTTAAAGTCTGTTAAGTCCCACTGTAGTGCTAGCTTACTAGCGTGTATTTGAATCATTTTTGTATTCCTTGTATTGCCATTTTGAATGTATCCTTCAACCGATTTCAGTACGTCATATTCTATTTTTGGCCGTTTTGCACTCAGTCCTTTATTTACATGTTTCCATTTTTTTTTTTTTTTTTTTTTTTTTTTGCATATGCTATTACTTTCGATTTATAGCTCGCATCATATGAATACGTTTCATTTTTTTCCATTTCGAAACTAGTTACTAACAATATCGTACTGTCACCGATAACATTAATCACTTTCAATTCAAGTTCACTGGCACCGTAGACTGCAGTTACGCATCTTAGACTAAATAGTGTTCTGGGGTTGTGATGGCGGGGCGGGAGGCAGACAGCGTAAGCAAGTTTGTGAATCCCCCGCAACTCGTGTTCGTCGCATCAGTGCAGTGCTGCAGCCAGTTGAATCCATTGTTGCCAGATAGAGACAGGTTTCCCGCGGCATCGAATATACGGCCGTTTTTAAGACCGGCGGGAATTTTAAATCAAACAGTGGACATTTTTATATTAATTTCGAGTGTAAGACGCACCTGATTTTTTCGAAGAAAGAAGAGCGTTTTATGGCCCGTAAACTACGGTATACTAGGTAGAGGGTTGTTAATCCCACACCGATTGTTGCTTTACAGTAAGGAATAGGTGTAGCAACTTTGGTTGGAACCGGTCCAGTGGTTTGGGAGGAGATTTGGAACATTCACAAATACATACATACATTTTTATAGGAGGATGGATAACACAAACACTTCTGTGTCCACTGAAGTAACTAAGTAGATGCGTAGAAGCCCGAAATGGGTCTTGGCAAAAACAGAACTATATCAGAAATGAAAATAGAAAAAAAAAGTTAAAATCGCATTCAGGGCCAGACGACCACGCGATGTAGACCGGCCGCCGTGACATCCACAGCCAATGGCGTCATTTGCATGCAGTATGGGAGGTGGGGGGGGGGGGGAGGGGTGATGAGATCAGCACACCGACCTCCGGGCCGTTGAAGACTTTGCAGACCTTGGAGCCGCTACTTCTCACTCGAGCAGCTCGTCAGCTGGCTGAGTGCACCTCGCTCCAGTCCTCACATCATGGAGAAATCCCTGTCACTGGTGGGGGTTGGACCCGGGTCCTCCTAACGAAAATAATGCAGTAAGTTGTACTTAGTAGTTCAGTACTACATAGTCTACATAGTCTGCCGACGTAATTCTGAGTGGAGAAAAAAAATCGCGTTTGAGGTTCCCCGAAGCTCAATCTTAGGTCCCACATTGTTCCTCTTATATTTAAACGATCTTCTATCTAACATACGACAATCAGATTTGGTCCTTTTGCATTAAAAGACCTTAGTATTGTAATCAATCCACACATACATACATACCATACATACATACGGCAATAGACGAAATGGTGAACAATATTTTTAAAAGTATTGTTCAGTGGTTTTCTGCGATATGTTTCACACTCAGTTTTTAAAAAAGCACATCATATTCAGTTTAGCACATCTGGGAGTACTACACCAATGCTATATGTAACACATGATGGAATAATAAATAGGGTGGAAACTCAACATTCTTAGGTGTCCATACTGATGAGAATTTAAACTGGATAAGCACATTCTGGAGCTCTTAAAACAACTTAGTTCAGTCACATTTGCACCTAGATTCATTGCATATCTTGGGAAGAGACAAATCAGTAAGGAGACGTATTATGCGTACTTTCATTCAGTAATGTCGTATGCAGCAGTTTTCTGGCTTAACTCATCTCTAAGAAAGAAACGAGCTGTAAGAATAATATGTGGTGTTCACCCATAATCATCTTGTAGACATCTATTTAAGGAATTGGACATTCTGACTACTGCTTCGCAGTACATTTATTTCCTCATGAAGTTTGTTGTAAGAAATCCACTACAGTTCAAAAGGAACAATGACGTACATAAATAAAATACCAGAAGGAAAAATGATATTCAGGATTCCACATTAAAACTGTCCTTCAGACAAAAGGAAGAGCACAATGCTACAACAAAAATTTTTGGTCACTTACCCAGTGATAAAAAATATCTGACAGACAGCAAAGTAAAATTTCAAAACATAGTAAAAAAGTTTCTCCTTGACAACTCCCCCTATTCCGTAGAAGGATTTCCATCATTGTAATGTGTAGTGGGTAGAAATTACTAACGCACATCCGTATATTTAAAAGTAAAATAAAAAATGTTATAAAAGTTCAGCATGTTGCCATGTCTGCAAATTAATTTGCGATGTAAATCTAAAGTGATTCGTTCCTGAACTTTATGCGCAAAGAACAGCCTTCTATGGAAGGATAAAGTGTACCCTGGAACTCTGGAGAAGGAAAAAATTGGAAGCATTTGAAGTGTGACGGATCTTGAAAACATGATACCAAAAGCAGTTTCAAAGAACATAAGATAAAAAAAATAGAGGATATATTGACGGCATGTCTTCTATGGCGTATCTAAGTAAGTAACTTTATGCTGGGCCGAGGAGTAAGTAACTCGGCCTTTTCTGAGATATATAAAACACGTAGAGAAACCAACAGTTGTCCAGTTCCCTTACAGAGAAAAACAGTTTAATTACATTAAAATCGCGTTTTCAGTCAAGGGTTCGTATTGCTAAGATAATCAAGAGTTCATTGATAGTACTCACAAGCCTATAAATCAGTCAATTAAAGAATTGATGATATTAAATAAGTCAATTTTTGCATTAGAATCAGCTTTCCCGGGCCAACTGAACCACCAATGGATAGCCTGAGTAGAGGACAGTTTTCATGTTCAGCAATCAATTAATTAACTCAGTAAATTATTAGTTCAGTAAGTTACTTTAGAATTCAAGCTGCAGCCACGGCATCACGTAAGGACACCAGGTCTGCCCGAATCTGAAGAACTGGCGCCACCACAGGATCACCAACCCGAGCGCTAGGAGGCCGAGCTTTCCCTCTGAGCGGAAGCAGCAGGAAGCGTTTATATTGCTACCCCCTAACCAAGTTGGTTACCGTGACCTTTTTCTATTGGAGGAAAGACACTACTGTGCGGCATCGGAGGTTACTAAATTTCGGAATGAAGCTTTTCTAGTCGCAGTTCTTGACGGTCTTCATTATTAGTAGCAACGAGGAATTTGACGCCATTTTACAGTACTATTGTTGTCTTCATTCGGAAGAAAAAATATGTAGATTCAATCAGCATTTAATTAAGAATTAACTCGCAAATTGCGATTATGATTTCACATCAGCTGTAGAATATTTCAAATTAAGTGAAAATTTATGCCGGACTCAAACCCGAACTTCCCCCTCGTTTCGAGTGGTCGCCTTCACTATTCAGTTATCCGAGCACTCTTCCGGGAGCGGACCAAATCTTCATTTGCTCTGGTGTTCCTCTCCCTTGTGCTCTTACCCTATTACCGTGATTCCAGCACAGGGTCAGACAGTTTTCTCTCGTCACTGTCTTGCTATGACATAAACTGCACTGTAATGTACGAGTCACTGCTTTGACTATAAAGAGCCGCATTCAATCAAGAATGAACTCGCAGACTGCGGTTATGGTTCCGCATCAGCTGTAGAATCACGGTAATACAGGGCGAGCACAAGGGAGAGTAGACACCAGGACAAATGAAGATTTGGGCCGCTTCTGAAAGCGTGCGCCGGTAGCCGAAGTTGTTAAGGCGACTGCTCTCGACAGGCGGGAAGTCTCGGTTCGAGTCACGGTCTGGAACATATTTTCCATTTGTTCTGAAATATTATAGAGCTGGTGCGGTACCATAATCACAGTTCGCGCGTACATTCTCAATTGGATGCAGCTGTTTATTGTCAACGCATTGTCTCAGACACCGCAGTGCAGTCAATCACAATTGGTCAAGACGTTGTTTATGATTCCACCGATTCTTACGCGGTAAGCGTGGTCCAGTTGCCCCGGTTTATGTGTTTATATTACGTGATTCCACGCAGAACTAATTTCTTCCATGAATTTCTACTGCCAAAATTGATTTCAGTTTTTCCGGTTATCACTCTCTGCAGACAGTGGACCTTCGTGACAGGACTACCTTGCATCTGTGTGTTTTTGTTGTGAATGTGATTGTTTTGATTTAATTTAAATTCGCTGTCTGTTACTGATTTCCTCCCCCCCCCCCCCATCCTCTTCATTGAGTAAATAATTACATGAATAATTGGAGTGAAAGGAATCGAAAGGAGTTTGGAAGGAAATAATGACTTCCAGCTGCACTGGGCGCGACGGCTGTTTCTTGCAAAAGTTTCAGTGCGGATGCACAACCAACGTCCGAACTCCTACGGGAATAGAAATATGCGAGTAAGGGGACAATGGAGAGGAGTTGAACCGCACGTGTCTCATTACACACCATAAACTAGACACTTGTGGCCCTTTGCTTAAATTGTCTGGCTGATGGCAAGTTTGCGAAATACAAAGTTAATATGACATATAGTAACAGTAATAATAATATCGGGATATATTGCGATTTCGTTACAATAACATTTATTCAGAAAGCAAACTAAGTCGTCGTATTTGAGTTATTGTTACACTCGTGCGCATATCCATTTGACACAGTTCGATCGTTCACAATCTCATTGCGAAATACAAGTTATCTACGGGAAAAGTTTTCACACCAGGCGCACGGCTGCTAAGTGCTCAGACACGAAGTCCCTCGATACCACACGACGCGAAATTTTCTAAGTCGTTTCACTTCCTAGCTGCCTAAACACTGACTGTCCGCTTCCATGTCTTAATCCGAGCTGTACCCTTTGGTGTCTCCAGCCGAAATGTCCGCTTTCGCGTCTGCACCACCACTGTCTCTCTGCCCGTCCCCGGCCGCGTTTCCCGCCCGCCGAATATCCTCGCTCAACTGACTAGGGCAGTTCCCTTTCCTGAAGCCGTCTATCTGATTGGGTACAGCTTATTCTACAGCATTTTACATTTTAACATTTTTAAATAATCAAAGCTTGACCACTTGCACGTTCTAAATAAAGTAACAATAATATCCATTACATAATACACGTTAAATTCTTTTACATAAAACCAATTCAGTTTCCTTCTTAGTTTTGAATGCCACGGCCAGTAGCATTGCACCAATGTGCTTTCTGATAAATAAATAAAGAAAAAAGGAACTATTATGCACTAAACTTTACAACAACTAGTCTATTACCTAATGATTCAATAAGATGTCATGTAGTCATCGTTCAGTATGTTTTGTGTGGAGAAAATGATGACCTGATGCTTAACTGAAAATACTGATAATTTAAATTGACTATATCTTTTAAACAAATAAAGTTACAGAGTTAATATTTACAACGTTAGCCATTTTAATGATGCGCTTCTGTATGAAATGTCGAATGTTAAGATCGACTAAAGCGTTCAGGTTTTAGCATTCAGGTCTTTGTTCCAAAACTTGTTCATTTCATTTTAACAGTAAATCCTAAACTATTATAGACATGATCAATACTAAAGAGGATGACAGACTAAAATTACTGTGGCTTGATTCCCTGCTTCACTACAGAATTAAATAATTTTCCTAAATGTTACTCTTTATGGCCGATCTTAGGTCCACCATATTTGACACTGCTACGTCTCCTTGGCCACAAGCGGCTCCTACTGGGTTTCCCTATGATGCACGTTCTCGTCTGTCTCACTCGCACACAACAGCGCTTAGGCCTCAATAGACAATAGACGTTTCCCTATTTCGTGGTGAATCTGCACCCTTTGTGGCACGCGGTCCTGGACGGCAGGATTCGTTTCACAATTCCTGTAAGGTGACTCTTTCGGTCATATATTTAAATGAGAGCGAAATGCTCGTCAAGTCGTAAAGTACATCGAGCCATTACTGTTTTCTGCGGAGTTTTGGAGAATTGAGCTGTACGTCAAGAAACTGTCATAATGTAAGTTGAAGTGCATTTCCGCCGAGACAGACTACATATGAGAGAACTATTCGTTTCTGTGTGGTCTTCAACCTCAGCACGACTTGTGTAACTGCCATCATCGCCAGCTATGATATTATCTCTAGCTAAGCGTCGCTCCAGGTACCGATTGGTTTGCCAACCGGAACCGTGAGTCACCGGCAGTGTGCCGCAGAAGAGGCTACGGACGACCAGAGAGCGCTCAAGGTGGATGCTGAGCTGGAGGTGTTTTTACCTGCCGCCCGGCGGAACGGCCGTGACTGCTCCTCCGGCGGAGCATCCTGGCCTTCGGTGGCGCCAAGCGAAGGCCACGCCCTGCCGCCTTCTGCACGGCACGGCGCGGTACGGGTCGTGGCCAGCCAGCCACGTGGCTCTCTGGCAAAACCGCAACTGCTTCGCAAAAACCTCGCAGCTATTCGAAAGGAAATAAAATCTTACAGATTTCTGTGTTACTCGAAGAAAGTCTTTGTAATTGTGACTGTGATAATTCTACTGAACTCACCGCTCTTTCCATTGATGCTAGATCGATTGCAACCATTCGACCCGCCGGAGGTTCGAGTCCTCCCTAGGGCATGTGTGTGTGTGTGTGTGTGTGTGTGTGTGTGTGTGTGTGTGTGTGTGTGTGTGTGTGTGTGTGTGTTGCATGGGGGCTTAATTTAAATATTAATGAAAATATTTTTTTTAGTAGCTGTAAGTCCGATTACGCTGGTCTCGTAAACTGCTGGCCCTGACTAGTTTTAGTACGCAATCTGACTGCATAGAATAACAACAAACAATGAAAGAAAATTTTCGTTAACACAGTTAATTAATTAAGTCCCCAGCAACTATAAAACCTACGAAACAACAAACACAAGTGTAGCTGTTCTGTATGTGGTAGTATGACTAAACGCACATCTGGCACGGTTGTTCTTCAACAAGACAAGAATTTTTAAATACCAATTATACTGACGTGATAAAAGAAAATTAGAAATACTATAATTGCGCAAGAAAATCAGAATTACACTCTAATACAAGAACACACGCCAGATGCTTTGTTGACTGAACCTGTAATGACACATTATTCAGGTCACTGAAAGAATAAAAGAATAAAAGAAAATACCTCCACATATATTGACGAAATGCACTCTGACCATTACAATATCTCCATTAGAACAACATCTGCTATCTCTCCCATCAAACCACAGCATAAAACATGGAACAACACTCTCCACTACCACATCTCACTCTGACTTCACGACAAGCAGTGTCCACCACAACTTCTCGGTAAGAACTGCTTGCCGCTACGTCTCAATAATCACTGCCAGTGGAGGCGGCGGAACAATACTCTCTGGCGCGATCTTTGGCGCTGTGGCTCAGTGTAGCCACCTTTCAGTGTATTGGTTCAAAATGGTTCAAATGGGCCTGAGCACTATGGGACTTAACATCTGAGGTCATCAATCCCCTAGAACTTAGAACTACTTAAACCTAAGTTACCTAAGGACATCACACACATCCATGCCCGAGTCAAGATTCGAACCTGCGACCTTCGCGGTCGCGCGGTTCCAGACTGAAGCGCCTAGAACCGCTCGGCCACGACGGCCGGCTGGTGTGTGTGTTGTCCTTAGTGTAAGTTAGTTCAATTTGAAAATTTTTGTGGCCATTCGATCTATTTCAAATTTATTGGTTCAGATAAAAACTGCTTTGTACGTAATTAAGCTAACTTCTATTTAATACGAGGGGCGATCAAAAGGTAACGCGACACTTTTTTTCTGAAAGCAGGTTGGTTTCTTTCAGGTTTACAGAAAACCATACTATACCTCACTCTTTTGGCTATAAAACTCTGTTTTTCAATATATTCTCTGTTCAATGCGACGGCCTCACGCCACATTACTGAAGACTGTATGCCCGCATGGTACCACTCTAAAGGTCGACGTCACGTCGGAGCCAACGTCTTTCTGCATCAATAACGTACCCAACATCCACGTACTGCTTCCCGTGGAGCACTTCCTCCTCACTGGGCCAAACAGATGGAAATCGGAAGCTGCGAGATCCAGGCACAGCTTTGAGCACCCCAACTGGTGGACGAGTATGTCAGGACTACCAGCAGAGGCGTCCAGTTGTGCAGCGATCTGATGATAATGATCCGTCGATCACCCCGAATGAGAGTGTCCCCACGTTTCAATATTGCACGAGTCATAGATGTGTCCGGCCGGCCGGCACGCGGGAACTAGGACAGGTTTACACCACCTTGTTGCGATGACGACAGACGCTTCGCCCATCGACTCACCGTGTTTTTGTTAGTTGCTGACTCCTCGTGTGCATTCTACGGCGCCTGTGAATATCTGGGATGCTTTGGTTTTCCGGCAAAAAAACTCAAAGACAGCCCTCTGCTTGAAACGCACCTCATTTACAGACGCCATTTTGAAGGCTACGTATACCGTATCTTTTCAACCGAAACAGGCCAAGGAAAAAGGGTTTCATTACTTATCGAACGCCCCTCGTCGAAGTTCGCTCTGATGTAACGTGCGACACCTTCGGCCACAGAATGGTTGTAAATGATCTGTCCCTTTCCCTATAACCCTTTTTACTTTTTTTCACTTTATGAGCTACCTTAGTATGGTTCAAATTTTCGTATTTGACTGCCTTTTAGAAACTATACCCAGCTTTACTAACCTGTATTGCAAGTCAGAACTACCTATTACTCGCAGTTACATATGTTTCGTGAGTGATAGCTAACACGAAATTGTCCTCCTCCGTTTCATATGACACGACTGCTCATATTAATTTTAACAGATTTTTAGAAAGATTTGTCAAAGCAGTTCATTCACTTCACTGGAAGCAGGACCTCTCAATACCTCGATTGCAGTAACCAATTTTACTTAAAATGTTATTTTAATTACTATTAATTAACTGAAATATCGATAACTTTGCCTAGACGAATTCGTTTGATATGGATCTCGATAAAATTCTGATTTTTATTCGGCCTTTTTCTAGTGGTTTTTTCTTTTAAATTTTTAGTTTTCCCGCCCCCCTCCAACCAGGTTCAGTCAAATTGTAAACACAATTAGCACGCGAACAGAACTAGCATCTTGTGAGGAATTTCCAGGGTTGACTGTGTGCTCTGAATTATCTGTATAATTTGACCATCAATAGAACTTAAAATTACATGGAACTTAATTTGATTCATAGGACACGTCGTAATACTGACGTGGGAATGATGTTAATAGTCGTCATAAAAAAGCAGTAGCCCTGTCTGAAACAGGCATTTGGGCAGTTGTGCTGACACTATTGACATATCAGGAGGCTAGCCAGCAGACGCTGCGACAGCTGCGGAAGGTCTGAGATGTAAAATTAGTTTTGCTTATTTCAATTTCACATAAGTAAAGTATCGAAATTTTACTGATCACTAAGTTCTATTCATATGAGAGACACACCCTGCTGTGGTGGTGAAAAGAAATAAAACATCAAAAAATGCTCCTATCTGAGCAAAGAACCAAGGCTGATATCCTCCTGTTTGAAATACTTTGAAGACTAGGGTACCAGATGCCTCATTCTACATTGCTCAGCACCTTCAAAAAATTTTCCCATAAATTTTTTTGGCATCCGAATATATTCGTGCTTTTTTATTCTGAGAGAGAAGGAGAAAGTGGCAGTGGGAAAGAGAGGTAAAGTTATAAATACGGGAACATAGTAAACAGTGGTTGTGGTATAGAAAGAGCGAAGGAGACAATGGTAGTGTGAGAGAAAGAAAGGGACACAGTGGCAGTGGAACATATTTGGCAGTGACAAAATAGTTCTAGGAAAAAGTGAAGGAGACAGTGCAAATTTGGTTCAAATGGCTCTGAGCACTATCGGACTTAACATCTGAGGTCATTAGTCCCCTAGAACTTAGAACTACTTAAACCTAACTAACCTAAGGACATCACACACGTCCATTCCCGACGCAGGATTCGAACCTGCTACCGTAGCAGCCGTGTGTTTCCGGACTGAAGTGCCTAGAACCGCTCGGCCACCGCGGCCGGCTGATATCTCCCGACTGAAATATCGTAAACAGCAGAGGCTGCCATCCCCTCCGTTCCTTTGCTATTGTTTCCATCGTTAGCCACGCCCAGTCTTCCTTGTGCGACAGATGCGTTCAAAATTTCTTGTGTCCTGCAAAATCCTCGTTTCCTATGAGTTTACTTCCATTATGCGGTCAGTGCATTTAAAATGAATGCTCCAGGTCGCACGGAGGTATGTTTTATATGCGACGACAGTTTCGCAGATGGTAATAAGGTTAAAGAGAAACAGAAAGTTTTGGAAACGCTTCTACAATCCAGTAAAGATAGGAAAATGCAGCACATTGTAAGTTATTAACTGGCTTGGCTGAAACTGAAGTGCTTTTTGCATGTCAGAAGAAGTACAATAACCCAAAACTCGTTAGATCGTCTTTGACAAAAGGCCCTGTACCTTCGATCACCCAAAGAGGTATCTGATTTTAATAAACACCGATTTCATTGTGGCGAGCAAATTGGTGTTAACTGGGAGAAACTTAGCACACTTTCCTGTACAAAGAGAAGTATTGTTCATGAAGTGATGAAACTTTAATTAAGAGATACTGTTATTGGGGTAGCTGAAGGGCCCTGACCCTCGCCATCTTTACCATTTGGCTGCAGTAGTTGCAGTTCAGTCTACTGATGATTTGCAAAATGGATGATCTGGGCGTGCCTCTTGCTTTTTTCGCCAAGATTTTTCCATCTAAAATTATTTTTTATGAAGCTGTTATGTAGAATAATCCGCCTCCGTAGATGAATGGTCAGTGCGACTGACTCATCTGGAGGAGCCATGTTCGATACCCGACACTGACAGGGATTTTTCCTCGGTGGGAGGACAGGTACGATGTGCACTCAGCCCCGTAATGTCAACTGAGGGGCTGCTTGGTCGAGCAGCAGCGGCTCCACAGAGGGGAGCGCGGCGTTGTAACCCCACGCTCCTCTATACCGCATGCAAAGCGGCATTGGCATACGGAGACATGGCGGTTAGTCGGTACCGTTGAACCCGTTAGGGCCTGTCAACAGAGTTTAGTTTTATGTTATGCTGCTTTAGGTGTCCAATTAATTTAGCTTTTCCACTGTGTATCATGTTACTGAGTGTCCTATTTTCTTTATTTTAGTATGCTCAGATTTTCTTTCAGTCCTGGACGTTTTCACAGTTCTCCTTGTTTCTCCGTCCACCTTTTACAACTATTGCTTGGAAGCCCCAAATAAATGTGTTCCTCGTTTCTGTATTAAGGTGGCTGTTTACTAGCAAGTTAATTTCTGAATACTTGTTTAGTCATTACAATGCTTCTTTTCTTAACACCCGTTATTTCTACTACTTATTACTGCGCCACCAAAAAACGGGAGATGCAGTTTTTGTTGTTACCAGCTGTCGACGAAATCCTTACAAGGAGCTCGCTGTCTTGGCATAGACATGCTTACATGCACACAGGTTACAGCGAGCACTGTAGTACGACACTTTGCAGCCTTTGCTCTGCATCTCTGCATTTTGTCGTTTCCTTCCTGGTTTGTGTCTTCGGTATTTTTTGTGCCCACAAAAATCTGTACATTTTCATGTCGTCGATCTTTTAACGAACCGTCAGCGGGAACGATATTAGCGACAGACTTATCAAAATTGGTGACCACGTAGCGGAAGCAGTACGTAAAGAGGGCATGTACGTATGGACCACAGCAAGGTGTGGGGGTGATTTACTGACTGTGGGAAAACAGCGAAGAACACATTCGAAGTGTTTGAATTGTGTTATTACACAAGAATGCTGAAACTTGAGCGCCCTGATAAGAAATGAGAAGTTTCACGGCAGAATCTGCGAGAAAAGGAATGTGTGAAAACGTGACAAGAAGAAAGAATACTATGACAGGACATGTGACCTTTGTCTTCTGCAGTGAACTGTAAATGATAAACAGTGTAGGTGAAAAGGATAAACAGTGTAGGTGAAAAGGGCTTGGGATAAAAAAGGGACGTTCAATAAGTAATGCAACACTTTTTTCTCTGGAAGCATGTTGGTTTTATTCAGGATTCCGATAAGCCATATTATTCCCCATTCTTTTGGCTATAAAACCTTATTTTCCAACATAATCTCTGTTCAGTGCGACGGCCTTACACCACCTTACGGGGACGTTCTGTAGACGTCGGAGTCAAAGTCTTGCTGCGTCAAGAAGCTCCGCATCAACCACGTGTTGCTTCCTGCAGAGTGCATCCTTCATTGGGCAGGATCTGGGCTGCAGGGTGGATAAGAAAGAACGCCTAACTAAGTTTTGTGAGCTTCGGTCCACAGGCTTGTGTGAGGCCTTGCGTTGTCATGGAGAAGGAGAAACTCGTTTGCATTTTTGTGACAACCAATACGCTAAAGTCGTCTATCAGTTTCCTGAGGATAGCACAATATCTTTCTGAGCTGATCGTTCCACCAGGACGGAGGACATAAAAGAGGATAGCCGCTTCAAAGTCCCAGAAGACCGTCGCCGTCAGTTTACCGTCTGTGGGTGTGGCTTTTAACTTTCTCTTCGGAGAAGAGTTGGTGTGGCGCCATTCCATGCATTGCTGCTTTGTTTCCGGTTCGAAGCGGTGAACCCGTGTTACATCGCCTGCGACAATGTTCGACATAAAATTGTCACCATCAGCCTCTTTACGGGCAAGCAATTGGTTCAAATGGCTCTGAGCACTATGGGACTCAACATCTTAAGTCATAAGTCCCATAGAACTTAGAACTACTTAAACCTAACTAACCCAAGGACATCACACACACCCATGCCCGAGGCAGGACTCGAACCTGCGACCGCAGCAGCCTCGCGGTTCCGGACTGCAGCGCCAGAACCGCACGGCCACCGCGGCCGGCGGCAAGCAATTCCGCGCGGATGGTTCTTCGTTGCTCTTTGGGGTCTTCCGTCAGGCGGCGAGGAAGCCAGCGGGCTCCCACGTTTGAGTACCCCAACTTGTGTACGGGTGTGCCGCCACTACCAACAGAGACGTCCAATTGTGCAGCGACGTGTTTGTTTGTGATCCGTCGATCACCTCGAATGAGAGTGTCCGCACGTTCCAACACTGCAGGAGTCACGGCTGTGTGCGGCTGGCCGACAAGCGGGAGATCGGACAGGCTTGCGCGACCTTGCGATGACAGACGGTTCGCACAACGACTCACAGCGCTTTTGTTCACTGCCAGCTTTCCCTAGACATTCTACAGCGCTTATGTATATCTGCGACGCTCTGGTTTTCCGCCAAAAGAAAATGACAGCTATCTGCTTGGAACGCACCTCCGGTACAGACGCCATTTTGAAGGCTACGTGTAGCGCCGCCACCGTTCGGAACTTCATGAAACTACAGGGGATGAAGCCGGAGTATTTCACGATGTCCCACAACAAGCTCCGAATATTTTCAACTGAAACTGGCCGAGAAAAAAAAATTGTTGTGTTGCTTATTCAACGCCCTTCGAATGCAACGAAAAATTCAGGTCACAGGGTATAAGTGCTAGTCTGAGATGAACAGGTTGGTACAAAAGGAGTCACAGTGGTTCGTATAAAAAAAAAGACAGGATTCCCACCCACTATCCCCCAAAATAAGTGCTGTACAAACGCACACACCATAGCTATTACTGGTTTGTGTCATTTTGCGTCAGGATAGTGTTATCTTAACCCGAAAGTGGAGGGGAAAGTCGTGTTGTCGTCTGTCAGTGAATTAAGTAATTATGTGCTGTCTCCAGCGGCCAGTGCGATTGAAGACTAATGAGCCACCAGTGCCGTTACGTTCTGCCGGGTGACTGACGCGGTTCTGCGATAGAAGTCTTCTAGACGTCCATAGTTAATACGTTTGGCGTCTACCAGTGAACGGTGAGAGCGCTAGCATTATTTGTCACTGAAATGACGCTGCCGTTGAGAAAAGGGTCAGTGGAGGCTCAGGGGATTGACAAAAGTACGGAAACACTAACAACAACATAATACATTACCATGCCTAAACAATGAAAGAAAATTGTTCAAACAGCTTCCATTCGTCTCGGAATGGATAAATACAGGTCCTGTGCGGTTTTCAGTCGAATCTTACACTATTCTTCCAGCGAAAAATGTTGCAAGTTCAGCTAAAGATGATGGTGGTGGATGGCAGTCATACAATCTTATTTCCAAAGCAAACCACAAAGGCTGCGGCCAGGGGAGAAGTGACTATTCATCCTCGTGCTCAGAAAATCCGTCCTGGGCGATGCGATCTGTGTGAAGAGCGACAATGTCGTCTTGGAACACAGATCACCGTTAGGGTACAAACATGGCACCATGGGATGAACCTGATCAGCCACAATGCTCACAGTATCCTACGCAGTAATGCGAACTTGCAAAGTAGCCATGAACTCCTGGTATGTCATGATTGGCTGTCCAGATCATCACGGTACCCCGAAATGTATTTTGGGACGTAAACTAGGCCCGAACTTCTGAACAGTATGCAACAAGACTCAACCGACCAAATGACACTCTTCTACTGCTAGGAAGTAATGGCTTCGGCACCACTTTGTGCTGTTACATGCATTTTCATCACTAATGAGTGATTTTGGGATTCGGGGGCACCCTGCAATTACCTGCTCCTGGAGCTCCATTCGCGGTTTTTGGTGCTGAAAATGATCACGAGTGCGACATTCAGTTGTGCAGTGACTTTTGCAGCTGTCATCCTCTTCTTTTTCGTCACAATCCTCTTGCAATGACTGTCGTCCGCATTGTGATTCAGCGGAAGAGATTTTTCCGCTCTCCCTGTATGTGGCAGAAATCTCCGATACGGTGCCTCTTCGACTACCTTGGATACTGAAGCACCCACCACAGGAGCACCAAAAATTTGCCCACGCTCAAAGTCTCTGAGCTACGACGTAATGCACTCAGCACACTGTTCTGACCGCAACCGACACTTGGAATGTACTGAGGACAATGCGCAGGTGCTGTTCGTTGTCAGATACAAGAGTGCAATCTACAAGGCTTGGCATTTGTGTTCAAGCCTGCATTTCTCGCTTTGTTACCATATACAGGGTGGGGCAAATAAAAGTGGCCCGGAAGAGTGGATGCGATTGGACGTGAATGTATGCATGAAAACACACCCCGTCACGCGCACACCACTTATACTCCCACCACGTGATCCACACAGGTTCAGAGCGTAGTACGGGCTGCGTCAGTGTGAATGGAGCAGTGGAAAGGGGACAACGGTACTCAGTGGAGCAGCGGTTGTTCGCTGCGGAAAATTACGTGACAACAAAGTCGTGAAAGCGGCGTGGTCAGTTGTTTGCTGAGAAGTTTAATGGTGGCGAAGTGCCAGCGAAGAATGGCATGCAACGCTTAGACCGAAAATGCCATCAGACAGGCTTTGTTTTGAACAAGTCAAAAAACATAGTCCGCACACAAGAAAATGTGGCTGCAGTTCACCAGAAAATGCATCAGTGTTCTACAAAATCAACCCGATGCCTGCCGCAAGAAACCGGCGTATCACGTTGATCATATTGGCGAATACTCCACCTGGACCTACACAGGCATCCCTATTGCGTTTATGTTGTTCATGCATTAAAACCATCAGATGCCTCTTAGCGCCTCCAGCTTTGTGAGTGGCCGTACACTGAGATAACAATTAATGGCTTGGACATCGACCAGTTCCTTATGTCTGATGAAGCCTGCTTGCGCCTCGGTGGTTATGTTATCTCACAGGATGACAGCTTCTGGGCAGCGGAGAATCCGCATAACTTCCACGAAACACGGATGCATTATCAGAAGGTCTCATTAGACACTGACTTGGGTGCGTTACATTGCCAAACTACACTCCTGGAAATGGAAAAAAGAACACATTGACACCGGTGTGTCAGACCCACCATACTTGCTCCGGACACTGCGAGAGGGCTGTACAAGCAATGATCACACGCACGGCACAGCGGACACACCAGGAACCGCGGTGTTGGCCGTCGAATGGCGCTAGCTGCGCAGCATTTGTGCACCGCCGCCGTCAGTGTCAGCCAGTTTGCCGTGGCATACGGAGCTCCATCGCAGTCTTTAACACTGGTAACATGCCGCGACAGCGTGGACGTGAACCGTATGTGCAGTTGACGGACCTTGAGTGAGGGCGTATAGTGGGCATGCGGGAGGCCGGGTGGACGTACCGCCGAATTGCTCAACACGTGGGGCGTGAGGTCTCCACAGTACATCGATGTTGTCGCCAGTGGTCGGCGGAAGGTGCACGTGCCCGTCGACCTGGGACCGGACCGCAGCGACGCACGGATGCACGCCAAGACCGTAGGATCCTACGCAGTGCCGTAGGGGACCGCACCGCCACTTCCCAGCAAATTAGGGACACTGTTGCTCCTGGGGTATCGGCGAGGACCATTCGCAACCGTCTCCATGAAGCTGGGCTACGGTCCCGCACACCGTTAGGCCGTCTTCCGCTCACGCCCCAACATCGTGCAGCCCGCCTCCAGTGGTGTCGCGACAGGCGTGAATGGAGGGACGAATGGAGACGTGTCGTCTTCAGCGATCAGAGTCGCTTCTGCCTTGGTGCCAATGATGGTCGTATGCGTGTTTGGCGCCGTGCAGGTGAGCGCCACAATCAGGACTGCATACGACCGAGGCACACAGGGCCAACACCCGGCATCATGGTGTGGGGAGCGATCTCCTACACTGGCCGTACACCACTGGTGATCGTCGAGGGGACACTGAATAGTGCACGGTACATCCAAACCGTCATCGAACCCATCGTTCTACCATTCCTAGACCGGCAAGGGAACTTGCTGTTCCAACAGGACAATGCACGTCCGCATGTATCCCGTGCCACCCAACGTGCTCTAGAATGTGTAAGTCAACTACCCTGGCCAGCAAGATCTCCGGATCTGTCCCCCATTGAGCATGTTTGGGACTGGATGAAGCGTCGTCTCACGCGGTCTGCACGTCCAGCACGAACGCTGGTCCAACTGAGGCGCCAGGTGGAAATGGCATGGCAAGCCGTTCCACAGGACTACATCCAGCATCTCTACGATCGTCTCCATGGGAGAATAGCAGCCTGCATTGCTGCGAAAGGTGGATATACACTGTACTAGTGCCGACATTGTGCATGCTCTGTTGCCTGTGTCTATGTGCCTGTGGTTCTGTCAGTGTGATCATGTGATGTATCTGACCCCAGGAATGTGTCAATAAAGTTTCCCCTTCCTGGGACAATGAATTCACGGTGTTCTTATTTCAATTTCCAGGAGTGTATTTGTGGCAGCATTAACGGAGTTGGAGAAGACCTAACTATTCCAACAGGATGGAGCACCTGTCCATAAACTGACCCAATCTTCGAGCACAATACACAGTCTTCACGCCTGACAGAGTTGTTAGCAGGGGTCACAGTCTGGTCGCGGCCCCAGCTGACCACTCAGGTCACCTGCCAATTTGCGGTTACTTTGTGTGGGCTGCTCGCAAGTATAAAATGTATCGCAATAACCCTCATAGTCCTCAAGAACTGCAGCAGAACATTACGGATAACACTGGAGAAATTCCAGTAAACAGCTTCCATCTGCCTTCAACAACTTGCTGACCAGGGCCCAACAGTGCCAAGAGATGCATGGTGGCCACTTTCCGCATCTGCTATAGCCAGGTTAGTGCTGTACTTCCTTTCCTCTGCTGTCTTTCTTTGTACCCTGGAACTCTGTTCTCCGGGCCACTTTCATTTCCGCCATCATATATTTGTTCGACGCTTGTGGACATTCTGTTTCAAAAGAGCCCGAAAAACAGTAATGTGGCTTCGAGTCGCAGTGCGACATGCAGTTTTAACTATTCTCAAACGTTCATGGCTGCGCATACTTCTCTAAATATTAGAAACAATTAACCACAGCAAAAGCACTAAACCTGTGATGAAGTCCACCTCTCCATCATATACTTTGTTCTAGCAGAATCTTGGCATAGCTTCCCTGAAATTCAAAAGTATGTAGAAAAATTAGCGCGGAGTCGAAGCTTTGAGTAGATTTTTGTGGCTTTTGTTTTGTTTCTTTTGTGCTAAACCCCATCCTTACTTTACCTAATTATAATTTTCAAGCTTTATACCATTTGTAGATTCAGAGAAAGCTTTTTTACAATGTTGACTAGAACACTCTCTTTGAAATTCTGAAGGTAGCAAGGGTAAATTACGGGGAGTGGAGGATTATATAGAACGGTAGGCATTGGTTGAGAAAGGTGTGAGATAGAGTTGTACCCTATTCCCGAGGTTATTCAGTCTGTCTGTTGAACAAGCAGTAAAGGAAACCAAGGAGAATTTTGGAAAAACTTCCAGGTTTACTGATGATTTTGTAATTCCGTCAGAGACAGCGAAGGACATAGGAGGGGCAGTTGAAGGGTATGGTTGGTGTCCTGAAAAGAGGCAATAAGATGAACATCTGCAAAACTCAAACAAGAGTAATGGAATGTCGAATCAAATCAGGGGATGGTGAAGGAAATGAGACACTAAAAGTGGTCGATGAGTTTTGTTATATCGGCAGAAAAATAACTGACAACGGCCAAAGGAAAGAGCATATAAATGCAGACTCGCTACATCTCGAAATGCGTTTCTGAAAGAGATGTATTCGTTAACGTATAAGTGTTAGCAAGTCTTTTTCTGAAGGTATTCGTATTCGTCTGGAGAGTAGCCGTCTCTGGAAGTGCTGCGTGGATAACAAACAGTTCAGTCAAGGAATGAAACGTGGCGCTACAGAAAAATGTTGAAGATTAGATGCGTAGATCGAATAACTAATAAGGAGGTATTGAATAGAATTGGGGAGGAAATAAATTTATGGCAAAACGTCAGGCCCGATCAGTTGATCGGGCGCATCCTGAGAAGCGAAGGAATCCTCAGTTTAGTAATGGAGGAAAGCGTTCCTCTTCTAGATTGTATCTTTTGTCTTAGTTTCACTGTAAATCGAAGAAAACTCTGCAGATAGAAACAGAAATGTTTACTCAAAGTACATCTGTTTTCGGGAGCTAAAAGAGCTCGTAAGAACACAACCGTTACAGTAATGCAAAAATTACTAAAAATAATGGGTACTGTAAAACTGATGTGTGTTTATACAGATATAAATGTATTTAATTCAACGTGCATTTCCGTATAGAAGAGCAGCTTTCGATTTGACAGTGAGAAACCTGATTTGTATTTTTTTTTTTCTTATTTATCCGCAAAAGTTTCTTTTCCATTTTCGATTTTACTTATTGAATTTATTAAATTTTCTCTGTATGTATGTATGTCTTCCATAGTGTGAAATATGGATGCCCAAGTATATAAGGTCTGCTAAATGTATTATTATTTTATGATTAGTAAGAACTTTTTATCCTTGATAGTCTTTCTACCGATTACAGTAGCTCTCTTTGTTTTAGCAACTGACATGTTGGTACTTCGTGAAAGCGTTTTATTGTACGCAGAACGCGTTCCCTTTCAGAGGTTAGTATCTGATCGTCTGGAAATAGCAATCTTCGTAGCACTGAGTTTTTGTCAACTTTTACCCCAGTTGCATTCGCTTCCCGTCGTTTCTGGTTCAAATGGCTCTGAGCACTATTGGACTTGACTGCTGAGGTCATCAGTCCCCTAAAACTTAGAACTACTTAAACCTAACTAACCTAAGGAAACCTCAGACATCCATGCCCGAGGCAGGATTCGAACCTGCGACCGTAGCGGTCGCGCGGTTCCAGACTGTAGCGCTTAGAACCGCTCGGCCACCCCGGCCGGCGTCATTTCTGGGTTATATCAAAATCCAAATAATTGTATAATCCCTGAGTATTTTAAATAGCTTCTACATTCTTCCCATAATCAAATTTAATTATTATGTGTGTAGAGTCATATATGCTTTTTATTACTTAGACTAATTGGAACTTGCTAAATTTCTCATATTATGAAACGTCCCCTTAGAACAATTATACATGACTGTGCTTAAACTGACACACAATATTTTTAGCGCAACGCAATCTGACTTTCAAAAATCCCTACAAAAGAATGGCCCTGACTAACATTAACCTATACCTTTCACAAATCACTTACCTCACAAAAATCTTCATTACTCGAACTACAGCAATACAGCGAGCGCCACTACTGCCAGCTAAATAAAAGATTCAAACTACGGAAGGCACTAACTACTGATAGGCATAGTTAGCAAATGAAAGATTTTGATAGAGAACAAACAATGTATTTACCTTTATAGTTTTGAAAAAATCATAATATACATAGCAGTTCATAATATCCAGTATTACAAATTTCAAAACTCCGCCATCTCTGTCCCCACATCCACCACTGCTGGCGGCTCACCTCCAACTGCGCAACGCTACGCGCTGTTCACATCCAGCTGCCGCTGCCCAACACTACAATGGCAGACAACAATGCAAACTAGCACACAGAGCGCTACGTAACGTTGCCAAATAGAAAATATAAACAGCCTACTTACAATATTTACCACATTTTATGTCTTTTGACACCGACATAATATTTTTAATGGTCTGAAACCAGCATTTATATGCGGGACAATTAAATTCCTTTCTTTTCTACGTTTTATTTTATATATACATTTCTCTAATTTTAAAACGCTGTTATGCGTCTTAATTGTAAATGACAATTGTGTTTTGCATTCCATATGTTTGAGTAATTATTGCCCCTTGCAGTTTCTTACAATGTGAAGTCTGATGCCGCTAACAGTCTTAAATTAATGGAAATGTATTTCCTTAATGAGACATTGATTTGTAATAGATAAATAAATACTGCAACATCTATCGCTGGTGATTTTATTTTTCTCATTCCATGAAACTAACTCAAAATGTAGCAGCAGAAACTTACTCCTGATGAAAAGACTTAATTACAGCATGATGCAAAAATGTAATGACTTGATTACTCGCAGAATCAGCCACGGAAACGTGGGGTGCGTTGCACATTACACAGTAATTAGAAGGAAATAGAGATGTTTATTCTGTGTGTAAACTAATCCTACATTCAGAAAGTATTGACACTGCGTTTTTCGGAGAACTATACAGAAAGATTCGGGAATTCATTTTTGTTAGGATAAATTTGTAAGTAGAATAATTAAATTTTTCAGTGAGTTGCAGCACTTCATTTGAATCAATAATTTTTGTAGTGGCGTAACAAAATTCACAACTGTGTGCATTTGCATTTGTATCATCTGAAAAATTCGCCTCGGTTGTCCTCTTCATTGAAGTTTATAGCCAGTGCGCAGTACTTTTCATTTGCCACAGGTATATATTTTTGTTTAACTGACGACGGACAGCAGGTCCGAAACCATTCCCGTGGCATTGCTCGTTGAAAAATTTAACAGTTCTTACGGAGCTTGAATACACAAGTGCATTACTCCACATTACTACAAGGCAGTATTTTTCGACTTAACGTTTCTCTCACCTTTCATGTTACTTTTGGGTTACTTGGTACAGGGCGTTTCAGGAAGAAATTTCTCCCTCTTCCACAGAGAACTGCTGGCGAACGTACATCAGTCCAAATATAACGAAAGTTGACGCCAGAGTAGCTGCGCAAAATGCATTAGAAGAAGAGTGGTGCATTTACACCCGTAACAAGGATGGAGGATAATGGGGCCTAACCTTTCGTGGGAAGGAAAGAGAAGGGGGCGGAAACCAGCCGTGACCTTTTCAAGGGAACCGTCCCGGTAAGCTCACACAATCATCTAGCGTAGGTTCTAGAAATCTTAAATCAGGGTAGCCGGGCGGAATTTTGAACCCTGATCTTTGCGTACGCAATACCATTTACTTAACGTTACACTCTGTCGTCCGCTTTAGGCCGGTAGCAGTATTCTCCTGATGATTAGATTACACGTCTTTTTTGTACCATATGTGCATACAGAGGAGTTCCTCAAGGATGTAAAACACACAAAATAATAATACACAACACATATTTACGAAGAAAAATAATGTATTGATGTACCTTTCACGGATCCCAGTTGAAAATGTCCTCATGGGTATGGCGTAAGTAAAAATATCTTCGACATAGCCTATTTCGAATTAATACTAAAAAAATCACAAAACATGTTAATGCACAATATACTGACGTGTATATGACAGTCCTAATATTATTTTAGTCACGCATCACCTAAGAGAATATCAGTTTAGAACACTTACTTGCATTGGCCACATTACTGCACAGAAGATACTAGTAAGTCATAGGTAATACGGTGATATTCTTAATAACATATACACAGGAATCGACTTATTAGTAATTAGACTTATTATAGCTGCTAGCAGGTTATTGAAAATGAATGTTCCTGAAGAATAGACTCCTATATGGACCTAAGAAAGTAATATAAATTTATGCGAAGATTACAGTGTGTTTATGACCTGATTTCAAAACTGCGTATTTATGTATAAAAGTATACTACAAAACATGGGGTAAACTGAAAAACACACACAAAATCTTATCTTACAGTTTTAGCAATGCTACCACAAATGCTCCGTGTGTCCACCAGTAGCAACACGAACAACATCTAGACGATAGCTAAATTCGTCATAAACTTTAAACAGTGTATCTGCTTTCACAAAATTTAAGACAGCTGTTATTCTGTTCTTCGCTACTTCTATGTCACGAGGTAAAGGGGAGATGAACACACTTTCCTTCCTATGTGAAAAAATCGCATGGGGTCATGTCTGGTGGTCTTAAGAGGTCAGGAATGCAGGGCAGTGTTTCAGAGTCACGTGCATCCTATCCAGCGCTGAGGCAGAGTGTCGTTGGGGAACTAACCTACGTTTTTGTGTTAATGTGGCGGATCTGCATCCCGCTGAAAATGAAGTCATCGGAGTCCTCCTGAAGTGGAAAATGCCAATTTTGCAGCATCTGAAGACAGCTCATTCCAGTCACTGTGTTTTCCTCAAAAAAGAAGGGACCGTGCACTTTTTCACCAGAAATTGCACAAAAAACGTTCTCTTCAGGTGAGTCTCTTTCGTGATCAATAATGCCTTGAGTCCTCATATCCGCAAGTCTTGTCGGTTCACTTTACTGCTAACATGAAAAACAAAAAACCAAAACTGTTGCATCATCGCCGAAAATTAATCGTCGTAAAAATGTATCGTGTTCCGTGTACTCTTGCAGAGCAAAGCTGACGTCAACCTATTTCGTTTTATCACAAACCCGAACAGCTCGTAAAAACTGTAGTTTGTATAGTTTACAGATCAAACGACGCCTTGACACTCCACACACAGCCGTATGAGGCATTGCCAGTTGTCTGCTTGCGCGGCGAGTAGACTTCCGCGGGCTCCACTCAAACGTTTGCGAATTCTTTCCATCACGTCATCAGATGTGCGACGTCGACCTGGACTCTTACCTTTGCACAAGCATCCTATCTCCTCAAATTGGCTATATCAAAGATGAATGTTTTATAGTGCAAACGGATTAATGCCAAAACGGCGGCGAAAAGCACCCTGGACCGAAATCACTGACTCTCTCTTTGCAAACTGCAACATCTTCTGTTGAGCGGACACCATCTCATTTCTGACTGACTGCAAACTGAGAAGATATACTGACTGACATCCAACGGGGATTTTTCTGAATCTCTTTTGCTACGGCCATTCAAAAAACATATATTTCCTTACCGGCATGTCCCATGTTTCGTAATTGTTACCGTCCAAAATCAGGTCATTCTTTTTGCTACGTCCTGTATTCTTATTTCGAGTTTCATTTTCTTGGACTGAGGTGTCCGTTTGAAAAAGACATTATTTATGAAAAATTTCATTAAGCGAAAAACTGTATTTGGAAGCAGTTCCCACTTCCTTGCTCAAACCTCCGCAGGGCGTTCTTAAGCTCACGCGGTAAATGATTCCTATTACACGTTTTTTAATTCGGAAAGCTTCAGGAGGGTTTTATGAGTTACACCAAAACATGATTCCGTATGACATTACCGAGTGGAAGTATACGATGTATGCTACCTTGCTATTTTTATATCACGTTCACATATGTCTAATACCATCCCCGTTGCAAATAAAGATTTGTTTATGCTCTTTAGCAGTTCCGTGGGATGCTCGTCCCAACTGAATTTATCATCGAGCTGTAATCCCAAGAGACAAGGTAACACACCAGAATGGTACTTGTAAAAACTGATAGTCAGCAAATAGTATTTTCAGGAGATAAGCCTTCGGACTCACTGTAGATATTCAAACGATTCGCTGATCTTTGATGCTTATCTCACATCGGTGAAGCTTGTAATCCTCGTTTCCGAAAAGCAAAAACTGTTCGTTCCAGTGGCGAAGAATGCAGTACGAGCGTTGGTGGGATTCGGCAGTTGCCTCTGAAGGGATTACGACCGTCAGATGTAGGTGCGGAAACGCAGCGAAAGCGAAGAGACTGAGCTCCATGTTGCGGAAATCAAAGACGCGAGTGTGTCTGTTCTCTTACATATGGTAAACACAAATTCCAGCGACAGAATTTCTACTGCCCTTTGAGTGCTTTGGCGTAAGGGGTCCGTGGTCTCCGATGGCTCTTCACAGAGTACTAATATAATTATGAGTTAATTGACTTTGGCACCCCAAATGCCGTTGTTTCCGCTAAAATACCTCCAGAACAGCGAAAAAGTCCGTCACACGGAATCATTAAAAGGTACAAAATCTGCCTAACGCAACAGCCCTCTGATTCAAACACACAGTGACGTGTTACCTCATTGCGGGAACAACCCAGCAACAGTGTCGTCGTGCCCGTCTTTCATTGCATCCGGCGAAACCATATCCGAGGAATATATCGCTCAACTGTTGTTTCTTGCCCGTATTTATCATCGTCGACGTTTCACTTCTGTAAAAGATGGCATTCAAAAAAAAAATACTTTCAGAAAATACTTCCTAAAACTTACATTTATATGAACTGTTAACGTATTTCTCTTTTTCAGAAATATTTTTCTTGCTGTTTCCATTGTGCATTTTATAAACTCTCTCCTTCGTCCACCACGAGTCACTTCGCTGCCAAATATGGCGAAACTCATTTACTAATTTTAGTGTCTGATTTCCTAGTCTAATACCCTCAACATTCCATTATCCCTGTTATACTTTCATTGTTCATCTTTTAACTTCTGTTCGAGACAGTATCCATCCTGTTAAACTGGTGTAGGTCGTTTGCAGTTTCGAGAGAATTGCAATGCCATCGACAAATTGAAAGTTTTACTTTCTTCTCCCTGAACTTAAGTCCCTTTCTGAATTTCTCTTTAGTTTTTTTCACGGCTTTGTCAAAATACAGATTGAAATATAACGGGGATGGGCCACAACCCTATCTGACTACCTTCTCTACTATAGCATCCCTAATATATCCTCGACAGCAGTCTGCTGTCTGCATAAGTCATAGGTAACCTTCAGCTCCCTGTATTTTATCCTTGCTACCTCCAGAATTTCAGACAATGTATTCCAATCGACGCTGTCATGAGCTTTCACTAAACGCTCGATGAAGTTAATAAATCCCTATTAAATCTCTTACTTTCATGGTGTGACAGGGTTAAAATATTTAGTTTTAAATGTCAGGGTGGGATGTATGGTAAATGTATGCATACGATGGTACATCCGAACAGCTGGGACATCTCCAAAGATCAGTGGCTAAATGCGAGACAGCAACTCCAAAGATTCAGGTTTCAGTCTCTGGTCAGTCCGAATATATTTTTATCTCATTTATCGCTTCGGCAATGATATTGTATGAAACTTCCTGGCAGATTAAAACTGTGTGCCCGACCGAGACTCGAACTCGGGACCTTTGCCTTTCGCGGGCAAGTGCTCTACCATCTGAGCACCGAAGCACGACTCACGCCCGGAACTCACAGCTTTACTTCTGCCAGTATCTCGTCTCCTACCTTCCAAACTTTACAGAAGCTCTCCTGCGAACCTTGCAGAACTAGCACTCCTGAAAGAAAGGATATAGCGGAGACAAGGCTTAGCCACAGCCTGGGGGATGTTTCCAGAATGAGATTTTCACTCTACAGCGGAGTGTGCGCTGATATGAAACTTCCTGGCAGATTAAAACTGTGTGCCCGACCGAGACTCGAACTCGGGACCTTTGCCTTTCGCGGGCAAGTGCTCTACCATCTGAGCTACCGAAGCACAATCACGCCCGCAACTCACAGCTTGCACTTGCTCGCGAAAGGCAAAGGTCCCGAGTTCGAGTCTCGGTCGGGCACACAGTTTTAATCTGCCAGGAAGTTTCATATCAGCGCACACTCCGCTGCAGAGTGAAAATCTCATTCTGGAATGATATTGTGTGTGTGTGTGTGTGTGTGTGTGAGTGAGAGAGAGAGAGAGAGAGAGAGAGAGAGAGAGTGAGTGAGTGAAAAATGCCAAGAACCATAGTGGTTCGTGTGGTATCGTGCAGAAATAGCGGTGCCACACCAATGTCGGCCACACGATTCGATACTATTCGATACTACAGACATTAGCGGGAGTTCACGGCAATCCACGACAATGGGAGGCACTCGAGAAGACACGCCCTCCCTCTTTGGTACAGCAGCGACGTCACGCTGAGGCCGGCATAGGGCCGAGCTTGGAAGATCTCTGCTCAAGTTAGAGACTTCAGCTACAGCAGTCAGCATCACTGTTTAGGACAGTGAAAGTTGTTGAAGTTTCTGATGAAATGTATTTTCGTAAATGTTGCATTTTGTGCTGCAGGAGAACAGTTTGTTAATCTGTACATCAAGTAATGCTTTAGTAGTCAGCGACAGTTGTAAACTATCAAGCAATCCTGTGGCATAGAACTGTGCCAAAGTTAAGAAATTTTTTATTCATTTATGTAAAAAAGTGGAGTAATATTTCACGTGTTCTAGTTTGATGAGCCCTCTCTCAAAGCAGTCAAAGAACTCACAGTTCTGGCCAGACGAAAGTACAGGGTTATTACAAATGATTGAAGCGATTTCACAGCTCTACAATAACTTTATTATTCGAGATATTTTCACAATGCTTTGCACACACATGCAAAAACTCAAAAAGTTTTTTTAGGCATTCACAAATGTTCGATATGTGCCCCTTTAGTGATTCGGCAGACATCAAGCCGATGATCAAGTTCCTCCCACACTCGGCGCAGCATGTCCCCATCAATGAGTTCGAAAGCATCGTTGATGCGAGCTCGCAGTTCTGGCACGTTTCTTGGTAGAGGAGGTTTAAACACTGAATCTTTCACATAACCCCACAGAAAGAAATCGCATGGGGTTAAGTCGGGAGAGCGTGGAGGCCATGACATGAATTGCTGATCATGATCTCCACCACGACCGATCCATCGGTTTTCCAATCTCCTGTTTAAGAAATGCCGAACATCATGATGGAAGTGCGGTGGAGCACCATCCTGTTGAAAGATGAAGTCGGCGCTGTCGGTCTCCAGTTGTGGCATGAGCCAATTTTCCAGCATGTCCAGATACACGTGTCCTGTAACGTTTTTTTCGCAGAAGAAAAAGGGGCCGTAAACTTTAAACCGTGAGATTGCACAAAACACGTTAACTTTCGGTGAATTGCGAATTTGCTGCACGAATGCGTGAGAATTCTCTACCGCCCAGATTCTCACACTGTGTCTGTTCACTTCACCATTAAGAAAAAATGTTGCTTCATCACTGAAAACTAGTTTCGCACTGAACGCATCATCTTCCATGAGCTGTTTCAACCGCGTCGAAAATTCAAAGCGTCTGACTTTGTCATCGGGTGTCAGGGCTTGTAGGAGTTATAAACGGTAAGGCTTCTGCTTTAGCCTTTTCCGTAAGATTTTCCAAACCGTCGGCTGTGGTACGTTTAACTCCCTGCTTGCTTTATTCGTCGACTTCTGCGGGCTACGCGTGAAACTTGCCCGCACGCGTTCAACCGTTTCTTCGTTCACTGCAGGCCGACCCGCTGATTTCCCCTTACAGAGACATCCAGAAGCTTTAAACTGCGCATACCATCGCCGAATGGAGTTAGCAGTTGGTGGATCTTTGTTGAACTTCTCCTGAAGTGTCGTTGCACTGTTGTGACTGACTGATGTGAGTGCATTTCAAGCACGACATACGCTTTCTCGGCTCCTGTCGCCATTTTGTCTCACTGCGCTCTCGAGCGCTCTGGCGGCAGAAACCTGAAGTGCGGCTTCAGCCGAACAAAACTTTATGAGTTTTTCTACGTATCTGTAGTGTGTCGAGACCATATGTCAATGAATGGAGCTACAGTGAATTTATGAAATCGCTTCAATCATTTGTAATAGCCCTGTAGTTCCCGCGCCATACGGGATACAGTGTTGTCGCAACAGCGCGGACTATCTCGGCACGCCTAACGCTCAATCCACATTCCCACCGTGCGCCACCTACACGCAGTCCCTGTCCATTTACACACAGTTCACTACTCAGAGATTCTCACAGGAGGTCGGACATGTCCCACTCAGAATCCGCAGCGACCTCCTGTGGGAATCTCTGAGCAGCGAGCTGTGAGTAAATGAACAGGGACTGCGCGTAGGTGGCGCACAGTGGGAGTGTGGATCGGCCACGATGTGTGCCGAAACAGTCCGCGCATTTCCGATAACGCTGTTTCCCGGATGGCGCAGTGGTCAACGCACCTGCCTATGAAGCAGGAGTTCCGAGGTCCGAATCCCGGTCCGGTGCACATTTTCGCCGATTCCGCGTAATGTCCCACTGCAGGACCGCAGTGATCTTCGATTTACACAAACAGTAGTTTCGTCTGCGCACACCAGTTCGAAGTACACGTTGTACTGTGCCTCGCACTGCAACTGGCTAGGCAGATCGGTCGAAAGGTCAGAGGAGAGCAAGGGCGTGCCGCCTCCAGCAGTAAAATGTCTTGTAAAACACAATCGTTTTCAAACCAACCTTCAGACTACGGATAGCTTCACCTTATCGTTGTTTACTAGTAACTGGATTTGCATCGATATCTAGGTCCCCTACGACTTAAGAAACTATAGCATCTAAAGTGGAAAGCAGTGAATAAATATATTTCGATATGAAAATAAAAATTGAGACAACAAAAATGGCTCTGAGCACTATGGGACTTAACATCTGTGGTCATCAGTTCTCTAGAACTTAGAACTACTTAAACCTAACTAACCTAAAGACATCACACACATCCATGTCCGAGGCAGGATTCGAACCTGCGACCGTAGCGGTCACGCGGTTCCAGACTGAAGCGCCTAGAACCGCACGGCCATAGCTGCCGGCTTGAGACACACATTTATTTATTGTTGTGAAAAGTTTAGCTGCTGAAGTCAACATCTCTTCCATCACTGCGAAAGTTGTGCTTGCATCTGTAGGTGTAATAAAGTTGTTTATCTACCTTGCTTTCGTAGATTTTGACAGGTTGGGTACAGAGGCGCTGTAGGAAATTACAGCAAAACGTGGATACCGAAATCACTTAATAAACTGCACCAGAAGTCTGTTTAGTGGAAATTATACTTCACTTCTCCAATTACACAGGGGAAAAGATGTTAATAAACTAAGCTGTGAAACAAGGGTTTACTTTACCGATTACCTTTTCAAATATTTTTGTAAATGGTGCCGTCCGAAAATTAAAAGAAAGAGCTCCAGATGGAACCCGTACAAATAAAAATAAATATATGAAAATACTAAGACATGCTGACGACAGTGTATTAATGGCAAATTCTGAACAGGGCTTCGGAAAACCTACACGTCTTTTAAATTTAATTGGAAAGGGCTACAATTTTAATATGGGAAGAAAATATTAATTGGAAAATAGCTTTAGGAACACGTTCGCGTTCCAGCTACCTTGGGAGCTATAAAACTTTTGCTATCAAATTAGAGAGATATCAGAGTATATGCTGCACAATAAGCAGAATATTAAAAATAAACGTAGACACACAAAAATTAAATTCTATACAGTGATGGCTGTACCTCAACTACTGTATGGCACTGAATCCTGGGTTGCGAAGAGGAGAGATTCCATCCGTGTCCAGGCGGCTGGAATGTAATGTTAACAAGCATTCAATGGCTGCACAAAGTTGGAATGGTTTCCTAATGAGGAGGTTAGAGAAGAACGGAATATTTTTGCAGTAAATGACAAAAAAGCAGAACATAAAACTGGAAGGAACATCTAAAATGTGGAAGGAACAAGGATTCCACAGATGGGCTTACAACACAAACCCAAAGCAAAGAGGACGAGGCACGTAGGACGGCCAGTTGAAATATGGAAGTGAGGCCAGAACAGGTCAATAGCCCTGACCTGTAAAAGGCAGAAAAAGAAGAAGAAGAAGTCACTATCGTGCATATATTGAGAGTAAAAATGGAAAAAATTGATGTTTTGTGAAGTGGTTTGTCTAAAAGCAAGATCAGGGAAACATTTGACGCACATTATTAGTTGTTCAGATTTCGAGCATCACAGAAAGGCGCCTCAAATTTTTCTCTAATTATCTTATTTCTTACTGCCATACGAATCATTTTACAAAAAATTTGACCGACGGTTTTTAAATTTGTTTTTATTTTCAAGTTTTGTTTAGAAAGGATGACTTTATTGACAGCTCATTTACTTTCCTAGCTTCTTCTGTTCTGGAAGCACCCTGAATTCAGTAATTGTTTCGAAGGAAACCATTTTGGCAGTCAAATATCACAGAAATGTAACTTTTTATGCGCAGAACTTGAAGAGATGAAGTTTTTGACACTTCATTTATATAATAGCTAGCAGCAACTGCGCGTGAAGCATTTCAGTTTTCCCCCAAATCACGAATTAAATTGTCCTTGATTACAGACATTACTTTCAAGAAGATAAACCATTTTCTGCAATACTAGACCTGAAACTGGTCAATTTGATACCTCATCTGTCCACTTCCCCCTTTAGCTATGAAAATTCTTTAGTAAGTAAAGGAAACGAATTTCAGGGACGAGTCGGCGATCGTCATGCATGTGAATAACGTCGTCTAGATAGCTCAGTAAAAGTCTATTTATTACGAAGTTTCGTTAACTGCTGTCTTTAGTCATCAGAAGACTTGAACTTATGAAAAAAAGTTCATTGTCACGTGTAATTGGCAGGGGGTCGTGTTTTCGCTCCGCTCGGACATGTGACCACAAAGACAGGGTCTTTCAAAAAGATGGAATGGGATTCTATAAGGCTATATATTCTACAAAAATGATATTAGAAAGCTGGAATTGATTTTGACGCACGCGCAAGCTCCAAAGCTTTTATTTTCGAAAGAACCATCCGGTTTTTTACGAGCTTTGGGCTTGTAGTGTGGGGATTAACAGCTGACCCATCGAGCCACACTATGTGTTTGATCTATGGAGACAAAATTTAGTGTGCAGGCTAAAGCCAACGTTTCTCAATCGCCGTGCCGCGACACATTGGTTTGTCGCGACATTTTAATGTTTCTGCTTAACCCTTCGACTACCAAAAACAATGTGTGGTTGCTTTAATTAATGTCTTAATAAAAAGCAACAATACGAAAAGAATAATTCCCGCCATTTCGTCTTCCAAGGTGGTTGTGAAGTGGGAGTAGGACATACAGGGTTATTCATAAGTACCTCCAGCGTTTCAGAAGACGGCTGAGCGGAATCTGCAAGACATAAAGAAAACAGACACACATCAGTGGACAGAGGATCTCTCGAAGTCTGTTATTCGCTCTACAGGTGCTCAATACGGGCTCCGTTTGTGATGCGGAAAGCGTCAATTCCCGGGATCAAGTCGATTCACACTGTGTCCGCGAAGGTGCGAAGGCAGCCGGCTTTATGAACCTGGTAACTGGGTTGCCTGTCCGCAGGTGTGAACTGGGCTCTGAGCACTATGGGACTTAACATCTATGGTCATCAGTCCCCTAGAACTTAGAACTACTTAAACCTAACTAACCTAAGGACAGCACACAACACCCAGCCATCACGAGGCAGAGAAAATCCCTGACCCCGCCGGGAATCGAACCCGGGAACCCGGGCGTGGGAAGCGAGAACGCTACCGCACGACCACGAGATGCGGGCAGGTGTGAACTAATTTGATGTGACAATACGGAGACGAGGGTTGACAAAGAAACCCGAGGAGAGCACAACCTACAGGTGCAATCTGCAGTTATAAGAATGCTGCTAACCATTAGCAGACTTCCCTTTACCAGTCGGACACTGATACATACACTCCTGGAAATGGAAAAAAAAAACACATTGACACCGGTGTGTCAGACCCACCTCCGGACACTGCGAGAGGGCTGTACAAGCAATGATCACACGCACGGCACAGCGGACACACCAGGAACCGCGGTGTTGGCCGTCGAATGGCGCTAGCTGCGCAGCATTTGTGCACCGCCGCCGTCAGTGTCAGCCACTTTGCCGTGGCATACGGAGCTCCATCGCAGTCTTTAACACTGGTAGCATGCCGCGACAGCGTGGACGTGAACCGTATCTGCAGTTGACGGACTTTGAGCGAGGGCGTATAGTGGGCATGCGGGAGGCCGGGTGGACGTACCGCCGAATTGCTCAACACGTGGGGCGTGAGGTCTCCACAGTACATCGATGTTGTCGCCAGTGGTCGGCGGAAGGTGCACGTGCCCGTCGACCTGGGACCGGACCGCAGCGACGCACGGATGCACGCCAAGACCGTAGGATCCTACGCAGTGCCGTAGGGGACCGCACCGCCACTTCCCAGCAAATTAGGGACACTGTTGCTCCTGGGGTATCGTTCTACCATTCCTAGACCGCCAAGGGAACTTGCTGTTCCAACAGGACAATGCACGTCCGCATGTATCCCGTGCCACCCAACGTGCTCTAGAAGGTGTAAGTCAACTACCCTGGCCAGCAAGATCTCCGGATCTGTCCCCCATTGAGCATGTTTGGGATTGGATGAAGCGTCGTCTCACGCGGTCTGCACGTCCAGCACGAATGCTGGTCCAACTGAGGCGCCAGGTGGAAATGGCATGGCAAGCCGTTCCACAGGACTACATCCAGCATTTCTACGATCGTCTCCATGGGAGAATAGCAGCCTGCATTGCTGCGAAAGGTGGATATACACTGTACTAGTGCCGACATTGTGCATGCTCTGTTGCCTGTGTCTATGTGCCTGTGGTACTGTCAGTGTGATCATGTGATGTATCTGACCCCAGGAATGTGTCAATAAAGTTTCCCCTTCCTGGGACAATGAATTCACGGTGTTCTTATTTCAATTTCCAGGAGTGTAGCATTAACATGCAACGAAGTCCGATTGGTTCTCTGATGACGTATCAAGGGACACATTGGTTGTCAAAAGGGCGGGTTGCGTCGCCGACTGGATAGGCGCTCAGCGGGCAGCGCGGCACTGCGCTTCGAATTTTCTCAAACTGTTGCATCCTTGAGCCTCCGGTTCGCGACGTACGCTCCCCGGATACACGGTTCACGGATCACACTTTATTAATAATTATAGTACAAAGTAATGTCTCTAGTTACAGTTACATTTTCTGCAAGTACTCCGAGTCCTTTCATCCATACATGTATTTTTTCATCATTAACTTTTCTACAAGAGCGTGTATACAACGTAAATGGCATATTACTATGAACATAACTAGGTCTAGTTTGAGTCTTCGCGTCAACATTGGTTATCAAAAGGTTAAGAGTAATACGTTTCTTTTATTGCATACTTTATGTTCGTGTGTTCCTATTCAAAAGTCTTACGTAATAAATTTGTAAAATTTGTATCTCATAGTTGTTCCGCAATAATACGGGAGTGTATTGTGTGAATTATGCGTGTTTCCTTTATGCAGTTAGAAAAAAAAAAATGTGATTGTAGGGATGTGGCGAAAGTTTGATACTTGCTATGTTATGCTCCAAAGGTGAAAAAAAGGTTGAGAAATACGAGGCCACACAGTGTCAGACAGAATGAGACGGTTAACAATGCACTACTGCACGTAGTTCCGAGGAATGCCGCAGGAAGCGGAAGCTGTTCACACGGTTGGCGCTTGCCTCTGTAGGTGGGATTCCTCGGAGCGACACGGAGATAGATAGCGGCGCTGCGGCAGCCGCTACGTAAGAGAGGGGAGCTGGGAATGCAGCTCTGAGAGCAGTTTGCTGCCCGGGTAACGGCGTGGTCGCGCGATATTAACCCGCCAGCCGTGGTGCAAGCGAGGCGCAAGAGCGGTTCCCGCAGCCGTTCCATCTGTCGCGCCGCCGCCGCCGTGTCCTGTGGGCCAAGGCCGCGGGCCCGACCTCCTCACACACACACACACACACACACACACACAC
The DNA here is from genome assembly GCF_023864275.1 of Schistocerca cancellata. Lineage (NCBI taxonomy): Eukaryota > Metazoa > Arthropoda > Insecta > Orthoptera > Acrididae > Schistocerca > Schistocerca cancellata. Next base: position 302,473,413 of record NC_064634.1, read on the forward strand.
ACACACACACACAGCGCCGGCATCGCCGCCCACGCGATACCGACGGCGCGCGCGCTGCTACGCGCACGTGTGACGGCTGCGGTAAACGTGCAGGCTCCTGAACAAATGCAGTTTTGGAATATTGAAACGTCAAGTCTACATCTACATCCATACTCCGCAAGCCACCTGACGGTGTGTGGCGGAGGGTACTTTGAGTACCTCTATCGGTTCTCCCTTCTATTAGACTCATATAGTTCGTGGAAAGAAAGATTGTCGGTATGCCTCTGTGTGGGCTCTAATTTCTCTGATTTCTCTGATTTTATCCTCATGGTCTCTTCGCGAGATGTACGTAGGAGGCAGCAATATACTGCTTGACTCCTCGGTGAAGGTTGTTGTCGTTGTGGTCTTCAGTCCTGAGACTGATTTGATGAAGCTCTCCATGTTACTCTATGCTGTGCAACCTTCATCTCCCAGTACCTACTGCAGCCTACATCCTTCTGAATCTGCTTAGTGTATTCATCTCTTGGTCTCCCTCTGCGATTTTTACCCTCCACGCTGCCCTCCAGTACTAAATTGGTGATCCCTTGATGCCTCCGAGCATGTCCTACCAACCGATCCCTTCTTCTAGTCAAGTTGTGCCACAAACTCCTCCACAATTCTATTCAGAACCTCCTCATTAGTTATGTGATCTGCCCATCTAATCTTCAGCATTCTTCTGTAGCACCACATATCGAAAGCTTCTATTCTCTTCTTGTCTAAACTATTTATCGTCCATGTTTCACTTCATACAAATACCTTCAGAAACGACTTCCTGACACTTAAATCAATACTCGATGTTAACAAATTTCTCTTCTTCAGAAACGCTTTCCATGTCATTAACAGTCTACATTTTATATCCTCTCTATCTCGACTATCATGAGTTATTTTGCTCCCCAAATAGCAAAACTCCTTTACTACTTTAAGTGTCTCACTTCCTAATCTAATTCCCTCAGCATCACCCGATTTAATTCGACTACAATCCATTATCCTTGTTTTGCTTTTGTTGATGTTCATCTTATACCCTCCTTTCAAGACACTGTCCAATCCGTTCAACTGCTCTTCCAAGTCCCTTGCCGTCTCTGACAGAATCACAATGTCATCGGCGAACCTCGGTGAAGGTATGTTCTCGGAACTTGAACAAAAACCCGTACCGAGCTACTGAGCGTCTCTCCTGCAGGGTCTTCCACTGGAGTTTATCTACCATCTCCGTAACGCTTTCGCGATTACTCAATGATCCTGTAGCGAAGCGCGCTGCTCTCCATTGGATCTTCTCTATCTCTTCTATCAACCCTATCTGGTACGGATCCCACACTGCTGAGCAGTATTCAAGCAGTGGGCGAACAAGCGTACTGTAACCTACTTCCTTTGTTTTCGGATTGCATTTCCTTAGGATTCTTCCAATGAATCTCAGTCTGGCATCTGCTTTACCGACGATCAACTTTATATGATCATTCCATTTTAAATTACTCCTAATGCCTACTCCCAGATAATTTATGGTATTAACCGCTTCCAGTTGCTGACCTGCTATATTGTAGCTAAATGATAAAGGATCTATCTTTCTGTGTATTCGCAGCACATTACACTTGTCTACATTGAGATTCAATTGCCATTCCCTGCACCATGCGTCAATTCGCTGCAGATCCTCCTGCATTTCAGTACAGTTTTCCATTGTTACAACCTCTCGATATACCACAGCATCATCCGCAAAAAGCCTCAGTGAACTTCCAATGTTATCCACAACGTCATTTATGTATATTGTGAATAGCAACGGTCCTACGACACTCCCCTGCGGCACACCTGAAATCACTCTTACTTCGGGAGACTTCTCTCCATTGAGAATGACATGCTGCGTTCTGTTATTTAGGAACTCTTCAATCCAATCACACAATTGGTCTGATGGTCCATATGCTCTTACCTTGTTCTTTAAATGACTGTGGGGAACTGTATCGAACTCCTTGCGGAAGTCAAGGAACACGGCATCTACCTGGGAACCCGTGTCTGTGGCCCTCTGAGTCTCGTGGACGAATAGCGCGAGCTGGGTTTCACAAGATCGTCTTTTTCGAAACCCGTGCTGATTCCTACAGAGTACATATCTAGTCTCCTGAAAAGTCATTATACTCTAACATAATACGTGTTGCGCATAGTTCGCCCAACAGTCGAGAAACAAAAATTCCAACAGGTCGACTGACGGAAAAAGGTAACGAATTTGCGTTTTGGAGGTTCTTAGGATCCAATACCACAATTGGTAAAAACAGAACCTTTATAGGATCACTTTATTGTCCGTCCATCTGTCCGACGGTTAAGAACCGTTTTTCTCACACCTTAACCTCCAAATGTCAGATCTAAACCGTAAAATGTGCTAACTTCGGCCATCTGTGTAATTTCAGCCAGTTGGCTGAATTTATGGTTTAATTATTTCGAAAGATGTAATGTGTAGTGATAAAAGCCTCTGACACCTTCGTTGTTTCACTTGTCTCTGCGCGCGGAAACTGTCGTTCCGTGATTGCTGATTTTCAGTCAGTGCTGAATAACGCAGTGATGAAGTGTGATAAACTTTTGCACTGCTGAAACCTGATATCGTAAACCACTACCTCTTTAACGGAACTGTTGTGAAAGTATCTTTTGATATACATACACAAAAAGTGTACTTAATGTGGTGTCACCGCCAGACACCACACTTGCTAGGTGGTAGCTTAAATCGGCCGCGGTCCATTAGTACATGTCGGACCCGCGTGTCGCCGCCATCAGTACTTGCAGACCTAGCGCCACCACATGGCAGGTCTAGAAAGACGGACTAGCACTCGCCCCAGTTGTACGGACGACATTGCTAGCGACTAGACGTACGAAGCCTTCCTCTCATTTGCCGAGAGACAGTTAGAATAGCCTTCAGCTAAGTCCATAGCTACGACCTAGCAAGGCGCAGTTAACCATATCTGGAGAGAGTCTTACTTGTATTCACCATAGAGATGTACCACACAAGAGAATAAAGTTAAGTATATGAGACGCTCCGTTCTTTTCTTATTAGCATTCATTGAGCATCCTGTTTCAGACTTCACGATATTCTGGGTGAGCTAATAGCGTGCCTATTCGGCCCGTCTAAATAACACTGTGTCGGCACTTCTGTCGACACATAACACTTAAACAATAATTAGTGTTTGGTCGAGTTAGTTTTAAGATCGCCATTGTGAACTTTCGGGCTTACTTCGGCCATGCTGAAAGATGTAAGAAAAGTAGGAGGGTGCGCCAATAGTAATTACAACCAGACTAGCCGGCCGGAGTGGCCGTGCAGTTCTAGGCGCTACAGTCTGGAGCCGAGCGACTTCTACGGTCGCAGGTTCAAATCCTGCCTCGGGCAAAGGTGTGTGCGGTGTCCTTAGGTTAGTTAGGTTTAATTAGTTCTAAGTTCTAGGCGACTGATGACCTCAGAAGTTAAGTCGCATAGTGCTCAGAGCCACAACCAGATTAATTTATAGAACGCATTAGAAGAAACTCGAAAAGTAAAAATATTATTACGCCAGGCCTCCGAAATATTGTCTGTACATTGAACAACCTTCCAGGACAAAATGAAAGAATTTCATACAGGAAGAATCGGGCGTCCTTTCTGCCGATGTCTGTTAATTTTCACATAACTGTTCTTATTTAGAAATTTATATTCTGAAATGCTTAAATTTCGTGACATAGCTTTTCCAGAAAAGTCAGTTTGGACATAGTTTGAAGAATCGCACCGAAGTGTAAATACATTCACATTGTTACGTTGTAATGTTTGCAGTTAGTGAACCGAAAGTCTTACAATATATATATATATATATATATATATATATATATATATATATATGTGTGTGTAAGTTATAGGCTATGATATTGTTCCAATTTACTCTTACATACATTTAAAATTATTTGTGTATTTAATTTCCTAATGGAACACTTACTCCAAGACAATTAGAGGAAGTTACGGTGATCTTATAGCGTTCGTTTTAAGTGGCCAATGCGTAATGCAGGCTGGTGTAACTTGGTGTTTCTGTAATATTTCGTTGCTGGGTGAACTTCCCCGTTTCCTGGGAAACTTCGCCCACTACTAAAAATTTACAAATACATCCTGAGAGTTATCTTTCCACATGATGTGCGTAATAGGGCCTATACTATGGAGAACGGTGTCTAATTTAATCATAGCATTTAATTCTCATCTTCTCATTAAAATTCATAAAAAACCTTAAAAAGTGGCCGAAGTTACCCCATTCTATGGTTCCTAACGTTGTATATCTACAGAATATCAACCAACATCAAGATATAGTTTGTGTTATGTGCTGTCGTCCAGAGAACGCACGTAAAAGTTATGTATTAAATAACACCTGATCTATGGAGCACAGGAAGGGCGTAGATGTGAGCGACTATTGTGAAAGCTCCCGTGGGGAAGTCGGCAGACCGTAAGTTTGCCGTACCAATTTCTTAATTTTAATTTTTTTTTTTTTTTACTGTAATGCGTTTCAAACTGTTACAAGGGACATGCTCCTGACATGTAAAAGGTCTGTTCGGAGTTTATAGTAATATTCTTCTGGCAGTCCGCTTTCGCTTCCTTATTGGAAAGTAACGAACCTATAGAATACACTTGTAGTTTCACAAAATAAACAAATAATCGGAATAGAAGAATAAAGAAACCACGGGGGTGAAACTCATATAGCGACTTACGGTAATACGACACAGGGTCGTTGCCATGGCACTTTGTGCGCTGAAAGTTTATCAATCCATCACCTCGCTCGTTCTTGGATAATTTTAATATTCCATACCCGTTTTCGTTTCTTAATTAGCAGAATCTCCTTTCATCAGTTTGTGCTTTTGATTAGAACTACTCGTGTATACTGCACTCTTTGACATGTATTGTGAATATGTTGCTGGTGTTCTGTTTTCCGCTTCCATCCGTAGTACTTGGTGGGATAAATGTTTCCATACTTAGAACTACTTAAACCTAACTAACCTAAGGACAACACACACATCCATGCCCGAGGCAGATTTCGAACCTGCGACCGTAGTGGTCGCACGGTTCCGGACTGAAGCGCCTAGAACCGCTCGGTCACAACGGCCGGCTTCAAACACGGATTCACAAGCAGTACAAATAGACATTAGCGTACAGAATACCATGTGGCGAAAGCAGCTACTGTCTTATATGAAACAAAAACAAATATGGTATCATTTATCCCACCAAATATTAGGGATGAGCGCAAAAATTAAGCAGAATTTACAGTTTAATTCAAAGATTGCAACACACACAAGAAGGTCGTAATCATCTGCATAATTTCCACTTGATAACAGCCACAGAGGTCGAAATTGCATAATACTTTACCATCGGACTACCTAACCCACCCATAAGGTATAAATGAATAATATTAGCAACTACTACTAGCATTTCTCAAAGCGAGAAAATAGAGTATCGCGCCATGTTTTACCCAATTCGAAGTCCACTGCCAGGCCACTTGTAACGCTACTGTCCGTCGCTGTTCCTTATTTTAACATGGGTCATGCACTTTTGATTTTTTGGTGTTCTGTGATAGAAGCAACGCATCACCATTTCGTAAGTATTAATAGTATTAATACTAGTAATACTTCTCATTGTTGTTATATTGTTATTACTGTTGATACTTCCACACACGTGGTGCAATTGATTCTTTCTTCTTATCTTCCGATTGTTTTGTTAACTCTATGAAACTACAAATGTACTTTACACACTAAAGAGCTAAAGAAACTGGCACACCTGCCTAACATCGTGTAGGCCACCGCGAGCACACAGAAGTGCCACAATACCACGTGGCATGGTCTCAACTAAAGCCTGAAGTAGTTCCGGAGGGAATTGACACCGTGAATCGTTCAGGGCTGTCTATAAATCGGTAAGAGTACTAGGGGTGGAGATGTCTTCTGAACAGCACGTTGCAAGTCATTCCAGATATGCTCAATAATGTTCATGTCTGGGGAGTTTGGTGGCCAGCGGAAATGTTTAAAACTCAGGAGAGTGTTCCTAGAGTCACTCTGTAGCAATACTGGATGTGTGGGGTGTCGCATTGTCCTGCTGAAATTGCCCACGTCCGTTGGCATGCACAATGGATGCAGGTGGTCAGACAGAATGCTTACGTACTATCACCCGTCAGAGTCGTATCTTGGTGCGTCAGGGTCCCATGTCACTCCAACTGCACATGCCCCACACCATTACAGAACCTCCACCAGTTTGAACAATCCGCTGCTGACATGCGGGGTCCATGGATTCACGAGGTTGTCTCCATATCCGTACACGTCTATCTGCTCGATACAATTTGAAACGAGACTCGTCCGACCAGGCAACATGTTTCCAGTCATCAGCAGCCCAATGTCGGTGTTGACGAGACAGGCGAGGCGTAAAGCTTTGTGTCGTGCAGTCATCAAGGGTAAACGAGTGCGCCTTCGGCTCCGAAAGCCCATATCGATTGTTTCGTTGAATGGTTCGCACGCTGACACTTGTTGCTGGCCCAGTATTGAAATCAGCAGCAATTTGCGGGAGGGTTGCACTTCTGTCACGGTGAAAGATTCTCTTCAGTCGTCGTTGGTCCCGTTCTTGCAGGATCTATTTCCGGCCGCAGCGATGTCGGAGATTTGATGTTTTACCGGATTCCTGATATTCCCGGTACACTCTGAAATGGTCGTAGGGGAAAGTCTCCACCTCATCGCTATCTCGGAGACGCTGTGTCCCGCCGCTCGTGCGCCGACTATAATACTATGTTCAAACTTACTTAAATCTTTATAATCTGCCATTGTAGCAGCAGTAACCGATCTAACTACTGCGCCAGGCACTTGTCTTATATAGGCATTGCCGACCGCATCGCCGTATTATGCCTGTTTACATACCTCTGAATTTGAATACGCATGCTTATACCAGTTTCTTTGGCGCTTCAGTGTATATCGGAGTTTTCCTTGATACCCTGTCGATATACAAAGTTATGGAGCGAAGTGATGGACTGGGTATCAGTAACGGTAGAGGTATCAAGTTATGGTTACAGTCCCTAACATTTCGGCTTGATGAGGTTGTCTGAGATCGGAACTGCTTTCTAAGTCGTGGCAGCCTCTTAATGATGTTCCAAGGGTTGGAAGACGAAATGTTAGGCAGAGAAGTATGCCTTGGCCCACGGTATAGTGCTCATAAAACAAAAAGCACAAAAATGTAAAAAAAATAATTTTTATGTTTGGCTCTAAAAATGTAATTAATTTTAGACTCAAATTTATAGTGCATATTAATTTAAAAATGTTTAACTCTTACGTGCTCCTTAGAGCAGGATTCGAGGCATCGATTCTTTTTTGTAATCAGATTCGAATTTCGACTCAGCGTCGTTGGCGAAACAACATTTAAGTAATGTATCCGTAAAATCTATTTTTGGTCTGTGAGCCGTCCGTATTCTGTTTTAGCAATCTTCAGTCACTTTCATAAATTTTATATGGGACAACACTGGAACAGGGAGGTCTGATTGGTAAAATGTTGAATATTTTATTATCTCACGGATACATTAATGATTTTTATGTTATGTCTGTGTGTGTCTGACGAAAAACAATATACGTTTTGCCAGAGGAATTTCGAATGACGTTATTGAGGAGTCTTCAGCGGCATAAAATACATTTTCACTTCAATGCAGCACATTTAATCTACATATTGCGCCATTGTACTGTTGGTCGACCCTTGACACTTTCTTTCTCAGCATACGTGTTTTTTTTTTACGACTTATGAGCTCATGCTGTTCTACATGCGTCCTTGCTGTCCTCTTCTGCCAACACCATTAAGAATCCGTGCCATGTCAGCACACTCACTCTCTCTCTCTCTCTCTCTCTCTCTCTCTCTCTCTCTCTCTCTCACACACACACACACACACACACACACACAAAATATATTAATTCACCTAATACACACGTCCTTTCGTATTCCAGTTTCGATCCACAATACTCTGACGGGATGATACATTTATGCATTCCTATATCCGTACTCCGAAACCCACCTTTCTTTCTGTGGCGGAGTGTACTTTGATATCACCTCCTTTTCTATTCCATTCGCGACCGGTGCTTATGAAGAGAGATTCGATAAACTAGCGTATGTTCTTCCTTTTCAATAATTTTCCCGTCCTGGTCACTTCGAGAGACGTATGTAGGGGCAAGTAATACGTTGCTCATCTCTTCTTGGGACGTTCGCTCACAGAAATCAGCAGTAAACTTCTCAGAGATGCGCAGAGCCCCTATTGTAGATCCACAATAGTCTGACGGGATGATACATTTATGCATTCCTTTATCTGTACTCCGAAACCCACCTTTCTTTCTGTGGCGGAGTGTACTTTGATATCACCTCCTTTTCTATTCCATTCGCGACCGGTGCTTATGAAGGGAGATTCGATAAACTAGCGTATGTTCTTCCTTTTCAATAATTTTCCCGTCCTGGTCACTTCGAGAGACGTATGTAGGGGGAAGTAATACGTTGCTCATCTCTTCTTGGGACGTTCGCTCACAGAAATCAGCAGTAAACTTCTCAGAGATGCGCAGAGCCCCTATTGTAGTGTGTGCCACTGGAGCTGGATAACTCTCCCAAGCTTACTGAACTATCCAGAGACGAACTATGCCGCCCTTATTGGATCTTGTGTATCCCTTCTGTTAATCCATCCAGGTACTTACGAGTAATACTCAAGCATATGTCTCACATGAGTGTAACGCAATTCTTTCGTGGACAATTAATATCTCCTGGAGATTCTTCCAATGAGACAGTAAGTCGATCTTTTTCTCCGTCAAATAACCAGTTGCGCCGGCCCAAGGTGGCCGAGCGGATCTAGGCGATACAGTCTGGAACCGCGTGACCGCTACTGTCGCAGGGTCGAATCCTGCTTCGGGCATGGATGTGTGTGACGTCTTCAGGTTAGTTAGGTGTAAGTATTTCTAAGTTCTAGGGGACTGATGACCTCAGAAGTTAAGTCCGATAGTGCTCGGAGCCATTTGAACCATTTTTAACCAGTTGCATTAAAAAGGAAACACTTTTACGGCATTCGGCAAATACGAGTATCTTTCGGAACCTCAGGAAACTTATTTTTCAATATTGTCATGACTTGTGAAGTACCGATTGATAATTCAGTCAATGTTGAACAATCAATTGTTGACGTACTGTATGACGTGTTGTCATGATGAAGCATGATGCAATGTTTTCCATTGTTTTCCCGAATTTTCGTGGTGGTATGTTCTTATGGCACCAAACTGCTGAGGTCATCGGTCCCTAGGCTTACACACTACTTCTTAATCTAACTTAAACTAACTTACGCTAAGGACAACACATACACACCCATGCCCGAGGGAGGACTCGGACCATGGGAAGGCGCCTTAGACCGCGCAGCTTTTCGCGATTTCATCGCTGACTTGTGGCAAGTATTGCTGTGTTACACAGCAATCATCAGTAAGTGTTCTTCGATCCTTTAAATGAATGCTAACTGAAGAAAGACGCCGTCATTTGCTCGGAAGAGCTTCGTAAACGGATCACTTTTGTTAGCTTCAGTTTATCTTGCATTTTTGTTTCCGACTAATACTAATACACTATCTGATCAAAAACATCCGAACACTCCTGCGTGCCAGCCGGAGTGGCCGAGCGGTTCTAGGCGTTTCAGTCTGGAACCGCGCGACCGCTACGGTCGCAGGTTCGAATACTGCCTCGGGCATGGATGAGTGTGATGTCCTTAGGTTAGTTAGGTTTAAGTAGTTCTAAGTTCTAGGGGACTGATGACCTCAGATGTTAAGTCCCATAGTGCTCAGAGCCATTTGAACCGTTTGAAACACTCCTGCTTAATGAGGAGTTGACCACTAGAGACCACGAGGGGCTGACCCGCCAGTATAAAAGAAAGTGTGGAGAGTTGTGTAGTCAGTAGAGAAACAGTGACAGGAGGAGAGCTAAGTGACCTCGAACGTGGACTAGTCATTGGACGTCACCTGAATAACAAACACTCAGGGGCATTACTGCCCTTCTGAAGCTTGCCAAATCAACTGTTGAAGAAGAAACGCGAAGGAACAACCACATCTAAACTAAGGTCAGCCAGGTATCGTGTACTGAGGGAGAGGGACCGTCGAGCACTGCGGACTGCGGTTGTGAAAAATCGAGTGAAACCCGCGGAAGGAATCCCTTGTGAGTTCGAAAGTGCTACCAGCAGTCGATCTAGCACAATGTATGTGCGCTGGGAGTTAAAAAGAATTGGATAGAATGGTCGAGCAGCTCCTCGTAAGCCACACATTTCTGTGAAATGATAATTAAATCAACTCCCTACGCTGTCGACAGGCGTTGACATATATCAGCGGGGACAGTTGCAAATGTGTGCCAAGACCGGGACTCGAACCCGGGACCTCCTGCTTACATGGCAGACGCTCTATCCATCTGAGCCACCAGGGCACAGAGGATAGTGCGACTGCAGGGATTTATCCGCTCCCCGTGAAACACACATTCCCAACTTAATGTCAACACACGACATTCGTATTACACTCATTACGCGGCATACAGTCTTACTGAGTCCCGTAAGAGTTTGGCAAGATGTGTGCATTCGCACAGAAGAAGAAGGTCAATGGCCGTCCGAAAGAACAGATACCATCTTCATATAGTTAAGGCTAACCGGCCATTGACCTTCTTCTGTGCGAATGCACACGTATTGCCAAACTCTTAGGAGACTCGGTAAGATTGTCTGCCGCGTAATGAGTGTAATGGACAGGGGCAATGCGAATGTAGTGTGTGGACATTAAGATAGGAATGTGGGTCTCACGGAGAGCTCTCAGGTTCTAAAATGGTTCAAATGGCTCTGAGCACTATGGGACTTAACATCTGTGGTCATCAGTCCCCTAGAACTTAGAACTACTTAAACCTAACTAACCTAAGGACATCACACACATCCATGCCAGAGGCAGGATTCGAACCTGCGACCGTAGCAGTCGCGCGGTTCCGGACTGCGCGCCTAGAACCGCTAGACCACCGCGGCCGGCAGCTCTCAGGTAAGCCACTGGTGACGCAGCCACAAAGGAATCGACAAGAGCCTCGACTAGTAAACAAGATAGGTCTTCTCTCGAGTGATTAACGAAAACCATAGGAAATCTGACTCACAAATGTCACAGCTCCCAGTAACAAGGTCGCTTAGCATCTCCGTTTACTAACATTCCGCCTTCCTGTGACTTACGTATGGTCCACATTTCCTAGCATTAACACATTTTAGAGTAATCCTTAGAGACGTACGATACGTTTCTTGTTGAGCTCCCGATAAGGGTGGAAAATTCTTATGTTGGACACACAAGTCTGTCACGAAGGACTTTCGCAACGGATTTGTTTTACAAACTGTTCTTGGTGCTTGTCGGGTTATTTCGCTTTTTGCAAAGAGAATTAACACAACTGCACCGAGAACAGTTAATAAAAATCTGTCACAAATTTATTGTTGATTCTATGAACCTTGTCGGTCGTTTTTTGTCATTCGTCGTGTTCATGAAGTAAACTTTCAGGGGTGTAGTACGAGATGAGATGTACATTAACAAAGAAAAGCAGTCCTCTGAAGTCCTTTCCCGTTTCGTTAAACCAATTTGGCTGCCTTTTTTTTTTGTTGCGGAAGTTTTCAAAATTTTTTTGTTAACCTGTTTGGGTTTTTTCTGAGGATGTGTCCATAAAAATCAGTTCTTCTCTTCCTTATCATGTCAGAATTTTTCGGTAGTTTGGTAAAGGGTTTCATTTTTGACGTGAATTAGTTTGTTGTTGTGGAATATGGGACCAAGAATTTTTCTTGCTACATTCCTTTCTTTGATCTCCCGCCTTTCAACTGGCCCATGGTTGGTGATGGACAATGTTTCGGTTGCATACAGGACTTCCAGTTCTATTGTCGTATTGTAACGTCTTATTTTTGAATTTCACGAGAGGGACTTTTTGTTTTATGTATTGCTGGTGGGTTGGAAGTTTATTATCTTTTCTGGATCTTATTTTCTTCTTTTGGGATCGTTGATTCCGTTTTTGTTTTTGGGGATGATTTTGAGCTTTATTTTAGAGAGATAGTGACCACAATCTAGGATGGTTCCTCTGATAACTTTGACATTTTGTATTTCCTAATGGAACTTCAGTTTCATTGCCACGTGATCGAGGTAGAATTAATCTAGGTGTCGGTTTGGTGAGTCCCATGTTTACTGTTTCGAGGTAGCTTTTTAATGGCTGAGGACCTCAGGATCATGTTGTGTGCTTGGCATAATTCTATCAGTCTGGTGTCATTTTGGTTAGCTCTGTTAAGTGCCGGGTAGTTTCCAATAATTTTTTGTATTGCTTCTCCTTCCCTATCTGGACACTGAAGTCCCCTAGAAGAAGGACATTGCCTTTTTTCTGGAATTTTTTGCACATCATGGAGCTGGTCACAAATACGGTCCACCTTTTCTTTTTTCTTTCTATTGTCTTCATTTATGGGGGTTGTGCATTCACAATGGCGTATACTGTTTTAGCAGATTTGAAGTTAAGTGTGGAGACTGAGTGATTCGAAGTTGATAATGGAGTCCAAAATATATTTGTCTATTATGAAGTCAGTTCTGAAGTGCTATGTGCTTTTAATATTTTTTTGCATACCTTTCGTTTGTATGCTCTGAAGCCTCCAGAATCAAAATTGTTTTCATCCACAAATCGGGTTTCCTGTATTGCCGTTATGAGGATTTTGTAGTTCTTCAGGGTATCTTTAAGACGTTCTAATTTTCCAGTTTTTAAAACAGAATTTACATTGTAAGTAGTTCTGTATTTGGTTATCTATACTTCACGTTGCTTGCTTGATGTTCCAAGACGCTCCAAGTCGTCTCTGTATGATGCTAATGACCGCCCAGAATCACACGGTCTGCTTCCGCACTTTGGTGTGCTGAATTGTTCACTGGGATAATTGGATTCACGTCACACTTTTTCTTGATTGATGATGTCATGTATGTAGTTGCTTTTATTGTTAGTGCCACACAATTATCATAAAATAATCTAAAAAGCGAGGAAGATAAAAATACAGGGCGTTTCATAAAGAGTGACCTGATTTCATACTTTGTATTCCACAAGAAAACATCGCATGGGGTTCACGTTTGTCTTCAAATGCTGCAGAACTGTCATTTTCCGTAACTTCAGGAGGACTCCAATGACTTCATTTTCCAGCAGGATGGAGCTAATATGTTTCGGCGTATGTAGTCATGTGTGTCGGCAGCGTCACAGCAACAGCTGTTGGCAAGCGCGGTCCGTTTGACGCCAGGAAGAACACAACCGGAATGCTTAAGCGCTGAAGCTCACTTCGTGTACGTAGACAAGAAATCTAAGATACAAAATTGACCAAAGATAATGCACAACCCTATGCTGATGCTCTGGAGTTCGAATCTCGTCATGAACAGCATATAAACAGTACTACTATAATTGAGGTAGTTAACCAAACACTGATATTATAATGCGCCTCTAATTTTTTTAAAAAAAACGTGTTTTCGTCTTCTGTAATCTGTCCATTTAATATACATTTTTATTTTTCCCGCTATGTATCGTAGTCTCAAACCGTTCCAGTAGATTCAATTTCATACAGTTACCCTGTCTGTACTGGGACGTCGACTTCCATTCCCAACAAAAGGTGGCCAGGTTTACGGATATGCAGAGCTATGGCCTACTTTTAGAAATTACTAAGATGTAAACCACCCCTGTGTTCTCTTGTACCTAAACCTTAAGAACCTACTAGTCTGACCGATGTTCTTCACATGACAATAGTTACAATAAATTCTGTAGATACCAGCTTCATCGTATTTAGCAACCTCCTGTTTTAAATTATTCCTGAATTTGCATCGAAGAGCGTTGTTGGTTTCAAATACGGCTTCAATTTTAAACGTCTTGAAAATGTTAGCTTCTTTCTGAAATAAATTACCGAAATACGGAATCGTGACACTCTTAAAACTCTCGTGGCATTCCCATCGTTGTAGACCTGGTGTTATATCAGCGTCTGGTTAGGAATTCCTTTGAATTCTAACTCCCGATCATCTCCGTAGGGTTGTGCATTATGTTTCATTCCTTGTTTACGCATCTGGCATGCACTGTCAGGCTACTTATGTATTTGTATTACGGATGTGTCTTTTCCAGGAGGTATACGGACCGTACTCCAAACTGCTGTTGCAGTGACGCTGCCGATACGCCGATTAATTTTAATTTATTTTACCGACTGAACGAATGATGCGGAAGCCCATCTTAGGCAGACACGGTTACAAGAGAAGTTACCATGAAATTTAAACATTTTAATGCGGTCACTTTCTTGTATGTCTATTCGCAAATTTTGCTATTGATTTTAAACAAAACTGCCGATGAGATAGGGACTTGAAATTTTAAACACGGCTCGGAAGTGGATAACAATACAATATTAACTCGTTTTCTTGATGTTCTGTTCGGCAGGTGTGTGTGTGTGTGTGTGTGTGTGTGTGGATGACAACACTTAGTAACATCTTGGCTGCCCTGCATGGTTAGTGTGTTGTGCGAGTGCTATCGGAATGCATTCCGGGTGGCATCCATTCTCACACACACACACACACACACACACACACACACACACACACACACAGAGAGAGAGAGAGAGAGAGAGAGAGAGAGAGAGAGAGAGAGAGAGAGAGAGAGCTACAAAGCAGACAGTAATTATTAAAATAAAAATGAATTTTTAATATAACTCGTTTTTAAATCGGAGTAAAAGGCATAAAATATTTTTTCCTAGTCCAATTCAGATTCCTAAACCCATACAGACAGTCCTGCATATTTGAGCGTGTTAATTCGTAATAGCTATGAAAATTCTTGTACGACTTATAACGAAGAACATGGGACGCATGCAACAGATCACAGGAAGTGACCTACTCATTCAAAAAAAAAAAAAATAGTTCAAATGGCTCTGAACACTATGGGACTTAACATCTGTGGTCATCAGTCCCCTAGAACTTTGAACTACTTAAACCTAACTAACCTAAGGACATCACACACATCCATGCCCGAGGCAGGATTCGAACCTGCGACCGTAGCAGTCGCGCGGTTCCGGACTGCGCGCCTAGAACCGCTAGACCACCGCGACCGGCTAACTAACCTAAGGACATCACACACATCCATGCCCGAGGCAGGATTCGAACCTGCTGCCCATGCGTCGCACGGTACCAGACTGTAGCGCCTAGAACCGCACGGCCACCCCAGCCGGCCTGTGTGATGTCCTTAGGTTAGTTAGGTTTAAGTAGTTCTAAGTTCAAGGGGACTGATGACCTCAGAAGTTGAGTTCAATAGTGCTCCGACCCATTTGAACCACTTTGAACCATCATAATAAAACCCGTTACTCTGAAAATACCTCCTCCTTCCTCAACTATATTAACCAGTCATTACATACATACTAGGGAAATATTGCAACTGCCACAGCCGCATACATAAGTGTCAGAGAAAAAGTTTTATATCCGTTGAATTCGTTGTGGGTGCTTTGTGGAAAATCATTACAGTGGAAAAAACACATTTTTTCGTCTTTTTTTGTCCCAGATTTCGTGTTATTAGCCCTCTGTCAAGCATCAGTTGCAGAAATGTATCTACTAGTACAAAGGAGAAACGTGTAGATAAGTGTGCAACAGACTGAGAGAACACAACAGAGCCCGCAAGCCCCTGTAAATACCCTTCACCTTCACGTAGCACTGTCTGGAAAGTAGGCATAATTACGTAGTAGAAATGCTTCACTCCGGGCACATGGACAGGAACTGTGTCAGCTTGAAATACTGGAGATCAAGAGGCAACACAAGAACCATTATGAATAGCTACTGAATGACCAAGCAGATCTCACTAATTCTCCACTCCTTGACTGTGTCAAACCCGATTGAGTGTCCAAATCATTACTGTCCGGTTGTGCCCCACCATTAATGGATTTGGCAGCAATTGATTTTATTGTTTTAAGGTCCTGAATGTGTAATTTGCGTATTTTGTATTAGCTTTTAATTTCTTTGATACTTATAAATTGTGTCCTTAGTTTATATTTTGTACCAGTATACATAATAACACCTTTGAGAAATGAAACAACCGATTCTAGCCGAGAGGATAACAACTCGTACAGGGAAATTTCAGGTAGACAGTAACGCAACAATGTGAAGTCGGTGGTTTTTACTGAGTGCCGGACGGAGTGGCCGAGCGGTTCTAGGCGCTACAGTCTGGAACCGCGCGACCACTACGGTCGCAAGTTCGAATCCTGCCTCGGGAATGGATGTGTGTGATGTCCTTAGGTTAGTTATGTTTAAGTAATTCTAATTTCTAGGGGACTGATGACCACAGTAGTTAAATCCCATAGTGCTAAGAGCCATTTGAACCATTTTACTGTCTGGAACCGCAAGACCGCTACGGTCGCAGGTTCGAATCCTGCCTCGGGCAAGGATGTTTGTGTTGTCCTTAGGTTAGCTAGGTTTAACTAGTTCTAAGTTCTAGGGGACTAATGACCGCAGCAGTTGAGTCCCATAGTGCTCAGAGCCATTTGAACCATTTGAACCATTTTACTGACTGAACGTGAAATCCACGTTTTCATACAATGTTACGAACTCTAGTATTATCTCTGTACGTGTTTAAAAATGTAAATAAGACGCCAGCAGCAGCTTATTAATTTTAGTACCGCTAACTGATACTTATTTAACGTTGAAATTGTATACTGATTTGTTTTTAAGATTGAGATACGCACATAAGCTTAAAATGACCGTAAAGAACTAATCCCCGCATACGACATAAGCCAGTGACAGTTTTATCTACACAAATCGTATTTACCGAAAACTTTGTTCGACAAATCACAGCGAAAACGAGGCGTTTTGGTGAGATCTTTAATGCAGTAGATCAGTTAAACTGCATGTTTTCCTGAAGAGTGAATACGAAAACTACCAAATACGTCACTTCGGCTTTGCAAGCACATAAATCAACATGGCGTCTGCTCGGTAGTCAAAACAAGCTGCCAACTAAATGCCCACGCACCTGCTGCCAAAGTTGTTTGGATTAAGCTGCGAAAGTTTCGCTGGGTAGCCGTTACACATCAGCCGGCCGCGGTGGCCGTGCGGTTCTAGGCGCTGCAGTCTGGAACCGCGGGACTGCTACGGTCGCAGGTTCGAATCCAGCCTCGGGCATGGATGTGTGTGATGTCCTTAGGTTAGTTAGGTTTAAGTAGTTCTAAGTTCTAGGGGACTGATGACCTAAGATGTTAAGTCCCATAGTGCTCAGACCCATTTGAACGATTTCGTTACACATCCTCTATACAGTCCCGATCTCTCCCCATGCGATTTCCATAGTTTTGAGGCCCGAAGAAAGACATCCGTGGCCTTTTGATTTGCATCGGACGAAGATGTGCACGCTCGGGTAAAATAGTGGTACCGTCGGCAACCGCAAACGTTTTTCCGTAAAGGCACTGACCGTCTTGTCTCCGTGTTGTAACTGTGTTAACAGTTTTCGCGATCACTTTTGAAATAATAAACAGTTTACTTAATTCTCTCCATCTATCTCGTTTTCATTTGACTGCCCGTTGTGTAATGTAATTGTTAGCTATATTTTGATTTTCAGTTTAACATTAAAAAACAAGAAAATACAATAAAAATAGAGAAACTGATAAAGAAATAACACCGAATAGGGCAAAAAAATAACACCGACATTGGCCGAAAAATTATACGTCTTTTTTGTCTGTCTGCTAATAAATCGAATCCTGGGCATAAAAAATAAGCAATCAGTGAAACAGGCGGTAAAAAAGTGTGTTGATTCTCAGTAACAGTTACGTTTATAATCTAACACACTAGAAAACTTCCACCGCGCGTAGTGGCCGTGCGGTTCGAGGCGCCATGTCACGGACTGCGCGGCTCCTCCCGCCAGAGGTTCGAGTCCTCCCTCGGACATGGGTGTGTGTGTGTGTTGTTCTTAGGATAAATTAGTTTAAGTAGTGTTTAAATCTAGGGACCGATGACCTAAGCCGTTTAGTCCCTTAGGAATTCACACACATTTGAACATTTTGAACATTCGAAAACTTCAAGTTCTTATGTCTCAAGACCGGAAAAGCTTTCTTGGACATCCCACGATCAGGATATTTTGCAGAAGCGATCCTGTTATCCTCACTACAAAAATGATATCACTATCACTGACAGTAAAATGCGAAAGCTTGTTCAATTGGCCTACTTTCAATGTATCGTTTCCCGTGGTATCATATTTTGTGTAAAAGCTATGCTTTATCAAAAAATATTCTTAGCCCATAAAAGAGCAGTTACAACTATCTGCGATGTAAGATCACGAAGTTAGTGCAGTCTGTTGTTCAAGCCTCTCTGAATCTTGTCATCTCAGAACACAAACTCCGTCGAGGAACTTGTGGTTTACTTTTGAATGCATTACGGGAACAGCAGTGATCAATGTCTTATAAATAATTACTGTTAAAAACAGTCTTGATCACGATTTATTTAACAAGGTGACCGGTTTCGACCACTACTGTGGTCATCTTCAGACCATTGAGTAGGAACCTCTTTCTGTTGGAGAATCACTACTCACAGTAGTGAATCAGTAGTGATTCTCCAACAGAAAGAGGTTCCTAGTCAATGGTCTGAAGATGACCACAGTAGTGGTCGAAACCGGTCACCTTGTTAAATAAATCGTGATCAAGACTGTTTTTAATAGTAAGAATTTGTGGTTATTAACAGAAATCATTAGAATGGAAGGCTAAGGACAAATTTCTCTGATTAGAAAGAATGTGAGGCACAGACCTAGTCTTTCGTCCCTATTGTTCAATCTATACAGGGTGTTACAAAAAGGTACGGCCAAACTTTCAGGAAGCATTCCTCACACACAAAGAAAGAAAATATGTTATGTGGACATGTGTCCGGAAACGCTTACTTTCCATGTTAGAGCTCATTTTATTACTTCTCTTCAAATCACATTAATCATGGAATGGAAACTGTGGTGTCACAGCCAGACACCACACTTGCTAGGTGGTAGCTTTTAAATCGGCCGCGGTCCGCTAGTATACGACGGACCCGCGTGTCGCCACTGTCAGGATTGCAGACCGAGCGCCGCCACATGGCAGGTCTAGAGACACGTCCTAGCACTCGCCCCAGTTGTACAGCAGATTTTGCTAGCGATGCTACACTGACAACTACGCTCTCATTTGCCGAGACGATAGTTAGCATAGCCTTCAGCTACGTCATTTGCTACGACCTAGCAAGGCGCCATTACCAGTTTATATTGAGATTATATAATGTATCAACAAGAGCGATGTACACCAAGTATGGATTAAAGTTAAGTATTCCAGCAGCCACGTACCTTATTGGCTATATTAATTACAGACTTCACGCCAGCCTGCGTGAGCTTAAAAGCGTGCTTTTCGGCCTCCTCTAGCAACACGGTGTTGGCTCTTCTGCCAACGCAATAGAAACACACAGCAACAGAACGTACCAGCGTGACTTCAAACACTTTGTTACAGGAAATGTTCAAATGTCCTCCGTTAGCGAGGATACATGCATCCACCCTCCGTCGCATGGAATCCATGACGCGCTGATGCATCCCTGGAGAATGGCGTATTGTATCACAGCCGTCCACATTACGAGCACGAAGAGTCTCTACATTTGGTACCGGGATTGCGTAGACAAGAGCTTTCAAATGGCCCCATAAATGAAAGTCAAGAGGGTTGACGTCAGGAGAGAATGGAGGCCATGGAATTGGTCCGCCTCTACCAATCCATCGGTCACCGAATCTGTTGTTAAGAAGCGTATGAACACTTCGACTGAAATATGTAGGAGCTCCATCTCGCATGAACCATATGTTGTGTCGTACTTGTAAAGGCACATGTTCTAGCAGCACAGGTAGAGTATCCCGTATGAAATCATGATAACGTGCTCCACTGAGCGTTGGTGGACATGGAAATTAAGCGTTTCCGGACACATGTCCACATAACATCTTTTCTTTATTTGTGTGTGAGGAATGTTTCCTGAAAGTTTGGCCGTACCTTTTTGTAACACCCTGTATATTGAAGAAGGAAAGAAGGAAATAAAAGGAAGGTTCAGGAATTGAAGTAAAATTCTGGGTATCATTGGTAAGATTCACTGAAGACATTGGTATCCCCAGTGAAAGTGAAGGAGAACTGCACGATCTGTTGAACGGAATGAACAGTCTAATGTGTACAGAATGTGGATTGAGAGTAAACTGAAGAAAGACTAAAGCAATGAGGGGCAGAAGAAATGAGGTTAGTGACAAACTTAACGTCAAAAATGGGACCCGGAAAGAAGATGAAATGAAGGAATTCTATGTTGGGAGCAAAATAAAACATGACGGACGAGAGCATCCCTGGCCAAAAGAAGTCTACTAGTTGCAAACATCGCCTAATATGAGAAAGCATTTTCTGAGAACGTACTGATAAGAAATGAGGAGGTTCTCTGCATAGCAGAGGAACATCTGGAAAACATTGACGAGAAGGAGGGGCTGGATGATAGTACATGTGTGGAGAAATCAAGACATAACTTCCGTGGTATTTGAGGGAGCTGTAAAGGATAAAAATTGTAGGGCAAAGTAGACTGAAACATATAGAACAAATAATAGAAAATATGGGGATCATGCGCTACTCTGACGTGAATAGGTTGGCACAGGAAAGAAATTTATGGTAGGCCGCATCAAACTAGTCAGAGGACTGAGGCAAAAAAAAAAAAAAAAAAAAAAAACTGCAGCATTCACTCAACGAATACTCGACAGCTACACGATTTGCACTTAATTAACAACAAGTTTTGAAGACCGAGAGACATTCGACTTTTAACTGACGCGTCACTGAAGAAAGCGTGATCGGTCGCTACAGACCTCACAGACGTAAACACAGCACAGAACGAATTATCCTTGTATGAACAACGATGAGGGAAAGGCTTTAAGTGTAAACGGGTGACTCGGTTAGAATTGTGTTGCACTTTCTCTTAGTTAGGCACATTTTCACGAAGTCGCTTTATTCTTTCTTAATAACATGATTCAAACGTGTAACCAATCGCATCTTTCGAGAACAGCTTCGTGGATTCATTGCCAAGGCGCACAAAAAACGATGTTTAAATCTGTGCCACAAAGACCTGTGTTAACTTCATTCATTTCGTATTCCGGGAAACACCGCATGTTTGTACGCATTTGCGCAGGTCTTGTCGCCTGTGCCTTACCTTTACTGGTGTACTCAGTCGACGACGTATGTGGCAAGAGAAAATTTTGATTATGCAAGTCCGTCAGCGATGCTGCAAATTATGCGCAAGCATCACCAGCAATTTTCTTTCGAAACCGCGTGAAGCATAGTGCACTGAAGTACACGGGAAAGCATCGCACGAAACGGCGTCAGAAAACACGCGCTTGCTGTCAAATTCAAAATACAGAGGGTGGGCAAAAGAAAGCTTGCCCGGGAAGTATTTATGAGACTCACGCAGAACTGACCGTTGTTAATGAGCTTGAGGACAGCCCATGACAGAAAGTGCTTGAAATGGTGATTTAGAAGCACAAATTTGTAGCTGTTACAGGTATGCGTGTGTTGTTACGTTTGAGCGACCAGTTTAATGTAACACAACATGATGTTCACGATAAAACAACGCATGATAGTTGTCGAGAATTATGCAAAGCGCAATTCGTGAAAAATTGCATGGAACTATTTGCGCAAGAGTTTAAGACTGGAAGTGTTTTGGTAAAGTTTTCAATGCAGTTTGGTAAATGGATTGCAGCGCTGCATAGATGTCAACAGTGGCCGTTTCCACCATCTTCTGTGATGTTCAATAACAATGGTCAATCCCGAGTCAGTCTTGTTGTGAAGTAACTTCTTCCTGCGGTTACACTCGCGTATATGTTCACACACATCCTCCTGCTTTTCCCCTATCAATCTCTCTGTCCACCTCATCCTCCCACCTCCAACTGTCCGTCTTCTCCGCCCCATACCTCTGACCAAATCTTCGTCCTCTCCCTCCATCCATATCCTCCACCTCTCCCTATCCACCTCCTCCTGCTTCCTCAGTCCCTCCCCATCTCCTTCTCCTCCTCCCTCACTGTCCATCTCCTTGTGCCCCAACTTTCTTTCTGTCTCCTCCCACCCCTATCTTACTATCCATCTCTTCCTGTCCCCCCACTCCCAATCCCCTCCTCCTAATCTCTCCCTATCCATCTCCTGTCCACCTCTCACTATCATCTCCAGCATCAATCTATCCATCTCCTATTGTAAGCTCAGCCTATCCATCTTGTCATTCACATCTAAATATCCATCTTCTCCTCCACCTTCCTCTCCCATCTCTACCTGTCCATAATCTCTTGCCCCCAACTTCCCCTACCCATCCCCTCCTGCCCCTTCTACCGGGTGCTATGAAAAGCAGGCCAATAAAGCAAGATGATACTGCTCTGAAAGAACACACTTTCGTGTGGAGCCACTTACACGTTTAGGGAAGGAAAACTTATTCTTACCCCTGACATGTATGCTGCCCTGCAGAGCACTTTGATTTGGCAGGACGATAATATTACCACACATCATGCCTGTCATGCAGCACAGCCTATTTGCCAGGGATTGGAAAAACATATTTTTGCCCTATCTGCACTGCTATTGGAATTATGAAATTATAAACCCCACAGTGCTGATAGTCATGTTGCCTGGTGTTTCTGTTCCAAATTTGGTTGACATCCATCACAGGGTTTGGGAGGAGATTCCAAAAACACACACATGCACTCTGCTTTACATATATATATCAGCAATAAATACCAAGACTACTAAAGGCATAATTCATTTGCAACGATTGCCATAGGTGGCCTCTTAGGGCAAAGAACAGAAGACAAATTACTGGTACTCCTAAGCAATCATAACCAATTTATTTAAATTCATCTCCCTAGTATCACAGACTAAGGTGATGAAGAGTAGTAGAAATAAGAGTAACGGCTTGCATAATATTAAATTTGGGAAAGACGCAGTAGCAGGAGTGATACAGTTCTACATAGACTGTAAGATTACTCAGGGTGGCCAATGAAGGAAGATATCAAACGTAGATTAGCACAAGTGAAGAGAGCTTTCTTCAGTAAAAATGCTGAACTAGTGTCAGATGATTATATGGCAGAGGAAATTGAACTGTTGAAAACGTGGAGAAAACGACGCTGGAACTATTTTAAATGTGGTGCTATTGAAGGACGTTAAAAATTAAGCAGACACAAACTACAAAATAAGTAAGTAGTGTTGAATGAACTGCAACAGGAACCCGAACAACAGGGGACTGACATACTAGGACACGTGTTACAACTCTGAAATGTTGCAGTTATAATGGCTAGTTACTAGCCGAAATCTAGATTTGCTTTAATAAAGTCTGAAAGGAAATGACGACTGATTGCAGTGCGCCATCATTTTGAAAGTCATATCCCAGTCGCTGAGAGCCGGCCGATGTGGCCGAGCGGTTCTAGGGGCGTCAGTCTGGAACCGCGCGACCGCTACGGTCGCAGGTTCGAATCCTGCCTTGGGCATGGATGTGTGTGATGTCCGTAGTTAGGTTTAAGTAGTTCTAAGTTCTCGGGGACTGATGAGCTCAGATGTTAAGTCCCATAGTGCTCAGAGAGCCAGTCGCTGAGCACATTGTGCATTCCTAAAGGAAGGTAACTTGGTAAGTACTACAAAGAACAACTATGGAAGGATTCTACAGAAGGCTCATACCTGAAGAAGGAAATGGTTAGTGGGCAATTGGTATGGTATCCAGGAACATTTAATAGTAATAGCACAGTAGTAGTATTTAGTAGTTTTATTTAACGGTGGATTACTTTGACAAGGATATTGGACATGTTATGGTACTGCAGTTGAAGAACAAGGAAAAAACCTAATTCATATACAAATGAAAAACATATCAAACAAGTATTGTTTAGCTACCACGGAGACATTAACTGGCAT
Source organism: Schistocerca cancellata (assembly GCF_023864275.1). NCBI lineage: Eukaryota > Metazoa > Arthropoda > Insecta > Orthoptera > Acrididae > Schistocerca > Schistocerca cancellata. Next base: position 302,497,322 of record NC_064634.1, read on the forward strand.
AAATTATTTAGATACAAAACGCACTACATCCTTTTTAAATAGCATCCTAAATTTTTATTCGGTAATCCACTTCCTTTCCTCAAGACCTGATTACAAACGTATCACAGTGTACCACTCACGTAAACATCAGGTAATAAAACAATAGCCGCGCGTTGTGAGGCTCCTTGTCACGGTCCGCGCGACTCGCCCAGTCCGAGGTTCGAGTCCTCCCTCGGGCGTGGGTTTGTATGTCGTCCTTAGCGTAAGTTAGGTTAAATTAGCTTAATCCGTGTGTAAGCTTAGGGACCGATGACCTCAGCAGTTTGGTCCCATAAGACCTTAACAAAAATTTCCAAATTTCCAATAAAACAAATTTGAAGCAATAGAGATTTGGATATGCCGAACAGCCACGAAAATATCGTGGGCTGCAAGAATTTCTAATGAACAAACAGAAAAATAAATTAAAGAGGAAAGGATATTGATGATCATGATACAGATAAGAAAAACATTCCTTGTCCTAATGTATTCCCAGTGGCCTTTAACAAACGTTTTATGTAGTTATTTCTTCCAACACGACGCCTATTTCCGGAATCTATTTCACAGTGTAGTGTACGATTATGTGAAACTTCCTGACAAATCTGTGCGTAAGAACGTGGCATGAACTACACAGAACCTTTCTGGACGTCTAGTCTCTCTAGTGCACACACAGCCGAAGTGGTTAAGGTGACCGCTCGTGATAAGCGCGCAGTCCGGATCCGGGAACAGTACATCTATATCCAACACAGCTGATGCTTAAATATTTGCAGTCAGCGAATTATTTTTTCAAATTGAAATTGAAAGTGTTGTCCACAGTGAAAGTTGGGAATGTGAACATCTGCAAGGCACTGATCGCGAAGAAATCGTGATTTATGGAATTAAGTAGTTCATCCACATGACAAGAATTGGTTTTGTTAACTTATATATTGTCTGAATAAAATTTACATGACAAAACAAGATTAAGAACATATAGATAGGTAGCATAACAGGCCTCTGTTTTTGCTTCACATAACTAGGGATTTCGTGCTACAGGCTATTTGTTTAGAATGACTGAGGTTCTTTATCTAAAGAGCTATAAAAAACTAATTTTCTTAATATATTGTCAAGCACACTCGTTTCAAAATTGCATACATAAGTTAATCTCTGCCTTCAGTTTCGAACTCGGACAAATTCTAACATGCGTAACAGTACAGTACAACTCCTAAATATATTCACAAGTTTCAGCTTTGATATTCAATCTGTAGCAAGATAAAACTGAAATTTACTTTTTAATGGATCATAAGAATTACCCAAAAAATATTTAGAACTCTATACTTTAGTTTTTGGCCTCGCCTGTAAGAAAAGTGAGAAGCGGAGTTGTCCATCTTTGAAGAGCTTCTCAGATCGTTCAATCAACACAATTTTCGTATGGAAACCGCAAATAATCGTAGGGGAGGGCGTGCGTGAATAGGATTAGCGGTAACATCAGGTGGTTCGAGCTCATGTTAAGAAATATGTGTACGACACACAAGACAAACAGAAGCTGGGAAAAAAAGCGCAATTTCCTACGTAGCTGCCTTGCTGACGTAAGCGCACTCCGAACACAATTGGTAACGCTTTCAAAGTGCAGTTTTGTGGCCTTGTGTGACAGCTTCGTAAGTCTTGAGCGTTAAGTAAGAAAGTGAAGTGGACATTAACACGAAACTTGCTTTGAACAACAGAACTTTACTATGCACGGTTCTGTTTCCTCTGCTAACAGCTACCCTTTGAACTGACCACCAAGTCGTTTCACAGGAGACATAATTTAGTGTAAATTTACATATTGGAAAGGGGGGCAGTGAATTTCGATACTGAAACGGAGGGAGAGGGGGCGGGGGGGTCAGTCGGAGATAGAACCCTACAGCATTTACTAGCAGAACCACTAACTCCACAAAAATCCACAACAGTGAAAAATCTTCAGACTGTGAGTATTTGATATAATAACAAATACCCACTGGAAGAGAAATAGTTTTTTTATCTCAATGAGTACCAAGTTCTTGCGGTACAGCATTCTGATACGGTTGAGTATCGCGACACTATGAACATTTCCATACTTTGTCTTAGTACACGGATGGTAGTGCCATTTACACATGAAAATAATCATTCGGTAAATGTGCAAAAATCATGACCTTACTGCAGGAAACTGGTCGTTTATTTACGTCCTAGACTGAGTATGAACCACTACGTAGATTTTAACAATATTATGAGAAGGAAAGTTGCTATTCACCATATAGCAGAGGTGCTGAATCGCAGATAAGCACAACAAAAAGACTTTCATACTTGGCCAAACAAAAAGACTTTCATACTTGGCCAATGGCCTTCGTCAACAATAGACACACATAAGCGCGCGCGCGCGCACACACACACACACACACACACACACACACACACACACACACATACACACTCACTCACTCACTCACGCAAACGCAACTCTCACACACGACTGCAGTCAATAATTCAAATAATGAGGAAATTATGGCATTACATTTCTGCATATTGTAATAAAATTTATTTTTCGCAGATCGGAAGTTTGCTATTGATAGCAAAACCAAATTTAAAACTGCGACTAGCCGAGCAACCATAGGCGACCGCACGAGGGGCAGGGGGGAGGGCGCAATGACGGCGGCAAGAGGGGCACGCATTTCTGGCAGTGAATGTTGTCACCCCAGCAAACGTAGATTTAACGTTGCTGGGCGCAGTGGGAAGCACTACGACTTAAGCAATCACTACACATCTGGTTTTTTTACTGTCACACTGTTCACGGGAAATTACGCGCTAGAAGAGAGGAAAATAACTGAATTTTCAAGATCTGGGAGACTACCTCGTCAGGAATTAGGGACTGCTTAAACTGTATAGCTTTGGGCGGAGCATCACATGCAGTCATAGAGCTTCGAATTCTTCAGTCCATGGCCGCACAGTAACGTGACAAACTAGACACACATAAGCCCGCCCGGTTGGCCGTGCGGTCTAACGCACGGCTTTCCGGGCGGGAAGGAGCGCCTGGTCCCCGGCACGAATCCGCCCGGCGGATTTGTGTCGAGGTCCGGTGAGCCGGCCAGTCTGTGGATGGTTTTTAGGCGGTTTTCCATCTGCCTCGGCAAATGCGGGCTGGTTTCCCTTATTCCGCCTCAGTTACACTATGTCGGCGATTGCTGCGCAAACAAGTTCTCCACGTACGCGTACACCACCATTACTCTACCACGCAAACATAGGGGTTACACTCGTCTGGTGTGAAACGTTCCCTGGGGCGTCCACCGGGGGCCGAACCGCACAACCCTGGGTTCGGTGGGGGGCGGCGAAGTGGTGAAGTGGACTGCGGTAGTCGTCGTAGGGCTGCGGACCACTGCGGCTGCGGCGGGGACGGAGCCTCTCCGTCGTTTCTAGGTTCCCGGTCAACATAACATAACATACTTTCTTTAGTCCAACTCTGCTGAAAGTCGGGTCAGCTGGTCAATTCGAGGCTGGTTCTCAGAGGTTTCCCGCGTTCGTTTATTCTTATACTGGCCTAGGGTTACGTTTTCGCCAAGCATCCCAAAACATGTAGCTTTCAGTTTTAGTTATACTAGTCAACAAAAAATTTAAAAAGCTTGAAAATAACGTAATAATCCGTTAAGATGTTAAGTTTTGTAAGCACACAAAGTATTGTAACTGGCATAAAATTTGTATAAGCCAAGTGACTTTTGGTAATTTTTGTTTACAGCGGACAGGATTAACTTAAAATGCAAGTATTTTAGGTTAGCCTTTACCGCGACTGTTATTGATGTCGAATGAAACAGCACGTTTACTGTAACCAGACACTGTGTAATTTATTTCCACAACGCGTTTCAAAGCTTTTAACCTCCACCACGAGCTGTATTTAAGCGTATTAATATGACTTGTGCGTTGTGTTGTTGCGGATGCCTCTGCGGGCAGTGAATTTATTACAAGAGTCGTGTAGGACTTACACGTATTAATAGAAGGGAACGTTACGTACACTACGATTTGGGTCTGGAAGTTGTTCACGGAAGCATACATCTCTGTGTGTTCAAGTTAATTATAAATTAATACCACTTTCACTGGTCAGCAAATGACAAGCTGCCTATCACAGACAAGCTCAGCATGCTGAACCGTTTATACGTACCCACGCAACGGTCGGTTCGTGACGTCATCAAACCGCTGCCTAATTGACGGCAGTCCCAAAGTCGGCGTGACACCGCGATCTTACCTAGCCGTCTGATGACGTCACGAACCTCACGTGCGTGGATACGTACTTACTGAGTTTATTTGAGATAGTAACTGCTTTCTGAGTTGTTAAAGCCGTTGACGATTTCTCCAGTACTGGAAGACGAAACACTAGGCAGAGAAACATGCCTTCGAATACGACCTAATGCCTGTAGAACAAACATTACCAAGGAAACATCGCAGCTTGTCCACGAATATGAAACGAGAGCGTGCCAGGGCGGAACAATAGACCGCGAAAATTCACACAAGGGAACTCAAGTGTCGCGCAATTTGCTGTCTGTACAGCGTGATTTCCTATTACAGACTTATAGTGGTTGTAGAGGATACTTAGTAGATGAAGTTTTGGTAAGGAACCCATATCAGGAAATTTATTGTTTGTATGTAAAATCAGTTTGACGATCGGATCACCTGTAAATCTCTTCGCTTCACGGTCCACATATGGCGGAAACAGTGAGCTTCTGACCTGTGGGCTGTAGAAACACGTAACGTAGGCGATGTGTCGAATACTTGTCCTTGGGTTCTCTCCTACGTGACGGACGTCCTATTCAAAGTCGAGAGTGCAGCACTACCGTGGAGCACCAAAGCCGACCCTCCTACATCTACATCTACAAAGATACTCCGCAAATCACGCTTAAGTTCCTGGTAGAGCGCTCATCGAACTACCTTCACAGTAATTCTCTATTACTCCAATCTCGAACAACGCGCGAAACAAAACAAAAAACAAAAACAGAACGAACACCTACATTTTCCCGCGCGATCTCTGGATTCCTTTATTTTGTTACGACGATCGTTTTTCCCTATGTAGGTCGTCGTCAACAAAATGTTTTCACATGCGAAGGAGGATGTTGGTGAATGAAACTCCGTGACAAGATTCCACCTTTGTTTTAATCATGTGCACCCTAAATCCTGTATCATGTCAGAGACTCTCTCTGCTCTATTTCGCAGTAATACAAAACGTGTTGTTCTTCCTTGAAGTTTCTCGATGTACTCCGTTAATCCTATCTGGTAAGGATCTCGGATCATGCAACAGTACTCTCAAAGATGACGGACAAGCGTAGTGTAGGCAGTCTCTTTAGTAGATCTGTTACTTCTTAAAAGTGTTCTGCCAAAAAAACCCGTTCTTTGGTTTGCCTTCCCCAGACATTTTCTGTGGGTTCTGTCCAATTTATGCAGTTTGTAATTGTAATTCCTAGGTATTTAATTGCAATTCACGGTCTTTAGATTTGACTGATTTATCGTGTAACTGAAGTATAAAGGATTCCTTTTAGCACTCGCGTGGATGACCTCACACTTTTCATTATTTAGGGTCAGTTACCACTTTTCGTACCATACAGTTATCTTTTTTAAGTCGTTTTGCAATTTGATCTTCTAATGACTTTACTAGACTAAACGACAGCATCATCTGCAAACAATCTAAGATGGCTGCTAAAATTGTCTCCTAAGTTGTTTATACTCATAAGGAATACCCGAGTGCCTATTAATACTACCTTGGGGAGCGCCAGATATTACTTCTGTTTTACTCGATGACCTCTCGTGAGCTACGACGAACTGAGGCCTCTCTGACAGGAAATCACGAATCCAATCATATAACTAAGACGATTTCCATAAGCACGCAATTTGATTACAAGCCGCTTGTCAGATATCAATTTGAAATCCCTTGTCAATAGCACTCAACACTGCGTGTGAGTAAAGAGCTAGTTGTGTTTCATAATAACGATGTATTCTAAATCCGTATTGACTGTGTCAATAGACCGTTCTCTTCGAGATAAGTCATAATGTTCGAACACAATATATGTGCTAAAATCCAGCTACATATCGACGTCAACGATATGGGCCTGTAATTTAGTGGATTATTCCTATTGCCTTTCTTGAATACTGGTGTGACCTGTGGAACTTTCTAGTTTTCGTGTACGGACTTTTGGTCGAGCGAGCGGCTGTATATGATTGTTAAGTTTGGAGCTATTCCATCAGAATACTCGGAAAGGAAACTAATTGGTATAGAATATGTAGCGGAAGACTTGCTTTTATTATGTGATTTAAGTTTCATCACTACTCAGAGGAAATCTGCTTCTAAGTTACTCATTTTGGCAGCTGTTCTTGATTCGAATTCTGGAATATTTTCTTCGTCTTCTTTAGTGTAGGAATTTCGTACGGCCGTGTTTAGTAACTCTGCTTTGCCAGCACTGTCATCGATAGTACAGGTTGACAGGTTACTGAATTACATGAAATAAAACCATCATAACTTCTGAACGGTTTGCGTTAGGACGTTCAAACTGCACGGTTGACCGCGTGGCATGATGGGAATTTGTATGGTTTGGTTTAGCGACCAAGCCCACTTGTATTTGGATGAGTTCGTCAATAAGCAAAATTGGCGCAATTGGGGGACTGAGAATACGCATTTCGCTATCGAGAAGTCTCTTCAACCTCAGCGGGTGACTGTGTTAGCGCAGTTTCCGGTCACGGAAATCGGTGCTATATTCCTTGATGACACGGTGACTACCGAACGGTACGTGAATGTTTTGGAAGATGATTTCATCCCCATTATTCAAAGTTACCCTGATTTCGACAAGATGTGGTTCATGCAAGACGGAGCTCGACCCCATTGAAGCAGAAGAGTGTCTGATGCCTTGGAGGAGCACTTTGGGGACCGCATTCTGGCTCTGGGGTACCAAGAGGCCACTGGCATGGGCCTCGATTGGCCACCATATTCTCCGGATCCAAACGGACGTAACTCCTTCTTGTGGGGCTATATTAAAGAAAAGGTGTACAGCAATAACCCCAAAACCGTTGCTGAGCAGAAAACAGCCATTCAGGAGGTCATGGGCAGCATCGATTTTCCGACGCTTCAGCGGGTCAATGCAGAATTTCGCATTTCATATGCCTCACATCATCGCCATTGATGGGAGGCATATCGAACATATAATAATCTACATCCGAATAGTAGTGACGTTTACATGTTGAATGAAGTGTGTGCACGCCTTAGTTTTAAACTAATTTCCGCTTTTACATATAGTTCAATAACTGTTACACTGTATTTCCATTTCTACTACCGAGCGAGGTGGCACAGTGGTTAGACACTAGACTCGCATTCGGGAGGATGACGGTTCAATCCCGCGTCCGGCCATCCTGATTTAGGTTTTCCGTGATTTCCCTAAATCGCTCCACGCAAATGCCGGGATGGTTCCTTTGAAAGGGCACGGCCGACTTCCTACCCAATCCTTCCCTAATCCGATGAGACCGATGACCTCGCTGTCTGGTCTCGTTCCCCAAACAACTCAACTCCATTTCTACTGCGCAAAGAAGGCACTGATTGCGTCTTGCCACTAATGCTCTTCACATAGGACAACAATCGCTTTGAATTTTCTTCCAGGTTTCCAGACAAAGTTTCGAACGTACCAGTTTCTCGAAGCCGTTGTTGTAGTCGGACTAAGGTGTTCGTGACGTCATAATCACAGAGGGACTTACGAGGGCGCCCTTTTCTGAACGTGAATCGATCTTCCAACTGATTTATGTCCAATTGGTACACTTCTGGTCATGGATTACTTGTAAGAACTTAATCTACTATGTCCCCTCTACAGCCCCTAGAACTTGTAATAAGAATTTTGAATCGCCCTGTACACTCCTGCATTGTTGACTCTTCAACAATTTCTTCTTACCATGTTGATACTAATGAATACGCTCCCTTTTACTGTATTTTGATTACAGAGATTAAGCCATACATCTTCTAAAACTTACGAGAAACCTGACCCTTCCATGTTAGAAGGACTGTATGTATATTACAGCCTTTCTCTTTGTTATGGAGCTATTTTCGCAGAAGGAAAAAGTTTGATGCAACAGGCCGAATAAATCGTTATTACTCTGTAAGTAGCCACTGGAAACCACACGTTCCTTATACTAAAATAATCCGAAAGTATCCATGAACGACCTCTAAAATTTTGTTGATGTGGTTCGGGTCCACCATTTAGAATGCGACAGGTCGCGTCCTTGGTAATTTAACATTGCAGCTCCCAGACAATAAATCACAAGATCCGAGGTTCGGTTCGATCCCCAGGAAGTCCAAGAACTTTTTTCTGTCGTTTATAACCTGCGGCAATGATTTGTGAATGAAAAGTGCCGAGCCGTATTGTAGATTGGAGTCCACGCTAAATTGCAGGCCTCTCTGTAACTGTCTTGCCAAGTTAGTTGGTAGGCCGGTCGAAGAAATGGAATACAACACCTCCTAGACGTTGATCTAGGTGAGGGATTATGTGGGTTATGACGACCCTCACTATAAAACAAAAAACAAAACAAAAATACTTACTCGATTTCCTAAACCTTAGATAACTTCCAGAGAATAAGTTAGCATACTAGCCTTCCGTGCTTCTAAAATGACAAGAAAATAGGGGAAATTACAAGCTCTTTTTAGCACAGAATATCTTTTATTTACTTGCCTGTGGATTTGCGGCTTGGTAGCCGGGAGGAAACATTCCAATCAGGAGGCATTGAGAAACTATGGGAAGTTGGCTAATACAAGACAGTAAGAAAAATACCCTCCACTGATGAAGACACAACCAAGACTTGCTTTCAAGAGCGTGGGCGGAAAGAAACTGCGTTCTCCCCATATCTACACTGCGTAGTCATAGCTGCAGGCCTGTGTTCACAATCTTAGTGCTACATGAAATACACATAATGGTGCGTCCGCACTTCGATATTAAATCGAGTAAATTAAGAATTTTTTCTTGAAAAATAATCCTTAAATTATGTGGATGACAAATGTACGTCTCAACCTTTCGTATAAATACTTTTTAAGGCATCTATGTTACAATTAAAGTGCAGCTAGTCACAAAGTCCAGTGTGGGCTCTAGTTACCGAATGGTAGCGAATGTAATGCGTTAATGTGCGACCGATTTACACTGGAAAAAAATTAGTTCTAATTTTGGCCACCAGGTGCAAATCTGGCGATGTGAATGTGAGAAAGACGCATAAATATATTTCGCCATATAATGGATTACGAACAAGACATCGGCACAAAATGTCGAAGAAGTGAGAAAGACATACTGCCGCTTTTATTACGAGTTTTAACCACCGCTTACACAACTTGTTCAACATAAGCACGTCGACGAGATTCTGTGCAGTGCCAGATTTGCATCTGGTGGCCAAAACTGGAACTAAATCCGTTCCGCATTAACGTATTAGCGTCTCTACCAAGTTTCGCTGCCATACGATAATTACAGCACACGCTGGACCTGCGTGAGTTGCTGCACTTTAATTATAACCAGCCAGTATTTCTCTGAACTGCAGTTTCTTGGAGTTGTGCTGAAGCAATGTACTAAGCACTGCTGTAATGAAATTACAATAATTATTAAAGTCCTACGCTTCGTATTCGCGCGAGAGGGAAAGAGGTGCCAGCAACAACCGTGATCACCTATTCCAGCCCTTCACCCTCAAGACCGAACCCTAGATTCACGGGTAGCTGTCGTTGGGGTCTATAACAAAACTTGCCTGAAAATTAGTAACCTCAAAGAAGTGGGAGAGAGGAGAAGCAGAGAGCGTATTATATAGTTTATCTACATGTTCGTCATATGCACCAAAATACTCGTTGGAGACTTGCCCATAACGTAATACAGAAATACTGAATTTACACGAAGTTCTAGCTGTTATAAAGAAAAGTGCGTTAAATATGGCCAGATTCGTTAAGGTAAAGAAACATCAGGCGACGTCACATATCACTTTGTTACGACAGTTTTTGTTTCGCATTCATTCACATCCTTTAACTTCGCCCGTTCACAACCAGGCATATCTGACATATCAGGAGAATTGAAAAACAATGCGGGTGTCTTTGGAGACATAACTCATTTCTTTCCAAAAACTGAAAAGGTATTCTGATGCCGTAGAATTATGCTACTCACTTCATCCTTGCAAAAAATGAGAAACTAAAAAAATAATTTATTAAGAAAGTTCTAGGTGCCGAATCAGCGGACTGAATTGCAGTTGGAAGTTGTAATACGAAAGATTTTCTTTGAAGAGCCATTTACACTCATGCACGACGTTGTATTTGTGATGACAGAAATACACCAGTAGTGTTTTAACTAGTAGAACTGTAGTCATCAAAAACCATTACTCGTACCTTTTAAATGTTTGCAAGAGAATAACAAAATTAAATTCTGGAAAATATCCTTCAGTACTGACATCTCTTTCTTACACGACTCCATTCTTGAGATCAGATGTTGCAAAGTTTGTTGTGTTTTGCAACTGAAAAAACGTGGTTCATCTGACAGAGGAACTACAGGATGGCATACATCAGCAACGGTCTTTCCTCTTTTGAATACACTTGGAATTTTTTTCATTGTTCTGCTTCAGAGTAAGAATTTTAATAGCTATTTGAGATGGATGAGTATGTGATACTTTGATCTTACAGCTTTTACCTTTTTCGCTGTGTTTGAAACCCAAATTATTTCGCTCCATTACATGTAAGTTTTATTTGTACAAACAAAAGCTTATCTATACTCGACTTACCACACAAACCTTACATCAATTAAATGAAGGCGACCTTAACACATGCTACTTAGAACTCCAGAGGTGAGCAAAGACCACAGTCATAATAAACAATGTTTGATTTGGCACTTCGAACGAGTCTAGGAACAAACAGCAGGGTACCGAGAACACAGCAGCAAGGAAAAAGCGTTTCGTGAAAAATGGCACTTACCAAGATATGCCTCAGCAATAGACACCGCGCGAAAATTTGAACCATAATTCCGATAGTAATGTACGCTAAAGGTCACTTTGTTGCGATTCACAAATGCAGTGTTCAAGTGTCATTAAAGGGGCGTAACGCTATTTACTCATTAAAGTCATTGTTGTGCGTACTTTCTTTGGATTTTAAAGCTGCCACTTTAATGTGAAGTACATTTGAGGAGATGCGTTATTCTTCAGCGCGAACGACATGATTAAATTGTACATCGAAAATCATTACTTTGTTTCATAATAATTCTTCAGTTACTCAGGTTTTTTATTCATTTTGATTCGTATACACACGGTGTCCCAAGGAACGATCATTAGAAACAAAAAAAAATCCAGTAAACATGTGCTCTAAAATACGTACGTTAAAAGCTATGAGCACAACTTCGTCTTTGATAATGTGAAGTAAATGTTTTCTACTGCGAGTTCTTTGTTGTACACATTCTGAGATGTGGTAGTATGGACCAAACAACAACAATGTCCAGTACACATGGCATATAGAATTCATACTTTAAGAACTACGAGCACTTGTTCAGTAGAAGAGATCTGTTACACAGTATCTAAGATGAAGAAGTGCGTACAGTTCTTAAGGTATGTATTTCAGACACTATTTTGCTTCGAATGATCATTCCTGACATAGCCTTGAGTATGCACCGTTTCTTCGGAGCACTTTATATCGCTGCAGAATCTTAATATGACAACAAAATAATACTGAATATAAATGTACGTGAGTTTCATATATTACGTCCTCATACACTGAAACGCCAAAGAAAATGGTATAGGCATGCATATTCAAATACAGAGATATGTACACCGGCAGAATACGGCGATGCGGTCAGCGACGCCTATATAAGACAACAAGTGTCTGGCGCAGTTGTTAGATCTGTTATTGCTGCTACACTGGCAGGATAAGAAGACTTAAGAGAGTTTGAACGTGGTGTTAAAGTCGGCGCACAAGCGGTGGGACACAGCATCTCCGAGGTAGCGATGAAATGGGGATTTTCCCGTACGACTATTTCACGTGTGTACCCTGAGTATCAGGAAGCCGGTAAAACACCAAATCTCCGACATCGCTGCGGCCGGAAAAAGATCCTGCAAGAACGAGACCAACGACGAGTAAAGAGAATCATTTAACTTGACAGTAGTGCAATCCTTCCGCAAATTGCTGCAAATTTCAACTCTGGGTCATCAACAAGTGTCAGCGTGCGGACCATTCAACGAAACATCATCGATGAGCTTTCGGAGTCGAAGGCGCACTCGTGTACCCATGATGACTGCACGACACAAAGCTTTACGCCTCGCCTGGGCCCGTCAACTCCGACATTGCACTGTTGATGACTGGAAACATGTTGGCTGGTCGGACGAACCTCGTTTCTAATTGTATCGAGCGGATGGACGTGTACGGGTATGGAGACAACCTCATGAATCCATGGGCTCTACATGTCAGCAGGGGACTATTCAAGCTGGTAGAGGCTCTGTAATGGTGTGGGACGTGTGCAGTTGGGGTGGTGTCGGACCCCTGATACGTCTAGATGCGACTCTGACAGGTGATATGTATGTAAGCATCCTGTCTGATCAGTTGCATCAGTTCGTGTCCATTGTGCATTCTGACGGACTTGGGCAATTCCAACAGGACAGTCCAACACCCAACACGTCCAGAATTGCTACAGAGTGGCTCCAGGATTTTAAACACTTCCGCTGGTCACTAAACTCCCCAGACATGAACATTATTGAGCATTTCTGGGGTGCCTTGCAATGTGCTGTTCAGAAGAGATCTCCACCCCCTCGTACTCTTACGAATTTATGGTGTCAATTCCCCCCAGCACTACGTCAGACATTAGTCGAGTCCATGCCATGTCCTGTTGCGGCACCTGTGCGTTTTCGCGGGGGCCCCGCACGAATTTAATAGGTGTTCCAATTTATTTGGCTCTTCAGTGTATTATTTACCATTTTTCACTTAGAATAACATATCCTCTAGAACAAGATTTCAAAACGTGTTGGGCAAGCATGTCCACCTCCTATTACCCCGCCTTAAGCATCCCGCGTATGGGAGGGGGCTCTGTACAGTACTTCGCGCTGGGGCTTTGGTGTACGTTCAGAAGGCCGTAACTACATACTATCGCAGTGAGGGGAAAAATTTTCGAGCTGTATTGATTGCTGAGCCTAATACCTTACACGTGTGCGTTTTTGGGTTCTGTGCCTCAATCCTTGTAGTATCGCTTTGTTGTCCCTGTGTCTGTCCGACTATTAGGAAGTATTTTTCTCTGGAACGAATAAACGTAATGAGTTCAAAATTTATGTCACGTATTAAGGTCTACGTACCCTTGGCAGTGTAAAAATTTTAACTTTCTGAGTTAATCCAGTCAACAGATACGTGCATGTATGTCAGGTATTTTCATACTCCCTAAACCAGTGATCAAAATCTATAGGGACCTAAAATAATGAAATTTATAAAAACGCACTGTTTCACACTACAAGTAAAAGAAAAAAATCGAAAATTGTTTATTTTTTAATTATATAACCCGAAAAGAATGATTATCATTTTTATCCATTTGTCTGTCCGCCTGTTCAGACCCTTTTTTCTCTGCAACAGGTTGGCGTGTGAAATTCAGATTTATGTCATATTCTAAGGTCTAGAGCCCGTTGGAGAGTAACAGTTTAAAACCTCTAAGTAATTTCTGTCAAAAGTTCGGTCAATTATGTCACATATTTTGAAATTCACGAAGCTGCTCATCAAAATCTATAGGATACTTCCCGTTAACGTACAATCATAAAATTAGGCGAGAAGCAAGGTTTCAAAGTACAAGTAAGTGTACAAAAGTCTGAGAATTGTTAAATTGTAATTACGTCACACAAAAAATTACATTTTGTCATTATAATATACATTGTATCCATCGCCCGTGAGAAGCGTAATTGACCAATATTACTGCGTGGAAACACAAAATGTAAGTTGTAGTCAAGCCTTAGTAAGTAAATCAATAATATTTTATTGCATCTTCTGCATCTACATATGTACCAGCGGCCTTGAGGCAGCGTAACACCGGTCCCCTTCAGATCACCGCAGTTGAGCGCTGTCGGGTTTGGCTAGCATTTCCGCGTCTTCCGAGAGCTGTTCAAAATGGTTCAAATGGCTCTGAGCACTATGGGGCTTAACATCTGTGGTCATCAGTCCCCTAGAACTTAGAACTACTTAAACCTAACTAACCTAAGGACATCACACAACACCCAGTCATCACGAGGCAGAGAAAATCCCTGACCCCGTCGTGAATCGAACCCGAGAACCCGGGCGTGGGAAGCGAGAGCGCTACCGCACGACCACGAGCTGCGAGAGCTGTTGGCAAGTAGGGTGCACTCACCCCTTGTGAGGCCAATTGAGGAGCTACATGAGTGAGAAGTAGCGGCACCGGTCACGAAAACACAACGGCCGGGAGAGCGTTGTGATGACCACACGCACCTTCGTACACGGTGACGCCTAAGGGCTGTGGATGACACGGCGGCCGGTCGGTGACGTTCGGCCTTCAAGCCCTGTTCACCGAAGTCCCTTGCTCGCTTCTTTTTGCATGTCGAGCCTAGTCTGACAAACCACAGCAGACATTTTAATACGATCTTGGAATTCTCAGATCCGACATTTTGCAGTATCTCTATCGAAAACAAGCAAAAATCGTTGAGATTCTCGATTCCCAGGATATTTAACTTAAGCCCCTTTTTCACCATCGACTTTCTTGTCTCAATTAACCGCTCGGGACGAGTGAGTTTACTGCAGCGCTCCTGGCGTTTTATTCCTGTACTAAGTCGCGTCTTTTTCGAGTAGTCATTTTTGTTTACACGTCAGCGGCAAAAGTGCTTGTGTTGTGAGAGATGTCTGCTGGTGGTTTGACATCTGAACGGCGATAGTGAGATTATGAGGAGCTATCCTTCATTCACAAAAAATCGGAGTGTAGTAACAAAGTTTAGCAACAAGCAACGACAATAGAGTTTATTAATGGGGTTTGGGGATTATTTTTGGGGGAGGAGATCAGACAGCGAGGTCATCGGTCTCATCGGATTAGGGAAGGACTGAGAAGGAAGTCGGCCGCGCCCTTTCAAAGGAACTAGCCCGGCATTTGCCTGGATGGATTTAGGGAAATCACGGATCGTCGGACGCGGGATTGAACCGTCGTCCTCCCGAATGCGAGTCCAGTGTGCTAGCAACTGCGCCACCTCGCTCGGTAGTTTCTAAATGACAAAAGCAAAATGCATAATGGAATTTCTTGCCGAAGTTCATGTGGTTAATTCTTTACAATCCTGATAAGTGAAAGACTAGGAAATGTATCATTCAAACATTTCAGATTATATACATTTATTTTCTCGAGAAAATACACACATGCAAACGAAGCGAACAACACAACAAATAGCCCTTTTTGCTTTATCCTTTGCATTTGTTTTCTTGCTGAGTCCCAAATAACATCGGAAATTATTTTTCGTCAAATAATTCTGACTATTTTGACTGCTGAAATAATTTTCATTAGAACACCATTTATCAGTTTACCTTTTTGTTTACGCACACCACGAGCTTTCTCTCTGTAAAACGTAAATACCCTTTTGATTTCAGATATTTCAGCTCTTATAGGAGAACACTAGCAGGAAAGAGCGAGGTGGCGCAGTGGCTAGCACACTGGACTCGCATTCGGGAGGACGACGGTTCAATCCCTTGTCCGGCCATCCTGACTTAGGTTTTCCGTGATTTCCCGAAATCGCTCCAGGCAAATGCCGGGATGGTTCCTTCGAAAGGGCACGGCCGACTTCCTTTCCTAATCCGATGAGACCGATGACCTCGCTGTCTGGTCTCATCCCCCAAAAACAACCAACCTATTAGCAGGAAAAAAAATGCCAGAATCTTGTGCAGCTTTTCAATTTGTCGCGAAAACAAACCGAAGAACACAATAAAGATTAAAAAGACATAATAGCATAAAATCCATTTCTATAATAGGAGCGAGCTCGGCCAGAATAGGTTAATTTCCAGTATTGGCAGACGCCGCCATAGTCCCCCGTTTCTGCGCATGCTCGTGTCCAGCGTACTCGAAATTTTACAACTCCATACTCGGCACAGTTTATACACCGTTGACGTCATAAACACACCCGCGTGGTGATTGGTTGCTCGGGTGCTCGCAGGCACGAAAGGCGTACGCACTATGTATAGTCGATTCTGACTAGGAAGTCGCTCGAGTAAAACGGGCTTTAGACTTCGGGCTACAGTTCAGTCTCACCAGCGCCAAGATTTCAGCGAGAGGAGAGGGAGGGGGGGGGGGGGTGGAGAGGGCGGGATGGGGTGAGGGTTCACTACCACACTTTAACCAAGTGGCTGGCAGCAAGGGAAACGTGGAGACATGAAGTGACCGTTCGGTGGTAGAGCAACTGCGTCGTCCACAGATTCCTCCGAGCAGCCCCCGCGAGCGTGCAGGTCGCGCGTCGTGCGGGCGGCAGCGCCTGCCGGCACATAACCTGTTGAGCGGCTCACAGCTGGGCGAAAGCTGGCTGCTACGTGCGCCGCCGGCACACGGCTTGCGGCGGCACCTATCGGCGTTCCGCTGCACACGGTCGCCAATTCCGACCGCAGCGGCAGGGCGACGCGGAAGATGTTGACAAGCACAGTAACACTAAGCGCCTCTCATTAATATTTCGGTATCAGACGATTACCGAACCTACGCTATATTTTGCTAACGTCACAGTAACACCTGATTGAAATACTGTAAGATGGTTCGAAAACAAACGCGTATCTTCGCCAGCTAATCGCATGGAAAGGTCTCGATTCCTTTACGAGTAAGATGATACTGAACTGCCAGTTCCGGAATTTACCTGACAAGCAAAGCAACTTTCGCAAAACTTTTGGTCGGTATTCAACATATTTATACACTCCTGGAAATGGAAAAAACAACACATTGACACCGGTGTGTCAGACCCACCATACTTGCTCCGGACACTGCGAGAGGGCTGTACAAGCAATGATCACACGCACGGCACAGCGGACACACCAGAAACCGCGGTGTTGGCCGTCGAATGGCGCTAGCTGCGCAGCATTTGTGCACCGCCGCCGTCAGTGTCAGCCAGTTTGCCGTGGCATACGGAGCTCCATCGCAGTCTTTAACACTGGTAGCATGCCGCGACAGCGTGAACGTGAACCGTATGTGCAGTTGACGGACTTTGAGCGAGGGCGTATAGTGGGCATGCGGGAGGCCGGGTGGACGTACCGCCGAATTGCTCAACACGTGGGGCGTGAGGTCTCCACAGTACATCGATGTTGTCGCCAGTGGTCGGCGGAAGGTGCACGTGCCCGTCGACCTGGGACCGGACCGCAGCGACGCACGGATGCACGCCAAGACCGTAGGATCCTACGCAGTGCCGTAGGGGACCGCACCGCCACTTCCCAGCAAATTAGGGACACTGTTGCTCCTGGGGTATCGGCGAGGACCATTCGCAACCACCTCCATGAAGCTGGGCTACGGTCCCGCACACCGTTAGGCCGTCTTCCGCTCACGCCCCAACATCGTGCAGCCCGCCTCCAGTGGTGTCGCGACAGGCGTGAATGGAGGGACGAATGGAGACGTGTCGTCGTCAGCGATGAGAGTCGCTTCTGCCTTGGTGCCAATGATGGTCGTATGCGTGTTTGGCGCCGTGCAGGTGAGCGCCACAATCAGGACTGCATACGACCGAGGCACACAGGGCCAACACCTTTTATCATGGTGTGGGGAGCGATCTCCTACACTGGCCGTACACCACTGGTGATCGTCGAGGGGACACTGAATAGTGCACGGTACATCCAAACCGTCATCGAACCCATCGTTCTACCATTCCTAGACCGGCAAGGGAACTTGCTGTTCCAACAGGACATGTATCCCGTGCCACCCAACGTGCTCTAGAAGATGTAAGTCAACTACCCTGGCCAGCAAGATCTCCGGATCTGTCCCCCATTGAGCATGTTTGGGACTGGATGAAGCGTCGTCTCACGCGGTCTGCACGTCCAGCACGAACGCTGGTCCAACTGAGGCGCCAGGTGGAAATGGCATGGCAAGCCGTTCCACAGGACTACATCCAGCATCTCTACGATCGTCTCCATGGGAGAATAGCAGCCTGCATTGCTGCGAAAGGTGGAAATACACTGTACTAGTGCCGACATTGTGCATGCTCTGTTGCCTGTGTCTATGTGCCTGTGGTTCTGTCAGTGTGATCATGTGATGTATCTGACCCCAGGAATGTGTCAATAAAGTTTCCCCTTCCTGGGACAATGAATTCACGGTGTTCTTATTTCAATTTCCAGGAGTGTATTTTATTTCTGGAGAACAGTATTCCTGTCAAATGTACTGTGGCTTGTTCTGTGTGTGTGTTACAGCACCAGGTGGTCCAAAAGTAACAGCCATAAAATCACAGATAGTTTTCACAGAAATTTACTACGAGACATGAGGAGGAGATTAGTCTTTAATGTCCCGCGAACAATGAAGTCATCAGAGACGGAGCACAAGCTCGGATTAGTGAAAGATGGGGAAGGAAACAGCCCGTGCCTTTTCAGGCGTTTGCCAGAAGCAGTGTAGGAAAACTACGGAAACCCGAATCCAGATGGTGGGACGCAGGTATGAACAGTTGTCGTCCCGAATACGAGCCCACTGTGCTAACCAGTGCACCGAAAAATGGTTCAAATGGCTCTGAGCACTATGGGACTTAACATCTTAGGTCATCAGTCCCCTAGAACTTAGAACTACTTAAACCTAACTAACCTAAGGACATCACACACATCCATCCCGAGGAAGGAGTCGAACCTGCGACCGGACCCAGTGCACCACTTCGCCCGTTTATGGACGTGAGGAAATATATTGCCTGAACGATGACTATTGCAACGGCACGTACAGTTGCGTAGAACATCTGACGTCTTCGTGCAAGTCCACTTAACACTTTCGTCGAGCAAGAGAGGGGGATGGTAGCTGCCATTACCCTCCGCCCCTCCCCCCTAACTCTCCTCCTCTTTAAAAAAAATGAATAAAATAAAGGTTGCACCATAAGAACTCGCACATTACCCCGCCAGACTGATAGATGCATCAGATCAGAATGACTTAGAAGAAAGTCATACATAATGGAGACTGACTAGCAGCCAATGCATCGGGAATCATCTGCCGAGAAACCTCAAAACTATTTCGGCATTACAGGAGTCGAGTCCACATTCACGCTCCGTTATTAAAAAGCTTGTGGTTCCAACTCTGTCAAGTATACAGTGTGCAACTATCAGTGCACGGTCTCTCGCTTCGAATACAAACTGAGCTAATTGCTTTCAATCTAGTTAATCCAGAGAGTCATCAAGCAAAATCAGTCATATTTCTTAGTGTTGCCTGGCTGAAGTGCAGTTTATTCACTTAAATTTATAATTTGTGGAAACTGTTGTGCAGTAAACCTTAAAGACATCTTTTATGATGATTTTATGGTGGTTAACTTCAACTGTAATCTGTAGTAGAGACACGCCGAATCAAGAGTGACTTCCATCAAAAAAATCTGCTGCTTTCGCCTTTCTATGAATGTGGATGTACTGTACATAGTTTCTCCAGCTTTTGTTAAATTCTGTCAGTCCTGCGTAAAAAGATGATTCTTACCCATCTTCCGTGTAGCACCCCTGAAAGAACGCAGAACAGTCTGTGTGCACTTATCGACGACTTATTTGCTTATTACGTTATGGCCGAAAAACCGGTAGGACCTGCTAGGCAAATCCCCAAGCGCGCTATGCTAAATCTCGTACCAGTGGTGCACCGCCAGTGACTGTCGTCATTGTAATTTCCCTTTATTTCTCATTTCTTGCCTAAGGGTTTCATCAGACAAAACAACTGTACAGTATTATACCACGAGGAAGCTGCGCTAATATACAAAAGTAATTTATGTTCTTGACATCCATGTATCCTAATCTAGTTTGCACACAGCGTTCCAGTTGTGACCCTATGCAGCGTCCTAAAATTTGTCACATGATGCAACCTTTTACTCCTAGCGGTCTGCCTCACAAACGTATATTAATTGATAATAACCATCACAAACTGCTTCTTCGACCCATCGTTAACAAATCAATGCAGAAGGCCTTCCCTTACTGTCATTGTGATGCAAGAGCTGGCATAGCAACGCTAATAAAAACAATCGTTTCCGAACTCGGTTGCACCTGAGTGTTAATGCTTTTCCTAGCGCCTCAGAACTGGCGTTCAGTTTCGCCACTCACGGATTCGAACACGCGACGCGGAAGTCGCATGGTGCATTTGATGGTTGCTAGGGAACAGTATCGCAAAATCGCTCCATTCACTTCTCAGTTCTAAATTACAGTTACGTAAATGTTTTTCTTGTCGTCAGAATGATGACGCTACAATAAAACAGCAACACATGTAACAGGGGAAACAGTCAGTATCTCTTCCAGGCGTATCGTAACAACGACGTGGGGATATGAAGCTAGGACCTCAGCCAGAGGGGGACAACAGCTGCGGCCACTCACCGTGTCCTGGTACACCTGACGGGCAGTCCTGCGCACGTTGTTCATGTCGTCGCCTCGCTGATGCAGCACGCACACACGCGAAATCACACACGCCCACGCAAGATCCGAACCAGCGATCAGCACGCGCGCCGTGGCACTACTGCCGGGTCGCCGCCATCGTCGGCGCGGCAACAGGTGCCCCCTCCGCCCAGCCAGGGTAGCCAACTGCGCGCCCGCAAAGGCACTAACCCGGTCACTCCTGAGCCCGAGCACGGCGTCGGAGCAACACCGACTCAAAGGAAGGCCTAGGCGCTTGTTCGTGACGTCACGTCAGCTAGGCACGGCGAACGCCAGGTCTGTTGTAGGCATACTCATAATGGTGGTGTCTCCCTCTCCGACACAGGAAAATGTGAAACTATTGGCGGTAGTTGACCAACACATTGTTCTGAGAGATTTCTGCAATCAATTAATTGTGCAATTCATTACACTTCTTAACAAATAGTGTACTCCTGAACTTAAATTTCCACCTGTTTTAAGGATTGACATACAAAAACAATTTCATGGTCCAGCAGCAACAGAATTCGTGCTTCTTTACCTTATTTGTAAATCTGAGGAAGTTACGTTTGTACTGGGTTGCTTTTACAAGAAACTGTGAACTTATTGGTGCTCTTATTTAGGTATCTTGGTTGACTATGGGGTGAGGAGAACTGAATGTTAATGAAATATCTTGCGATTGTACACGTTGGGGGAGGGGGTGGGGGACAGAAGAAGAGGCAAAAGAGAGATACCTGTTTTACCAAATAAAATTTTTTATCTTATAAAGTTTCTCCTTCCAGTTGGAAGAGGGGAATATTTATCTTTTCTAATGTGCATGTTTTCAGCAGTATTTTCGATGTATGAAGCTATTTTGTTTCCTGTTTAGAATTCCTTTTGTTGAAAACGACTGTAATCTAGTGACTGGCAACAGTTGGACATTTATACATGTAAATTAGTTCACATTTCCAGTGACGATGCCAAACGAAAATAAATAAATAAATAAAAGAAACGAGTTCATTGTAAGGGGCTTGGGGTAAGTTTCGATAACAAAATGGATCAAGTAAATATAGTTTCTTGAATGTAAAATTTCCGAAGATTGCAATGGGGCAACGCATCTTCTCATTTTGATCTACGTTTGTTTCGATAGGATTCAGTAATACAGAACTATGATCTTCATTTGTAGCTTTAAGTAGTAAGAAATCTTTCATCTAAATAAAACTGCAGAATCGAAAACAGTACCAAACAGTTTGTCCAAAAATAAGAGATTTATAGTGATAAGCACGCCCAGGCGTTTCTGCCTGCAACAGACCTGGCGTTCGCCGTGCCTAGCTGACGTGACATCAGCAACAAGCGCCGAGGCCGTCCTTTGAGACGGTGTTGGTCGGAGCTGTCACCGCCCGCGTTACTTCTGGTTGGATGCCACTATCACGCTAACTGCCTCCAAATACTGCCATATTTCGCATCGCCCACAAAGACAAAAGACATCACGTGCCACAAATGCTTCAGGCATTTATTGTATTATGGCCATTTAACGTTATCCAAGTGATGGGTCAGGAGAAAGAACCAGGTAAGTCAATTTTTTGGAACTCGTGAAAAAGCTATGTTATTGTCTGAACTGATTACACAAGTAGACTACTGGCCATTAAAATTGCTACACCAATAAGAAATGCAGATGATAAACGGGTATTCATTGGACAAATATATTACTCTAGAACTGACATGTGATTACATTTTCACGCAATTTGGGTGCATAGATCCTGCGAAATCAGTACCCAGAACAACCACCTCTGGCCGTAATAACAGCCTTGATACGCCTGGACATTGAGTCAAACAGAGCTTGGATGGCGTGTACAGGTACAGCTGCTCATGCAGCTTCAACACGATACCACAGTTCATCAAGAGTAGTGACTGGCGTATTGTGACGAGCCAGTTGCCCGGCCACCACTGAGCAGACGTTTTCAATTGATCTGGAGAATGTGCTGGCAAGGGCAGCAGTCGAGCATTTTCTGTACCCAGAAAGGCCCGTACATGACCTGCATCCTGCTGAAACGTTGGGTTTTGCAGGGATCGAATGAAGGGTAGAGCTACGGGTCGTAACACATCTGAAATGTAACGTCCACTGTTCAAAGTGCCGTCAATGCGAACAAGAGGTGACCGAGACTTGTAATCAATGGCACCCCATACCATCACGCCAAGTGATACGCCAGTATGGCGATGACGAATACACGCTTCCATTGTGCGTTCACCGCGATGTCGCCAAACACGGATGCGACCATCACGATGCTGTAAACAGAACCTGGATTTATCCGAAAAAATGACCTTTTGCCGTTCGTGCACCCAGGTTCGTCTTTGAGTACACCATCACAGGCTCTCCTGTCTGTGATGCAGTATCGAGGGTAACCGCAGCCATGGTCTCCGAGCTGATAGTCCATGCTGCTGCAAACGCTGCCGAACTGTTCGTGGAGATGGTAGTTGTCTTGCAAACGTCCCCATCTGTTGACTCAGGGATCTAGACGCGGCTGCACGATCCGTTACAGCCATGCGGATAAGATGCCTGTCATCTCGACAGCTAGTGATACGAGGCCGTTGGGATCCAGCACGGCGTTCCGTATTACCCTCCTGAACCCACCGATTCCATATTCTCCTAACAGTCATTGGATCTCGACCAACGCGAGCAGCAATGTCGCGATACGATAAACCGCAATCACGATAGGCTACAATCCGACCTTTATCGAAGTCGGAAACGTGATGGTACGCATTTCTCCTCCTTACACGAGGCATCACAACAACGTTTCACCAGGAAACGCCGGTCAACTGCTGTTTGTCTATGAGAAATCGGTTGGAAACTTTCCTCGTGTCAGCACGTTGTAGGTGTCGCCACCGGCGCCATCCTTGTGTGAATGCTTTGAAAAGCTAATCATTTTCATATCAGAGCATCTTCTTCATGTCGGTTAAATTTCGCGTCTGTAGCACGTCATCTTCGTGATGTAGCAATTTTAATGGCCAGTAGTGTATATAAGAAAAAGTACCGGGTGATCAAAAAGTCAGTATAAATTTGAAAACTGAATAAATCACGGAATAATGTAGATAGAGAGGTACGAATTGACACACATGCTTGGAATGACATGTTTTATTAGAATCAAAAAAATACAAACGTTCAAAAATATGTCCGACAGATGGCGCTTCATCTGATCAGAATAGCAATAATTAGCATAACAAAGTAAGACAAAGCAAAGATGATGTTCTTTACAGGAAATGCTCAATGTGTCCACCATCATTCGTCAACAATAGCTGTAGTCGAGGAATAATGTTGTGAACAACACTGTAAAGCATGTCCGGAGTTATGGTGAGGCATTGGCGTAGGATGTTGTCTTTCAGCATCCCTAGAGATGTCGGTCGATCACGATACACTTGCGAGATAACCCCAAAGCCAATAATCGCACGGACCGAGGTCTGGGGACCTGGGAGGCCAAGCATGACGAAAGCGGCGGCTGACCACACGATCATCACCAAACGACACGTGCAAGAGATCTTTCACAGGTCTAGCAATACTTTGTTGTTTTTCTTTTGTTCTAATAAAACCCCATGTCAATCCAAGCATGTGTGTCAATTTTTACCTCTATCTACATTATTCCGTGGTTCATTAAGTTTTCAAATTTATAATGACTTTTTGATCACTCGGTATTTAGTTTTGTTTCATAAATTAAACATTTTGGTAAACGAAAAGCACCAGTTTGCTATTATAATGTTGTTCTACCAAGAACCGACGGAAGATTCTCTTAGCATAAACATTTTGAGTTTATCGAATGTGGAAATAGCATTATTGTCATTCGGAGTGCTCCCTGATCGAAGTAATTTCTTCAAGTGCAGTCAAACGTCACTTTGTAAGGTGAGAGAAACAAGTAGGTAAAGGGAAACAGACGCAATAATCCCATAATAATCACGATTAAACGAATTTCTGGTTGTAGTGATACTGCTATAGTACTCAATTCAGGGACAGATTGTCAAAACTGCATCAGGCTTTGGATATCTTTATATTTTAGCCTGGAAAATGGAAGGAGATCAAGAATAAGGAATGAAATTGTTCGATTTACATTGTAGTGAATAGAAAGTAACTGTAAAACTATTCTGCACCAGACAAATAAGGAATTCTTGAATTAAACACACCATTATAAGCAGGTATGGGCAGTTCAAACAGCGCTCTCACTGGCTGACATTGTTATAGTGTCCTCACGATGCCAGTTTGCTTTCCTGCATGTAAGTTGCTTGCCATTTCAACGTACAGTAGTGTGTGGATTCAGATAATATTATCTTAGTAGGAGTGTTTTGAAAGGGCAATTTGCAGCATCAGTCGAAGAGTGTTTTCCATTTCTTGATTTACAGTGAAATGGCGATGGCTTACATCTGGATGCTTCAAAAAATGGTTCAAATGGCTCTGAGCACTATGGGACTTAACTTCTGAGGTCATCAGTCCCCTAGAACGTAGAACTACTTGAGAGGTGGCATGAGCCCCCTCTCATATTTCTATCTTACGATTTTCCTCTCTAATTGCATGCAGTGAAAAGTCGCTATTCCTTCACACGCGGACTTCCCACGCAGCGTCTCTCGTCACCCGGGTGGTCCGGTGACAGGCGGGCTCTGCTGATCTGGAAAGCGTTAAGCCGACGGGTGTGAGGAAGTCGAGTGAATGCTTTGCAGACGCCGACATTGTCGAAAGACACGCCCGGATTGGTCTGAAGTAGCGGCTGGGCTAGAGGTTCCGTTACTTCGCAGAAACTTAGCGAAAACACTTTCTGGCGGGCTACCACCGAGGCGTGGGAATGACTTGTGTACCCAGGCAGTTGTGGCGGGAAAATTCCCACGCTTCCTGCAAAATAGTAACTGTGATTGGCTTGCTCAGGGCATAGCTCCGTGACGTAGCAAAATCAGCGCAGAAGTTGGCGCCAAGAATCTCCATTGGTGGAATGGTAGTGCTCCGGCAATAGAGTGGAGTTTTCCGCCGGTTTTCGAGTTGCTGATTGGAACGTTTAACCACGGCCACTGTCGTGGGGGCGGGAATGTTGTGTGTTCGGCCTGTACGGGTGCTCTAGGGAGTCGGCTCTCGTCTTTCGGTCGAGGACGTCGAAGCAACCAGCCATCGCCTCCGGTACGCCAGATCGTGTTCTGGCAGTTAAGAAGACAGTTTGGTAATGTATGTCCGCAGCACTGGCAGATAGGGATTTTCCTAGGTGATAATCAGAGCTCAGCAGAGCGCGCCTGTTCGTCTTTTTCTAACTTTGTTCTGTCTTGAGTAGCAGAAATTAATGTTGGGTTAGCTGTGTGTCTCACTTAAGATTTGAGTGGCAAGGAATTGGTTCCACATACCACTTCGTCTTAAACCTCACAATCTAGTTTAGGGACAACTTCACCTTCATTGCGTTTGTTTGAGTATCCAATTTGAGCCAATTTGATGTATTATAAATATTTCATGTGTTTTTGTTTATTATTTTGTGTTTAGTCTTAATAAATCATATTGTTATTTTGGACAGAACTTTCATTCTGTTAATCGGTAGAGCAACCCATCATTTCTCACTACGTTAATGAAACCTTCCTTTATTTAACTTATTTATCAAATTAAATTATTGCAGGTGCCAAACTCTTTTCTACTCCACTTGCAGGGTTGATTACAGTCAGTTCGCGTATATTTTTTAATCCATGTGCAACAGCAAAAGTCGGGGTTAGAATAGGGGGGGCTTAGAGCATCATTTAAATATGGGGATTCTAGAAGAATTTAGTGTTAAATACACTGCTTGCCCCGGCACCTCGCATACTTATACCTAACTAACCTAAGGACGTCACACACATTCATGCCCGAGGCAGGATTTAAATCTGCGACCGTAGCGGTCGCGCGGCTTCAGATTATAGCGCCTAGAACCGCTCGGCCACCCCGGCCGGCTCTGGATGCTTCGATCATTTCCTTGAAATCTTCAGGGATTTCCATCAGCGCCTTTATGTTGGGACATCATTTTTATGGGACTCTAAGTACGGATGATTACTCACAAAGAATATAATTTTGATCTTTTTTCAGGCCAGTACACTGAGGAGACAGAAGTCATGGGATAGCTATATCCATATGTATAGATGGCGGTAGTATCGCGTACGAAGGTATAAAAGGTATAAGGTGCATTGACAGAGCCGTCATTTGTACTCAAGTGATTCATGCGGAAAGAGGTCCGATGTGATTATGACTGCAAGGCGGGAATTAACAGACTCTGAACGCGGTATGGTAATTGGAGCTACAGGTATGGGCATTCCATTTCGGAAATCGTTATGGAATTCAGGATTCCGAGATCCACAGTGTCAACAATCTGCCGAGAATACCAAATTTCAGGCATTGCCTCTCACCACGGACAACGCAGTGGCCAACGGCTTTCAATTAACGACCGAGAGCAGCGGCCTTTGCGTAGAGTAGTCCGTGGTAACAGATAAACAACACCGGGTGATATAACCGTAGAAATCAATTTGGGGCACATGATGAACATATACGTCACGACAGTGAAGGGAAATTAAGCGTTAATCGTCTATGGCAGCACACGACCCACGCGAGTGTCTTTGCTAACAGCACAAGATCAACAGCGCCGCACCAGGTCTCGTGACCGTGTCGATTGGACCCTAGACGACTGGAAAACCGTGACCTGGTCAGATGAGTCGCAACTTCGGTTGGTAAGAGCTGATGGTATGGTTCGAGTGTGGCACAGATCTCACGAAGCCATGTGCCCAAGTTGTGAACAAGGCACTGTGAAAGCTGGTGGTCGCTCCATTATGGCGCACGGTCTGTTTACATGGAATGGACTGGGTCCCCTGGTGCAACTGAGACGATCTTAGACGAAATGGTTCTGTCCGGCTACTTGGAGATTATTTGCAGCCGCCTATGAACCCCGTGTTCCCAAACAACGTCATGTCACCATGCCACAATTGTTCGCTATTGGATTGAAGAACATTCTAGACAATTCTTTTAGGACTCCCATTTTAGGGGCCGTCGGACGTTGTGGTGGCTGCCTTAAAACTTACGGAAACGTCGTCAGTCACATTGCTGAAATGTGGAAAACGATCGAAACCTACCGCGTCCTCAGTGGTTTCCGTCAGACAAAAATTTCGCTGAGGAAACACGTGTCTTCCTACTTGGTTATTGTAGGCTGCAGGTCTGTCGTCATGTACGATGGCCAGCCACGCACTTGTTCAGGTTGTCGCCAGGAAGGCCATGTCCGTTCTGAATGTCTCCGACTTAGACTGGTGCAGACGCCGATCGGTGACGCCGCTCTCCCTACGGGGCCCACTGTGTTACCTCCATCTTACACGTCCGAGGCGGGGCTGCCTGCTGTGCCGACTCTGAATCAGTCAGCACCGGCGTCGACTCCTTTCGTCGACGCGATTGACGTTTTGCCTACCTCTCGTGCACTGCCCCCGGAGGTAGTACCAGCTGACGATGTCCGTCAGCAGACTCACCTGTCCCGATCCCATGATTGTTGATCACGCAGCTGCACCGACCTCCGCTTTTCTGCCGTCCGGCCGCATGTCAGACGACAGCCGCCTGCCATCCGACACAGAACAACATGATAGGAAGCCACGGTCGCCGAGGAAACGGAAGAGACAATACCGTACTTCTTCTGATGACTGCCTCCATCGGATATGTGCACAGAATGACGACCCTACTACTGGTGGGGTCGGCTCCCTTCCCGTCGCAGTGACGTGCACTTCGAAAGGGGCCTAACAGGGAGCTCCCTGTACTTCCCTCGCGTATACATCGCCTGTCCTCCTGACGATGGCATCTCTTCAAACTTACCGCGTAGCCTCGATCAATGTCAGTACCATTCTTGCATGCCACAAACTGGCTTTACTCCATGAAATGCTGTATGCTGCAGATGTTAACGTGCCGCCAGAGTGTGTGGCATGGTCGACGACCTTGGAAACTGATCACAATCCATCTTACTTCACTCGTCTGGCAACAGCTCATCGAGATCACGTGGACAGCTTGTCGTCGACCCCATGAAACATACCAATCTGCCCTGCCATGGTGGGTCCTCTGTGCAAAGCTTGCCCTGTGTAAGGCCTTGATTGGTTACGGAAGAGAGGTTGTGGCGTGACGAACCCAGGAGTTTTACTTCACCATTCTTCGGGAATACTACAATGATACATTTGACAGAGTGTCAGGTGATGGTAAATATAGCCAGACACAGCTCACATCTCTCTCTCTCAGCGTCATCTTGATGGAACAATGATCAGAGCGCATATACACGACTGGTTAGCAAAGTAGTGAACATCTATGTAGCATGCGATAACGAAATGGTGCCACCATCGGAGGACTTTGATTAAGGACTTACGGCTGATAACGGGCAGCGTTTGGATACCAATCGTGATTTAGGGTCTGCCCTCCATATACGTTATGTTATGTTGTACTCTGCACAACGTCACAACGCTGACAACATTACGACAGTCTCCTGTTGCTCGGTTCCTGGGGATGGATCTGCTCGCCGATGTCAAAGAGGACGAAGTCCATGATGCTATCCGGGAAGATCTTACGAACAAGTCACCTGGTCCTATCAGCCTCTCACTATAGTTTTATCGGACATTTCGTCCCCTAATGGCGCCAGTGTGGATGGAAATTTCTCGGGACCTTGTGTCACCTCTCGTGCAGATCCCAGACAGTCTTCTCAGCGGTCTCCTCGTTCCCATCCACAAGCCTCGGAGTACATCACAGATATGCGATTACCGCCCCTTGACGTTGCTCAACAGCGACACGAAGATCTCTAACCGGCTGCTGGCTGCACGGTTTAAAAGGACGGCGCGGTACGTGGTTTCCGCCAATCAGACATTTTTGGGAGGTGCCAATAACATCCTCACTGCCCTCTGTCGCTATCAGGACTTAAGCGCTCTTGCTCACTCTGGACTTTTGGCAAATCTTGACTTCAGCCAGCCATTCGATTGGGTCGATCACATCTATCTGGAAGGAGTGCTCCACAATATGGGATACTCTAATACTACTGTTGCTGTCGTAATGCGTCTCCTTCGTGGAGTTACATACCATCTTTATCCGTCGTTCGGTGTGTCAAGGCTGCCCGCTCTCTGCACTGTTGTATGCTTTCGCCACGGAACCTTTCGTCTGCGGCCTCCATCGATGTCTGTCTGGGGTGTCTCTCGGTGGCCACGTATTGAGCTGCAGACGATGTCGTCATCGTTTTCCGCAGCGGTGCTGAGGTCAGGGAGTCACTGGCATGGGTTTACCACCTACGGCGAAGCTTCTGGTAACTGCCTCAACGTCCGCAAATTGGGTACCAAGGCTAAGGGCGTGAGGCTTCCTGCAGACAGCACTACTCCATTGTCTGTAGCTGCTACTACCTGATGCTTACGACTCGATTTCGCAAGTGATCTGTGGTGCACGGTTACCCTCAGCCGCCGGCGACTACTGGCCCAATGTCAATCTGGGTTCCTAGACCATCGTTTACGGGCTCCTTGACCTTCTGCAGCGGACACAATATGTAAATGTCTGTCTGGCGTCGCGTGTCCCCACGTGGCAAAGACACTACTAATTCCGCCGTCTATCGGCCGCTGCATGCTAGCGGAATTGGCTTCAAATGTTTGCCATGACACGCTATTCAAATTAAGGTATGAGACCCTCACCCTCCTGCGGTGTGGGAAGGGTTTAGATCTGTACTGTATCATGTCCATGACGGAGCGATAGCTCCTTTCCTCAGCTCTAAAATGGTGCTGTGCTGCTGTGGTCCTATATGCTGCCTGTTGCCGGAGGCCCGTGCACCTCAATCCCTCTCAGCTCCTATCCAGCTTTCGGATCTCCGGCCACCCTTCCTTTACTTCCACCATTTTTTCCTCGAACTTAGCTGCGTCCCTACTGCAGTACCGTCAATGTGTTTGACATCCATGAAGACGATCTGTGATTTTCTTCAGCGAATGTGATTGATGCGAAACATCCTCAAGTCGACTGGCATGCGGTCTGGCGGTCTGTGTGTACCCCTTACTTTTCCACTGACGTCCAGTCTGGATCGTACCTTATAGTCAATGGGAAGCAAGTACGCCCGTCATAACTTCACAAGATTCACCTTGCAGACACACCATCGCGTGATGTTCTGGACACGGACGAGCTTCGCCTGCTGTGCGGATCGGCGGCAGGTGTCTGTTTGTTGTTGCGACACATGCTGGCGCTAATTACCCGTATGGCTCCTCTTGAGAGACCTCCTCACGTGCTCCTACTTCCGGACTCTGGATACTTCCCACAAACGAAGACTAGATCCAGGAAACGGATTTGTGGACACGCAGGTCGCTACTTGTTTGCTGACGCCGAGAAAGATGTCCTTGATTTTTGGCACTTCCATAAAGAACTCCATTGTGCAGTTGTCTGCAATCCCAAATTCAGACAATTTTTCTCTGAATTTCCTTTGTAGTCTCGTCTAAACCTACCTCAGAGTTGGCGTATTACTGCAATGAGAAGTTGATCGACGCTTTTTCCACTCTTCTCTGGTCATCATAATGTTTTTCCTGGTAAAACTATGCATCGACAGCCTCACCGAGTCCGGCGACTTGCCGCTCACTCCTCCTTGCAACATCCGTTTCCTACTATTCTCGGTGGTATTAATAATAATTAAAAAATAAAAATGCAAAAGAAGGAAACATAATCAATAAGTAAATCATTGATATTCTTTGTAACTCTATAGCAAGTTCCATATGCTTTCCTTGGTTCCTGGAGAGAACGGGACTTGGTGGCCAGGTCTCAGGTTGCGACCACTGCCCACTTTGCCCCAACCCTCCGTTTGGGCGCCAGAAGGGTTCCTTTGGAGGAAGAAAGTGATCTACGGGTAGCGTCTCTGATTCGTAATCAAAACGTCATTGGTCCCGGGTTAGAGCCAAGCCACTGCTTAAACTTTGAATAAAAATTGTCAGAAATGGCGGCCGAGGACTTCAGGCATGAGAAATCACCCTCGTTCTGCCAACAGTCTTGTCAAAGAAGGCAGAGGAACAGACAGAGGTTCAGGCGCTCTCTTGCCCTTGGGGTGTAAAACTGCCCCCAAAGGCGGAAATGATCAGCGACATGAGGGTGCAGAGAGCAAAGGAAACTACTGTATTAAAGACACATAATGTGTATCCGCAGGACATGTCGCCTGTAATTTGATAACTGTCGTGACGATCTCTTCTTTGTCAAAAGATTCCGGACCAATCCCCCGTTCGGAACTCTTCAAGGAGCCTGCTAACGGGAAGGTGACCATGAGAAAAAGGATAACGTTCTGCGAGTCGAGGCGTTGAATGTCAGAACTTTGAACGTGGTAGGGAAGCTAGAAAATTTGAAAAGGGAAATGCTATGGCTGAGTCTTGATATAGTGAAGGTCAGTGTAGTGAAATGGAAAAAAGAATATTTCTGGTCGGATAATACAAGCAGCAGCAGTAGGATTCTTTATGAATAGGAAGGTGGGGCAGAGAGTGATTCACTGTGAACAGTTTAGTAATAGGTTTCTTCTTATCAGAATCGACAACAGACAGACACAACGGTAGTTTAGGTGTACATGCTCACGTCGAAATCTAAAGATGAAGAGATAGAGAAGGAAATTCTCATAGTCACGGGGGACTGGATTACGGTTGTAGGGGAAGGAGTAGAAGAAAGTGTTACTGGAGAATATAGGCTTGGTAGTAGGAATGAGAAAGACTAATAAGCTGGTAACAGCGAATGCTGTGTTAAAGAATCACAAGAGGAGGAGGTATACTTGGAAAAGGCTGGGAGATACGGGATGGTTTCAGATTACATCATGGTCAGACAGAGATTCCGAAATCATATACTGGATTGTAAGGCGTACCCAGGAGCAGATACAGACACTTGTGATGAAGATTAGACTGGAGTTCAAGAGACTAGTCAGAAAGAATCATTGTGCATAGAAGTGGGATACTGAAGCACTAAGAAATGAGGGGATACGCTTGATGTTCCCTAAGGCTACAGATACTGCGATAAGGAATAGCTCAGCACACAATTCACTTGAAGAGGAATGGATATCTCTGAAAAGGGGTATCACAGAAGTTGGAAAGAAGAACATAGGTACAAAGAAGGTAATTGCGAAGAAACGTTGGGTAACACAAGAAACACTTCAGCTCATCGATGAAAGAAGGAAGTACAAAAATTTTTAGAGAAATACAGGAATACAAGTAATTTAGGAATGAAAAAAATCGGAAGTGCAGGGAAGTTAAGGCAAAATGGCTGCATGAAAAATGTGAAGAAATCGAAAAGAAATTATCGTCAGAAGAACGGATACAGTATCCAGAACAGACAAAACAACCTTTGGTGAATTAAAAGCAAGGATGGTAACATCAAGAGTGCAAGGGGAATTCCACTGTTAGATACAGAGGAGAGAGCAGACAGGTGGAAAGAGTGCTTTGAAGGTCTCTATGAGGGGGAAGACTTGTCTGATGACGTGATAGAAAAAGAAACAAAATGTTTGGAAATTTGTGGTAAGGTCTTACGGGACCAAACTGCTGATGTCATCGGGCCCTAATCTTACACACTACTTCGTCTAACTTAAACTAACATACGCTAAGGACGACACACGCACCCATACCCGAGGGAGGACTGGAAACTCTGACAGCGGGGAGCCGAAAAAGAAACAGAACTCGATACAGAAGATATAGGGGATCCAGTATTAGAACCACAATTTAAAAGAGCTTCGGAGGACATAAGCTCAAATACAGCAGAAGGGACTGATAATATTCCGTTAAAATCATTGGGGTACGTGTCAACAAAATGACTATTCACATTGGTGTGTAGAATGTATGAGTCTGGCCATATACCATCTGATTTCGGGAAAACATCATCCGCACAATTCCTGAGACTGCAGGGGCTGACCATAGCGAGAATTATCGCACAATCAGCGTAACAGCTCATGCATACAAGTTGCTGACAAGGATAATAATATACGGAAGAATGGAAAAGAAAATTGAGGATATGCTGGGTGACGATCAGTTTGACTTTAGGAAAGATAAAAGCACCAGGGAGACAATTCAGACATTGGGGACCGTAAAGGAAGCAAGACTGAAGAAAAATCAAGACAAGTTCGTAGGATTTCTCGACCTTAGAAAAGCATTCGATTGGGGACGATGACCTTGCTGTTTGGTCCCCTCCTCCAAATCAACCAATCAAAGCATTCGACATGTTGGAAGACGTTCGAACTTCAGCGAAAGATAGGGATAAGGAATAGGGAAATATTCAGCATGTACAGGAGCCAAGAGGGAACAATAAGAATGGAAGACAAAGAACGAAATGCTCAGATTAAAAAGGCTGCAAAGCAGGGATGTAATCTTTCACCCCTGCTATTCGATCCATACATCGAAGAAGCAATGATGAAAATAAAGGAAAAGTTCAGGAGTGGAGTTAAAATTCAAGGTGAAATGACTTCAATGATACGATTCGCTGATGACATTGCTATCTTGAGTGAAAGCGAGGAAGAATTGCAGACTCTTCTGAATGAAATTAACAGTCTAATGAGTACAGAAAAGGGAATGAGAGTAAATCGAAGAAAGACGAAAGTAATGAGAGGTAGGAGAAATGAGAACAGCGAGTAAGTTCACATGAAGATTGATGATCACAAAGTAGCTGAAGTTAACGAATTCTGCTACCTGTGCAGCAAAATAAGTCTACTAATATACTAGGCTTACTCACTACTTAATCTAACTTAAACTAACTTACACTAAGGATAACACACACACACACACACACACACACACACACACCCATGCCCGAGGCAGGACTCGAACCTCTGATGGGGAAAGCCACGCGAACCGTGACAAGGCGCCTTAGAGCGCGCGGCTACCCCGCGTGGCGCATGATAAGTCTACTAATATCAGTTATAGACCTAATTTGGGGAAGAAATTTCTGATAATGTATGTTTGGGCACAGCACAGCATGGTAATGAAACACGGACTGTGGGAAAACTGGAACAAAAGAAAATCTAAGCATTTGAGATGTGGTACT
Organism: Schistocerca cancellata; assembly: GCF_023864275.1. Taxonomy (NCBI): domain Eukaryota; kingdom Metazoa; phylum Arthropoda; class Insecta; order Orthoptera; family Acrididae; genus Schistocerca; species Schistocerca cancellata. Next base: position 302,531,797 of record NC_064634.1, read on the forward strand.
ACAGCAGAATCTTGAAAATTAGGTGGACTGATAAGATATGCAATGAAGATGATCTCTGTAGAGTCGGCCCAGGAAGGAATATATGGAAAACATTGACAAGAAGAAGGGACAGAACGGTAGGACATCTGTTAGGACATCACGGAGTAATTTTTATGGTATGAGAGGGAGCTACGAGGCTAAAATCTGAAGAGGAATACGGAGACCAGCATACATCCAGCAAATAATTGAGGACGTAGGTTGCAAGTGCTACTCTGAGAAGATGATGTTGGCACAGGAGAGAAATTCTTGGCAGAATACTGATGACTCAAAAAAATAGAGGCACCATTGCCCACTATTTCTGCAGGGAACTTACAACAACTTGTTGAGTGCGAGCCAAGTCGAGTTGCTGCACTACGCCGGTCAAAATGAGGTCCGACACGATCCTGGGGGGTATCCCATGTCTTCGGTCACCTCCGTGGAATTTGATCGAGAGTTACGTAACGAATAAAGGGGAAAGAGAGGAAGTTTTTATTTTGATCACCAACAGAATTAGAAAATATGTAGAGCTCTTCAATGTCCTCATACACAACATGAGTGATGAAGTGAAGAAGTAATGACGTCACTTCTTTAGCGCCCTTTTTCGCGATACATTCAGGATAGACATAAAAAAGCATTAGCTTGCTGGAAGAACACGGATATTGAATGAATACATCGAAAGTTGACGCTTAAAGTAAACGTCATTGGTTGCTATATTTGGTAGGAATATATATATATATATATATATATATATATATATATATATATATATATATATTGCAAAGTCCATGCAGATAACCACATTCTTTTTTATTTTCCTTGCCTCCAATTTATTGGAGGGCTAGAATTCATCAAAATTCGACTTGCCTGTATTTTTCCCCTGAGAAATTGACTTACCTGGTTCTTTCCCTTACAGCAAAACTTTGAATTCATCAAAATTCGACTTGCCTGTATTTTTCCCCTGAGAAATTGACTTACCTGGTTCTTTCCCTTACAGCAAAACTTTGAATGCATGTCTCTGGACTTGCTTAGTTTTTCCAGTTTTCTCGAGAGATGCGTGTGATCAGTTTGAATCGAGCTGCAGCAGTAACTCAGTTTCGAAAAAAATGTTACTGGTTCTTTCCCATGACCTTTCACTAAAGTACCGGGTGACCAAAAAAGTCAGTGTAAATTTGAAAACTGAATAAATCACGGAATAATGTAGATAGAGAGGTACAAACTGACACACATTCTTGGAATGACATAGTGTTTTATTAGAACCAAAAAAAAATACAAAAGTTCAAAAAATGTTCCACAGATGGCGCTTCATCTGATCAGAATAGCAATAATTATCATAAAAAAGTAATCAAAGCAAAGATGATGTTCTTTACAGGAAATGCTCAATATGTCCACCATCATTCCTCAACAATAGCTGTAGTCGAGGAATAATGTTGTGAACAGCACTGTAAAGCGCCGGCCGCGGTGGCCGAGTGGTTCTAGGCGCTCAGTCCGGAACCGCGCGACTGCTACGGTCGCAGGTTCGAATCCTGCCTCGGGCATGGATGTGTGTGATGTCCTTAGGTTAGTTAGGTTTAAGTAGTTCTAAGTTCTAGGGGACTGATGACCATAGATGTTAAGTCCCATAGTGCTCAGAGCCATTATTTAGCACTGTAAAGCATGTCCGGAATTATGGTGAGGCATTGGCGTCGGATGTTGTCTTTCAGCATCCCTAGAGATGTCGGTCGATCACGATACACTTGCGACTTCGGGTAACCCCAAAGCCAATAATCGTACCGACTGAGGTCTGGGGACCTGGGAGGCCAAGCATGACGAAAGTGGCGGCTGAGCACACGATCCTCACCAAACGACGCGCGCAAGAGATCTTTCACGCGTCTAGCAATATGGGGTGGAACGCCATCCTGCATAAACTTCGTACGTTCCAGCAGGTGTTTATTGGCCAGGCTGGGGATGATGCGATTCTGTAACACATCGGTGTACCTCTCACCCGTCACGGTAGCAGTTACAAAACCAGAATCACGCATTTCCTCGAAGAAAAAAGGCCCGATAACGGTAGATGTCATAAATCCAACCCATACCGCAACTTTCTGATCGTGCAATGGAGTTTCAACGACAGTTCTAGGATTTTCGGTAGCCCAAATTCTGCAGTTGTGGGCGTTGACAGACCCTCGGAGCGTGAAATGAGCTTCGTCGGTCCACAACACGTTACTCAACCAATCGTCATCTTCCGCCATCTTTTGAAACGCCCACACCGCAAATGCCCTCCGGTTCACTAAATCGCCAGGTAACAGTTCATGATGCCGATGGATTTTGTACGGATAGCATCGGAGGGTACGCCTCAGTGCCAGCCAAACAGTAGTGTATGGAATGCCGGTGCGACGTGCGACTGCAGGAGCGCTGACTTCCCCGTGCATAGACGAACACGCTACAGTCTCCATTTCTTCCTGAACTGTCTCAGCAGCATTACGCCTTGTGCTCGGTCGGCCACTACGGGGTCTATCGTCTAAACAACCCGTGGCTTCGAACTTCGAAATCATTCTCGCCACAGCTGCATTTGTCAACGGACCTTCACCCGTTCGAATCCCCTTCCTATGGCGATAGGATAGTAACGCTGAACTAGCACATTCCCTATTCTGATAAAACAGCTTCACTAAAAGCGCCTTTTCAGGTAACATCAACATGGTGCGACTCAAAAAAATGGCTCTGGGCACTATGGGACTTAACATCTGAGGTTTTTTTTTTTTGGTTTGTGGTTTTAGGGCGCAAAACTTCTATGGTCATTAGCGCCCAGTACATCTGAGGTCATCAGTCCCCTAGACTTAGAACTACTTAAACCTAACTAACCTAAGGACATCACACACATCCATGCCCGAGGCAGGATTCGAACCTGCGACCGCAGCGGTCTCGCGGTTCCAGACTGTAGCTCCTAGAACCGCTCGGCCACCCCGGCCGGCCCATGCTGCGACTGCTCGCGCATGTGATTCTCTCTCTTATTACAGCTCCTTTTATACACGATTGTCATGCACAGTTACTGACGTTTTGCTGTCCAGCGCCATCTGAGGACATTTTGTGAATTTTGTTTTTTTTTTTGTTCTAATAAAACCCCATGTCATTCCAAGCATGTGTGTCAATTTTTACCTCTCAATCTACATTATTCCGTGGTTAATTAAGTTTTCAAATTTATAATGACTTTTTGATCACCCGGTAATAAACGAAAAGCTCTTATGCAGCTTGTAAGTATTTGTTAAAAGACATACTGTAAGGAATGTAAGTTCACTTACATATTGTGTACCTATGTATCATATGACGTGCATGCCAGTTATAAACTCTTTGACTACTACTACTACATCTCAAAACCTGTTTTCATGTAGAAAAAACACAATATATTTTAAGTTTATTATAACTATATCTATACGATTAGGGCAGGATATGAAATCTGTACTAACTTATACTACACAGGTCACTGTGTGTATATATGACGAAACAACCTGATAACATCCGTAAAGACCAAACAGAGTTCGACATAAGATGTATACAGAGAAATTTAAAAGTGTTTTAATTAAATATGTTTAGAGATCGCTCTGTCTGCTCCATGTAAAGTTGTCTAATTTGACTTGATAGCTTGGTTCATTATTAGAGTGACACTATGTGATCAAAGGTATCCGGACACCTGGCTGAAAATGACTTAAAAGTTCGTGGCGCCCTCCATCGGTAACGCTGGAATTCAAGATGGCGTTGGCACACCCTTAGCCTTGATGGCAACTTCCACTCTCGCAGGCATACGTTTTATCCGATGCTGGAAGGTTTCTTGGGGAATGGCAACCCATTCTTCACGGAGTGCTGCACTGAGGAGAGGTAACGATGTCGGTCGGTGAGACCTGGCACGAAGTCAGCGTTCCAAAACATCCCAGAGGTGTTCTATAGGATTCAGGTCAGGACTCTGTGCAGGCCAGTCCTTTACAGGGATGTTATTGTCGTGTAACCATTCCGCCACAGGCCGTGCATTATGAACAGGTGCTCGATCGTGTTGAAATATGCAGCCGCCATCCCCGAATTGCTCTTCAACAGTGGGAAGCAAGAAGGTGCTTAAAATATCAATGTAGGCCTGTGTTGTGATAGTGCCATGCAGAACAGCAAGGGGTGCAAGCTCCCTCCGTGAAAAACACGACCACACCGTAACACCACCGCCTCCGAATTTTACTGTTGGCACTACACACACTGGTAGATGACGTTCGCCGGGCATTCGCCATACCCACATCCTGCCATCGGATCGCCACATTGTGTACCGTGATTCATCACTCCACACAACGTTTTCCCACTGTTCAACCGTCCAATGTTTACGCTCCTTTCACCAAGGGAGGAGTCGTTCGGCATTTACCGGCGTGATGTGTGGCTTATGAGCAGCCGCTCGACCATGAAATCCAAGTTTTCTCACCTCCCGTCTAACTGTCATAGTACTTGCAGTGGATCCTGATGCAGTTTGGAATTCCTGTGTGACGGTCTGGATAGATGTCTGCCTATTACACATTACGACCCTCTTCAACTGTCGGCAGTCTCTGTCAGTCAACAGGCAAGTTCGGCCTGTACGCTTTTGTGCTGTGCGTGTCCCTTCACGTTTTCACTTCACTATCACATCGGAAACAGTGAACATAGGGATGTTTAGTTCGAAGTCCGTGAGTTCCGCAGAGCGCCCCATTCTGCTCTCCCACGGTGTCTAATGACTACTGAGGTCGCTGACATGGAGTACGTGGCAGTAGGTGGCAGCACAATGCACCTAATTTGAAAAACGTATGTTTTTGGATGTGTCCGGATACTTCTGGTCACATAGTGTATATCCGAGTTGACAACCTTTTTATACGATTGATTTTGCGTTATGGCCATCTTTCTCAGTATGTTGTTCGTGACAATTAACTTCAGTTTTTACATCTTTATATAAATTTTACACTGACGTACTTTATATATTGTATCCTTACATACTAATTGTCCAAGCATGATATTTAATATACAGGGTAGTCAGAAATTGGCTGAAAAGCTTGTAAGGGCGTTGCAGCGGAGGATGTGCTGAGAAATAATTGTTAAGAAAAACTTTTGATATGTTGCCCCGTTTCCCAGTTATTTAGCATTGAATATAGCCAGTCAGGTCGTCGCGAGAGCAAATTCAATCGCTTCCACGCGCTAAAACATGGTAATGCTCAGACATCAGTGAGTTCGTGAGTTACCACTTATTCAAATGCTCATTCCCAGTTAAAATATGCCTTTTTCGAAAGTGATAAATTTAAGCTAGTTGAGCAAAAGCTACGTTTGTTCAGTTTGAGGACACCAAACAAAGAACGCGCTTGGCGACACTGTCTCTAGCAGGCTGGCTGAATTTGCACGCGCGACGTCCTGGTTGGCTAACTTCTGTGTCCTTAAACGTGGGCCCTAAAATGTATACCTGAGGAGCTATGGACACTTGTTCATAATCGCTACCGTGAAACACATCTCCTCTGTTCAACAAGTGCTCATGGCTCTTAAGGTATACATTTTAGAGACCATATTTACTATATAGTTTTTCTTTTTTTGGTGCATACTACCACCCCCGAAACCTTAGCAATAACAGTACCATTACACTGACAGAAACATCAGAAAAATTTTCGCTTATAACTTTCGACTCACTCTTTTCCTGCACAGCGATCCTTATCTCAAATTGACGTTTTTATCCTTCTCCATCATCTTACAAGGCTTGTAACATCATCACACAATCACCCTGTATATACACAGATATACAGGCGCCGGCGCCTATAACTTTGACGCTCTGTAGCGCCGTTAGATGACATTTCCGGACAAGGGCTTCTACGTTAAAAACTCGATCATTTGACGATGCTGGTGCTGATTCCGCATTTAACATTTGACAATGCCACTATGGCTGCAGTGCATTAGGACTTTGTTTTTATGAGACAGATGATGGTCATTAAAGACCGAAACCGATAATCTGTTAAACAGAAAAGATTGTGACCATAGACGTAAATTAAAGGCAACTTATTACATATACGGGTCAGTGTGTTTTTTCGCGACGATATCGCAGCTTGTGAAATTATTGCATTTGCTTGTTGCTGGATCGAAGAGTCAGTTTGGATAAACTGTGCATACCAAGCGGGCTGTGAATACGGTATAAAGAAAAGTAAGGGTATTTTCTGTTTAACATGCATCTTTCTGTAATATGGCACATAATTTAATAATTCATTTTACAAAACTTTTTTAGTCTGTATGAACGACTTTACAACAAAACAGTCTGCTTCGAGTTCCATGCGTTACTGCCGTCTACAGCGCATGCGCTGGTTCGCGACAGGTATATCCCACGCGAATCGTATAATGTAATAGGCCTACCAGAACCAGTCTGCAGCCCAAACTTGTACGCTCGGCGCGCTGCCCTATAGGTGTACACAGGGGAGGTGGCCAGGGGGGGGGGGAGCTATGGGGGCTAAAGCCTCCCCTCCCCCAACGGTGTATCATATTACACTGGATAAAATGGCTTCAGAAATCAGCGAATATATTACTTCAACAGATTCAGAAAGAAGAGCTGAAACCACAGAAGAAAAAGTGGCTTGATGGACGTAAAAGACCTGGAACAGCAACTGAAGATTTAAAGAACTGTGACAAGCGGTTTTTCCCAAATGTATATGTTTTACTTCAAATATCTGTAGCCTCTAGAAGTGTGTAACATGATTTTTTTTTTTTTTTAATTTGTTGTAAGGTCCTACGGGCGCAAAATGCTGAGCTCATCGGTCCCTAGGCTTACTCACTACTTAATCTAACTTAAACTAACTTACGCTAAGAACAAAACACACACACACATACACACACACAAACACACACACACACACACACACACACATGCCCAAGGCAGGACTCTTATGGGGAAAGCCATGCGAACCGTGACAAGGCGCCCAGAGCGCACGGCTACCCCGCGTGGCGCATGAATTGTGAAACACCCTGTATAAATGTCCTTGTGGAGAACGTCGGAATTTCCGTGGGGCTTTCCGCGGATGATGCTGTTGTATGTATACAGAACGCTCGCAACGCTGAAGGATTGTGTGAAATGCAGGGAGACCTGCAGGGGACCGACACTTGGTGGAGGGAGTAACAATTGACCCTCAACATATAAAAATGTGATGTATTGCGTATAAACAGACAGGAAGACCCATTATTGTATGATTTCACGTTTGCCGAACAGTTACTGGAGGTAGTTACTTCCATACAATATCTAGGAGTGTGTGTACAGAGTGACTTGAAGTGGAACTACCACATAAAATTAATTGCAAGTAAAGCAGATCCCAGACTGAGATTCATTGGAGGAATCTTCAGGAAATGTAGTCTGTCGAGAAAGGAGGTATCTTACAGAGCCCTCATATTCCAATACTTGAATACTGCTCGTCCGTATGGAATCCGTACCAGATATATTTGCTAGAGTAGGTAGAGAAGAGTCGAAGAATATCAGTGCGTTTCATTACAGATTAACTCAGTTAAGCGCAAAAGAAACATGGAGATGATCAAGCAGGTCCAAAGGCAGTCGCTGCAAGAGAAGAGTTCTGCTTCACGGTGTTGTTTACTGTTAAAGTTCTGTGAGCTTATGTTCCTAGAAGAGTCACCAAGTATAAGAGATCCTCCTATGTAAATCACGCGAAAAGATCGTGAAGGTAAAGTTAGAGAGATTTGAGCTCACACGGAGGCTTACCAGCAATCATTCTTCCTGCGAACTATTACATAAGTAGAACAGGAAAAGCGGGAGGTGAGACTGGTACACAAAATACCCTCTGCCACACATCACATGGTGACTTGCTGAGTAAACATATAGATGTGCATAATATGTAAGTAAACTTATGTTTTTACTGTTACGTGTTCAAATGTTTTGTTGTAGATATCGATATGCATACAACTATTTGTTTGTCATTCCTATTAGATGGCACTGACGATGGCTCCTGTGCCCAAATTCCGTTTTGGCTATTAAATATTTTGCGTGCACCTCCCCCCCCCTCTGGTAAATCCCCCAACCCTCCCCTCCCACCCCGCCAACCCCTCCTACTTGGAAACTGGCGTCTCTGTGCTGGGGAGAAAGGATCTCACGGTGTTTAGAAAATTTAATTAGTGGTACAAAGAGAATACGAGGGTATTCTGTTAGTGTAGGTTGCCTGCATCAGGGGCAAATATACATTCAGGAGCGAACCTAGTGTTCTCTTTTGATTGAGAGGTCCTTGACCTATTGTTCTGCTAAGAGGATTGTGACCCCCTGGGAATAATCAGTCTTTCTGAGAAACCTCCCCCCACCCCTTCCCCTCCACCTCCTCCTCCCAAGCCCTCAGGAAACCTTCAACCCCGCCTCCTCCTTGCTGATACTGATTTGTTTGAGTAGCTCTCCACTCATACTGTCAATCTGATTGGCTGAGTAATTAACTTGATCCATTAATTAACAACTCCCCCTGTAGTATATCCCCCAACCCTCCCCTCCCACCCCTCCAATCTCGAAATTGGCGGCTTTGTGTTGAGGAGGAAGGATCTCATGACAGGAAATTCAATTTCATAGCAGAGGTATATTGTTTATTTATGAAAAAACTCAATTTGCAGGGGTTGGCTCTTTCTTGCTCATCATTCTCTGCTGTTTAGGAAGATGGTCTTGTAAAATACCCCAAAAAGAAGTAATTAAATCGATCGCCTTGTTTTATTCCAATTGCGCAAGGAGGACCATCAGGAGAGACCCATTACACGTAAATACACTGTTAAAAATGTTTCAATCACGAAACAAGCACCGTCCACCATCAGTCATTCGCTGGCCTGCACAGAGGACCAGCTTGCTTCACCATACGCATAGGGCGCACGGGGTCCGACAAAGTGACGTCCATCAGGGACCGTGCCAGCCGCCATTGTACAGGAGGTGACCGCTCTGGCCCTTCGACTAGCAGACCGGATGTCACACTAACGCCTGATCAAAAGTGTCAGGTGGCAGAAACCCTTTGATATTTGGTACCCAAGAAACTCCTGTCGAAACACCTGCTCTCTCTCTCTCTCTCTCTCTCTCTCTCTCTTTCTCTCGCTCTGTAGTGCGTCACTACCAGCCCTGCACGTGCCATCGATCGCAGTCAGATCCAACCGCAAACAACGCAGGGTTTACCTGGTAAAGCACCAAGTGTCGTCTCCTGCTGAATACCAACGCACACGAGAACTCCTTCCAAGGCAACTCCTCCCGAACAGGCCATGAAGGCCCAATGGTACTGGCTGACCACTGTGTCATCCTCAGCCCATAGGCGTTACTGGATGCGGATATGGTGGGCTATGTGGTCAGCACACCGCTCTCCAGGGCGTATGTCAGTTTACGAGGCCGGAGCCGCTACTTCTCAATCAAGTAGCTCCTCAGTTTGCCTCAGAAGGGCTGAGTGCACCCCGCTTGTCAACAGCGCTCAGCAGACCGGATGGTCACCCATCCAAGTGCTTGCCCAGTCCGACAATGCTTAATTTCGGTAATCTGACGGGAACCGGTGTTACCACTGCGGCAAGGCTGTTGGCTCCGAGGCAAATGCATGACTGAGAATCGATCCAGAAAACCTGTCAAGTCAATAAATTGATTGAGTAATTAATTTCCAATCACGTGATTTTGATGTAGGGGACCTAAGGCAGGCGCAATAGCTCACCGCTCCCTGTAGCGTTGGATATACCCGCAGCCTCTCACCTCACCCCTGGTGCACGGATACCCTTTGTCGTTGAACGCAAAATGCTTCAGGAGCTATTACATCCCATGTTTAAGCAATCTGCGGAATATTGTCAGACACGTAACTTGAACATGTCACAGGAACTAAATGTATCACTGCTCAAAGAGAGAGAGAGAGAGAGAGAGAGCTTTGCAGACGACGCAAGAATATGTAAACAATTCTGAGGAATACCACCCCCGCACTTGAACACTGACTCTAAAAGAAAAGATCGCGGCACACTTGTGGAACCATCCCCGAGACGCTTCGCACACTTCTGTGGAAAATACATCTACATCTACATGTACATCCATACTCCGCAAGCCACCTGACGGTGTGTGGCATCGGGTACTTCGAGTACCTCTATCGGTTCTCCCTTCTGTTCCAGTCTCGTATTGTTCGTGGAAAGAAATATTGCCGGTATGCCTCTGTGTGGGCTCTAATCTCGTTGATTTTATCCTCATGGTCTCTTCGTGAGGTATACATAGGACTCCTCGGTGAAGGTATGTTCTCGAAACTTCAACAAAAGCCCGTACCGAGCTACTGAGCGTCTCGCTTGGAGAGGCTTCCACTGGAGTTTATCTATCATCTCCGTAACGCTTTCTCGATTACTAAATGATCCTGTAACGAACCGCGCTGCTCTCCATTGGATCTTCTCTGTCTCTTCTATCAACCCTATCTGCTACGGATCCCACACTGCTGAGCAGTATTCGTGCAGTGGGCGAACAAGTGTACTGTAACCTACTTCGTTTGTTTTCGGATTGCATTTCCTTAGGATTCTTCCAATGGATCTCAGTCTGGCATCTGCTTTACCGACGATTAATTTTATATGGTCATTCCATATCACTCCTATGCCTACTCCCAGATAATTTATGGAATCAACTGCTTCCAGTTGCTGACCTGCTATATTGGAGCTAAATGATAAAGGACCTTCCTTTCTATGTATTCGCAGCACATTACACTTGTCTACATTGAGATTTAATTGCCATTCCCTGCACCATGCGTCAATTCATTGCAGATCCTCCTGCATTTCGGTACAATTTTCCATTGCTACAACCTCTCGAATACTACAGCATCATCCACAAGAAGCCTCAGTGAACTTCCGATGTTATCCACAAGGTCATTTATATATATTGTGAATAGCAACGGTCCTACGACACTCCCCTGAGGCACACCTGAAATCACTCTTACTTCTTAAGACTTCTCGCCATTGAGAATGACATGCTGTGTTCTGTTATCTAGGAACTCTTCAATCCAATCACACAATTGGTCTGATAGTCCATATGCTCTTACTTTGTTCATTAAACGACTGTGGGGAACTGCATCGAACGCCTTGCGGAAGTCAAGAAACAGGCATCTACCTGGGAACCCTGAGTCTCGTGGACGAATAGCGCGAGCTGGGTTTCACACGATCGTCTTTTTCGAAACCCGTGCTGATTCCTACAGAGTAGATTTCCAGTCTCCAGAAAAGTCATTATACTCGAACATAATACGTGTTCCAAAATTCTACTACTGATCGACGTTAGAGACATAGATCTATAGTTCTGCACATCTGTTCTACGTCAGCATCAGCAGCGGTATCGGCAAATCCTCGAGGACATGTGACTTACAGGTAAACACGTATTTAATTTCATAGCATGAAGTCGGATTTCGCAGTATATATTTTCGTAAAAAGTTCCGCAGTATCGAGTTCAGATTTCGAAGTATATTTTCATAAAGAAGCTTTGTAGAAAGAAATAATTATGTGTTCAGATTTCGAAGTTAAAAAAGTTTCATAGCAATTGTGTCCAGATTTAGGTGTTAATTTTTTTCTTGTTTGTTCAGCACACATCCACCAAATCGTGGAACAGTCGGAGGCAGAGGTCCAACAGTGGCAGCCGCGCGGGATTAGCCGAGCGGTCTGGGGCGCTGCAGTCATGGACTGTGTGGCTGGTCCCGGCGGAGATTCGAGTCCTTCCTCGGGCATGACTGTGTGTGTTTGTTCTTAGGATAATTTAGATTAAGTAGTGTGTAAGCTTAGTGACTGATGACCTTAGCAGTTAAGTCCCATTTCAGTCCAGAGGTGGAGAATAATCAGAGGTCATCTGTTGGTTGATGTAATATTCTGGACGACGCAGTTGATCCCATTCCAGCTCTATAAATTGCACTAATATTTCTCGGTGCGTTTTCAGTCTCTGACACAACACACCAGTCACTGTCCACTGATGCTTCTATACCAATATTTAAATGCTTTGAACCACAAGCTGTTAAATTGTAAATTGAACTGAAAAGCAGTAGAGCACTTGGAGGAAACGGGAGCTTCTCATCCACCACATCAACACTCTGTCCATGCAGAAAGCTCTGCGATGGTGCATACATCGGAAACCAGTACTGACTCACACTGTGGGATGTGGAGCCCCCAGCACAGTTCATCTGAGAGTTGGTGACTTGCTGGGTGTCTAAATCAATGAGCAGGATGGATAGTAGCAGCTTATCGTCCTGCTCCAGCAAGCTCGTCGGGTGCGCTACAGGATCCTACGGTTCTGCTACCGCTGCTGATCTGACACACCAGATTTCGTTGCAAGTTCTGACGAGCCAGTGGTGACTGCTGCTGGCCCAGACACTCCAGAGGCCGCTGAACAAAGAAGAAGAAACAATAACAATCTACAGACAATCACATGGAGTTGAACAAAGAAAAGGAGGAGGAGGAGAAGGAGGGAAAGGAACTGATACATGCACTAACAGTAGCAATGACATGTAATGAGCGCTTACTTCTACGCTCCTTCAGAGATGGAGAGGCAGTGAGGATCTCGACTGCTGGCGATGCTTCGTGGTTCTTCTTCTTCCAGAGACTGAATGCGACTGGGAGCAGTGAGCTATTACGAAAGCCTCGTATCCAGCACATCACGATCACGTGACCAGAAATTAATTGCTCAATCAATTGATTGACTTCAGCAGTATTTTTGGGTCGATTCTCAGTCAGACATTTGCCTCGGAAGGCGTCTTCACATGCGTCGGTATTCAGCAGGGGGGAGGCTTGGGGCCTTACTACGTAAACGCCGCTTTGTTTGCAGTTCGGTCCGACTGCGGCCGACGGCGCGAGCGCGACCGGCAGTGGCACGCTACAGGACGAGAGAAAAGAGTCTGTGAGAGAGGGAGAGCGCCGGTATTTCGACAGGAATTTCTAGGGCGTCAAATATCAGAGGGTTGCCGCCACGTGACGCTTTAGTTTCGGCATTAGCGCGACATCTGGGCTGTCAGTCGAGGGACCTAAGCGGACACCCCTTGAACACCGGTGAAGGCGCGGCTGCCGATGGACGCGTTGCTATGCGGGATCACAAGCAGTCTGTGTGCGTGGTGACACGAGCCACCAGTCTGTGTAAGTCAGCAGACGGCTGACGGCGGATGGTGCGTGCTTCGTGACCGAAAGGTATTTAACAGTGTCATTATGTGCGATGGGTGTTTGATGAAGGTATTCCTCGTACAATTGGAATTCAAAAAAAGCGATCGATTTAATTACTTCTTTTCGGTGTATTTCACAAGAGCTGCATCTTCCCAAACAGCAGAGAATGATGAGCAAGAGAGAGCCAACCCCTGCAAATTGAATTTTTTTTATAAACAAACAATATATTCCCACCTATATAATTGAATTTCCTGTCTTGAGATCCTTCCTCTCTCCTGCACAGAGGCGCCAATTTCCAGGTGGTGAGGTTTGGAGGGGAGAGTGAGGGATTCACCAGAGGGGGTAGACTTAATTAATTGATCAGTTTAATTAAATAGTCAATAAAATTGATAGAGTGGAAGGGGGCTATTCGAATAACTCAGGCCTGAAAAAGCCCCTGTATCAGTGAGAGCGAAGAGGGAAACTTGGAGGTTTCTTGAGGGGTTGGAAGGAGGAGGGGGAGGGGGTGGGTGGGGGAGGTTTCCCAGAAGGACAGATTATCCCCAGGGGGTCATAATCCTCTTAGCAGAACAGTAGGTTAAGGACCTGTCAATCAAAAGACCACCGTAGGTATGCCCCTGAGTGTATACTTGCCCCTGATGTAGGCAAACCGCATTAACAAAACGCCCTCATGCTCTCTTTGCCCTGCTACTGATGCATTATAATGAGGTGGTGAACGTCTTAGGATAGCGACATGCACATATGCAGAGGGCGGTAGAAACACATACACAAGGCATAAAAGGGTAGGGCATTGGTGTTGTAACACCCCACCCGTCACTTATCTGATTTTGGCGTGTGTTCACCCCAGCTAATTGACTAACACATCAACAGAGAGTGTAAAACTGCCGCAATATCGGATAACGCAAAAAAGTAATAAGGCCCTGTGACTCCTGATTAAACTGTGGTGGCAGTGTTGACATTAATTGATTCAGAATTGATCACTTTTAATTAAAAGAGGTGCACATTGTGTCATATTCAGCTATTGAACATCAGATGCAAATGTTGAACATAAAGTTAATTAAGAAAGTGACTTGGGATTTCAACTACTTGATTGAAAACAGATGCAGTCGATTAGCACAAATTTATTTTAACTCCCGAACTTCAATCATCACATTATGAGACTCTCCTATCAGGCAGTGGTAATAAATTGCGTTTACCTGGAGTAAAGTGCGATAAATCAAAATTAATTCCTATCGACTGACCCAGGTGTAATGCGAAGTGCGAGAAGAATTCCCCAATACACAGCCCATGGAACCCTCATGGAAACTTTGCCGACGTGATCCAACAAAGTAATCAGCCGGAGCGGGTGCAATTCACCGAATTCAGCATGGCGTGGCGGCATCGTTGTGAGGACGTCGGCAGGCCTCGTGGTCCTGCAAGGCTGCACTCGTCTATTCACTCCTAGCTATCTTGCTCAGTACATAGCTGAACCAAAACTTTCTATCTCCAAGCTCAATCGTTCCATTTGCTAAGTCCTAAACTGCAGAGATGCTCACTCTTTCTCAGGCAAGCTGAGTAAAGAACGCCACGTCCACACTCTAGGCAAGCTGGGAACGGAATACCCCTATGAAGACTTCTCCCAGTCCACTCTTCACCTCGGTTTCCCTTCCAGCAAAATCACTTACGCCAATTGCAGCACAAGTCGCGTTAATTATGCATCGTTTCCCAGCGCCGACCAATGCCTGCTCTGGAAAGTGAACAAATTCCCACAAAATTTCCCTTCCTCTCAACTTCTGCTATTTAGCTCCTCCCAGGCCACCCATCAAGGTTAGCGTCTGCACAAAACACCAATTTTTCCGGAATTCTGACTCCCAGGAGAGTACTTCTAATTCCTTGGTCCTACGTTCCCATCGGAGGTCGGCTTATTTCATTCTGTCGCTCTTCACCTGATGTACTTCAGACTCTGCGGACCGTGAATTCAGGATGAAGTTGCTATAGTCACGAACATGCACGTTTTGGCCTCTGTTGACCTCTCCACCTTAGCTTTGCATGGCTTTCTCGCATGTTTCACTGGAAACGGGATGACAGACATTTATCAACAGGCGTACAAGTTCCCCGTCTGCTTCCCGGTACACCAGCATGGGGTCAACCACCCACTCACTGTCACTCATCTTAAGGCAGCTGGAGGCCGTGCCCCGTTACCACTTTCTCAGAGCTTGAGCCACCCTAAGCTGCCTATTGTCACTTTCCTTCGCCACTCCCCAGCCGGTCACGTTCAACTCTGAATACTTCGCTGGGATAAACTAGCCTCCAGTAAATCGACGCGTTTCCACGAAGTTTTCGTGTCATGTGAATTACTTTACATCATCTGACATTAATTATTCCAATATGTCCATACTATACCCTCTACAAGATGCATTGTGCCTTGTCAGTCATTTTTGTTCAGCCCTACTGTTCGCTCAACGTGAGTTAGGTGATCTTTAATGACTTCATGTAAAGGGCATAGTTCTTGCCATCTTACAGTGTAGCTGTATTTTGTACTCAGGTGATTCACATGAAAAGGTTTCCAATGTGATTGCGGCCACAAGATTAAGAGACTTTGAACGTGGAATGGTAGTTGGAGCTAGACAGACCGGACATCCTTTTCTGGAAATCGTTATGGAATTCCACAGTGTCATGAGTGTGCTGAGAATGCCAAATTTCAGACATTAACCTTCACGGCAGACGACGAGTGGCCAACGGCCTTCACTTAACAGCCCAGAGCACCAGCGCTTCCGAAAATCTGCCATTGCTAACAGATACGCAACACTGCTCGAAAAAATGTCAGAAATCAAAGTGCGATGTACGACGAAAGTATCCATTAGGACAATGCGACGAAATTTGGCGTTAATGGGCTATGGCAGCAAATCACCGATGCGAGAGCCTCTGCTACCAGTACGATATCGCCTGCAGCGACTCTCCTGTGCTCATAGCCATATCGGTTGGATCCTAGATGATTGGTAAACCGTGGCCTGGTCGGATGAGTGCCGATCGCAGTTGGTAAGAGCTGATGGTAGGGTTTGAGTGTGGCGCAGACCTTATAAAGCCACGGACCGAGATTGTCAACAAGGCATTGTGCAAGCTGGTGATGGCTGAATAATGGTGTTGTGCTCTGGTCCAACCGAAGTGATCATTGACTGGAAATGGTTACGTTCAGATACTTGGAGACCATTTGCAGCCATTCTTGGACTTCATGTTCCCAAGCAACCATGGAATGTTTATGGGTGACAATGCGTCATGTCACTCTGAACAGTTCAATCACATAATTTGTCCACCCAGATCGCCCGGCATGAATCCCATGTATGGGTCGTAAACGTGAGGTCTGTTTGTGCACAAAATCCCGCACAAGCGACGCTTTCGCAATTATGGACGGCTGTAGAGGCAGCATGGCTCAGTATTTCTGCAGGGGACTTCCAACGACTTGTTGTGTTGAATCCATGCAAGTCGAGCTGCAGCACTATGCCTGGCAAAAGAAGGTCAGACACGATGTTAGGAGGTTTCACATTAACTTTTGTCATCACAGTGTATAACAAAGAAGATTTATACGCCGAATTCGATCCCATTCAGACTTATGGTTTTAATCTGTCCCTTATTGCGTCTGTCACCTCTGGCAATGTTTGTTGATGTGAAAAATACCGAGTTTCACCGTGATTCAGAACTAACATTAAAATGAAGGCCCCACTATCAGTGATGCATTAAGTCATTTCATAGGCCAGAGTATTGCAACAGCCTACCAACTCCAACAGAACAATTGCTAGTAAAGCAGTTCAGTCTTCTGACTGATGACAGGTTTACTTTTTCATGCGTATATACACTCCTGGAAATTGAAATAAGAACACCGTGAATTCATTGTCCCAGGAAGGGGAAACTTTATTGACACATTCCTGCGGTCAGATACATCACATGATCACACTGACAGAACCACAGGCACATAGACACAGGCAACAGAGCATGCACAATGTCGGCACTAGTACAGTGTATATCTACCTTTCGCAGCAATGCAGGCTGCTATTCTCCCATGGAGACGGTCGTAGAGATGCTGGATGTAGTCCTGTGGAACGGCTTGCCAAGCCATTTCCACCTGGCGCCTCAGTTGGACCAGCGTTCGTGCTGGACGTGCAGACCGCGTGAGACGATGCTTCATCCAGTCCCAAACATGCTCAATGGGGGACAGATCCGGAGATCTTGCTGGCCAGGGTAGTTGACTTACACCTTCTAGAGCACGTTGGGTGGCACGGGATACATGCGGACGTGCATTGTCCTGTTGGAACAGCAAGTTCCCTTGCCGGTCTAGGAATGGTAGAACGATGGGTTCGATGACGGTTTGGATGTACCGTGCACTATTCAGTGTCCCCTCGACGATCACCAGTGGTGTACGGCCAGTGTAGGAGATCGCTCCCCACACCATGATGCCGGGTGTTGGCCCTGTGTGCCTCGGTCGTATGCAGTCCTGATTGTGGCGCTCACCTGCACGGCGCCAAACACGCATACGACCATCATTGGCACCAAGGCAGAAGCGACTCTCATCGCTGAAGACGACACGTCTCCATTCGTCCCTCCATTCACGCCTGTCGCGACACCACTGGAGGCGGGCTGCACGATGTTGGAGCGTGAGCGGAAGACGGCCTAACGGTGTGCGGGACCGTAGCCCAGCTTCATGGAGACGGTTGCGAATGGTCCTCGCCGATACCCCAGGAGCAACAGTGTCCTTAATTTGCTGGGAAGTGGCGGTGCGGTCCCCTACGGCACTGCGTAGGATCCTACGGTCTTGGCGTGCATCCGTGCGTCGCTGCGGTCCGGTCCCAGGTCGACGGGCACGTGCACCTTCCGCCGACCACTGGCGACAACATCGATGTACTGTGGAGACCTCACGCCCCACGTGTTGAGCAATTCGGCGGTACGTCCACCCGGCCTCCCGCATGCCCACTATACGCCCTCGCTCAAAGTCCGTCAACTGCACATACGGTTCACGTCCAAGCTGTCGCAGCATGCTACCAGTGTTAAAGACTGCGATGGAGCTCCGTATGCCATGGCAAACTGGCTGACACTGACGGCGGCGGTGCACAAATGCTGCGCAGCTAGCGCCATTCGACGGCCAACACCGCGGTTCCTGGTGTGTCCGCTGTGCCGTGCGTGTGATCATTGCTTGTACAGCCCTCTCGCAGTTGGTTCAAATGGCTCTGAGCACTATGGGACTCAACTGCTGAGGTCATTAGTCCCCTAGAACTTAGAACTAGTTAAACCTAACTAACCTAAGGACATCACAAACATCCATGCCCGAGGCAGGATTCGAACCTGCGACCGTAGCGGTCTTGCGGTTCCAGACTGCAGCGCCTTTAACCGCACGGCCACTTCGGCCGGCCCCTCTCGCAGTGTCCGGAGCAAGTATGGTGGGCCTGACACACCGGTGTCGATGTGTTCTTTTTTCCAGTTCCAGGAGTGTATTTAACTATGTATGTGGATATGCAGTGCTGTATTTATGACGTATAGATCTCTAGGCTGATACATCTCTAGGCTGATCCTTTAGTGCAGCTGCTACAACGTGTGATGACTCACCTAAAAAAAAAGGTTTTAGAGCAGTTTCCGAATTAAAGCATATAACGCAATTTTGAAGGTCTGTTATTTAATTGTATTAAGTTTCACTACACAATTTGTGCTTTAGTGCACTGATAAGAATTAAAAATCGGAAGAAGTGAAATCATTAAGGTAACTGTGAAAACTAAATTCAAATGCCCTGCTGCGCTTTTCTGATCTTATGTTCGGGCTAATCTCAGGAGCTACTGTAGGCATTTTGATACGATTTTGACTGACAGCCAGACGTATTCACAAGAGAGGTTTGTGTGTATAATTTATTACCGCTGCAGTAGACAGGATATCTGGCCGTAGGCACTTAGTTCTCCCCATGCTGCTTGGTCTTCTTTGCTTCCTCTTTCACACTGAGCGGAATGTCCACGAGATACGGTTAGAGACAGGAATCTGGTAATGAATCCATGCTTCACCGAACCCAGTCAAAAATACGATTCCAAAATAGATATGATGATTGCATCGTTCTTTTTTTGGAAAAAGAAAATGCGGTGTCACCGCCAGACACCACACTTGCTAGGTGGTAGCTTTAAATCGGCCGCGGTCCATTAGTACATGTCGGACCCGCGTGTCGCCACTGTCAGTAATTGCAGACCGAGCGCCACCACACGGCAGGTCTAGAGAGACGTACTAGCATTCGGCCCAGTTGTACGGACGACTTTGCTAGCGACTACACTGACGAAGCCTTTCTCTCATTTGCCGAGAGACAGTTAGAATAGCCTTCAGCTAAGTCCATGGCTACGACCTAGCAAGGCGCCATTAACCATATCTAGAGAGAGTCTCACTTGTATCATCAAGAATGCTGTATACAAATGATGGATTAAAGTTAAGTATTCCAGCAACTACGTACTTTTCTTTATAGCATTCATTACGTATCCTGTTTCAGACCTAACTCCAGCCTGCGTGTGTAAACGCGTGCCTTTCGGTTACCCGTCACTGTGGACTGGCTGTCTTGTCAGTCCACAACAGAAAATACGTGCATAAAGCCCAAATACCTGATTCACGGATGATCCCTCGGACACAAAGCATAATTCCTAACAAGGTCCCCTTAGCTTTAGAAAGAAACGCGCCTACCACTGTTTCGTCACTCACGCACCGCACTCGCCTATAATTCTGTGTAACTAGAAGACAAATTATAATCTCTGCAGCTGAGGACGCGCCTATGTGAAGTCTAGAAGAGCCCACGAAGAAGTTTCTGCAACTTAAGTACCCACAGACACCGAACCGCGGTCTTGTGCAAGAGCCCAAGCGAAAGTGTTGACTGGGAAAACCTACCGATGAAGTCCTCAATCAAGTTAGCGACAAAGTGCCCCCAAATCGACGGTAACAATGGACATCTCTCCGCTCGAACAGGGCTGTGTATTCAAATATTTGTTCACAGACCCGTCTCACGTTTCTAAACACGCTTGTGATGGCGTATGATTGTATTGCTCTTGGTTTTTGTGCGTAGCTTGCTGACTCAGAAGGGGGGGGGGGGGGCTGTTACCACGCCGGTCAATCAGTTACCTCGGCAAGTAGTTGACGTGTTTATCATACGTTGTGTCAGTGTTGTCATACATATACAGCAAAAATGAACGAAACCATTATGTCTAAAACGTTGTAAATATTGTAGCATCAAAGTTGAAGAAGGCGTTATCCAGCGGAAGACAGTGTAGGACAGGTTGATGACATTCTTCCAATATTTTTGGCGGATCTGATTATTCAGAAACACGAATATTCATTTGCCTGTTCAACTGAAGTTACACTGGATAGGATGACAGCTGAACAACACGACCGTATAAACAATAACGCGATTAATGATGTTCAAGATTGTAGTGCTAGTGGCGCAGTGACGGAAACAGTATTTCTCAAAGAGAAGCTAACGTTTCTGGTGACCACGAACCTTTACCAGAAAAGAAATCCAGTACTGTTAGTATTTTAACAAACTCTTCGGAAGAATGTCTTGAACGTATTTATGATGATTATCATGCACCTCCACCTTAAGTTGCGACCTACAGCTCGTTATTGAAGAGACATCCTTTTATAAAAAGTACGTCGAACATGAAAGTAATATTTGATTATGTGAAGAAAAAAGACATAATGAACATCCATTTCGAGGAAACATCACAATCATAGACTTGAGATAAAATAACATATTCGATCACAATTTGACATTGTTAGAAATGAAGTAAAAAGTGTCCGTTACTAGCAACTGAAATTCTGCGTAATGCAAAAAGCGAGAGAAATTTGACACACAAAGTATAAACGTTCTGCAGCTTTCATAGCGTGTCACAAGAAAGAGTAAGAATGCGTCATAGACACGTCACCCAGAGCAGCCAGAGATGTACGGGAAGTCCAAGATATTCGCCAGTCTGGGGTCGTTGTGCCGAAGAAGTAAATCAGAAAACTGCAAGTTTCCAGGCACTGCCGCACTGCATTTGGAACACTGATCAAAGTGCATTTAATTATGAGGTAACTTCTGGTGCTACACTGTCTAAACTCATTGTAGATAATGTATGTTGGACTTTCAATGAGTGGGCACCTAACAAAAGAACTGTATATTTGTCTTCAGGAAAGTATGGAAGATAATCTTCCACCAAACGTACATCTGGAGGCTAGCACAAGTGGGAAAAAGTCGAAAGATCGTTTAAAATCCTGTTCCGTGAATGTTGTTAATGGCAATGTTCAAATAGCCATAAATGTACATTACTTTGTGATTCTTGGAATATTCACAAGGATACAACAATATCAAATGCAAGTAAAAATATATTTCGTATTTCTGGCTCAAGCCGCCATCATACCTAGCACCAAGATTTTCTCCTCGTAGCAGTTTAGACTGCAGCATTACGCAGATGATGTAGAGCTAGACGCATGGGACATTAGGGAATCGTTAGGGAATTCAGTATTCTGAGGTCCGCAGTGTCAAAAGTGTGCCGAGAATACCAAATTTCATGCACTGCGTCTCACCACGGACAATACAGTGGCCGACGGCCTACACTTAACGACCGACAGCAGCGCCGTTTGCGTATAATTTTCGTGTTAACAGACACGCAACACTGCGTGCAATAACCTCAGAATTCAAAGCGGTACCTACGATGAATGTACCCGCCAATACAGTGCGCTGAAATCTGGAGTTAATGGGCTACGGTAGCGGACAACCGAGGCGAGTGCCTTTGCTAACAGTAAGACATCGGTTGCGGCGCCTTTTCTGGGTTCGTGACCACAACATATCGGTTGGACCCCAGAAGATTGGAAACCCGGGCCTGGTCAGATGAGTCCCAATTTCAGTTGGTAAGAGCTGATGGTAGGGTTCGAGTGTAGCTCAGACCCCACAAAGCCATGGACCCAAGTTGTCAACACGGCACTGTGCAAGCTGGTGGCGACTCCGTAACGGTGTGGGCTGTGTTTGCATGGAATGGACTGCGTCCTCTGGTCCAACTGAACCGATCGTTGTCTCGAAATGGTTATGTTCGCCTAATCTGAGACCATTTACAGCCATTCATGGACTTCATGTTCTCAAACAACCATGGAATTTCTATGGATGACAATGCATCATGTCACCAGGTCACAACTATTATCGGTTGGCCTGAAGAACGTTCTAGACAATTCGAGAGAATCATTTGGCCACCCAGATCGAACATTCGTGAGACTTAATCGGGAGGTCATTTCGTGCACAAAATCCTGTACCATCAACACATTCACAGTTGGACAGCAGTACTGGCCGCATGGCTCACTATTTCTGCAGGGGACTTCCAACGACTTGAGTCCTTGTCAGTTCGAGTTGTTGCATTACGCCGAGCAAAAGGAGGTCCGACACGATATTAGGGCCTATCCCACGGCTTTTCTCACCACATTGTTAAGTGGTGTGAGGTGGCACCCAAAAAATTGCAAGAATCACTCATTTAACCAGCCTCCGTTCCTCGCTAACTGTTCATTACAGGCTCAAGACGACAGATCCTCGACCTACATGTTTTTTTTTTTTTCTGGGCAGGGGATATCTACAGAAGAGTGCATGTTGGTGAACTTTATCAGAAACCTCGTGCATTTCAGTCAGGGCAGTGAAAGCAGCCAGGCACCTCACGTACAATGCTTTCTCAGTATAAATGAGAACAGTGACACGCACTATGTGGTAGATATTTGTAAAGAAGTCTTTCTCAAAGTACAATCTTTTAAACCATAATTGTCAACAACAGGGAAAGCGTTTCTAAAAAAAGAGTAATTTATTAATATCCAAATCTTTTTCTGAAGGTATTTGTGTGGAGCACTGCTGTCCAACTATCTCGTATGCTCACGCATCTGTAACTCATGGATAAGATGTGCCGCTGACATCACAGTCATTATTTTAGTATTACAGTTACTACTAAAATAACTATTATTACTACTACAAAGATATCATTATATAAAAATATTTCAAAGAATCATTATTAAACTTGCTTACAATTATAACTTACATAATTAATGAAGTTCCAACAAAATGTGGAAGCGAGGACCAGTAACTTGGATTATTGATTTTTATTTTTCCTTCAGTTTCTGTCACAGCTGCGTTCAACAATTTTTAATTGCGATGACTAGGTTCGGACTGCACTGTCCATTCCCAAACCGTAACCTACAAACAATATACAGCTGTTAATTAATCTTTAAATATTTTTACTTTCCAGAAAAATTTAGACAGTTCTCATTAGTGCAATTATTGTTACACACCTCCACTCTACATGTTAACGTACACATCCACCACCGCACACATATACTAGAGCATAGTACTAATCGAGGTACATATTTCACGGCATCAAACATAATCGACTAAACAATTGTTATGTACTAATTAAAACTGTCAAAGGTCAGGAAGCATTAAAACACAATACCATAATGAGGCATGATCAAAATATAGCTCAAACAGATAAATAGAAAAATGTCACATAGTCGGTAATAAATAGACTGACACGTTATAGTAAGCCACGCTAATTTCAGATGGCGTTGTGTTTTAAAGCTTCCTAACTTTGACAGTTTTAATTAGTACATTATTATTGTTTAGTAGATTGTGTTAGATGTAGTGAAACGTGTGCCTGGATTAGTACGAGGGGCATTCAAGTTCTAAGGCCTCCGATTTTTTTTCTAATTAACTACTCACCTGAAACCGATGAAACTGGCGTTACTTCTCGACGCAATCGCCCTGCAGACGTACACATTTTTCACAACGCTGACGCCATGATTCCATGGCAGCGGCGAAGGCTTCTTTAGGAGTCCCGTTTTGACCACTGGAAAATCGCTGAGGCAATAGCAGCACGGCTGGTGAACAAAAGCCAAAAGTCACTAGGAGCCAGGTCAGGTGAGTAGGGAGCATGAGGAATCACTTCAAAGTTGTTATCACGAAGAAACTGCTGCGTAACGTTAGCTCGATGTGCGGGAGCGTTGTCTTGGTGAAACAGCACACGCGCAGCCCTTTCCGGACGTTTTTGTTGCAGTGCAGGAAGGAATTTGTTCTTCAAAACATTTTCGTAGGATGCACCTGTTACCGTAGTGCCCTTTGGAACGCAATGGGTAAGGATTACGCCCTCGCTGTCCCAGAACATGGACACCATCATTTTTTCAGCACTGGCGGTTACCCGAAATTTTTTTGGTGGCGGTGAATCTGTGTGCTTCCATTGAGCTGACTGGCGCTTTGTTCCTGGATTGAAAAATGGCATCCACGTCTCATCCATTGTCACAACCGTCGAAAAGAAAGTGCCATTCATGCTGTCATTGCGCGTCAACATTGCTTGGCAACATGCCACACGTACAGCCATGTGGTCATCTGTCAGCATTCGTGGCGCCCACCTGGATGACACTTTTCGCATTTTCAGGTCATCATGCAGGATTGTGTGCACAGAACCCACAGAAATGCCAACTCTGGAGGCGATCTGTTCAACAGTCATTCGGCGATCCCCCAAAACAATTCTCTCCACTTTCTTGATCATGTCGTCAGACCGGCTTGTGCGAGCCCGAGGTTGTTTCTGTTTGTTGTCACACGGTGTTCTGCCTTCATTGAACTGTCACACCCATGAACGCACTTTCGACACATCCATAACTCCATCACCACATGTCTCCTTCAACTGTCGATGAATTTCAATTGGTTTCACACCACGCAAATTCAGAAAACGAATGATTGCACGCTTTTCAAGTAAGGAAAATGTCACCATTTTAAGTATTTAAAACAGTTCTCATTCTCACCGCTGGCGGTAAAATTCCTTCTGCCGTACGATGCTGCCATCTCTCTGGGATGTATTGACAATGAACGCGGCCTCATTTTAAAACAATGCGCATGTTTCTATCTCTTTCCAGTCAGGAGAAAAAAAATCGGAGGCCTTAGAACTTGAATGCACCTCGTACTATTTAATGATCTGCAAGAGATCTAAAATTTGTTTAGGCAAATAATGACTACAGATTTGAGTGTACAAAAAACATTTTTATTCAGTTTTTTTTTTTTACTATTAGAAATCGTTGGAATTCAGATATTCTTATGACGGGCGTCAGGAGAACATATCATAGCGGGTCACCGCGCTGGACAGCTCTGGTCGGGAGTGTCGCCTTTTACGGAGGTGAAACGTGGATGATAAACAAGTAGACAAGAAGAGAGTAACACCTTTTGACATGTGATACTAACGAAGAATGCTGAAGATAGCTAACGACAGCTAATGAAATATAAATCGAATTTTGGAAGAAAATAAATTTACGGCAATACTTTACCAAAAGGAGACAGAACTAATCCTTAGGAATGACATAATAATCTACACAATACTGGAGGATGGAGGCGGGTTAGTAAGTATAAAGGGAGATCAAACCTTGCCTACAGTGGTCATGTTCAATTGGATATACACTGATGAGCCAAAGCATTGTGACCACCTGGTTAACCGCATGGTGATCGACCTTCGGTACGAGACACAACAGTCATTCTGCGAGGCACGGGCTCGATGAGTCCTTGGTAGGTTTCCGGAGGTACGTGACACCAGATATCTTCGCTTAGGGCACGCAATTCCAGTAAATTAAGGGCCCTGCATTTGGAGGGCGCAGGGCTGGCGTCCGGTAGCGCCCCAGACGGGTTCCACTGGGTTCAGATCAAGTTAATTTGGTGACCAAAACTTCAGCGTGAGTTCGTGCTCCTCAAACCAATGTAGCACGATTCCGGCCTTGTGACACGGACAGTTATCCTGCCGGAAGATGCCATGCCTGTCGGGAAAGATATCGTGCATGAAGTGATGCATGTGATCCTCAATAACGTCCACATAACCCACAGCTGTCGTAATGCTCTGAGTTACCGCTACAGGTTCCATGGTAGCCCAGGTGACTGTTAGCATAATATTATTCCTACTGAAATGTGTCGGTGGCGCGGCGCATGTTTGGAGCAGAAGTTCGCCTGGACACGAAAATCGACCTGATATTACAAGAAAAGTGATTCGTCCGACCAGGCGACGGGTTTCCATTGACCCACGGTCCAATCTTGATGATCTCGTGACTACAGCACTGTAATTAACGATATAGTTTGGTCAACTTAGAAATAAATAGCGCTCTTATGCCTCCAGAACGAGTGTTCAACAATGTATGTGTTGAACGGTCTGCTCCAAATCAATTTTGCCTGCAGCAGCATTGCACTCAGTCGACAAGTCTGCCACAGATCGCTCGAGATCCTACTTTAGAGAGTGAGTGAGCCTCCGACCTCCACGTTCCATGATGAAAAGTGGGCGTGTAAACACTTTGTAACGCCCTGCTGCCCACTCGTAGTTTCACCGCCGTTCAACCACTTTCCACACGCCCAGATGTTCACAGTAATAGCACAGCAACAAGCGACCAGCTTCGCTGTTTCCGAGATGCTCGTTCCCAGACGCTGGGCAATAGTCAGTGGATTTGCGATGCGTTTCGTCTCTACAATTGTTCCCCGTTCCCCGTTCCCTCCCCCTCCGCTTGCATACTTACCTTGCCACGCCACCTCACTACTGTTGTGCTGTACCAAAACTACGGTTCAGTCGTTTTGGTTGTTGTTGTTGTGGTCTTCAGTCCAGAGACTGGTTTGATGCAGCTTTCCATGCTACTCTATCCTGTGCAAGCTGCTTCGCCTCCCAGTACCTACTGCAACCTACATCCTTCTGAGTCTGCTTAGTGTATTCATCTCTTGGTCTCTCTCTACAATTCCTGTTTGCAGGCTTTCAAAAAACTTAATGTTGGCGCTCAACTACAGACCCTCAGATTCAGAGTTGAAATATTAAAAGTTTTGGTTGGTTTCGTTGTCTAGGGGCTGGGTACGTGGTTGCCACGTTACATGACAAATACTGCTGAGTCTACAGTATAAAATATGAACACACACATGAATCGAATGGTCGAAGATTCGCATCATTCGGCAATTGCGAATTTTGAATGTAACATAAAAATTTATAAATGAAAGAGTGCAATTAAATAAAATCTACAGGTACTATTTTAACGGCTTTAAATGATGAGTACGCTAGCAGAAGTACCTTTAAGAATGCCATTTATTACTGCAAAACACTTGTTGGTGTCGATGGTCCATCAATTGGATAAAATAGAAGTTGAATAACAGGAAAACAATAGATTCCTACATCACGTAATTACTTATCAGCAACAACATAACTCGCGAGATATTCACTTCTAAACGCACACTACGTCTTCAATGCAGAAGCCATGGAAATCACACCAGAGCATAAGTCGGCACTCCGACATATTTCATCTCTCGCAACCGCGCGCAAACTGCTCCACTCTCCAAGTCTTTCCTGCGACAGTACGTCGCGCCTCCACGTCCAGCACTCCCTGTGTCCTGGACGATTGTCCCTCACGCCACACTGTTCAGAACTCCGCTTTCCTCTCTCGAAATGATGCTCTCCTCCCACTTCCATCCAGTCTCCCCATTCACGAGCGCTGTGATTGGCTAGAGCGCTCCCGTCATGTCTCGAAGCCAACGCACACTCATAAACATATTGAAACACATACAAAATACAGGATTTACATTAAAATAACTTGAAATTAAATAAATATTCCTATGGTTGGACCATAAACACGCTCTAACACACATTATTAAATACATAAACAAATCAAATAAACATATATCAAAGGAATAGAAACAAAAGTAGGCCAGTAGCCTAATGTCTCTGTGCTTTCTAAAACACAGTAAATATTTGACCAATTTCTTCCTGAATAGTATATACTGGATATAAACAAAGACACAGACGAATAAATATATTTATAAGCATGCTGCTACCGTTTTTTCATGTTACTGTGGAGTACTTGTAGCCGGACACGATCATTAGTAATCGGTGACTTTGACCTCCAATAACTCACTGTTCAAGTTACATGCCTGTAATTCATACCAATTTAGGTTTACGCAAATAGCTTTCTAAAGACACGTCCATCGACAAAATCGGATGAACCATTTAGATTTTGGAATTTCGTTGCTGGATGTTACTTGTATAATTTACGGTCAGATACTAAACTTTAACCTAATAAAGATATTTAAAATCTGATTACACCATCAAAATCGTCATGCAAATAATGGTAATGTACATGTTTCTTTTTAAGGTACCATGATTCCCCTGGTTATTATTAATTTCTACATGAACTGTGAAATGGCTCTGAGCACTATGGGACTCAACTGCTGTGGTCATAAGTCCCCTAGAACTTAGAACTACTTAAACCTAACTAACCTAAGGACATCACACACATCCATGCCCGAGGCAGGATTCGAACCTGCGACCGTAGCGGTCGTGCGGTTCCAGACTGTAGCGCCATTAACCGCTCGGCCACTCCGGCCGGCGAACTGTGAAATGTCTGCCATTATGGTTTCACAAAGTCCGCCTTCTTTGGCGCTCCCGGTGTACAAATCTCCATCATTGACACAAAGCACAGTCCTCAACACAGCGTCAACATGGAATTCCCAGCCACGAGGTCGGCCAGGATCACACGCTGGGACTACCCTTCTTGCACCGGGTAATGTTCCACACAACACGGTTGCTGACGAGACCCGGCTTGCTGAGCGTCCCGTGCAGCCATGCCAACTCCGAACTTAGAATGTTTTCAGGGCGCCATAACTCGCATCTCGCCTGTTACCTCACAAGTTACACTTGGTCATTCAATGTAAGGATAGTTAAGGCTGGCTGAGGATGGCGCTGGTGATGTGCTCGATTGAGGCCAGATCTGGTGATCGAGCAGGCCAAGGTGACATGTCGCCACTTTGTAGAGCATGTTGGGTTAAAACGGCAGTATAGGGTGAGCGTTATCCTGTTGGAACCTCCACCCCCTGAAATACTGTTCATGAATGGCAGTACAACATATCGAATCACCAGACTGACGTACAAAATTGCAGTCAGGGTGTGTACGATAAACACGAGAGTGCTGCTACTGTCATACGAAATCGCACCCCCAGACCATACATAACTCCAGGTATTGGTTTCAAGCCATCAACTGGCCTCCTCCTAACCGAAACACAGCCATCACTGGCACTGTGGCAGAACCAGCTTTCATCATAAAACGCAACAGACCCGCACCCTACCCTCCAACGGGCTCTCACATGACACCATTGAAGTCGCAAATGTTTCTGGACCAGTGGAATGCACACTACAGGGTATCTGGCTCGGAGCTGTCCTTGAAGTAACCAAACTGTAACAGTTCGTTGTGTCACTTTGGTGCCATCTGCTGCTCACATTGCTGCTGCAGATGCAGTACAATGCGCCAGAACCGTACGCCAAACACAATGGTCCTCCCTCTGGATAGTGCCACACGACCCTCCAGAGCCCAGTCTTCTTGCGTCCGAACAATCCCGGGACCACTGCTGCCAGCAATCATGTACAGTGGCTACCCTCCAGCCAAGTCTTTCCGCAGCATTGTAGAAGGAACATCCAGCTTCTCGTAGTCTTGTTACACTACCTCGTTCAAACTCAGTGAGTTGTTGGTAATGGCATCTTTGTAACATTAAAGGCATTGCTGACTAATATCAACGAACCACATCCAATCTCAAAGGTAACTAACGCTCTCGACCATTAGAGCATGTATTTAAAACAAACCTGATTTGCATCCTTGTAGTGGCGCTAATAGCGTCACTCTTATGCGACTGGCACCAAATTTGAGAAGATATCGACTCAGATGCAGAAACACGCCTACCAACTTTCGTTTATGTCGCACAACTCATTCTTGCTGTTGTAATTTTTTGGCCTCAAAATATGACTACGATAATCGCCGTACTTAAATTATGACTTCAGTCTGAAGCTGGGAGCTGACCCCTTTATAACTAAATGGGCTCTAGCCTATCAGTAAAAATCGTCTTAGACCGATTGATCACTACAGAATGAGAGCACTTCTCGATATTGCTGTTGCAGATAAAACATTAAGAACGCCACTAAGAAAAGTGGACCATGGCAACAACGAACACACGTCCGTCGTTCCTTACGCACTACACAGCTCAGTTTAAATACGGACATGTCCTTAAAACAAGTCACACAGACAAATATACACTCCTGGAAATGGAAAAAAGAACACATTGACACAGGTGTGTCAGACCCACCATACTTGCTCCGGACACTGCGACAGGGCTGTACAAGCAATGATCACACGCACGGCACAGCGGACACACCAGGAACCGCGGTGTTGGCCGTCGAATGGCGCTAGCTGCGCAGCATTTGTGCACCGCCGCCGTCAGTGTCAGCCAGTTTGCCGTGGCATACGGAGCTCCATCGCAGTCTTTAACACTGGTAGCATGCCGCGACAGCGTGGACGTGAACCGTATGTGCAGTTGACGGACTTTGAGCGAGGGCGTATAGTGGGCATGCGGGAGGCCGGGTGGACGTACCGCCGAATTGCTCAACACGTGGGGCGTGAGGTCTCCACAGTACATCGATGTTGTCGCCAGTGGTCGGCGGAAGGTGCACGTGCCCGTCGACCTGGGACCGGACCGCAGCGACGCACGGATGCACGCCAAGACCGTAGGATCCTACGCAGTGCCGTAGGGGACCGCACCGCCACTTCCCAGCAAATTAGGGACACTGTTGCTCCTGGGGTATCGGCGAGGACCATTCGCAACCGTCTCCATGAAGCTGGGCTACGGTCCCGCACACCGTTAGGCCGTCTTCCGCTCACGCCCCAACATCGTGCAGCCCGCTTCCAGTGGTGTCGCGACAGGCGTGAATGGATGGACGAATGGAGACGTGTCGTCTTCAGCGATGAGAGTCGCTTCTGCCTTGGTGCCAATGATGGTCGTATGCGTGTTTGGCGCCGTGCAGGTGAGCGCCACAATCAGGACTGCATACGACCGAGGCACACAGGGTCAACACCCGGCATCATGGTGTGGGGAGCGATCTCCTACACTGGCCGTACACCACTGGTGATCGTCGAGGGGACACTGAATAGTGCACGGTACATCCAAACCGTCATCGAACCCATCGTTCTACCATTCGTAGACCGGCAAGGGAACTTGCTGTTCCAACAGGACAATGCACGTCCGCATGTATCCCGTGCCACCCAACGTGCTCTAGAAGGTGTAAGTCAACTACCCTGGCCAGCAAGATCTCCGGATCTGTTCCCCATTGAGCATGTTTGGGACTGGATGAAGCGTCGTCTCACGCGGTCTGCACGTCCAGCACTAACGCTGGTCCAACTGAGGCGCCAGGTGGAAATTGCATGGCAAGCCGTTCCACAGGACTACATCCAGCATCTCTACGATCGTCTCCATGGGAGAATAGCAGCCTGCATTGCTGCGAAAGGTGGATATACACTGTACTAGTGCCGACATTGTGCATGCTCTGTTGCCTGTGTCTATGTGCCTGTGGTTCTGTCAGTGTGATCATGTGATGTATCTGACCCCAGGAATGTGTCAATAAAGTTTCCCCTTCCTGGGACAATGAATTCACGGTGTTCTTATTTCAATTTCCAGGAGTGTAGAACATGTCCACACAGCCAACCAAAGGAGATCGGTTCTTAAAACCATTCAAAACGAATAACGCCAATTCTTAAGCTACACTCTGATCAACACACTAGTAATACCAAAATCACAACGTGAACACTTAAAATAAATACAGAGGGACACATGGCGGCGACACAATTAAGCACGCCCATGCTCGTCCAACTCCGAACAACATGTTCATATAAACATAACTTCTGCTCTTTTATGTAGTCAAAGCAATTATTTTTAGGCGCATACTCGATGGAACGTTCTTCATCATGATCAAAGGCCAGAGTTTCTTGTTATCATTGATAAGTGCGAAAATTGACTATTCATAACGTAAACATGTTTTATATAAGCTCGACTAAGTATTGAAGAGA
Source organism: Schistocerca cancellata (assembly GCF_023864275.1). NCBI lineage: Eukaryota > Metazoa > Arthropoda > Insecta > Orthoptera > Acrididae > Schistocerca > Schistocerca cancellata. The sequence goes on from NC_064634.1 coordinate 302,563,777, forward strand.
TGTTTGATATGTTTTTGTTTGGCGTCTTTTAAAAAAATTTACCTTACTTTTTGAGGAAATCGTGTTTTCTAGCTCTATATAATAAATCTGTATTTTTTTTATTTACTACAACATCCCTCTTTTTCGCATTACAAAGCTACAGTTTTCGAAAAATATCTGAGTTAGACAGCTTCAACTTTGTTATAAATACTGTTTATCTTTAATTAGCAGACAGGAGGGTAACCAAGTAGAAAGAAACGTGCAGCTTACACATCGCTCTATATATTCTCACTCATTTTCTAGATGGTTCACCAATTCTGGTCCCTAGGGAATCTAGTAAGACACTGATAGTATGTGCAAACAAAGCGATAGAAATGAGGTAACGCCTGACAGGTACGCAACACACCTAATGTACAGGTAACACGGCTACGACGGTTACGACCTCAGCTGACGAAATCTACAAGGAAAACTGCCGCAGTCAACGTTTCCTTATGATAGCCTACAGTATCCTACGGAAGTTTTACAACTCTACACATCACACAACGCCACCAGGCGTCATTCAAATCTTGATGATCATGGTATTTAATCTTATCAGTGTGGGATGCAATGCTTAAGCAGAGATGAAGAGACTTGCAAAGAATAGACTAGTGTGGAGAGAACCATTACACCAGTCCTCGGTCTGAAGACTACAACAAGTAACACTAAGTATAAAATTGTTCAGTGTGGTTGCTAACCAGGAAGTTAAGCAATTTGTTGATGTTTTGTGTGGTCAGCTACACTATATGATCAGATGTCCTTTCATCGGACAATAATGAGATACTACTCACCTTTCACACAGAGCACGTCCATGTCTCACCACTGACTTCTAGTATCAGCTGCTCGCAGTTGACGTCAACAAGTGTATGGGCCTGAAGGTGACTTTATTATAACGTTGAAACTAGTTGCCAAAATAAAATCGACACCTTAGATACAGCTGTCGGAATTTCTTCACTCTTAATATGAATTTATACCTGCTGACGTCCCACTGTCCTCCATTTCAACTATGGATGTACGAAGATTAATAAGGGGCCAATTTTGGACTTTACGATGGTTTGAACTCTGCAGGGGACACTTTCAAGGATGTCAGTGGAGGAATGGCACCCCAGTCTTCCTCAACAGCCGAAGCCAAAGAAGACCGTAATGTTGGACGCTGGGATCTGGAGCGAAGTCGACCTAAGTCATCCCACAGGTGTTCCATTTGGTTCAAGTCAGGACCCTCGGTAGGCCAGTCCATTTCATGAATGTTTTTGTCCACACACACCATTGCCTCACAAATACTAGTTTATGACAAGGTGTACTGCCATGCTGATACAGTCATCGCCTCTTAAATATGCCTCTACTGTACACAGATCACAACGGTGTAAAATATGTCCGCATACTTCCCCATTTAGCGCTTTCGTAAGCACCATAAGAAGGGCACACCGTAACCACGAAAAACATCCTCATACCGTAACAGCACCTCTTCTGTACTTCACTGCTGGCACCACACTTGATTTAACGCCAAGGCAGTCACCAAACCCAAACTATTCCACTGGATTGCCACAGGGTAGAGCGTTATTCATCACTCCAAATCACTCGTTTATAGTCGTCCACCCTCAAATGGCGACAATCTAAATACCACCTCAAGTGTTCAGTTAGCACTGACTACAGCAATGTATCTTGGGCACTGCACTCCATTCTTTTTAATTCTCTGCTGTGGTAACTGGACTGTTAATAACACTTCTGCCGATTTCATGTGATTATTTTCACTCATCCTCCAAAATACTCGACAGTCCCAGTCTGCCAGTACATGATTTACGCTCGGTCTTGGTTTACCGCGGTTCATAGTCACGATCGCATCATCAACAGTCAACTTTCGCCGCTATAGAAGGGTCGAAATGTCCCTGATGGATTTTTTACTCCAGTGACTTAGTCTACGTCCAGTGTCTCTGAGCTCTCCTGACCGTCCCATTCTGCTGTTGCAGTTTCTCTGCTGACAACGCAGTACTCCCCACTTCCTATTATGACGGTGGGTCCGCCTCTTGTTTCATCTAGTTGGAAATTCCTAATTCAGCAGGGGTGTATGTATACTTTTAATCAGTCAGAGTACGTGAATTTGTCTGGGAGGGAATACCCTGAGAAAGTAGGAAAAGGTAATGCGACTGTATTACCTGTAACGAGGATATCTCGTAGAATTGCAGTTTCTTTGAAAATTTAGAAAAAAAGAAAAACAAATAAAAATACTGCCCTGAACCGGAAGTAGCTAATTTTCCTATCTGTAGACATCCAGGATGAGATTTTCACTCTGCAGCGGAGTGTGTGCTGACGTGAAACTTCGTGACACATTAAAACTGTATGCCGGACCGAGTCTCGAAATCGGGACCTTTGCCTTTCTCTGGCAAGTGTCCTGCCACTGCGCTACCCAAGTACTACTCAAGACCCCTCCTTGCAGCTTGACTTCCGCCAGTACCTCATTTCCTCCCTCCCAAACTTCGCAGAAGCTCTCCAACAAAACAGCTTTTGTTTGTCAGCTAGGTTTTGACTTCTCATGAATCTGAGATGAAGCTCTCTTTGTTTATGGAGCAGTTTTCTAACATAGCTGTTAAACAACTGTGAGTTTCCCACCCCTTAAGATCTTGCTCGGAACATACTTGTCTAAGGCATGTCGAATGATGCTTTTGACTTTCTTCCATTTATGCTCCACATCTTCGCCCTCATCAATGAATATCTAACATTCTGCGTGGTGTCTGTTGTTCTAAGTCGTGTCTCCCTACTACTTTCGCGCAACGACGCTCTGAGTGTGTTTTTTAGGGAATTGACTAGTTTGAACCTGGGACCTGTTGCTGGTAAGGAGACGCCAGACCACACATGACATGTAGAGTTCAGAAGAGTTCAGTGAGACTAGCGATGATATAACCAAATACTTAATGATTTCAGCGTCAGCTCCACTGCACTCCCTGTAAAAGGATATTGATACTAACTAAATTTAGTGGAAGGGGTTCAAGGCTTTCCTATTTTTAGTTAGCTGGTAAAATAACGTCGAAAAAGCAGTTAAGTTTACCACTGGAAATTTTATTCTACTCACAAAACATTGTTTATAAATTGCACTATTGATAAAAGGAAATATTTTAATACAGGATGATAAAAACCAACTGCGTTCAACAAAAATGTGAACGAATGTTCCCTGAGTGGGTTTCCAAGTTCTACAATGAATCGAAGGATGACCTATGCCATATCACATCTATAATCTAGGTTTAAACTAAGTTTCACAAAAGAGAAAACTATCAAAATTGTCTACAGTGACTCTCAATTATCTTTAATTACTTATCTAACTTGTCGTAAATTACAGTGGCTGATGTGGCTTCTCAATGATTATATAACAGAAAAATCATCTTGTTTCAGATTTTAACTTACGTAGCAAATTTGAATACCATGAGCTTTAATTGATGATCGACACTAGTATTACGTAAAAAGGGGATGTAACAGATGAGACTTCTGCAGTTCTGAGTGAAGCTTTATGCGCTCAAAACTGCGGCATCGCGTGCGTTCATTACCTTGTCAGTGTTCGTCAGGGGGCGGCAGCCGGCGCAGCTCCATACAGCTCGCCGTCTCCGAAGCAACTCTCTCCTAACTTCTCCTTACTACAATTTACCGAAGTTGGTTTAAAAAGGAAACTATCTGGCTGCGTTTTCATCTGACCAATCACGGTCTCAATGTTAACCTTAAGCTCCGCCTAAAAAAATTCTGTCTATCCAAAGAGAAACGTTATACTTTTCGTGGTGGGGCAATGTTTTTAACGTTTGCAACGTAACAGAGACGCGAAAAAGTCTCACGCTAAAACTTGCGGCTGGTGTGGCCCTTTTAGTGTTATCGTAAGATCTATACTGTTCTTCTGGAGGGCTCTATCTTTTAACATGGGCTGGGGGGTGGTTCTGACGGTTACTTTTCGTGGTGGGGATATGTTTTTAACGTTTGCAACGTAACAGAGACGCGAAAAAGTCTCACGCTAAAACTTGCGGCTGGTGTGGCCCTTTTAGTGTTATTGTAAGATCTATACTGTTCTTCTGGAGGGCTCTATCTTTTAACATGGGCTCTCGGTTGGTCCTGGCGGTTACTTTTCGTGGTGAGGCAATGTTTTTAACGTTTGCAACGTAACAGAGACGCGAAAAAGTCTCATGCTAAAACTTGCAGCTGGTGTGGCCCTTATAGTGTTATCGTAAGATCTATATTAGAGATGGGCAAAACTGTTCTTTTCAGAGATCGAATCATAACTGTACACTCACTGAAATGAACTAGCTCTTTTTCATGACTCACCGCTCATTCACAATAGAAAATAAATGGAAGGCACATTGCCCTTTAAACTTGGTTTATTCCAGTACTATACCTGTATTTTGATCTTATTTGATCTTATTTTGAAGTAACACAGATAATGAGTAAGAATTTTGTATTGTTTATTGAAATTTCCGCGATATGACAAAGTTTTTGATTATTCTACATCTACATCTACATCCATACTCCGCAAGCCACCTGACGGTGTGTGGCGGAGGGTACCTTGAGTACCTCTATCGGTTCTCCCTTCTATTCCAGTCTCGTATTGTTCGTGGAAAGAAGGATTGTCGGTATGCCTCTGTGTGGGCTCTAATCTCTCTGATTTTATCCTCATGGTCTCTTCGTGAGATATACGTAGGAGGGAGCAATATACTGCTTGACTCTTCGGTGGGGGTGGTGGTTAGTGTTTAACGTCCCGTCGACAACGGGGTCATTAGAGACGGAGCGCAAGCTCGGGTTAGGGAAGGATTGGGAAGGAAATCGGCCGTGCCCTTTCAAAGGAACCATCCCGGCATTTGCCTGAAACGATTTAGGGAAATCACGGAAAACCTAAATCAGGATGGCTGGAGACGGGATTGAACCGTCGTCCTCCCGAATGCGAGTCCAGTGTGCTAACCACTGCGCCACCTCGCTCGGTGACTCTTCGGTGAAGGTATGTTCTCGAAACTTTGACAAAAGCCCGTACCGAGCTACTCAGCGTCTCTCCTGCAGAGTCTTCCACTGGAGTTTATCTATCATCTCCGTAACGCTTTCGCGATTATTAAATGATCCTGTAACGAAGCGCGCTGCTCTCCGTTGGATCTTCTCTATATCTTCTATCAACCGTATCTGGTACGGATCCCACACTGCTGAGCAGTATTCAAGCAGTGGGCGAACAAGCGTACTGTAACCTACTTCCTTTGTTTTCGGATTGCAATTCCTTAGGATTCTTCCAATGAATCTCAGTCTGGCATCTGCTTTACCGACGATCAACATTATATAATCATTCCATTTTAAATCACTCCTAATGCGTACTCCCAGATAATTTATGGTATTAACTGCTTCCAGTTGCTGACCTGCTATTTTGTAGCTAAATGATAAAGGATCTATCTTTCTGTGTACTCGCAGCACATTACACTTGTCTACATTGAGATTCAATTGCCATTCCCTGCACCATGCGTCAATTCGCTGCAGATCCTCCTGCATTTCGTTACAATTTTCCATTGTTACAACCTCTCGATACACCACACCATCATCTGCAAAAAGCCTCAGTGAACTTCCGATGTCATCCACCAGGTCATTTATGTATATTGTGAATAGCAACGGTCCTATGACACTCCCCTGCGGCACGCCTGAAATCACTCTTACTTCGGAGGACTTCTCTCCATTGAGAATGACATGCTGTGTCCTGTTATCTAGGAACTCCTCAATCCAATCACACAATTGGTCTGATAGTCCATATACTCTTACTTTGTTCATTAAACGACTGTGGGGAACTGTATCGAACGCCTTGCGGAAGTCAAGAAACACGGTATCTACCTGTGAACCCGTGTCTATGGCCATCTGAGTCTCGTGGACGAATAGCGCGAGCTGGGTTTCACATGACAGTCTTTTTCGAAACCCATGCTGATTCCTACAGAGTAGATTTCTAGTCTCCAGAAAAGTCATTATACTCGAACACAATACGTGTTCCAAAATTCTACAACTGATCGACGTTAGAGATATAGGTCTATAGTTCTGCACAACTGTTCGACGTCCCTTCTTGGAAACGGGGGTAACCTGTGCCCTTTTCCAATCCTTTGGAACGCTACGCTCTTCTGGAGACCTACGGTACACCGCTGCAAGAAGGGGGGCAAGTTCCTTCGCGTACTCTGTGTAAAATTGAACTGGTATCCCATCAGGTCCAGAGGCCTTTCCTCTTTTGAGCGATTTTAATTGTGTCTCTATCCCTCTGTCGTCTATTTCGATATCTACCATTTTGTCATCTGTGCGACAATCTAGAGAAGGAACTACAGTGCAACACTGTGAAACAACTTTGGAAAAAGACATTTAGTATTTCCGCCTTTAGTCTGTCATCCTCTGTTTCAGTACCATTTTGGTCACAGAGTGTCTGGACATTTTGTTTTGATCCACCTACCGCTTTGACATAAGACCAAAATTTCTTAGGATTTTCTGCCAAGTCAGTACATTTTGCACTATCGTGGTTTTTTGGGTGATCGGAAAATGTTGTAACTTGAGATTTACATTAACAACATATTTGGCTATAATGTATTAAAATTTCATGAACCTCGTACAAATACATCGCAAGCTAAAAATTTTTAAAGTGAACGTTTCCTTCCGAAGGCGCCTAAAATCGCAAAATCCGTACCAGAATAAGAAAAAAAATTTATAAATTTGTCTGTAAGACTAAAGTGCTGCATATAGCCTTACGCAGAATAAAACAAGGAAAATATTGGTGTATCACATTTTGCGATACGTTTATCGGTTCGCTTGTAATTAAAGCGTAAATTCAGGTGTCCATAATAAAAATCCTTTAGTAAGAGGAGTCGTCAGGAACCTAATCTGATCAGTTTAAACAAATAAAAATAAAATAAAAACAAATGATGTATACATAACGTAATAATGTAATATACATAGCGATATTACTATGAAGAACAATATCCAGTAGAGACGAACTCCGATGCAGAGGCGCTGAGTCAAGCAGGTCGAGCCGTGAGCTGTATTACTGCGTGAGCTAAGACTGCAGAGACCAGAGTGACACCTGAGTTGCTTTTCTCAACGCTCTGGCAAGAGTCGAGAACAGTGGGATGAGCGTTGAGCAGGCGAGTTCCGAGGGTGGGGGTGCGGTGAACGGCCACCAGTCACCCGCTCCGAGACAAATCGTCCATTCTCTTGCGAGCAGGTTGTTGCAAGTAGTTCTTATGTTCTCCGCTAGGAGGCTCTCTGTCCTGCTGCTCGCATCAACTGCCCAGAGGGCAGGACGTGCGACTGAAATGATCGCCGACGGAGTGCGATGTTAAGTTGAGCTGCACCAGACACTGCACGCGACAGAGGAAGCACAGAGATGGCACGGCATATGTGAAACACAAAATCCAATGGGCTACTGCACAATGCAGGCAGCCAAGGTCGAAGCAGGGCAGAGGCCGGCGCTGGCTGTGTTGTGTGGCATGTAGTGTGCTCTGACCAGCAGAGGCCCCACTGATATGCTCCGTCTCTCTCTCTCTCTCTGCCTCTCTGTCTCGCTCTCTCTCTGCTGTGGGAAACATTTGGAGTTACCATTCTTTTTTCTGAATCACTGACTGTTCACTCCTTTGAAAGATTCAACTCTATGAATCAGTTCAGGAGTGGATCCCCCATCTCTAATCTATACTGTTCTTCTGGAGGGCTCTAGCTTTTAACATGGGCAAGGGGGTGGTCCTGGTGGTTAGCTGGCGACGTGGGTGTCCGTCCCTTATCGTAGGGCCTTCTAGCTTAACACAGTTCTGTTATCGGCTTATGTTCTCGTTTCTCCCCTCGGAGCTGCATCTGTCTCACGCTGGGAAGGTATGACATGCTTTTAGGCATTCTTGTGTTAGTCTGTGGTATTCCATTTGCTCACTCGTTACTCATATTACTTTGGCTAATTTAATGTCATGATGTATTCGGAGCTATGTGACATACTACTGGATTTGCTTATCATGTCAGGGTTTTCATGGAAGGTGTTAGATTTGCCTGACACCTTACATATCACCACCCTTCAAACTTAATTTTTGCACTGAAGTTAGGCAATGATTGAATCATTGTCTAAGTCAGTCAAAAATTATTCCTTTATCTAAATTTTGTTGCCTTCTGTTCAGCCACATTATTCTGGGTCTATGCTAGTTTGTATTACTAATTTATATTTTTATATTCTTCCACATTATTCTCAAAAATATGTTTATATTGATAAGAGAAGAATATTTTTATGCTATTATTGTTATTATTAATTTTTAATTATTTTCTTTCTTTATTTAAGTATGAAGTTTGTTTTTTAAGACGTTTGCTATCGAAAGTGAAGAGTCTTTCACATCGATTTTCTTAGAAATATTTTTTTATAAATGTAGTAATTAAGTAAAATCTATTCCTAACACATTTTCTAAATATCATGTACAAGTAAAATGTTTTTGTTTCTAGACACTCATTTCAACATAGTTACACTAACAAATAAGAATTATTTCCAAGAATTGCTTTGACAAAGAAATATACATACACAAGTATTGAGATATTATCCTAACAAATGGTACAGATGTTAAAAAAAGGGAAACATCCAACAAGATAATTCTTTATTCTTTGTTTTTATAAGGAGAAAATAAGTTAAATATAGCTATTCTTTTATTTTTATGAGGAGAAAATAAGTGGCATATAGTTTTAGTGTTTATTATGCCTTACTTTTGTTCTTTATATACTGTCCATTTCAGAACTAATGACTTATTTTTATCAATAGTCTATTTTTTACTCAAGTCCATAGTCAATGACTGTTATTTTGTAGTTTATTAGCTGTCTTGTGTGCTTAACTTATTTAGTTTTTCACACGTTTCTTTTGCACAATTCCTACATCACATAATTTGATTTCACACATTCACACAATCCCATGAATGTTTAAGCATGAGGTTGGCGAATGTTTTTGCATGAAGGTGATGGACTTGAGCGAGATGGATGTGGGCAAGTATTTGATGTACAGCTTCGTTCGTCATTCCTTGTTGGCTTTGCAAGTGTGTGTTGCTGTTGCGGAGGTCCCATAATGGAATGGAGCTGTGAGTGCAGAATCTCGTGGTTTACTGGCTTTGTATGCGTGAAAGTCATCGTTATGTGTCGCTGAAAGCAGTCGTTTTTCGTTGTAATACTTCGCAGATGACTAGTTTACAATAGGATAGGGATTTGGGAAGGTATGTCGTCTATTCTTCACCCATCTTCTTTCATGGTCTCAATCTTGCGAATCTTCAACTTCTGTTCTTCCTGCTTTTTCTCTGCTTCTTACTTGATTCTTGGTTCTTCTCTGGGCAGGATATGGAAATATTTATTGATAACTAGTCGCTTTGAAGTTCTCCTCTTAGTCACGGTTTGATAAATTGTTTGGGCATATCATTTTTACTTTGTCGAAGTTTTCTTCAGTTTCATGCATCATCGTGGTGTTTAATAGCAATATTGTGACTTTTACACATATTTTTTTGCCAGTGGTGGTTTGCCCAAGCGATCTTCTCGTCGGGCCGTTTTTTGCTCACTCCATTGTGTCGGGGCATTCCAATACCCTCTTGGCCTTCTGTGTTCCGCCACTCTGTGGTTCCGTGTTCTGTCCCAGCAGGGTTCCACCACCCTGTGGTTCAGCAGATTTACTGCCCACTTCGGCTACAAGGGCCCTCTGTTGGTCTCACTGTCCTTTCCCTTGTCTCGACGCTTCTGCCTTGTAGAAATCGTGTCTTGCTAATTATGTCCTTTTCTTTCTTGATACTTCTCGCATTGCAACTTGTGAGTCGTTGCATCTGGTCTTTGCTGGAGTTTTTACAATGGTTCCTACAAAAAGTTTTACTTATAATCATCTAACATATGTCTAGTACATACATTGTTTTACACCTTCTTAAAAAGCTTTACAAATTTCCACGCCCTTTCCATGTTACAATTCTAAGATATTTTGAGTCTTAACTTCTACAAGAATCCTCAAATTCGTTTTTTTTTGTTTAGTGTCGTGGTGTATAGCATTTTAGTATTTCATGCTGTTAGACTATCTACACTTTATCCCTTCACCTTAATCTATGGTACTATTGGTGTTTTTTTGTTTTTGTTTTTATTGAAACTACTTTCTTTTTCTCACCTTCCTCTCTCTTCATTCTTCTTTCTCCTGACGATCTTATCTGCAACATAATCTTGAAATATTGTGCTGATTATTTACCAGTAATAAAATTAATCTTCAAACTTTTTGATATTGCTCACGTGGTGAAGTCATAAGGTTTTGCCTGTTTTGGGGTTCATTAGTTCCACAGTATTATCATGAGCAATTCAGCTAATAATGACAGGTCCTTTGCATGCAGCGTAAAACTTATGTATTTTGTGTTTCTGTTTGCTGGAGAGATGGTGTGTTTTTACAAATACTTTCTGGCCAACTGAGAATGTTCTTTTAATTGCTTTTCTATCTCCTCTTTCTTTTCTTTTCGTGGCTGCTTTTCTGATGTTGGAAAGTGCTGTTGCTATGACTTGTTTGTGCTGTCTACGTGGTACAATAGGAAATCTAACATTTTCTCTGGTTATGTTTGGGGGTTAAATATTTTTAAGTACATTAATTGGAGGTAGTAGTGTAGTCCTATGCGGCATTTCATTTATTACTTCTTGAAAATCTTTAAGGTATATATCCCAAGTGTTGTGTCTTTTGCCTGCATATAATTGGCATAAAGTGCCTATGTCCTTCATACATCGTTCTGCTGGATTTACGCTAGGTTTGTACTTAGATATGTAGATGGGTTTTATTTTGTGTTGTTTTAACGTGTTCTGCCATTGCACTGATTTGTATTGTGGGCCATTATCCGAAATTATTCGTTCCACTCGACCTACTTGTCTGAGAAAATCTTGTCTAAATGCTTTACTTATAGTAAGACCTGTTGCCCATTTTAATGGTGTCAAGGTAACATATTTAGAAGTAAGTTCCAAAACGACAAATATGGAAATATATCCATTTTTTGTGCGTGGGAGGGGCCCCATCAAATCTGTTGCAGCTATTTGTTTTAATTTTTTAGGGATTATTGGAAACATAGGTGGTTTGGTTTGGAGAGTTACGTGTTTAGCCCTAATACATTTTTTTTGCATTTGACTAATACTGTTCTAATTCATCTTTCCATATTAGGAAAATGGCTTGTTTGTTTTATTTTTAAAAAGCATTTCTTTGGTCCAAAGTGGCCATTACTTAAATGTGTATACCATATGAACTTATTAATTAGTTCATCTGGGATATAAATTAACCATTCATTCGTTGCAGCATTTTGTCTAAAAAATAAAACATTGTTTTTTTACGAGATAGTGCTGTCGAATGTCTGGAAAATCCTTACTTCTCCCCTTGTGTTTGATTCCTAGTATTTCGGGATCCTTGTCCTGTTCTTTGCCTATGTTTTTCAATGCAATGCTGTCGTAATGTAGTTTTCGAAAGGTACTTGTTTCATATAATACATTCTAACCTGGTCTTCTGCCGCTTCCAAACCTATGTTATTGGATGCACCCTGTGGACATCGTGATAAAGCATCTGCTAATACATTCGCTGGTCCTGGTATGTGTGTAATAGTGAAGTCAAATACTTGTAGTATTAACATCCATCTGGCTAACCTCCCATGAGTTAGTTTGGCGGATAACAGAAATTCTAATGCTTTGTGGTCAGTGTATACTTTTGTTTTCCTTCCGAATAGGAAGTATCGAAAACGTTGGAAGCCCCATACAATGGCCAATGCTTCCAGCTCCGTGACTGAATAGTTTTTCTCGCTTTTTGTGAGTACCCGACTGGCAAATGCAATTGTTCTATATGATCTTAGCCCTGCCTGTTCGTATTCTTGGAATAAAACAACTCCTAAACCTGTTTTCGCGCTATCAGTGGCCATACAAAAATTTTGTGTTAGATCAGGATGTGCTAAAATCGGTGCTGCTGTTAGTGCGTTTTTCACTTTTAAAAATTCTTCATTGGCTTGTTGATTCCATACCCATGGCGTGTTTTTTCCAGTCAATGCACATAGGCGTGGTGTTGCGAGAGAGTCGATCCAAATAAATTTTTTATAGAATCCGGTGAGACCTAGAAATCCTCTGAGAGTTTTCTTATTATATGGAGTACAGAATTCTTTGATTGCCGTTAGTTTTTCTGGGTCGGGCATTACCCCTTTCTCTGAAATTGTCTTAAAAATTTGACCTCTCGCCTTCCAAATTTGGATTTTGTTATATTTACTGTGACCCCATGCTCTTTCATGATGTGTAAAAACTGATTTAATGTGTCATTGTGATGTTCCCAAGAGGGTTCTGCTATAATCACATCATCAACATAACAAGTAATTTTTTGTAAAATTTCAGGACTGAGTATAGTATTAAATCCCCTAATAAACGCTGCTGGTGAAATGTTTAAACCAAATGGCAATCGTTTAAATTGGTAACATCTACCGAATACGATAAATGGTGTAAATTTTCTATATTCTGGGGCCAATTCTATTTGCCAGAAACTACTCCGTAAATCAATTGATGAAAATATCTTAGCACCGTGGAAGTTTTGTATCAATTCCTCTAATTTTTCTGGGCGATCTGTCTCAGTGATTATGATTGTGTTGATCTGATGCTCCCATCTCGTTTTTGTACAATATGGAGCGGGCTGTTATATGTGGAGGTAGCTGGTTCAATAATATCATCATGTAACATTTTAGATATCTCCTGGAATACTTTATTCCTGTAGCTTAATGGGATTGTATAGGGTGGCCCTCTAAATGGTTTGTGCTGTTTTACTTCAAACTTGTACTGGAAGTGTTTAATACTGCCAGTCTTAGGTAAAAATACCTCTGCTTTATCTCGTAAAATACCCTCTAATTCTCTTTTACTGTGTTCCGAAATACCTTGAACTTCTTGCAATTTTTCGTCGATTTCTTTATGGACTTCTAACATGAGTTGAGGCGATTCCCCCTTTTGTGCATACCATCCTAATTCTTCATTCTCTTTATCTCGCGTCATTCTTAATTGTTTGTTTATAACTGGTATTTCTTCTAATTTTAGCTTTTGCTCAAAGAGAAGTGTGACATTCCCGAATGTTACACTACCTTTCCCCATATCTATTATCGCTCGTCTCTCATTTAAAAAATCTGCACCTATAATCAAATCTACAGTTTAGGTATAATCACGAAGTTGGCTTAGATCTTTTGACTTTGACACGAAAGAGTTAACCTTGTTTGTCTCGTAGCTTCCGCAGCATTGTTTCTAATAGGACCTCTTACTTTAATCTTACGTGTCTTCAGAACTGGCAATTCCTCATTGGCATTACACTCCATGAATAAATTTTCTGAGATAGCAGTCAGTTCACTTCCGCTATCAGTTACAATATTGACTGGGATATGCTTTACCATGGCCTTCACAATTGGGTGAATTTGAAAGGGTTGGTTCTGTTCTTCTTCTTCTTGCATCAACGAATCCTCCACTGAATCACACATGAGTCTTTTCAGGATTTTCCCTTGTGAATTCGAACTTTCTGTAGGATAAGCTTCGACTGCTACTTCTCTCTCTTTTATTTCCTCTTCTCTATTTCTTCATTCATTTACGCTTTCTTCAACATCCTCTACTTTTTCCTCATCCTCGTCTATCTTCTCCTTCTTCGTCGCTACTTCCACATAATCGCATCTAAATGCTCTAATTATCGCTTCATAACTTCCTTCATTATATATGTTGGGTTGTGTGCCCACTAGTAACTTATTTTCAACTTCTGTCGGCTGCGCATTATCCTCATTGAATTCGCTTTCCCTGGTTTCCATCTCAAATAGCTCTGCAATACTCATTACTTCGTCCTTTCCTCCTACATTCGTTGTGCATGCCTCTGGTAATTCATCTTCCTCGTCAGTATTCTCCCAATTAATTTCGTCCCAACACGATATTGTTATTTTCCTGTCTTCGTTTTCTTATGGTCCCTGCGGATTTGTTTCTTCCTTCTTCTCTTCTCGTGATAAGGTATTTACTTCTCTGTTCAAGGTGCTGCAATTGTCCTGGGTCGGTGTGTCATTCCCTTTGGCATGGGCGCTTAGCTGTCAATTTGAACGTTTTTCGGGGTTTGGTGGTCTTACCTCCACCTCTTCTATCTGTATTCTCTTTTCTTGCTCAGCTTGTTGATAGTGGTTTCTTTGTTGATAATTTGTCGGTCTATTGGCGCTCCAATACCCGTTCCGGTTGTCGTTATTCCCTCTGTAATAGTTGTTGCCATTCCTGGGTGAATTATAGTTATTGCCATATTCTCTTCTAAATCCATAACCGGTTCTTTTTTGAAATCTATTGTCGTTTCTTGGTGCGAAGTTATCACGTGGTTCGTAATTATTGTTTCTTCGTACTGTGTCTTGTGGATTCCACTGCTTTTTGCTTTCGTTTTCACGTGCGCTTCGTCTTTTTCTTGCGTCATCTTCCGAAAATATGAACTCTAGTTCCCTTAGAATACCTTTAAATGCTTCGACGTCATTGCCTCCGCGACCTACTAATGATTGCTGGTATTTCAATGGTAACTTCATCGCGCATAATTTAATCAACTCTCCGTCCCTGTATGGTACATCTAAGCATTGATTTTTCTTTGCCATTAATTCGAAAAATTTCACGGGACTCTTCTCTCCTGAATTTTCAAAATATGGGTTCTGTAATAATTCGTACTTCACTCTGTTCTGTGCTTCGCTGGACCAATATTGTGAGAGAAACTTCTCTCTGAAATCTTCGTATGATCGGCATGTCGCTGCAACATTTTGCATGGTTTCTGCGACTGTTCCTGACATGTGTGCACATATAAGTCTGATTTGTGTGCTAGCGTCCAGCGTTCTGGTAACCCTACTCGGAATTGATCAATAAAAGTTCGTGGATGTAATGAGTTTCCTTCTCGAAAGTGTTGAAATTTTCTGACTGTGAGAAAATGATCGTTGTCGTACTTCGTCATGGTTCCATATGAAATTCGCGATTCTTCGCCACTTTTGTTTCTGACCATTTCTCCCGTCGTTCTTTCCGGTTGTGGTAGATCCATTGGATATTGTCCACTGTAACTTTCGCCTACCCTTACGTAGTATCGTTGGAGTGGTACGCAATAATTTTCTTCCATCGGTTGTGAACGTGTAGCTGAATGCATTGCACTGTACTCTTCGCGACCTGGCTTTCCATTGTCAGGTATTGGTTCGGTATCTTGTCTGGCTAACCTTGCTGCTTCATTGCACGATCCACACTGTCTTGAAACATTTGTGGTTCCGCATGTGTTTGTGGTGCCGTTTGTTCATCAACAATTTCGAAAAGTTTTTGTTGCTGGGCAAGATGTCTGATTTCACGTATGTTACTTTCCGCCTGTGATTGGAATCGAAAATGCATGATATCTTCGTTAATGGCTTGTTTTTCCGGTGCTGTTACAGATACGGATGTGGTTGCAGACTCAGTGCTTGTTCGATCTTGTTCACTACGCTCTTCAATGGTTTGCAACAACTCTGTTCGCAATTTCTGAAATTGTTGCTTCGTTTGTGCTTCTATTTTGACTATGCGGTTATCATATCTTTTCAGTGCTGCTTTTGTGATACGTTTGTGTAACACACTGTTTTCAACAATTTCACGCGCTGTACCTGCTGCTTGTCTAGTAATTACGTCTATCTGTTTCTCTAGTTTCTTGACTTCTCCCTGGGTGTTGTTACGTAATGTTTTGATCTCGTCCTGAGTGTCATTACGCAATGTTTGTACGTCCGCTTGTACCTTGTCAATGTCTGTTCTCAATTGATTGTGACCTGTTACTAAGTTTCCTATCACTTCTCGAGATTCTTTTGCCTCGTCTTCAATATGACTTAGGTGTAACAGAATTTTTTTTGTTTTGTTCTTTAATCTCACGCATTTGTCTCGTGGTTTCTCCAATTTGGTTCGTCGTTTCTGCACTCTGAATTTTAATTTGGTTCGCAATTTCTTTATTTTGTCTTGTCATGGTTTCCGTCATTAATTGTAATAATTCTGCCAGATTGGTGGGTCCTATTGCGTTTTCTTCCGACGTCCTACGCTCTGTGTTTCCGTCCAAGTGTTGGTTTGCAACCGATTGCATTGAACTTTGCGGTGACACGTTTCTGCTCGAATTCCTTGTACTCTGTGGTGAGGGAGCTCTGATTACTTGTACTATGGGTTCTACGTATTCAAGACGCAAGTTAGAATCCTCATCAGCTGACTCTCTACTTTCCTGCTCCTCTGTCGTAAGCTGACTTATGTTTTCTATGCCTTGACGTACATTATCCTCGTTATGGTGCGTTATCTGTCCTATTTCTCGCGATACTGCATCGTCTGTTGTACTGTCCTCTATTCTCTGTCCATCTTCATGTTGGGTCTCTACTTCAGTTCGGTCAAGGTCTCGATCTGCTATTGACAATCTTTCTGAATCCCTTATTTTCTGTTTTAAAAGCAATTCACGCGCTCTACTTCGCGTCAACATGCGCTCATACGATCTCACGCGCTTCATACACTTTTTGCACACACGACTTTACAATCCATTCACTTACTTGTTGGGTGAGAACCAACTTGTCAACGATGTATCCGCCGCCTGGGCGCTTGCATTGGAGAGAAAACTTAATTATAACAATATTAAAATTCATAACTTAATTATGCTATAGTCTCTGCTAGAATGTCTCAAGTTCTATTGAATACTTTCTGACTACCTATCGCTGCAGCTACTGTTTTCGACTATTTATAAGTTCAGGAAAAAATTTTTTACTTCGAAAATTTTTCAACAGGATATTTTTCTGACCTAGTTAGGCATGTGGTCGCCCTTAAATCATGGTATTTTACCATCCTGGCAGGGTCGCCATTCTCTAACATTCTGCGTGGTGTCTGTTGTTCTAAGTTGTGTCTCCCTACCACTTTCGCGCAACGACGCTCTGAGTGTGTTTTTTAGGGAATTGACTAGTTTGAACCTGGGACCTGTTGCTGGTAAAGAGACGCCAGACCACACATGACATGCAGAGTTCAGAAGAGTTCAGTGAGACTAGCGATAATATAACCAAATACTTAATGATTTCAGCGTCAGCTCCACTGCACTCCCTGTAAAAGAATCTTAATACTAACTAAATTTAGTGGAAGGGGTTCAAGGCTTTCCTATTTTTAGTTAGCTGGTAAAATAACGTCGAAAAAGCAGTTAAGTTTACCACTGGAAATTTTATTCTACTCACAAAACATTGTTTATAAATTGCACTATTGATAAAAGAAAATATTTTAATACAGGATGATAAATACCAACTGCGTTCAACAAAAATGTGAACGAATATTCCCTGAGTGGGTTTCCAAGTTCTAAAATGGATCGAAGGATGACCTATGCCATATCACATCTATAATCTAGGTTTAAATTAAGTTTCACAAAAGAGAAAACTATCAAAATGGTCTACAGTGACCCTCAATTATCTTTAATTACTTATCTAACTTGTCGTAAATTACAGTGGCTGATGTGGCTTCTCAATAATTATATAACAGAAAAATCATTGTGTTTCAGATTTTCACTTACGTAGCAAATGTGAATACCATGAGCTTTAATTGACGATCGACACTAGTATTACGTAAAAAGGGGATATAACAGATGAGACTTCTGCAGTTCTGAGTGAAGCCTTATGCACTCAAAAATGCGGCATCGCGTGCTTTCATTACCTTGTCGGTGTTCGTCAGGGGGCGGCGGCTGGTGCAGCTCCATACATCTCGCCGTCTCGGAAGCAACTCTCTCCTAACTTCTCCTTACTACAATTTACCGAAGTTGGTTTAAAGAAAAAACTATCTGGCTGTGTTTTCATCTGACCAATCAGGGTCTCAATGTTAACCTTAAGCTCCACCTAAAAAAATTCTGTCTATCCAATGGGAAACGTTATACTTTTCGTGGTGGGGAAATGTTTTTAACGTTTGCAACGTAACAGAGACGCGAAAAAGTCTCACGCTAAAACTTGCGGCTGGTGTGGCCCTTTTAGTGTTATTGTAAGATCTATACTGTTCTTCTGGAGGGCTCTATCTTTTAACATGGGCTGGGGGGTGGTCCAGGCGGTTACTTTTCATGGTGGGGCAATGTTTTTAACGTTTGCAACGCAACAGAGACGCGAAAAAGTCTCATGCTAAAACTTGCAGCTGGTGTGGCCCTTTTAGTGTTATCGTAAGATCTATACTGTTTTTCTGGAGGGCTCTAGCTTTTAACATGGGCTGGGAGGTGGTCCTGGTGGTCAGCTGGCGTTGTGGGTGTCCGTCCCTTATCGTAGGGCCTTCTAGCTTAACACGGTTCTGCTCTCGGCTTCTGTTCTCGTTTCTCCCCTCGGAACTGCGTCTGTCTCACGGTGGGAAGGTATGACATGCTTTCAGGCATTCTTGTGTTAGTCTGTGGTATTCCATTAGCTCACTCGTTACTCGTATTACTTTGGTTAATTTAATGTCACGATTTATTCGGATCTATGTGACATACTACTGGATTTGCTTATCATGTCTGGGTTTTCATGGAAGGTTTTGGATTTGCCTGACACCCTACAAGTATTTGAAGTTAACTACCCAGATACTCTGCAATTTGCATCCTGTCACTCTTACTAACCAAAAATATCTTCCTACCTTTCTTAACATTCCTTGTAAAAAGCGTAGTCATAGTTGCTATCACAGTCTTATGATCACTGATAGCTTACTCTGTGTTAACCGATTCGAAGTTTGGATGTGTTCGTTGCTAGGAGGTCTAAGAAGTTTCCTTCAGGAGTTGATTCTCAATTTGATCAAAGTACTTTTCGGACAAGACATTCAAAATAATGTCACACGAATCACTGCCTCTGGCATCAGTTTTGATACCATAACTCTCCAAATCTATACATGGCAAGATGAAGTGGCCCCCTGTAATATCATATTTTCTTTGCGCGTTTGTATCTGGAACTGTGGCGAGTGTAGAAACCAACGACATTGCTAAATGATAGCGCTAAGAGAAACGAACGTGGATGGATTTTATCTTTGTGTTGCTATGGAGACAGAAGTTAAGAGTACATTGGATAATTTTTTCTGCTGTTTAATGGCTTTTCGGACACTAAAAGTATTATATAACACAGAGGAGATATAGAAGAGTGCTCACCAAACGAGAATATTTCATGAGACTTAATCTTGAACATTATTGTTGAAAGTTACTAACAATAGGAAGAACCAGTTTCAGGATTTCTACGTCAGTATGGCGTGGGATAGACGCTGAGGAGATTGGCTTGGCGTGGGATAGACGCTGAGGAGATTGGCTACAGACCTGCATCTTCAAGACAGCAATTTACTTCCGACTCAAGACGGCGTTTAACAAAATTCTCTTGAGATTTCTACTAACACACATATGTACGACACAATACTACAGAGACAGGTTTAGTTTGTTTGAATATGACACTGCACTGCGTTACATTACAGTCACAAACAAACAAATTCTTATTAAATTTTCACCGAGTAACATTAACAGGGAACATTTCAGTTTGGTTGCGAGTGACACAACTATAAATCTTTAGTCAGCGCATGAACATACAGGGTGTTACAAAAAGGTACCGCCAAACTTTCAGGAAACATTCCTCACACACAAATAAAGAAGAGATGTTATGTGGACATGCGTCCGGAAACGCTGACTTTCCATGTTAGAGCTCATTTTATTACTTCTCTTCAAATCACATTAATCATTGAATGGAAACACATAGCAACAGAACGTACCAGCGTGACTTCAAACACTTTGTTGCAGGAAATGTTCAAAATGTCCTCCGTTAGCGAGGATACATGGATCCACCCTCCGTCGCACGGAATCCCTGATGCGCTGATGCAGCCCTGGAGAATGGCGTATTGTACCACAGCCGTCCACAATACGAGCACGAAGAGTCTCTACATTTGGTACCGGGGTTGCGTAGACAAGAGCTGTCAAATGCCCCCATAAATGAAAGTCAAGAGGGTTGAGGTCAGGAGAGCGTGGAGGCCATGGAATTGGTCCGCCTCTACCAATCCATCGGTCACCGAATCTGTTGTTGAGAAGCGTACGAACACTTCGACTGAAATGTTCAGGAGCTCCATCGTGCATGAACCACATGTTGTGTCGTAAAGGCACATGTTCTAGCAGCACAGGTAGAGTATCCCGTATGAAATCATGGCGGTGAATAGAGGAAGTACAGTACATACTGACGAAACTAAAATGAGCTCTAACATGGAAATTAAGCGTTTCCGGACGCATGTCCACATAACATCTTTTCTTTATTTGTGTGTGAGGAATGTTTCCTGAAAGTTTGGCCGTACCTTTTTGTAACACCCTGTATAACACAAAAAGTTTCTGTTACAAATGTTGGATGTGTCTCTAGAATATGTCACTAATCTTGTGTTTCTTTTACATGTGCAGTGAATGGACACCAAAATCTGATATAATGCAGATTCTTGTGGGTAATGGAGAATTAGATTATGAAATGAGACACTTAAAGTAGTAGACGAGTTCTACTATTTGGGAAGCAAAATAGCTAATAATGGTCGAAGTAGAGAGGACATAAAATGTACACTGGCTACGGCAAGGAAAGCGTTTCTGAAAAATTTGTAACATCGAGTATAGATTTAAGTGCCAGGAAGTCTTTCCTGAAAGTATTTGTATGGACTGTAGCTATGTATGGAAATGAAACACGGACGATAAATAGTTTAGACAAGAAGAGAGTAGAAGCTTTTGAAATGTGGCGGTACAGAAGAATGCTGAAGATTAGATGGGTAGATCACGTGTAAGTAATGAGGAGGTACTGAATAGAATTGGGGAGAAGAGGAATCTGTGACACGACTTGACTAGAAGAAGCGATCGGTTGGTAGGACACGCTCCGAGGCATCAAGGACCACTAATTTACTATTGGAGGTAAGCGTGGAGGGTAAAAATTGTAAACGGAGACCAAGAGATGAATACGCTAAGCAGATTCAGAAGGATGTAGGTCGCAGTAGTCACTCCAAGATGATGAGGCTCGCACAGGATAGAATAACATGGAGAGCTGCATCAAACCAGTGTCTGGGCTGAAGACGACGACAACAACAACAATGGAGAGTGAAAATTAAAACTGTAAAGAGACGACCTGAGCACTACAAGCGGCAAACTACAAAAAAATTTGCAGTCACCAGGCACTTAACTTTCTCAGTAACTGTAAACTACTACGTACTCGGTTAACTAGGTGGACACTGATTCTCCAAGAATAATTTTTTTGAAATTATGTATGTTGACAGCAAGAAAAACATTAATGCCGATGCCCTGTCAAGACTTCTAGCAAGGTTAACAGATATCACCAGGATAGAAGGATAATTATCAGAGTTCAAACTCTTACTTATGAACGATATCGAAAACTGACGAGCCTAGTTCAGAAGGCGTAGAAAGATAGCACATTTACAACGAGATGACCCTCATTGAAACTGTGCTATCCAACATATTCAAGCAAGAGATAAACAAAAGGTGAAGGAGCTTTATCAGCTATACAATAATGTCTTATTTCAAGGACTCATGCCCAAACAAGTAACAGCTGTGTTTGCATTCTGCATGTCTATTTGGAAAAATTAATCTGGCATGCACACATAGTATGGGGTCACTGTGGAGTCTACAAATGTTCAGAAAAGATAGCAATTTCCGCAGAAATGTGCAGAAAATAGTAGAAAAATATCAAATTCATCAAAAGGCTAAACCCCCAAATCAGAGCGGCAGAAGGATGTTACATCCCACTATCACAGAAAACCTTAACAAATCGTGAATGTTGATGTGATTGGACCTTTACCTCACGCCAGGAAGGAAATATTAGATGTATGGCGAAATTTTATGACCTATTTTTCAAGTATTTGAAATTATACCCTATAAAGACGAGTTCTGCCCAGCTAGTTATCAATAAACTCGCAAGCAACTAATTTCCGTACATCGGAAAACCATGTGCATTGGTGTCAGATAACTTTTCCAGCTTTAAAGGATATAGTTGGAGGAGGTTCTTACGAAACAACAGAACCAGGCAAATTTTTATTTCAAGTGTTAATCCTGAAGGCAGTTCAGTAGGATGTTGTTTCAGGAACTGAATAGATTCTTATGGACATACTGCCACCGAAAGCAAACATTGTGAATGGAGTATCTTCCATTGTTTGAAGAGTTTACAATAATTTGAACCATTCATCAACAATATCTTTACTTGTAAAACTGCTCTGGAACAAGATGGAAAGTAATGAGTGGGTCAATAATTGTCTACCTACGATAATGACAGCAGAGTAATGTAGGGAGGCCAAAATTCGACAAGCACTAGCTATGATTATGGCAAAGCAGATGAAAGAGGAAATATTTTGGCAAACAAGTGAAATTGCGTGCTTATGGAATATCGTCTCAGTTATGTGACTGGAGTTGTGATTTCCTGTCAGATAGGTCACAGTTCGTAGTAATTGACGGAAAGTCATCGAGTAAAACAAGTGATTTCTAGCGTTCCCCAAGGTACTGTTATAGGTCCTTTGCCGTTCCTTATTACACTCATGCTCATAAATTAAGGCTAGTGCTGATACAAGGTGAAACAACGCTCTGGTGTGCGGTTTTCGGGTTTAAATAACCTCGGGGTACGACCATGCGGTGCATTTGACCTTTGGTCGTCGCCCGGAGGCGTTGGCAGCAGTCCACATACGCTGAGGTGTGTTGGTGCACGTGAGAGTACGGTGCAGCGAGTAAGTGTGCAGACGTTTTCAGAGGTGCTAATGGTGACTGCTTGTTGAAAATGGCTCAAAGAACACATGTTGATGACGTTATGAGGGGTAGAATACTAGGACGACTGGAGGCTGGTCAAACACAGCAGGTCGTAGCACGGGCACTCCGTGTGCCACAAAGTGTGATCTCAAGATTATGGCAACGATTCCAGCAGACACGAAACGTGTCCAAGCGCTACAGAACGGGACGTCCACAGTGTACAACACCACAAGAAGACCGATATCTCACCATCAGTGACAGCAGACGGCCACGGAGCACTGCAGGTAGCCTTGCTCGGGACCTTACCGCAGCCACTGGAACAGTTGTCTCCAGACACACAGTCTACAGACGATTGAACAGACATGGTTTATTCGCCTGGAGACCTTCAAGGTGCATTCCACTGATTCCTGGTCACAGAAGAGCCCGTAAAGCCTGGTATCAAGAACACAGTACATGGTCATTGGAACAGTGGTCCCAAGTTATGTTCACGGACGAGTCCAGGTATTGTCTGAACAGTGATTCTCGCCGGGTTTTCATCTGGCGTGAAACAGGAACCAGATACCAACCCCTTAATGTCCTTGAAATGAAATGGATCTGTATGGAGGTCGTGGTTTGATGGTGTGGGGTGGGATTATGATTGGTGCACGTACACCCCTGCATGTCTTTGACAGAGAAACTGTAACAGGTCATGTGTATCGGGACGTCATTTTGCACCAGTATGTCCGCTTTTTTAGGGGTGTAGTGGGTCCCACCTTCCTCCTGATGGATGATAACGCACGACCCCACCGAGCTGCCATCGTGAAGGAGTACCTTGAAACAGAAGATAGGCGAATGGAATGGACTGCCTGTTCTCCAGACCTAAACCCCATCGAGCATGTCTGGGATGCTCTCGGTCGACGTATCGCTGCACATCTTCAAACCCCTAGGACACTTCAGGAGCTCCGACAGGCACTGGTGCAAGAATGGGAGGTTATACCGCAGCAGCTGCTCGACCACCTGATCCAGAGTGTGCCAACCCGCTGTGCGGCCTGTGTACGTGTGCATGGTGATCATATCCCATACTGATGGGGTACATGCCGAGGAAACAGTGGCGTTTTGTAGCACATGTGTTTCGAGACGGTTTTCTCAACTTATCACCAATACCGTGAACTTTCAGATCTGTGTCGTGTGTGTTCCCTATGTGTCTATGCTATTGGCGCCAGTTTTGTGCAGTGCCACGTTGTGTGGCACCACATTCTGCAATTATCCTTAATTTATGAGCATGAGTGTATATAAACGATTTGGGAGACAATCTGAGCAGCCGTCTTCGGTTGTTTGCAGATGACGCTGTCGTTTAACGACTAATAAAATCACCAGAAGATCAAAACAAACTGCAAAACGATTTGGAAAAGATATCTGAATGGTGCGGAAAGTGGCAGTTTACCCAAATTAACGAAAAGTGTGAGGTCATCCACATGAGTGCTAAAAGGAACTCGTCAAACTTTTGCTAAACGATAAATCAGTCTAATCTAAAAGCCATAAATTCAACTAAATACTTAGATGTTACAATCACAAACAACTTAAATTGGAAGGAACACATAGAAAATGTTGTGGGGAAGGCTAACCAAAGACTGCTTTTTAATGACAAGACACTTAGAAAATGTAACAGATCTACTAAGGAGACTGCCTACACTGCTCTTGTCCGTCCTCTTTTAGAATACTGCTGCGCGGTGTGGGATCCTATCCAGATAGGACTGACGGAGAACATCGAAAAAGTTCAAAGAAAGGCAGCACGTTTTGTATTATCGCGAAATATGGGGGAGAGTGTCACAGAAATGATATAGGATTTGGGCTCGACATCATTAAAAGAAAGGAGCTTTTCTTTACTACGTAATCTTCTCACGAAATTCCAATCACCAACTTTCTCCTCCTAATCTGAAAATATTTTGTTGACACCGACCTACATAGGTAGGAACGATCACCACGATAAAATAAGGGAAATCAGAGCTCGTACGGAAAATATGCGTGTTCATTCTTTCCGCGTGCTGTACGAGATTGGAATAATAGAGAATTGTGAAGGTGGTTCGACGAACCCTCTGCCAGGCACTTAAATGGATTTGCAGAGTATCCATGGAGATGTAGATGAAAAGGACACAAGTATACGCTGAAGGGGTTTAAGGTGTTATTGAAACTTGACTCGAAGTCTCCACTAATCAAGAGAATAAAAAGTGGCAACTTTTTTACTCGGGACCTTATCAAATTGTAACCATGTCAAATCCCGGTGCATGTGCACTATGGTACTCACTCAGTCATAAGGCAAACAGAATGCCGCCGCACCAAGACTGGAAACCGTATTACTCCAGAAACTGATTCAATCAGTGAGTTTTCTACTAGTCACACTTTCGTTTTCCACAAAGATTCATTTTTCAGGATATGTACTAAATATATTAGTCTGAAGAGCACCTAGTAGAGCTACTGAAATTTTTATTATATATAAATAGACATTTGGTCATATGTTCAAATGGTTCAAATGGCTCTGAACAATATGGGACTTAACATCTGAGGTCATCAGTCCCCTAGAACTTAGAACTAGTTAAACCTAACTAACCTAAGGACATCACACACATCCATGCCCGAGGCAGGATTCGAACCTGCGACCGTAGCGGTCGCGCGGTTCCAGACGGAAGCGCCTAGAACCGCTTGGCCACATAGGCCGGCAGGTCATATGTAATTTTAAAATAGTAGTATCAGTGTTTTGTGACTGAAGGTCGTGAAAGATATTGATTTCTACGTGAAAGTACACTCAACATGCACCTTTTACCAGATCATGGCTTACGTCAATTTTACTGTGTGTTTCTATTTACTACTGATATAAGTATATTCCATGGAAAGATAATTATCTGTTTCCTTTCAGCTAGATAATGCCTTTAGTCAGTTCTTTCAGTTAGGAAAAATGTCCTGTAGAAAGGGTCAGTAGATCATCATCATCATCATCATCATCATTTAAGACTGATTATGCCTTTCAGCGTTCAGTCTGGAGCATAGCCCCCCTTATACAGTTCCTCCATGATCCCCTATTCAGTGCTAACTTTAGTGCCTCTTCTGATGTTAAACCTATTACTTCAAAATCATTCTTAACCGAATCCAGGTACCTTCTCCTCGGTCTGCCCCGACTCCTCCTACCCTTTACTGCTGAATCCATGAGTCTCTTGGGTAACCTTGCTTCTCCCATGCGTGTAACATGACCCCACCATCTAAGCCTGTTCGCCCTGACTGCTACATCTATAGAGTTCATTCCCAGTTTTTCTTTGATTTCCTCATTGTGCATACCCTCCTGCCATTGTTCCCATCTACTAGTACCTGCAATCATCCTAGCTACTTTCATATCCGTAACCTCAACCTTGTTTATAAGGTAGCCTGAATCCACCCAGCTTTCGCTCCCCTACAACAAAGTTGGTCGAAAGATTGAACGGTGCACAGATAACTTAGTCTTGGTACTGACTTCCTTCTTGCAGAAGAGAGTAGATCGTAGCTGAGCGCTCACTGCATTAGCTTTGCTACACCTCGCTTCCAGTTCTTTCACTATGTTGCCATCCTGTGAGAATATGCATCCTAAGTACTTGAAACCGTCCACCTGTTCTAACTTTGTTCCTCCTATTTGGCACTCAATTCCGTTTATATTTCTTTCCCACTGACATTACTTTCGTTTTGGAGATGCTAATCTTCATACCATAGTCCTTACATTTCTGATCTAGCTCTGAAATATTACTTTGCAAACTTTCAATCGAATCTACCATCACAACTAAGTCATCCGCATATGCAAGACTGCTTATTTTGTGTTCACATATCTTAATCTCACCCAGCCAGTCTATTGTTTTCAACATATGATCCATAAATAATATGAACAACAGTGGAGACAGATTGCAGCCTTGTCTTACCCCTGAAACTACTCTGAACCATGAACTCAATTTACCGTCAACTCTAACTGCTGCCTGACTATCCATGTAAAGACCTTTAATTGCTTGCAAAAGTTTGCCTCCTATTCCATAATCTTGTAGAACAGACAATAACTTCCTCCTAGGAACCCGGTCATATGCCTTTTCTAGATCTATAAAGCATAGATACAATTCCCTGTTCCACTCATAACACTTCTCCATTATTTGCCGTAAGCTAAAGATCTGGACCTGACAACCTCTAAGAGGCCTAAACCCACACTGATTTTCATCCAATTGGTCCTCAACTAATACTCGCACTTTCCTTTCAACAATACCTGAGAAGATTTTACCCACAACGCTGATTAAAGAGATACCTCTGTAGTTGTTACAATCTTTTCTGTTTGCATGTTTAAATATTGGTGTGATTACTGCTTTTGTCCAGTCTGATGGAACCCGTCCCGACTCCCAGGCCATTTCAGTTATCCTGTGTAGCCATTTAAGACCTGACATTCCACTGTATTTGATGAGTTCCGACTTAATTTCATCCACCCCAGCCGCTTTATTGCACTGCAATCTGTTGACCATTTTTTCCACTTCCTCAAATGTGATCCTATTTCCATCATCATTCCTATCCCATTCTACCTCGAAATCTGAAACATTACTGATCACATTTTCACCTACATTGAGCAACTCTTCAAAATATTCCCTCCATCTGCCCAAGGCATCCACAGGATTCACCAGCAGTTTTCCTGACCTGTCCAAAATACTTGTCATTTCCTTCTTACCTCCCTTTCGAAGACTGCTAATTACACTCCAGAATGGTTTTCCAGCAGCTTGACCCATAGTCTCCAACCTGTTTCCAAAGTCTTCCCACGATTTCTTCTTGGATGCTGCAATTATCTGTTTGGCTTGGTTTCTTTCTTCAACATAACTTTCTCTGTCTACCTGGGTTCTGGTATGTAGCCATTTTTGATACGCCTTCTTTTTCCTTTTACAGGCTGCCTTCACTGTATCATTCCACCAAGCTGTTTGCTTCATCCTACTTTTACACACTACTGTTACAAGACATTCTTTAGCCACTTCTAGTACTGTGTCCCTGTACCTTGTCCATTCCTTTTCCAATGACTGTAATTGACTACATTCAACTAACTGGTACCTTTCTGAGATCGCTGTTATGTACTTGTGCCTGATTTCCTTATCCTGAAGTTTCTCCACTCTTATCCTCCTACATATGGACCTGACCTCCTGCACTTTCGGCCTCACAATCCCAATTTCACTGCAGATTAAATAATGATCAGTGTCACCAAAGTGACATAAGTGACATAAGTGACATAAGTGACATAAGTGAATACACGTATGTCCCTCACAGCCTTCCTGAATTCCTGATCTGTTATTATATAGTCAATGACAGGTCTGGTTCCCCTGCCTTCCCAAGTATACCGGTGAATGTTCTTATGTTTAAAAAAGGAGTTTGTGATTACTAAGCCCATACTGGGACAGAAATCCAAGAGTTGTTTCCCGTTCCTCTTGGCCTCCATATCCTCTCCAAATTTACCCATAACCTTTTCATACCCTTCTGTTCGATTTCCAATCCTGGCGTTAAAATCACCCATGAGCAGAACACTGTCCTTGTCCTTTACTCTAACAACTACATCACTGAGTGCCTCATAAAAACTATCCATCTTAATCTGTCCCTTCACAATGCGAATATACTGACGCAATCCTAATTTTCTTTCTAGACACTGTCAAATCTATCCACATCAGTCGTTCGTTTACATACCTTATTGCAACTACGCTGGGTTCCATTTCTTTCCTGATGTAAAGCCCTTCACCCCATTGTGCTATACCTGCTTTGACTCCTGACAGGTAGACCTTGTATTCTCCCACTTCCTCTTCTTTCTCACCCCTTACCCGAATGTCACTAACAGCTAAAGCGTCCAGCCCCATCTTACTTGCAGCCTCTGCCAGCTCTACCTTCTTCCCAGAGTAGCCCCCATTGATATTAATAGCTCCCCATCTCATTACCATTTGTTTGCCAAGTCGTATCTTAGGAGTCCCTGGTTTGTCAGTTAGAGGTGGGACTCCGTCACCTCCAAAGGTCCGAGGCATTTTGCTCTGATTGTTGCCAGCATCATATTTAAAGTACCAGGGAAGCAGGTTGCTAGCCTTACTTGCCCCGAGTCCCATTGGGTTTTACCCCTAACGGCTGAGGGACTAACCGGTGGATTTGGTAGTCTTTGCCGTATGAGCACAAAGGTGACCACGACTCGGAATATGTCCGAGATGCCCAGCCTTATTCCGAAGTAACTGGTATCCCGACTGTCGGGACCACTTACTTGGCCACTCATACGTTGCCCGTGGTTCATGAACTAGGACATGACTACAGGAACCCACACCAGGATCAGTAGATATGGATGTGAAAAAGTACAAATAAAGCAATAGTCGAACTGTAAGCAGATCTCTGTTGTAGATAAATATACGTGTACTATAGTTTGCTTGCAAAGAACAATGAAACAATAGTCGTGAATAGAAACTGACTGTGTGAACATTTGCATTCTAAAAACAATCGAACACATTGTTTTTGTAATAAAGTTTGTGGGCAATAACGTTCAAAGACACATCATCATGGGTCTGAACTTTGTACAGTGAATCAGTCTTCGTACGTAGTTCTTACTTTTGTTGGATTATAACCAAGTCCGTCTGCACAAACTGCAATCAACCGTCGTGGCGACGTAGTGCATCACATTTTTACGAATGGGATGTTCCAGTTAATGAACGCCAAATGTGATAAAAACCAACATTCAGTTTCTTTGTGCTAATGAAAAAAATGTTGAGCTCTGAAGCTTTCGCTTGTTTGAGAAGCAGAAGCAACATGCCGATTTTTCTTGATAATATCTCAAGATTTAAAAGGAAAGAAGAATCCGGATCTCTAACGACCACAGATTCGTCACATGAGAGTGAAATAAGACATACAAGCTTATCCATTTCTTACAGACGCAGTATCCTAAATTTTCTTTTTGCAGTCCCATCATCGAGCTGTTCGGGCAAAGAAGATTCCTGTTCCCTGTGTCAGCCCGAGGGAAGGTTTCCTCCATATCCAGTGCCATTCCTGTGTACATCCGTCTTCGATGCAGATGCAGCAAAGCCGTCCTACCAGCTTCACCATCACACTTCGGCCGTTCCGTCATCAGAGGGCTAACTACATTTAACAACCAGCTCGACTAATAAGATACTGTATTTCGAATTTGCAACTGCAAAAGAAACTGCTAAAAAGTTGATTAAGTTTCATTCTGTCAAGCTTTTTGGTTGAATCAAATGACATCATAATATCCGTATTTCTGTAAATGTTTATGTGCTGATTTTCATGAAAAGTCAATCATGTATTGCTAAAACACATTCACACAGATTGCAATTCTCATTGCTGAAAGCCTCGATGCGGTTTTTCTTGGTTTTCTTTATCCTTGTGTTGCTGTGAAGATGAAAGTTATAGTACGTTAGATTATTTTTTCTGTTGTAATAGTTATGTGGACACTAAAAGTATTGTATAATACAGAGGAGTAATCTTTTCTAGCTTTGAGAACTGCGGTGTAATGTAGATGACTGGATATTAAATAACATCAGAACATAAATAATAACACTAGAAAATATAAATGTGATTACTGTTCAAAGAATATTCATGATGTGATGTATCAGTAATTCTAATGCTGACAATTTGAAGTAACTCACTTGAATAACCATGCCTTTTACCCATTAATGATCCACGGCGGTCAAAGATTAAAATCGGGAAGACTTATGAACACCCTACGACTGATATTATTATGAAAAGAAAGAAACCGACATTCCAATGTTAAATTGGAAAGTAAGCTCAGGACTGTTTGATGCAGTAGATCAGCATCAATTTGTACCTCATTAAGCTGTACTCTTGGGGAGGTCCATGTAATATTACATTTTCTTTGTGCATTTGTATGTGGAACTGCGTGGCGAGCGGCAAAACCAAAGACATTGCTACGTGACAGGGCTAAGAGAAACGAATATGGATTGATTTTATCCTTGTGTTTCTGTGAAGATGAAAGTTGTAGTACGTTAGATTATTTTTTTCTGTTGTAATAAGTATGTGGACACTAAAAGTAAACAAAATGGTGCTCACCAATGGAGAATATTAGGTGAGACTCAACCTTTAATATTATTCTTGAAAGTTATTAGTAATAGTAAGAACCAGTTTCAGAATTTCTACGTCGATACGGCGTGGGAGAGACGCTGAGTAGATTGGCTGTGAACGTGCATCTTCGAGACGTCAACTTACTTCCGACTCAAGTCGATGACTACTAATGCACATACGAGGTGACAATTATTGAACTATATGAAAAAAACGTAAATTATCTACAAACTACAGCGAGCACATACTTTATTCAACATGTTAACGTCACTACAGATATTCGTATTTAGGTTATGATATGTTCGATATGCCTGCCGTCATTGGCGATGATGTGGCACAGATGAATAGCGAAATTCTCCATGACCCGCTGAAATGTCGGAACATCGATACTGTCGATGACCTCCTCTATGGCTGTTCTTAGCTCGGCAATGGTTTAGTAGTAGTAGTAGTAGTAGCTTTATTCATCCATAGATCTCTTTTTGAAAGGATATGGGACATGTCAAAGTATTTACAAGTTTAGGCCAATGTAAAATAAGCTAATTCGTATACACATACATTTACAGACTTCTAGTTAGAGACAATAAGTAGATTTACTCCTGGTATACACTACTTTTTTTTACAAATGACTTATTAAATAATATAATGCCACACCATTCACTCATATCTCACTATCAGTCTCTGCACACACTATAAACACATTGTTTCATAACACTTCACTCACTATGTAACGCCGGAAATGCACATCCTTCTATTTCCATCTATTGTACTATAGATTTTTCCTTTATTTGCTACCTGAGGATATGACATTTCAGTGTCTTTATATATTGTAATTGTTTTACAATTTGTATATATATGTTTATGCATTTATGTCGATGTATAATTGGTTTATTTTGTAAATATTATTTGTATTTTTACGCTGGGTCTTGCCTAGGGAAAACTATGCTATCGAACGAATACATCGATAGGTCGTGTGGAGAACCAAAGTGTTTAGGATCTTTGGTAGTGTTAACTCTGTCGCGCCGGCCGCGGTGGTCTAGCGGTTCTAGGCGCTCAGTCCGGAACCGCGCGACTGCTACGGTCGCAGGTTCGAATCCTGCCTCGGGCATGGATGTGTGTGATGTCCTTAGGTTAGTTAGGTTTAAGTAGTTCTAAGTTCTAGGGGACTGATGACCACAGATGTTAAGTCCCATAGTACTCAGAGCCATTTGAACCAACTCTGTCGCGTGGAGCGCGGGCAGAGGGGAGTCTGGCTGGGGTGGTGCGGTGGAGCAGGTGTGTTGTGTGACGCTCCCGCGAGTTGCCGCACTTTCGGGGTTGGGCAGCATGTAATTGCGCTCGAATTGCTATGATAGTTTCTGACACGGTGTCGCGGACGGGAAGCATTAGCTGGCGCACATCAAGAGCCCGTTTCGTCTGGTGACCGTGTCGAGAAGAAGGCGCGCCAACATCCAGCTTCTGCAACAGCGACGGCCGACAGTGAGTGACTGTCGCCACCTCCTCGATCGACGGCTTCATACCTTCAATCAACCAACAAGGAAGACTGGAAGCACGTAAAGTTTTAGAACTGTACGGCAGACCTCAGCTTTTCAAACTGTTTCATTTTCATAACTAAATTACAGCAACATAGCATGAACCTTTGTTGCTCATTGTCCCAATTGCATTACCAAGCACGGTCCCTTCCTTTTCCGGAATGAACCCGAGTGTTGTTGAAATTCAAACGCCAGCATCATTCGATTTCACTGCTTTAATTTCAAAGGTCAGCTAAGGTATTCATAGCCGGCTACAATATTCAGATTACACAAGCACAAATTAAGAGTGCAAG
The DNA here is from genome assembly GCF_023864275.1 of Schistocerca cancellata. Taxonomy (NCBI): domain Eukaryota; kingdom Metazoa; phylum Arthropoda; class Insecta; order Orthoptera; family Acrididae; genus Schistocerca; species Schistocerca cancellata. Next base: position 302,596,362 of record NC_064634.1, read on the forward strand.
TTTTGTTACCGTATTTTAGCTTACCTGTGACTGCAGCTCAGCTTGGTACGTACTAAATTTTACTATTCTTAATTGCTCAGAATCGTTTAATTCAAGTTCAAAGTTAAATCTCTTATTTCTAAATTGCGTAGATTCAAGTAGCTTTTGAAATGATTGTTGAGGTAGCCCAAGACTAACCGTATTTTACTGAATTTAGATGTGCTTCAGAAACAAAGCTCACTATTAATTCCAGTCACTAAATTAACTTTCAGTTTTCCGGTTTTATTAATTCTTTTGCTAAATTAAGTCAGAGTGTAGCGAAATTTATTACGTCTGACAAACTCTCAGTTTTCACACTACATGTGTCAACCTTCAGTTGCCACACTTCTAGTGCTAATTATATGTGTAATAACCTTTCTTTGTCAGTTACTATAGTAATTGTCCATAGGACTGGCGACCGTAATTTCCCTCAAATCTCAAATATCTAATTACTGCTAGTTAATTGTTAACGTAATGGCCACACATTTACTTTCTTTATTAACTTTACCCCTTTGCAAAATTAATTTCCACCAGTTTCATTTGCATTTTTCCTTTCATTTAGATGTAACCCTTTCCTCCCTCCTTACCGACAAATTAACTTCGGTGACGATTGCTTTTCCCAAATTTCCATTAGGTACACGCGGTTTAATTTTTCACTGTCATTAAGGTCGATAAGTGAGGGGGAGGTTACAACTACACACACAAAACACACACACACACACACACACACACTGATGATCTCTTGGGCATTTTCTGTACCACAACTTCCCATTTGCTATTCTGAAAAACTGAGTTATCATTCCTCTATAATGAGTGAGATGTTGAGCTCAGAAAGAGGAAGAGGTGTTAGTATTGTGCTATGCACTATTTGTAGAAAGGAAAAAAAGAAGGAAAAAACATAATGTGAAGGTGTTATGTGGAGTTTTGGATGTTTTATAATCATTATTATTATTTATTTGTATAACATTTTTTATCAAACCCCTACTCTGTTTAATCTAAGTAGTCCTTCAATGTACAAAATGTATTGCATAACAGGTACTTTTTAGCTGCCTTTTTAAATGAGTGTGCTTTTGCAATTTATTTAATCTCTTTTGGTAGTTTATTCTATAGTTTTATTCCTTGGTAGAAAACGCTGTTTTGAGTTTTATGTTTATTTTTTCTTGGTAAATGTAAGTTGAGTTGTCATGGACAGAGCTGTTCGTGCAGAAATTACCAATGTTATTTTTGATGTGTACAATTGACTGGTAAATGTATTCACGTTGAGCAGTTAAAATCCCCAGTGTTTTGAACAGATCTTTACAATGAGCTCGACTAGTAATTTTGGTTGCTATTCTTATGTCTCTTTTCTGGAGTTTGAAAACTGTATTCATATTTGGTGTGTTTGTTCCCCAAAAAAGAATGTCATAGCTAAGAATTGAGTGTACATATGAATAATATGTAACTAAAAGACACTGCATGTTACACTCTGATGATAGTATTCTAAGGGCATAACAAGCTGATGACATTCTCTTTGCAAGTACCTTTGTGTGTTCACGCCACTTCAACTGAGAATCAATATTCATTCCTAGAAATTTTTCATTTGTTACATAGTCTATAGAGGTGCCATCTACATTTAAATTGACATTGTAATTTTCCCTCTTCAAACTGAAAATCATGGCATTAGTTTTCTTTATGTTCAATGTCACTTTATTGCTTATCGATCAATCATAAACTTCATTGAGAGTTTCATTTGCTTTCTCTGCAAGGAGTTCTCTTGTTTTCTCAGTGACTATAGTATTGCTGTCATCAGTGAAGGGAATTTTTTCAACATGAGTAACACTACTGGGAAGTCATTGATGTATATCAGGAATAGTATTCGTCCTAATATGGTACCTTGCGGAACCCCTATATTAATGTATTTTGGTTCTGATAAGTAGTTTTACTAAATGTTTAGATCTATTTGAAGTATGTGTTATCTCTACTCTCTGTACCGTATCTGCTAGGTATGATCGAAACCAGTCATTAGCTACCCCTCTTATTCCTAATGCTTCTAATTTATTTTATAGAATCTTGTGGTCGACTGTATCAAAGGCCTTAGAAAGATCAAAAATATGCCTGTGACAATTTCATCTTTATCAAGAGCATCAAGTACAACTTTTGTGAATTCTACTAAGGCTGACTCCGTATTTTTGCCACTTTGAAAACCAAACTGTGATTCGCTTAAAAGATTGTATTTATTCAAGTAATTCATTAATCTGTCTTTCATAATTGCTTCTATTATTTTTTAGAACGGTCACAGCAGGGAGATGGGCCAGTTTTGCTGTACACCTTATATTTAATATAGCCCCACGAAAAGAAGTCGCATGTGTTCTGATCCGGAGAATATGGCGGCCAATCGATGCCCATGTCAGCGGCCTCTAGGTACACCAGAGCCAGAATGCCATCCTCAAAGTGCTCCTCCAGGACATCAAACACTCTCCTGTTTCGATGGGATCGTGTTCCATCTTGCGTGAACCACATCTTCTCGAAATCAAGGTCACTTTCGATAATGGGGATAAAAGCATCGTCCAAAACCTTCACGTTCCGTTCGGTAGTCACTGTGCCATCAAGGAATATCGCAGCGATTCCCCACCACACAGTCACCCATTGAGGGTGAAGAAACTTCTCGATCGCGAAATGTGGATTCTGAGTCACCCAAATGCGCCAATTTTGTTTACTGACGAACGTATCCAAATGAAAGTGGGCTTTGTAGCTAAACCATGCATGCACGCATGCGCATACTAATTCCCATCATGCCCAGCGGCCAACAGTGCTGTCTGAACGTCCAGACGCAACCGTTCAGAAGTTATGACGATTTTATTTCATATAGTAAAATAATTGTCACGCTGTAAGACGAAACAATACCTCAAAGATGAGTTTAGTTTGTTCCGGTATGACATTTACCTTACACAAGAATCACAAAAAATCAAATTCTTATTACGTTTTCAGCGATTAACGTTAATAGATGACATTTTACCTCCATTACAACAGCATGATCAGGAAAATTACTGAAGATTTCCTGTAAATTCTCTCTGGAGCGCTTTGCGACTGCAGGTGCTCTACTAGGCGGTCTATCAAAGCATCCGATTACCATTTTTGAGCTACCTTTGATGCTTAACTTCACCCAGATTAATTCACATTCCGGATCCGTGATAATCTTGATAGATATTGGGTTATTTACTGCAATAAATACGCCGTCACCATTGGTGCCTCATCTGTCTTCACGATAAATATTTCAGTCTGAAGTTAGGATTTCGTTGCTATTCAGTTCCGGTTTCAACCGCTTTTGCGTTCCTAATACTATGTGGGCATCAAAAATTTATACAGGCGATACTAATTCTGGGACCTTTTCTTGAATGCTCCTGCAGTTTACTAATATCATATAACCTTTTGTGTATCCGATCTGCGAGGGTGAGCATTCAGTGAGAACATTGTGGCTCATGTATCTTCAATTTTAGCAGAGGGTTCGTCCCTCATCCCAAGGAGGGATTTCTCTAATCTAAAAAAAACACATGCGCAGCCACATGCACTCCGCTACCCTAGTAGCCGCTTCACGTGTATAGTGCAAATCAGCCATCCGCCCAAAGGAGTCGAGGATGGCCGCAGAATCCAAGTGGCAGGCGTCATTCGTGCCGACGTGTGCCACTATTTGCAGTCGGGTGCACCTACGGCGCTCGATAGCCTCCGGCTGTACCTCCTGGACCTCACAGACTAGTCCGTCCCCTGGCAAATATACCGAGTGCACATGGCATTCTTTCCAGCCCTGCATACTACACTCCTGGAAATTGAAATAAGAACACCGTGAATTCATTGTCCCAGGAAGGGGAAACTTTATTGACACATTCCTGGGGTCAGATACATCACATGATCACACTGACAGAACCACACGCACATAGACACAGGCAACAGAGCATGCACAATGTCGGCACTAGTACAGTGTATATCCACCTTTCGCAGCAATGCAGGCTGCTATTCTCCCATGGAGACGACCGTAGAGATGCTGGATGTAGTCCTGTGGAACGGCTTGCCATGCCATTTCCACCTGGCGCCTCAGTGGGACCAGCGTTCGTGCTGGACGTGCAGACCGCGTGAGACGACGCTTCATCCAGTCCCAAACATGCTCAATGGGGGACAGATCCGGAGATCTTGCTGGCCAGGGTAGTTGACTTACACCTTCTAGAGCACGTTGGGTGGCACGGGATACATGCGGACGTGCATTGTCCTGTTGGAACAGCAAGTTCCCTTGCCGGTCTACGAATGGTAGAACGATGGGTTCGATGACGGTTTGGATGTACCGTGCACTATTCAGTGTCCCCTCGACGATCACCAGTGGTGTACGGCCAGTGTAGGAGATCGCTCCCCACACCATGATGCCGGGTGTTGGCCCTGTGTGCCTCGGTCGTATGCAGTCCTGATTGTGGCGCTCACCTGCACGGCGCCAAACACGCATACGACCATCATTGGCACCAAGGCAGAAGCGACTCTCATCGCTGAAGACGACACGTCTCCATTCGTCCCTCCATTCACGCCTGTCGCGACACCACTGGAGGCGGGCTGCACGATGTTGGGGCGTGAGCGGAAGACGGCCTAACGGTGTGCGGGACCGTAGCCCAGCTTCATGGAGACGGTTGCGAATGGTCCTCGCCGATACCCCAGGAGCAACAGTGTCCCTAATTTGCTGGGAAGTGGCGGTGCGGTCCCCTACGGCACTGCGTAGGATCCTACGGTCTTGGCGTGCATCCGTGCGTCGCTGCGGTCCGGTCCCAGGTCGACGGGCACGTGCACCTTCCGCCGACCACTGCCGACAACATCGATGTACTGTGGAGACCTCACGCCCCACGTGTTGAGCAATTCGGCGGTACGTCCACCCGGCCTCCCGCATGCCCACTATACGCCCTCGCTCAAAGTCCGTCAACTGCACATACGGTTCACGTCCACGCTGTCGCGGCATGCTACCAGTGTTAAAGACTGCGATGGAGCTCCGTATGCCACGGCAAACTGGCTGACACTGACGGCGGCGGTGCACAAATGCTGCGCAGCTAGCGCCATTCGACGGCCAACACCGCGGTTCCTGGTGTGTCCGCTGTGCCGTGCGTGTGATCATTGCTTGTACAGCCCTCTCGCAGTGTCCGGAGCAAGTATGGTGGGTCTGACACACCGGTGTCAATGTGTTCTTTTTTTCTATTTCCAGGAGTGTATTTCCCTGAGGGACTCCATCACCTGACTAATGTTTGAGCTCCCAGTGAATAGCGTACCCACCCTCTGTACTTGTTCGGGCTGGGCAGGAGACTCGGTCCCTGGCCCAATGGAAGAGGCATGCCATGCTGGTCAGAAGTACTATGAACCGGGGGTAGCACCTCGTACCTGTCTTAAGGCGTAAGAAGCCAGCCATGCGGCCCATTCCCCCTTTCGCCTTCTGCCCAGTGACACGCGAATCGACCACTGACACTCACTCACGAGTGAGAATTGATTGTTCAGACATTCGGCAGTCAAGTGAGGTGCTTGTCTAGTGTTACATCGAGATACTTTACAGTGCAATCCACAAGAACAGAAGAAGCGATCAACTCGGGAGAGAAACGGGTTTTCTCTGTACAGGTTGTAATGGGACACCATTTTCTAACATAACCTTTTTTTTTAAAGAAGTAGTCAATACCAGGATTAATCCCAAATCTGGTACAGGTGAACATTCTCGGCTGTTTCGCTGAAACGATTTCATTTGATTTTATATACGACGTATTATATTTCAGGCTAAAATGTATAAAAAAAATTAAGTCGTTACAACTGATAACAGCTAAAATTATTCTTCTTGTAGAAATATTTGAAATTACTAAATATCTGGCATACTTCAAACTCATATTATTAATTGCACAATCTAATGCTAATTATTAAATTTATTTCTGGATTCATTTATAAAATAATGTTATATCTTCCTGATGATTCTTTTTTTGTCAAGAAATTTTGTGAACTCTTTTGCTGTGTAAACTCTTTGGAATATTGTGAGTACCGCAGAATGTAAGTAGTAGTGGGCATGCCTCTCATGGAACCGCGCATGTTTTTTAATTTTGTCTGAAACACTGTAATTGATGGTTGTATGAAAATGGAGATTGTGAAGTCAGTGTGAAATAGAAGAATGGGATAAAATAAAGGAAAATCGTAGCAACAGATAGTACTTCATTAGTTATTTAGTCATCTGGAGCCCAGTAAGTCAAAATTTCAGCCGCAAGAATGTACCCAAGACGCAAGAACTGGAACCAACAACAAGAAGTGAAAATGAAGATAAATACAAAGTTTTTCTCTTGTATATCTCACGCCTTACTAAACTTTCAAAACTTGTGCAGAGATAGAGAATTTTAATAGTGATGTGTGGGAGGGTAAGATTACAAGGTAGAAATAATCACACATCTCGGGCGAACTCAGATGCATACCATCGCAGTTGACACATCGAGTCGGTGTCACTGCACATAACAGTGCAGAGACACACACCACCCGACACACCAAGTTGCAGCCGTCACCGAGCGAGGTGCTGTACTTATTAAAGGCAAACTATTGGAAAATAGAGAAAAAATAACTGCATTTATTGTAGAAAGAGGTATTTCTTATAATAAGTTAATTATTGTAATTTACAATGTGGAAGAGCCAGGGGAATGTCGGGGTTTTACCATATTACGAAAATAACGTTAGAGAGTTTAGCAGCCAATAATAAAGAACTAACGCCTGAAATAAAAAGAATTATGGAGCAGCTAGTAGGAAAATAGAAGATGATTCAGAAGGACTAGAAACTCACATTAAAGAGTCTACGCTGAAAAGAAACAAATGTATCAGAAAATAGACAAATTAGCTGAGAAGTTGTGAAATTTTAAGAGTAAATATAAGGAGGAATTCGACGATAGTATTGAAAATGTACAACAGTATGTAGATAAGAGTGTGAAAGTGTTAAGTCAAGAGCCTGAAAATTCATTGAGGGTATTCAGATCTGAGGGAAGGGAATGGCTTGAGGAAGATGAGGGTAGAAAAAAGGATGGAACACATGCGTGGACAAATCGGTAATATCCAAGACCAGAGAGATATTGATAGGTTAGCTCTAGATAACATGGAAGTTCAAATAAACCAATTTAAGACATATCTTGGTCAGGAAGGAGCAAGAAAGAAAGAAAACTGTAAAATAAATCGGTAGAGAATATAAAGTTAGCCCTGTCCCTCGGCCACTAGAAGAGAGTCGTGAAAATAGTCTACTGGATGTAAGTTTAGAGAGCACAAAAGGAAAATGCAAGGGAAGAGACAGGATGGAGGACGAGAAGGAGCCATCGAATCCTGGTCAAGCTTTCAGGAGAGAGTTTCGTTTATCGAACAACAATGGAATGACCAATAAATTCAAAGTATTCAATCCTGGTTATGCGGTACACTAAGTAGCTTTTTCAAAGCAATTTGGGGCGATAAACGAATAATTCAGTTTTCCAAAGGCTATATTGTTGAGGAAGCTTCTAATTGGTCAGCAATGAACATAGGAGAATTTATGAGCTGGCTGGAAAATCCCAGATTGTTTTGAAAAGAGTATTGGTCTGCAAGAATATTGGTCTGCTGGAAATCAAGAGAGGTTGGCACAAGATGTAGTCGACCCAACCCCTATGGAAAGAGATCGTGGAGGAGGCGAGGGGCTCTAAACGTTTCTTTAACTGGAATATTGATGATGCTAAATCATTAGACACATCAATAGATGAGGGTCATGTGGTTAGAATATCGTAAAGTCGTTTACCTATTCAGGTACAGGAAAAGCTATTATTACTAAGAACAATTAGACACTTTCAGCGAAAGGATCGAAGAAGAGTGGATAAGGAGGAATAGTAATAGATATCGATACGGATACAGATATGTAAAATTGGAATGTGCAGTGGTAAACAGCCAGTTTTGTAAAACTAAACGGAAAAGAGGAAATAATTGAGGAAATCGCAATGAAAACCATTATAATAGTTTACTGCCACATCAGCGAAACCTTTCCAACAATCAACAGCTAATAGGAACTGTGATAATCGAAGCTGCAGAAAAGACGAAGATCTCACTGAAGGAACTGACCCGCAAGACCAGTAAGAACTATCACTGGGCTCAAAGGATTAGGAATCCTAACGTTAGATCAGGACAGGAACCGTTGGAAAAGAACGAAATTCGACGTCAGGCTTATGAGTCCGATACTGGTAGGAAAGACTGGAAATCTGACAGTGAACGAGTTTTTAGATTCAGGTAATGAAATTAGTGTGGTGAACAAGGATCTCCTCAAACACGTAAGAGCAAAAGGAAAATATCCTACATTTACAGAAGCAAGTACACATATTGTTGACATTGCTGCTTACAGATGTAAGCCTGTTAGGAACGAGGTGTTAATGAGATTTTCAGTTGTAAAAGTACTGTGTGATCATAATTTCTTAATTATTCTCAATCTAAACATTTTTATGCTACTGAGTGCCGTCTAGTTGTAAAAATATGAAGAATCGCTAGATTTCGCAAATATCAAGTTAGTCTTGCCTTACCTGAAAACAAAAATGGAGATCTCCTTTCTCGCAAGAATACCGACTAAAGAAACGACATGAAAATAATTAATGATATGCGCCAGAATTAACCAAACAGAGTACCTAGAACTACAACAGGAAAGAAACTAAGGAGGGTGAAAATAGAATTCTGAAAAAGGTTAAGGGGACTGATTCGCCACACAGGGAAAACTTGAAAAATTTGTGAGTTTTCTAAACAGAGTAGTCCGAAGGAAAAGAGTTATAAGCTCATGTAATAACGACCATCTTTTGACAGATATTTTGGGAACAATTTGATGTATGAACCACAGCTTTTGGTTTCACACCTGTTCTGAATTGTATTTTGCGTTGCAAGTGAAATACAGCGTGTTAATTATTTATATACAGCGTAGGTATACATATGAAAGCAAAGTAGAAGCTTGATTTTTTCTGGAAGATCTTTACACACCATGTTTAAAGTATGCTTTTAAAAAGATTTGGCTGTCATAAAATTCGTAAAACATCGTTCAAACAATTTTAATAATGACAATCAAAAATTTCAGAAATTAGCTCATAGTAATTCTTTAAAGAAGTCTTTAATTTTCAAATGTAATTCAAGAGAATAGTCCTCTTGTTAGTTAAGTACGTTTCAAGACAGTATTAAAAATTTCATCCTTCTGTATTTAGTAGTTTTTAACCAATGTGTAACCGAGCGAGGTGGCGCAGTGGTTAGCACACTGGACTCGCATTCGGGAGGACGACGGTTCAATCCCGTCTCCGGCCATCCTGATTTAGGTTTTCCGTGATTTCCCTAAATCGCTTCAGGCAAATGCCGGGATGGTTCCTTTGAAAGGGCACGGCCGATTTCCTTCCCCATCCTTCCCTCACCCGAGCTTGCGCTCCGTCTCTAATGACCTCGTTGTCGACGGGACGTTAAACACTAATCTCGTCCTCCTCCTTAACCAATGTGTACCAGAATATCAAAAAAGTGAACTTACGGGATATTCAAGTTAAAGTTAAAGCTTCTTTCTCTTACAACCTTACATAACACCAATGCATCTGAGGACCATATTCATTTTGTTTCCGGTGTTGTTCTCCCCCTCTTTTCTTTTTCACACTACTTCTCTTTTCCTTGCTTCTTTGATGGCTTCCAACACTGGTGTCTATGTTTTGAATAGTCTCCTGCAGTTAAAATTCTTTGCATATTTAGTCCACCAGGAATTCCTGCAATTCCACAGCCTTAAATCTTGATACTGCACCATCACTGAAACACAACAGAGCATCTAGATCAGCTATTTTCAAAGTATTTACCAGAACAGTTTTGTTATCTGTTTGTAACCACCCCCTCACTTATCGACCTTAATGACAGTGAAAAATTAAACCGCGTGTACCTAATGGAAATTTGGGAAAAGCAATCGTCATCGAAGTTAAACTGTCGGTAAAGAGGGAGGAAACGGTTACATCTAAATGAAAGGAAAAATGCAAATGAAACTGGTGGAAATTAATTTTGCAAAGGGGTAAAGTTAATAAAGAAAGTAAATGTGCGGTCGTTACGTTAACAATTAACTAGCGGTAATTAGATATTTGAGATTTGGGGGAAATTACGGTCGCCACTCCTATGGACAATTACTATAGTAACTGAAAAAGAAAGGTTATTACACATATAATTAGCACTAGAAGCGTGGCAACTGAAGGTTGACACGTGTAGTGTGAAAACTGAAAGTTTGTCAGACGTAATAAATTTCGCTACACTCTGACTTAATTTAGCAAAAGAATTAATAAAACCGGAAAATTGAAAGTTAATTTAGTGACTGGAATTAATAGTGAGCTTTGTTTCTGAAGCACATCTAAATTCAGTAAAATACGGTTAGCCTTGGCTACCTCAACAATCATTTCAAAAGCTACTTGAATCTACACAATTTAGAAATAAGAGATTTAACTTTGAACTTGAATTAAATGATTCTGAGCAATTAACAATAGTAAAATTTAGTACGTACCAAGCTGAGCTGCAGTCACAGGTAAGCTAAAATACGGTAACAAAACTCGCACTCTTAATTTGTGCTTGTGTAATCTGAATATTGTAGCTGGCTATGAATACCTTAACTGAACTTTGAAATTAAAGCAGTGAAATCGAATGATGCTGGCGTTTGAATTTCAACGACACTCGGGTTCATTCCGGAAAAGGAAGGGACTGTGCTTGGTAATGCGATTGGGACAATGAGCGACAAAGGTTCATGCTATGTTGCTGTAATTTAGTTATGAAAATGGAACAGTTTGAAAAGCTGAGGTCTGCCATACAGTTCTAAAACTTTATGTGCTTCCAGTCTTCCTTGTTGGTTGATTGAAGGTTTGAAGCCGTCGATCGAGGAGGTGGCGACAGTCACTCATTGTCGGCCGTCGCTGTTGCAGAAGCTGGATGTTGGCACGCCTTCTTCTCGACACGGTCACCAGACGAAACGGGCTCTTGATGTGCGCCAGCTAATACTTCCCGTCTGCGACACCATGTCAGAAACTATCATAGCAATTCGAGCGCAATTACATGCTGCCCAACCCCGAAAGCGCGGCAAATCGCGGGAGCGTCACACAACACACCTGCTCCACCGCACCACCCCAGCCAGACTCCCCTCTGCCCGCGCTCCACGCGACAGAGTTGACACTACCAAAGATCCTAAACACTTTGGTTCTCCACACGACCTATCGATGTATTCGTTCGATAGCATAGTTTTCCCTAGGCAAGACCCAGCGTAAAAATACAAATAATATTTACAAAATAAACCAATTATAAATCGACATAAATGCATAAACATATATATACAAATTGTAAAACAATTACAATATATAAAGACACTGAAATGTCATATCCTCAGGTAGTAAATAAAGGAAAAATCTATAGTACAATAGATGGAAATAGAAGGATATGCATTTCCGGCGTTACATGTTCCCATACTCGGCTGTTAAAACTCTCATTTGGGTTTTGAATCCTACCTTTAACAGAGGTGTCTGTGTGAAATGGTGGCCATTGTCATATGTGCAGACATATTTAAATACCTCCAATTTTGTGACTTTCTTTGGTACAATTTCCTCAAAGTAAAATTTTTCTCGTCCAAAAAACTATAGAGAACCTATTAAGACAAAAATTAACACATCGATTTTTAACACTTATTCGTGTACTACTCCTCTTAATGCCAGTGATGTCTTAACTTCTAGTGAGAAGAACGAATTACTGGATATTCTGATATGGTATCAGAAGGTATTTTCGAATGCACCATGAACTATATAGTTATCAAAGTCAATTAAAAATAAAAAACACCAAATCATTCTTCATAAAACGTTATACAATGCCTTTGGCGCTGAAGGAGACAGCCTATCAAGAAATTAGAAAAAAGCTTGATCAAGGCATTACTGAGAGATTTTCCAGTCCATATAACAACTCTCTACTAGTCATCTAGAAACTAGGAAGAGATCTACAGCTGGAAGGAGACCGACCTATTCCGATTAAGGTAACACTGGTAAAGTTGGGGAGTGTAAAATATACAAGCACTATGGATCTTATCTTAGTATGTTGGCAGGACTTTTTCACTCTTCTTATAAGATCGCAGTTTTACCCTTTGGATTGAATGTTTCCATACATGTTGCATGAGGGCCCTCAATAAAGTTTTAGGCCCTAGTTTGTTGCATAAAATACTATTCTATGTGGTTTATAGTAGTAGGGCAAATTCTGTTTTTCTTTGGTGTAGAAGGAAGTAGTTTTATCATCTCAAAGTCACCATAGTACGTGGGATAGAAAACTTGTAAGGTGGATGTATGTCAGATGTTGGACATATATGTCCTGCATTAGAACATTAAAAGCGTTGCGCTCTGCATGACTAATATTTCGGGAACCACATGGCTTTAACATTATAGCGTGTGTTTACGTTCTACGATCATTTCTCTCTTGCCAATACCTTCCTGGTACTGACCCCAGATACTACAAAGCATTTCAGAATATATAGCACAATTGATTTACGTAAAATGCTTCAAACTTCTCCTGCCTGGAGCTCCATCATGCAAAAACCACACATTTCTTCTTAACTGTATGTTACATTATCACAACAGTCTCTAACTACTATTCACCGACAAGGAGTCTAACCTCCTCGACATGTATGTACCTGACGAGATCTTGTGACTTGGATGGGTGCTGTGGGTAAGATTGCTGCGGAACAGTCCATGCTGAAACGCAGTTGCCGCGCGGGATTAGCCGAGCGGTCATAGGCGCTGCAGTCATGGACTGTGCGGCTCGTCCCGGCGGAGGTTCGAGTCTTCCCTCGGGCATGGGTGTGTGTGTGTGTGTGTCCTTAGGATAATTTAGGTTAAGTAGTGTGTAAGCTTAGGGACTGATGACCTTAGCAGTTAAGTCCCATAAGATTTCACACACATTTGAACATTTGAAACGCAGTTACAGACTCTTGCTTGCTCTGTTCCTTCACTGGATGAGGAATTTAATGGGTATAGTACACTCCTAATCCCAGTCGGTTGGCCGGCCGTTGTGGCCGAGTGGTTCTAGGCGCTTCAGTCCGGAACCGCGCTGCGGCTACGGTCGCAGGTTCGAATCCTGCCTCGGGCATGGATGTGTGTGATGTCCTTAGGTTAGTTAGGTTTAAGTAGTTCTAAGTCTACGGGGCTGATGACTCTGATGCTCTGATGCTCAGAGCCATTTGAACCAGTCAGCTGCAATTTAAATCGGCGACTGTGTTGCAGGGAGAGTTGGTGAGAGACAATGAGGGGAAATCTTTCAATTTCCGACTTCATCCTATGAATGCGAGAATACTATGTGACCCCCATCCACATAGAGAAAGATGGCCAATCGTATTCATAAATTCCACACTATGATTGAAGTGCTAGAAATATGCAGATAACCTAACTGCTTCAGCGTAGAACGCATTCTTTTGTACTTCGGTGTGTATGTCCGAGAATTAACCACGAATTTACGTACTGCACAATCATCTGTCTACATTAGCAATCTAGTATATGGCACTCGCTAAGTAGTGGAGGGGTGGTTTAGTGATGATACGGAAACTGGAAAGCATGCTGCTGTGTCATTGGTTAGCGTTGAAATTACGGAAAATCTGGTAAAATTGCTAAAATTGATCGCACTATTAACTGTGGTGATTCTTACAGTACATCGTCGCTTATCGACAGTGTCTTTTCCATCCCATCCGTCCACTGGTAAGTTGTTTGTTTCTACATAATGACTGAATGACACACTTGTTTGAGATAGAGAGAGTATTGGTGGGAACACCACCTTCTGGGGATGGCCAGTACTGAAACAATAATTGCACAGACTCTGTGTGGTTGTGAATTTCCTCCTGTATGTTAGTGTGCTATTTTTCTCATTGAGATAGCTCTCCACCTGTCAGCCTTCTAACTAATGGAACAGTGATGTCAGAACGTGTTGAGATTTCGAGAGAATTAGCAGGGGTCTGTAGCATGGTGGAGGACGTCTCTTACTCGTTGAAATCAGTTGGGTTCAACTGCTATACATCGGAGACTGGAAGATTCGTGAGAATACGGTAGGTAAGCAATACCGTGACGAAAGGGGAGTTGAGAAGTGAGCTCTACACCGTTTCTTCTAAGTATTGTGGAACAATATATACAACCTCTCACATACGTCTCGCCAAGTGACTGCAGTGTGAAAATTAGGGGCTATTTCATCTGAAGTTTCGTCTTTTTTTGTCTCGGTAAATAAGAAGTAACATTCTTCCGTGAGTTTTTTGTGCCTACAAATGTATGGTTAAACCTTAATACGTAGACTAACTATACATTTACATCCATCTAATGCTTACTTCGCAAGCCATCTGACTGTGTGTGGCGGAGGGCACGCTGTACCACTAGTAGTCATTCCCTTTCCTATTCCACCCGCAAATACAGCAAGAGAAAATGACTACCTAGGTGCCTCTGTATGAGCGTTAATTTCTCGTATTTTATCTTCGTGGTCCTTAAAGGGGGGAGGGGGGGGGGCGTTAAATGGGCCTACCTGAAGAATGAGAGGCACCATAGGGCATTTTAATTTCCCTGTCTATATTTTTACAAATAAATTCATAAAACTTTCTCAGCATGATCAGGTATGATTCAGGATTCACACTCTTAGCAGTGGAAGTTCAAAAACGTAACAAATTTTTTTATGCGGTAAATTTCATCATTTTATCACTTACTATTGGCTGCATTTGTTGCTATAGGTACACTTTTCTTCATAAGGAAGAGAGATTCTTCGATGAATTTTGCACAGCATACAAACCATTCGTACAGGTGTATGACACTAAAATTTTCCAAATCTATTAAAAAATGTGGTAAAAATAGAGATAGTTAACTATAAAATTTGAGGTTTTTCTAAACATGAAGTTTAAAATGGAACAGCTCATTCTTTTTTTTATAAATTAAATAAATTCTAGAGTTTCATACACCTGTAAGTATGGTTTGTATGCTGTACAAAATTCATCGAATAATCTTTCTTACTTATGAAGAAAAGTGTACCTGTAGCAACAAATAAAGCCAATAGTAAGTGAAAAAAATGATGAAATTTCACATGTAAAAGAAGTATATTTTGTTATGTTTTTGGACTCCACTGCAATGAGTGTGAATTCTGAATCCTTCCTGCTCATGATGACGAAGTTTTATGAATTTATTTGCAAAAGTATAGACAGTGAAAATTAAAATGTCCTGTGATGCCTCTTCTGCTCCAAGTCGCCCCGTTTGGCGTCCTACCCCCCTTAAGGAGAATGCAAGTTGGCGGCAGCAGAATCAGCTTCTAATGTCCGTTCTCAACAGAGTCCCTCGAAAAGAGCATCGTCTTCACTCCAGGGATTCCCATTTGAGTTCTTGAAGCGTTCCTTCACTAGCTCGGTGGAGGCCAACAAGAATGCTTCTGTAGGGCAGTGTTTCTGCAGACGCGTACACGTTTAGGATGTGGCAGTCAGTTGACAGATACTTTGTTATTGCTTATTGCATCACCTTTCCAGAGTACATCTCAGAACTTTTCGATTTGCAGGAAGGATGAGGGGGAGCATATTGTTTAACGTCCTGGTATTTACCTCAGCGACATTTAAGCGCCCAGTCCTGAGAAACATAGGACAACTTTTGCCAGTCTGGTATCATTAACATCTGTCCGGCATGGCAAGCGGTGGGTTGTCGGCTGGGAGCGGTACAGCCCTGATGCAAGGGCAGTGGTTCATGACCCGTTGGAAGCTGTTCACATGCAATCCAATAGCGGAGGCGTTGTGGGACGGAGACGAGAGTGAAACTTGTTACAACGTCCATAGAACTACAGTCTTAGCGGGATTATTTCAGGAGCATTATACCAGAATTCTAAGTGACTTACTTCCACCAGCATGACAAGACAACCGAGAGACACAGTACAATTAGCATTGGATGTCTTCAGCTATTTGACGATAGTTACCGGCCAGTCAGATACAGAGGAAGTGACTACCTAGGCTGTGGGAAGCCTACAGAGACTTCATGGAAGCGTCTGTAACTGTTATCTGACGAGTGTAATCCGACTACACGAAAAAAATTACTCACCATGCAAAGGGACTCTCATGACGGAATTTAATTGATCAGCCTATCAATCTGACATAAATTACGTGTCGCCGGGCGGGTGGAAGCAAGGCGAGAGTACCACAGATATGATTCAAGAGTTGGAGCGGTAATCACGTGTAGCTGCCCGCTGTGACCGAGCGGTTCTAGGCGCTTCAGTCTGGAACCGCGCGACCGCTATGGTCGCAGGTTAGAATCCTGCCTCGGACATGGATGTGTGTGATGTTCTTAGGTTAGTTAGGTTTAAGTAGTTCTAAGTTCTATGGGACTGATGACCTCAGATGTTAAGTCCCATAGTGCTCAGAGCCATTTTTTGATAATCAAATGTTTCCGCGTTGTGGCGAGATCTTTTAACAGAATTTCAGTCTCCCATCTACACAGGGACAGATGATCATCGTAATAAAATCAGCTATGTTATCTAGAATAAACCTGATATTTACAACTTATCTGTGCTGTTACCTCGAGAGACTTCGTATTTAACGACACATTTGGTTACTTTAAAAGAGTTCTAAATTTAGGAGGCGTCCTGTAACATGTTCTTAGCACTGTGTCATGAGCCAAAAATCAGCTTAATATTATAGTCTTGTGATGAAGGACGTGGTAGATATTAGGCTGAGAAGAACATATTTTTCTACCTGAGGAGAGAATACTTAGAGGAATCGTAGCCTATGCCCTTGTGTTGTACCAGGTTTTCACAAGTAACAGTACTTTAGCGACGTAAAATTGCTTGTATGGTTATTTCTTCCATCTTCGAAATTAACTCGTGTAAAAGGTAGCGATCCACATTTCGGGTGAGAAAATCGAGGGGTATTGGAAAAACAACATCCCCATTCCGGAGCTCTTAAACTGAGGACTCTATGTCATGAGTGGAGCTGCAGCTAGTCCAAGTCAGGCCACATTGTGCTGCCGTCAGAGGCAAGAGCGCTCACAAGAGTGTTGGGCGATCGGAAATTGAGGCTTATGGCTGTCGCGGCTTATGGCTGTCCCGGTGGACTGGCTCCTCAGGCACCCAATACACTCGGTAGACGGCGCTGGACCAGACTGGAGGTGACTGGTCAGTTTTCTTTTCCGTCTTGGGGCACCGTGTTCAGGTGAGATAATAAGCACTAAATTAGTAAAAAATATCGTACGATTATTTTTGCCATGTTTCTGACTGCTAGGATGTGACTGCAACTAGTAAATGGGTATAAGTGTGTTTCATTCCCAAATGATGTTGCTACAGGTTTTCCGTATCGAGGGTGTTACAAGTACACTGCTTCCTGTGGGTTGCAATCCCACAACTTCCAAGCTGGAAGGTTTTCGCTGCCTGGGCTACCCTCAGGGGAAAAATCGACGCTTTAGAAGCTCCCCCCTGTCGCTGTCTGCTGCCGGACGTCCGCCACCGCCGCCGCCCTCCCGACCTTGTTTCCTCGTTGCTCCGTGTTCTGTCTCTCTCCTCACCTCGCGCTACACTTGTCGCCAAGAGACTGCATAGTCCACCGTGGACACCTCCGCTACCACAATCATTTACACTTTCCCTTCCCCCTCCCCTGCCCTCACCACCACCTCTCGGAGTGCCTCCTCTAGGCTTCTGCTAAACTTCCCCTCCTCACAAACTCCTCCCCTCCTATCTCCTCCCCTACCCTGTATCCCCATATCCCATCCGATATTACCCCTGCCCCTGCTCATGCTCCTGCCCCCCCCCCCCCCCGCACCACCTGTCGTGACGACTTTCTCCCACTCCCCACTCGCCCTGCTACGACCGCCCCCGTTTCCCCCACCTGTGTCACCATCCACTATGCCACAGTCGCCACCACAGAGCACCCACCTTCCCATCAAAGTGCCTCCGCTCCGCACGAGGCGCCTGCCTCTTGTCACCTCCCACTCCAACCAATCCCTGTCCCTTCCTCCCAGGCTACCCCCACCAAAAAACTCCTAAACGCTCGAGTGCCAATCTGCCCTCCACCCTCTCTTCCGAGAAACTGCTGCTCACCATTCTTCCTTCGAATCCCCCCACAGACACAACCCTTTCCCCCACATCCCCAGGCCCCATCCTGCATACTTTCGTCCTTTCCAACCCTAATCCCAGCTTCCTCAATCCTGCACCCTCACACTAGAAATCCACAAGTATATTTCCAGTGCCCACATTGCTCAGCTCATCCCCTGCAAAGACTCTGTCCTTATTAAGTTCCCCTCTCCCTCTTTCCACACTGAAATCCTCCGGAAACTTCCCTGTATCACCTTTGGCTCACATGCATCTCATATTTTTCATCACCTCCTCCTCTCCCTGTCAGCCCCAACTTCCTCATCATTCACTGACCCTCATCACCATGATCACAACGCTCAGCCCCCATAGTCATGAAGTCAGAGATGTTAACAGAATTGAATTCCCACACTGCCATGGAAATCCAATCAGCCCGACGAATCTCTAATGACCCCGGCCCTACTTTCATGATTTTTGTGTTCACAGAATCGACCTCCTCACTCAGGGTGCCCTGATTTTCAACCACCACCACCCCATTGGCCCCTCCTGTTCCTCTCCTCAATCCTAGTGCTGTCAATGCTGCCTTCTCTACAATCATCATCACCCAAAACTGCAAACCCCCCTCCACCTGACCCCACTGTAAAGCCTCCTACTTCCTCAAACAGTGTCCTAACCTCGCCTCTCCTCCTTCCTGCAAACACCTGCATTGAATACCATTCCACGTACTCCAAGAAATGCAAGGCCAAGGTCCCTCCCACCAACCCTGAGCTTACCATCCCCATTTGACCCATTGATGAGTCCATCCAACCCAACAATTCCCTTTGCCCACCACCTACAGCCAAACACATCAGCCATTTCCTAACCATTGTCCTCCAGAATATCCAGCCCCACCAACACCCCACACCCTCCAGCAGATTTCCCTTGCTGCCTGTCTCCCAATTGAACACTTATGCCACCCACTCCCACAGCCAGGTACACTTCACCATTACACCCTTGTTTAAGCCTCTCCCCTCCTCCCTTCCCACTCCCCATCCTTGCGAGCCAACAGCATCATCTCCTATACCTATACATCTGTTCCCTCCCATCCAACAAACACCTCTTCATGCATACCCTGTCCCAGCACCAGGGTGACTCCTTCATCCTTAATGAAACCTTCCTCCAACCTCGTCATGTTGTCCACACCTCTCCCTACCTCCTTCACTGACAGACAATCCCCTTCCCTTAGTGCAAGGTGGGGTCCCTATAGGCGACCTCAAGCATCTCCCTCTCCAACCACAACCCCTGCTCAATGATCCAATCAAATACTTCAGCCTCAGTGTCTTTCTTCCCTGTGCCACTATGACCATCCAGCAGCTCCTCTCCCCTATAAATTCATCTCCCATGTTGCCAAACCTTCTCCATCTATGTGATTGCCGCAGACCTGAACAACCACAGCTGCAACCCTGCAGTGGCACTACCCTCCAAGGTGACTTTGTTTCCCTTCCACAGCACACCCATCATGAAAAAACTCCACCCCCTATATCATCCTCGCTTCCCCCAATCTCCTTGGTCGTATCACCACGGATGTCCTAGACCCCATTGGTAGCGACCACCTCCCAGATCTTTTCATCATCTCCTCAGCCCATCACTCACATCTTGCCCCCCCCCCCCCCCACCCGACTGCCCCACCAATGTCCTTCCATGACTACCACTGAGCCGACAAGGATGCCTACCAAGAATTCATAGCCTGACAGGTCGAAAGCCACCCACTTACCTTTCACCACCACACTGACACCACCCATCCCTCGTCCTTCCTCCAGAATACCATCACTGATGCCATGGAGGCCCACGTTCCTACCAAACTTACCCACCGACCCTCATCGCCCTACTCTTCCTGCACAGGCCGTCCCCTCCATAAATCCCACAGGCTCTGCACCTGTGGCCAGGATACACTCCTCAGCCACTGGCAGTCACAACAACACATCTGCAACCTCTCAACGGCAAAGAAACACCGGGACTGGCAGCAGACATGTACATGACTCAACACTTCCTTCCTGTTAACTCCTCAAAGTACTGGTCTGCCTTCCACCACCTTACTGGTAGCTACCCCACCCCACATTATCCCCTTCTCCACGATGACCACCCCTTCAGTAGTGTCTTCGAGTCCATCCTCTCCCAACGTATTCCACCAGCACCACATTCTTCCCCTTACCCAGTGGATGTACCCCAAGGCTCTCTTCGTTTCCCTCTCCTCTATCTCCTGTATACTGCACATATGTGAACTGTGGCTGACTCGAGTCATGCTTGTCTTGGGTTAAACATTGGTTGCAGTCCTGTGGTTTTATTTCTCGTGCGGTTATCGCGATACTGTTGCTGTCCTCTCCATGAGTGGCAGCAACAGCATGTATCGATACTGGTACTGCTGGGCTATTTTGGTGTGGCGGATATAGTTTCCGACTGGGCGGTGTGTGACCAGTTGGTTGGTTGGCGTCGAGCACCAAGGAAGTCTCCATCGCGTGTATTCTGGCCAGAGCCACTGGCGGAGTGCACGTGCGGTTGGAGAGTGAGGTGCTGCTTGCGAGTGCTATGAAGTTTGTCGATCCTAGACATGAAAGTTGAGTCCTCAATTAACCTACTATCGAGCCTCAACTGTTTACCCTTCTTCGTTTGATCCTGGTTGTCACTTTTAGGTCATTCCTGTGAGCAACAACGTGAGAGTTTTCAAGTCTGCTAAGATTCCAGCCGGCTTCCTATGGAGTTTAACTTAATTTATTCCCTGTTATTGAAGTTGACCAGCGGTATCTGCTGCCTTGTGGCCGTTAACATTCCGGTTACCTGCCCTGGTTGTTCATGTAGTTTTCCGCAGTGTATTTTCCTCGTCATGTTGTTGCTGTCCAGTGCAGCCTGTAGTTCGACAGCTGAGGTGTTGTTGGTCGTTGTGGGAGCCAATATTCTGTGTGTCATTGTATTGAAATCTTGTGGTCGTTTTGCTGGTTGTGTGGAGCAGAACAGATTTTGTTGAATGGTCGGTCGGCTGTCTGTCCGTTGGGTTGCCTTCAGATTAAGAAGTTGTTGGACAGGCTCGCTGTCTCACCTAAACGGGCATTAGTGTTACAATCCCAGACCCACCCTTGGAAACTTCTGAGCGCCGTTCCTTGTGTGTTACGTAGTAATTTCCCTGTTTGGGTTTTGGTTATTTGGTTGATGTGTGGCCTTCAGCCAAGTATCAATATCTCTTAAATTAATGTTCTTGTCTTGCCCTTAAGGCATGAGATTGTTATTCTTCATAGGGGCCTTCAGCCCAATTTTATATGAAATGTTTTAAGATAAGGCCTTCTGATTGAAGTTCTTCTTATTGCTTAATATGCGGCCTCCAGCCAAGTTCCATTAAAATTAAATCACTAAGGCCTTCAGCCTGTTTAGATTGAAGATTTAGAAAATATTCTTGGGTGAAACCTCCAGAAGAACCTTGTATTTCAATTTCTTGCTTAGGCCTTGTGTCTTGGATTTCGAGTGTGGCCTTCAGCCGATCCAAAGTTAATGAAAGGAGATCGATTAAAGTTTTGAGTGTTTTGCATCCTTGTTGTAATACTGTGTGTTGATAAATAATGTTTGTATGTTGAGTGCAACTGACAGCATCTTATTTTGGCCCCTTTCCACAGCCTAATCCACTCTGTCCTGTTAGCTCAGGCATTTCAATATGCCCAAACCTCATGTTCACCTCCTCCAATTTGCTGATAACATGGCTTCCTGGCCATCTATCCTACCTTTCTATGTTCCCAATGAACTCTTCAAACCCACCTTGACCACTTTACTGCCTGGTGCAACCGGTGGCTCCTTCACATCAACCCTTCCAAGACCCAGGCAATCATCCATCATAAGTATTACCACCCTCTCATTCTGGCTCCATGATTTTTACATTTTGTTCATTCTCTCCACCTCACTCCTACCCTGAAATAACCTGGCTTCACCCTCAACACTCACCTCACCCAGACTCCCCATCTCCTTATTATCCAACACAAAGCCCACAATAGACACTGCCTCCTGAACCTCCTGTTTGCCCAGGTGTGGGGACCGCATCCTTCCACCATCCTTCACACCTACAAATCCTTTATCCATTCCATCCTCTGTTACGCCAGTGTCACCTAGATTCCTGCCCCACCCAGATTCTATAAACCCCTCCAAATCATTGAACGCCATGCACTTCATCTCGCTTTCTGTATCTGCCTCCTGTCCTCCACATGCATCCTATATGAACTCATCCCCTTCCCACATCTTCTCCTTTTCCTCAAACACATCCACACCCTGTACATCATCCGCAGACACAATTCTCACCCCCCTGATGTCTCCTATCCTCTCTAGCCCCAGCCCATTGTATCCTGCTCTCTCTCCATCTCCACGCCCTCCACCTGCTTTACTAAGATACCTTCTGGTGCCTACCCGTCCTACCAACTCTAACCCCACCATCCCCCCTCCTGAGGGCATCACCCCTCCTCAGGGCTTCTTCCCCCCTCTTTTTCCCTTTCCTTGAACGGGTTTTTCTTCCCTTCTACACCCTCTCCCTTTCCAGTGTACCCCTTCCACGTCTCTGCACTCCCTCCTGACTTGCCTTCCCTCTTCCTCTCCCACCCCACCCATCTCCTGCCCCTTGGTGTGCTCATCGAACCCCTTTCTTTTCATCCCAACCCCTCCAGTCCTCCAATGCCTGCTGTCCCCTCCTCTCAGGTCTCCCCCACTTGGCAGGTCCCTCACGGCAGTTTTTACTCTTCATCATGTGTGATCCATCTCGTTCAGTGATTTTAAAGTGTCGTCATTCTGGTGTGTTTTTTATACTGTGGCCAACTTTTATCTTGTGTGTGTGTGACTTCAATGTATTTTACGTGCTACGCATATCGACAACTGTGTTTTTATCTTTATGTGGACTTTTTTCACTGTCCCCCACAAAAGCGTATACTTGAACCCCCATGTCTCCCCTTATTATGTTCCCTTTTTATCACCTTTTATATGAATAATTTCATCTTTTTTATTAACTGTAATGCTCCTTGACTTAAGAGCAGAAGATTGTGCCATTTCCAGCCCTCTCTTGCCCATATGGGGAATGAAATCACAATAAAGGAAAAAAAAACAAGCACAGTGGGATAGTGGATTGCTGTTCTAATATTATTGTTACCTATCCTTATGTTCCTCCCAGCAGCTGTTCGCTTGCAGATCGACAGGATGCTACTCCTCTGTACTGGTCTGAATACAAGAGATTTTTTTTTTTTTTTTTACGTGGTAGGTTTTATAGGAGGTACGTGCCTGGATTTTGTACAGTTCGCCCTGTTACATTGGTTTTGCTGAAGCAGAAAACTAAATGGTAGTGGGGTGAACAGAAAAGGAGAATCTGTTGTTGTTGTGGTCTTCAGTCCTGAGACTGGTTTCATGCAGCTCTCCATGCTACTCTATCCTGTGCAAGCTTCTTCATCTCCCAGTACCTACTGCAACCTACATCCTTCTGAATCTGCTTAGTGTATTCATCTCTTGGTCTCCCTCTACGATTTTTACCCTCCACGCTGCCCTCCAATACTAAACTGGTGATCCCTTGATGCCTCAGAACATGTCCTACCAACCGATCCCTTCTTCTGGTCAAGTTGTGCCACAAACTTCTCTTCTCCCCAATCCTATTCAATACTTCCTCATTAGTTATGTGATCTACTCATCTAATCTTCAGCATTCTTCTGTAGCACCACATTTCGAAAGCTTCTATTCTCTTCTTGTCCAAACTATTTATCGTCCATGTTTCACTTCCATACATGCCTACACTCCATACAAATACTTTCAGAAATGACTTACTGACACTTAAATCTATACTCGATGTTAACAAATTTCTCTTCTTCAGAAACGCTTCCCTTGCCATTGCCAGTCTACATTTTATATCCTCTCTACTTCGACCATCATCAGTTATTTTGCTCCCCAAATAGCAGAACTCCTTTACTACATAAAGTGTCTCATTTCCTAATCTAATTCCCTCAGCATCACCCGACAAGGAGAATCTATGATAGTATAAAGAGAGACTTGTTAATTTGGCTTAAAAATTGAGTGGTAGGCCTGCAACTACTGACAGGAAGGAAATTAACTTTTACGTATTTTGTGCAGTTAAAATGGTTAATTTTGGCTTCTATGTTGCTTTGTGCTTAAACTCAATGAATTTTTAAGTCAATAGATCCCTAAATGGATTGCATGTAGTAGATCTTAGGCCTAAAAATGTTGAACATCCTTGGGTTAGATGATTGTTATTAGAAAGACAGTGTGGATAACGAGTTCCACTTATATTTATTGAGAACCCAAGTCAACTGAGAGTAACATTGAAAGTGTAGCATTAGCCATACTGAACGATCAAGATGAAGATCCAGTTTTCAACAGGTTAGGTGGTCTTCAGAAACAAAAAACTGACCAAAAGATTATAGCAAACATTGGTTCATCTTTCAAGGCATACTAATTAGAGAAATGATATGAGAAGTAATTGTTGAAGGATCTGGATCCCCAAACATGTGGTAGGCCACTTTATTTAGTACATTCGTCTAGGCTGTGGTCATTTCAGACTAAGGGAGTGCTTAGTCCATTTGAATAAATTTTGTTACTGTAAAAAATCTATGGAGACTAGTGAAAACTGGTATTAGAAGTTACATTACTTGTCAAAGAGCAAGTGACATAATCCAACAATGTAAGCTGTCATTGTATCCGATAGTACCACGAGGTTTATGGGGATAATTGTGATTGACTCTTTACCAAATGGAAAGGAAGATTTAGAATATGTATTGATAGTTTCAGAATCAGACTATACCAACTGAAAGCTGGTATAAAAAGTACTACCATTTGATACCTACAGAATTACTTCAGGGAATACCAATATATATAAAACCTTGTAGGGAGTGCCTAACAGAGAACATAGGTGGTTTGGTAATGGTTAAGGCTCATGAACATAGCTCCAAACTAAATAAAAAAATGGGGAAATTTTGTGTTGGAACACGTACCATCAGAAACTTTTGATATGAAACAACCAAAAGCAGTCATCTTGGAAGACATTGGAAGAAATTGTAATTGTTTATACAATACATGGCATATTCAAAAGTGTAGACTGATAAAGCTGAATAGAAACGACAATGATAAGTCGGTTCTGATACCCAAAAATGAAGTAAGTGATAAATTTGTGTTCTGGGTAATACCGATATTTTATTTGGGATTGCTGGAATATTTTAAGGTTAACATCAGTAGGACAGGTAAAATCACAAAATGAAAACAACTGTACAGCCATACTGGATTACACATAAAGGTCAAGATTTAGTTGTGTTAAAAGGGGTTGTAAGGATAATGGTCATCAAAATGAAGAACAAATAAGAGAAGATTGTAAATGTAATGTGAAAATGGAAGTAGGCTACCTCAATAGCTCTGCAAATCTGATACATAGAAGATTTAAACAAAATTTAACGAATATGAATGTCTGTAATATCTGCCGCATAACTTGTTACGGTGGGAAGAAATAGCCCATTAGTCATGGTGAAACTACTTAATGACTAAGACCCACTAAGCAGTAATTAGTGAAGTGAATGAAGTTAGCAAATAAACAATACAATGTTACTGTAGCATTTATGATCCAAATTAAAGGTCATCATAAAAATGTCACCAATAAATTATACTGGTTTAATAAGTGGTGGTAACAGAATAAGAAAAGTTGAACTGATGAAATAGTTAGTAGGTCCTAAGCACTACCAACAGTGATAGTGATTATGAGCTCAGATGGAGAAGAGACATTATGAGCTAAGGATTATGAATATTAGGAAGGGATGTTGCAAAATTGCACATCTACAGGTAGTTCTAGTGACTGCAAGATCACTTTTGGGACCTTACGATCGAGGTGTTGGTCTGATGAAGACGGTCAGAAGCAATGAAGTTAAAGTTTGCAGTAGACTTACAATTTGTGTAGCTGTATCAATCCAAGTATTTAGTAAACGGACCTATCGACCTGCCAGGGCTTTCTTTTGGTAAGTCACATCATCTTTGTTTCAAGTATTTAGTAATATAAATAAAATAGAAAGAAACATTCCACGTGGGAAAAATATATAACGTATTTAGTAACAATATCATGCATAGTATATCATATAATTCCAACATTACATAGTAGATAAGAACTGGTCAAGTACACTGGTAACATAGGGTTTGTAGTTTATTGTCTGCCTATTAGGAGAATAAAGAGAATGATAACTTATTAAATATGGTAGATAACTGTTATCAGAGGTATTAAAAATGGACATATAGAAGATTGTTGTTGTTGTGGTCTTCAGTCCTGAGACTGGTTTGCTGCAGCTCTCCATGCTACTCTATCCTGTGCAAGCTTCTTCATCTCCCAGTACCTACTGCAGCCTACATCCTTCTGAATCTGCTTAGTGTATTCATCTCTTGGTCCCCCTCTACGATTTTTACCCTCCACACTGCCCTCCAGTACTAAATTGGTGATCCCTTGATGCCTCAGAACATGTCCTACCAACCGATCCCTGCTTCTGGTCAAGTTGTGCCACAAACTCCTCTTCTCCCCAATTGTATTCTTTAGCAGAGATAGTAATCTACATGCCATAGCACTATTCTGTATCCGAGCAAGATTCTCACATCAAAATATTGAAAAGAAAACTGAAAAATGTTGATCAATAGACAGTTGACACTTGTGTATCACAGGGATCTTCCAAATAACTCTTAAGGCTGAGATTCAAGGCAGTATGACATTTTGTGTTTAAGTAAGACTTACCTGAAAAACTTGAAGAAAAGGATTTCATTCATTGTAAAGTGTGAGTAGTATAGTGAGTAAGTTAGTTTGTCTGTCACAATGTATGGACCATGTGAAGAATAACTGAAGCATTATAATGTAAAAGGGATAGATATCATTAACTCTGACAAAAGGAGTAAATTAAGGACACTAATTTTTCTTTAAGAGAGAGTCATATGGGAATAATTTCCTGAGTTAATTATGAGATATGAAGGGTTTTTACAGTTTTTAATACAGCAAGTAGGTCTTTTTTGATAATATTAGCTGAACCATACATTGTGGAGCTGTAGAGGTTATGAAGTGCTTCAGCTGGGAAATTGATTCATTAAGAGTTTTGCCGCTTCAGCAGTGCATGTTACAGTGCCCTGTTATTTTCCTTTCGTAATAAATAATTATCAGTGTTAATACGTGTAATGTACTTTACGTATACTGCAAATTGTGTAATTTTTTCTTTGTTTCATGGTCTGCACAGCGACTTGGTGGTGGTAGAGAGATCTTCAGGCACCTGAAGAGAAGTATACTGGCAGGTTGTGGCCATGCCAACAGCCTGATTGTGCGAGAAGTTCCCTTCAGCCTAGTCAAGACTCCATTGCGTATCCTTATTGTCACGAGAAAAATGAAGAACATGTAGTGTGCTATTAAATTTTTGTATTAGTTCTGAATTAGCCACGCTTGTTTACACACGAACATTACGTTGTTGAATGTAGTAGTGGAAGTAAGTACATTGCTTTAAGCTATAAAAAATGTTCAAAATATTGAAGAGAATATAAACGTGTTTTTGTGATGAATTATTTTGTAAATACTTGTTTGAAGATACTTGGAATGCTGTATTATGGAAAGCTCATTCCATGAAATGATTTTATTGTTTCAAATGTGAAAATCTACTATGATGCTACAAGGAAGTAATTAGTTTATCTTTGGTTTGAGAAATACGAAGACTCATCAGTTTTAACTGTGAATAATCACAGAGGATGGGATGAAGATAGTCACTATCTGTGGAAAGCGATTATAGAGTGCTACTGAATTTGTAATAGTTTGCATTTAATCTATACTAACAATAGATCTATAAAACAGTTGTTCCCCCCTGTTTGAAGACACCTCCAAAACTGCTAGATGAATTTTAATGGTGTTCTCACAGGTAAGCTGAATGTAGGCTTTAGTTCATCAAAATCTGATCATGAATAAAAAAGATATGGTGATAAAGTTTTATCTACACTAATATTATAAATGCAGAAGTAACTCTATCCATTACATTTTCACAACTAACCCACAGAAGTGATTTCGATGAAATTTGGTGTGGAGATAGCTTGAAACCTGAGCACGCCTAGAGGTTACTTTAGAAAGTGTGGAGTACAAGGCACTAATTGATTTGAAGAATATTATGTGAATTAGTGAAAAATATTTACTCTTTGAAAAAGCTATTTCCTCTTTGAAACAATGGAAAATCCAGGCTGTAATGTAACAATATTATGAAAAGGGTAGTTGCTACTCCCCATATAGCGGAGATGCTGAGTTGCAGATGAGCGCAACAAAAAGACTGTCACAAAATAAGCTTTTGGCAAACAATGCCTTTGTCAAAAATAGGTGACTGACACCCACACACACACACACACACACACACACACACACACACAACCACAATGTCTGGCTGCTCAAGGCAGACTTACTCACTCATTGACTTTTTAATTAACATAGCATATTTGTGCAAATCCTTTTATTGGTTGATATGTGCTGTTCGACCCGATTCAAAGCAACGAATACAGTGCTTATATGATCTGCAATGTATCAGGACACAAGGGAATGAATGATATTAGCTGCCTGTGGGCAGTGATTTAAATCAATGGAGAAAGTTGAAAATTTGTGTCAGAATGGGGTTCAAACCCGGGTCTCCTGCATACTAGGCAGATGCGCTGACCATTGCTCCATACAGACACAGTGGTCATCACAATCACATTGACTACCACAGCACGCCCATCAACACCACATTTTGCCGCACCATCCTAACAGATACATTCTAATCATACATCCCACACTGATTTCTGTGGTTATTTCCTGCAGTGTTGCTTGTCTGTTAGCACTGACAACTCTACGCAAACGCTCTTGCTCTTGTTGGTTAAGTGAAGGCTGTCGTCCAATGCGCTGTTTGTGGCAAGAGTTAATGCCAAAGTTTGGTATTGTCAGCACCTGCTTGACACTGTGGATCACAGAATATTGAATTCCCTTACAATTTCCCAAATAGAGTATTCAGTGCCTAGCCCCAACTACCATTCTGCTTTCAAAGTCCGTTCATTCCCATCGTGCGGCCATGATCATGTCGGAAGCCAATTCACATGAATCACCTGGATACAAATGAGAGCTCCACCAAAGTGCTGCCCTTTTATAAGTCGTGTACATGATACAACTCCCATCTCTGTGTGACCCCAAGATTTTGTCACTTGAGTATAAATTATGTGAGAGGTCCCAAGCAAAGACCATTGTGCATCAAGAGTGGTGCATTGCCATAACAAAGTATATGTTCCGTGAGTCCTGCAGACAATATTTTACTGCACTATGAACAACAGGAGCAACAAAGCACGGGAGAGAAATGGTGCAGTGACTGGAATTTTCTCTGAAATTGAAGTAAGTAGGACAGTACAGTTCTTGTGGTCAAAACAATTAAATTTCACACAGATTTAATGTGAAATTCTAATGGTAAATGGATCAAATATATTGTTGCACAAAGTCATAATAAAACAGTGCCAGCAATTAGACCTAGGCTCTACAGATGTCTGTGATGCTGATTGGGAGGCAGGCCATCGATATCAACTGCAAACAACAATGTTCAGGCAGTCAAGAAAAAGAGTCGTAGTAGTCACAGATTTTCCGACAATAGAGAAATTCACACAGCAGTTCTCGAATGGCTCCTTGACCAAAGAACTAAGTCCCCCTGCATGAAAAATTTTTTGACTGGATTTTCAGACATAATAATTAAACAACAATTTGTTGTACTTACGTAAATACATTTATGTATGTCAGTCGTCAGTTTATAAATAAAAGGAAGATCTGAATATACATCATTACTAAGATAAAAAGACCTATCTGACCCTGATGTAGCATATATGTTACATGTGCTACATTTTAGTGA
This sequence comes from Schistocerca cancellata, assembly GCF_023864275.1. NCBI lineage: Eukaryota > Metazoa > Arthropoda > Insecta > Orthoptera > Acrididae > Schistocerca > Schistocerca cancellata. The sequence continues at coordinate 302,626,328 of NC_064634.1, forward strand.
ATCGCAATTTTGCCCCAGATCAACTCGCTGATCACCAATGTAAACTTTATACATTCACAAAATGTAATCTCAGGACTGAGGACGACATGTAACCAAAAACTGCAACATCCATGAATATGTTATAAGACAAACAGGGAAGTTCCATATCTAGTCAGTAAGGACATAAACTTTTAGAACTCTAATGCCTAGTCAGTAAGAACATCACCTTATTTACAAATAGCACAGGTGCAGCTCATAATTAAAGGCTCTGAGGAAGATATGCCCCAAAATATTTATTAAACAAATTCTCAGTAACTTATTACAGAATTTAAATTATCAGACATCATTTTGCCTAATTCCCACAACGATTTAACTAATGGCAGGCAACATTCTTGGTACTGTTGCTATGTGATATCAAGCTATATTTTTTCAAACAGGTAGTAGCTAGTCTTAAGACTGCACCTTGAAATGCTCCTTAGCTCTATCTGTCTGGGGGATGTGTCTCTATCGAGTACATATCTTATGCATGTCCTGAAGGCTCTGGTGTTTTAGCCTAAGGGTGTCTTACCAACCTGCACACAATTTTCCATCGAAAGAGAACGAAGAGAGTTGATGGAACTTGCTGTCGAATTCCCATCTCTGTATGTTTCTATTATGCTTAGTTGTGTCATTAATCGACATTTAGTATTATTGTGTTTTATAGTTACAGTGTTTTAGACAGTTTTTTTTCTGTCATTGGCACCACTGGAATAAGTTTGCATACGTCTAACCAGAGTCCACTGGAGTACAATAACACAAAAATTACCACCTAATGAGAGTTTCATGAATGATTAAAGGGTAAAGCACATAAAAATATACCCTGTGACCAAAATACGTCCTGTTACTTTACTTTCCTTGTTTTCTGACTGAGGGTAACATGCGTTATTATAGCAAGTTCTTTTTGCGAGTTTCATGTTTTTACAAATAACAGCAGCATGCCACAAGTTCAAAAACCACACAATACAAATTCAGAGTGCAATGTGTCAGGTAAAATTTTGGAATATGTGGTCAGGATTAAGGTAAAGGAACACGGTGCATGCAGAACCTATGTAAATGTGAATCAAAAACAAACAGTGTGTAAACCCGGGCAAGAGTATACATGCAATTTTAACAGAGCATTGTACAATGCAGCTGAATGCAAGGGCACCCATACCCAGCAGCAAGGGAGGGGGTGAGAAGGGCTGCTTGCCCCATCCTAGCTCTCAGGGAAAGGAAATTTATACTGTAGTCAGGTGTTTTTCTTTCAAGACAATGATTTACAAGTTCTCATTACGCAGGTTTATAACAGGGTCAGAACTGGAACTTTTTTTTATGGGTACTTAATGTTACCAGTCATCTTCAAAATTATGAAAAATACTCCATACCCCCAAGTCTAGCCCCTCCATACAAATTATCATATGGGTGATATTAGCTGAATTTTTGTGTGTGCTTTTTCACATAAAATGCTGCACAATCTCCATGACATCATGGCAACATCACTGTTTTGTTACATGAATTCATAAACGTTGTGGTTTGAGCACACTAAACATTTGAAGTTTAGAAGTGAAAATACCAAAAACATTACTCATGCATAGAAGCTGACACACACACATTAAATACACTGAAGCACCAAACTAACTAGAGTAGGCATGTATATTCAAATACAGAGAGATGTAAACAGGCAGAATATGGTGCTGAGGTCGGCGATCCAATTATAAGAAAAGTTTCTGGTGTAGCTGTTACATCAGTTACTGCTGCTACAATGGCAGCTTATCAAGACTGAAGTGAGTTTCAATTTGGTGTTATAGTTGCCGCACAAACAATGCAACACATCATCTCCGAGGTAGTGATGAAGAGACAATTTTCCCGTATGACCATTTCAAGATTGTACCCTGAATATCAGGAACCTGGTAAAACATTAAATCTCCAGCACTGCTCTGGCTGAAAAAAAAAGATCCTGCTTGAATGGGACCAACGATAACTGACGAGAATCATTCAACGTGGCAGAATTGCTGCAGAATTCAATGCTGGGCCGTCAACCAGTGTCAGTGCATGAATCATTCAATGAAATGTCATCTATATGGGCTTTCAGAGCCGAATTCCCACTCATGTACTCTTGACGAATGCATGGCACAAGGCTTTGTGCTCCACCTGGGCCTGTCAATACTGACATTGGACTGTTAATGACTGGAAATATGTTGCCTGGTGGGACGGGTCTCATTTCAAATTGTATCGAGCAAATGGACTTGTATGGTTATGGAGACAATGTCATGAATACATGAACACTGCACGTCAGCAGGGGATTGTTCAAGCTGGTGGAGGCTCTGTAATGGAGTTGGGTGTGGGCAATTGAAATGATATGGGACCCCTGCTATGTCTAGATACAACTCTTACAGGTGACACGTGCATAGGCATCCTGTCTGATTACCTGCATCCATTCATGTCCATTGTGCATCCCGACGGACTTGGGAAATTCTGGCAGGACAATGCGACACCCCATACATCCAGGATTGCTACATACTGGCTCCAGGAACACTTCGAGCTTAAACACTTTCGCTGGTCATCAAACTCCCCAGAGATGAACATTACTGAACATATCTTGGATACCATTCAACATGCTGTTCAGAAGAGATCTCCACCTCCTCGTACTTTTACAAATTTATTGACAGCCCTGCAGGATTCACGGTGTCAATTCCCTTCGCCACTACTTCAAACAGAAATCTTGGTTGTGGTAACAGACTGATCTCTAGCGTAGTTCACGGTCTAGGTTAGTTCTGATCGATGAATGTTGCATCCTTCCCCAGTATGGAAACCAAAATCTGCTCCTGTAGTAGTGTAATATAAATTTATTGTAGCCTTTTTCACAAGATGAAATTTTTGTTATTTTATCATTCTCACTTTCCAGTAAAATTCTAAGATCATTCTTACTAGATCATTGTTTCCATTCAGTAGTGGAATTTTTAGAACATGTGAAAAGTAAAATTCAAAATAACGAAGAGGCAGTGACGAAGAAAGCAATCTTGCAGTTTGTTGGTCCATGTTCCCTGGCATGTTGATGAGACTGAATGAACTCACTCCTTAGAGAGAGAGAGCACACAACATATTACAGAACATACTGACACTATTAAATTAATTAGGAAGTCCCATAACCTAACAGAACACATGATGGTGAATTTTTAAAAAGTTTTGGAAATGGCTGGATGCAAATCAACTAAATTTTATTTTGCAATTCCATGCCTCTATCAACCAAACTACACTGAACCGAACGACATAAAACCATATCTCAGAGATGCTGAACCGCAGATACTGTCATGAATAAGCTTTCGGCCTGCAAGGCCTTTGTCAGAAATACACACACACACACACACACACACACACACACACACACACACACAATTTTTTATGAAGGCCTTGCTGGCCGAAAGCTTATTTGTGAGAGTATTTTTGTTGTGCCTATCTGCAACTCAGCATCTCCACTATGCTGACAAGGGAACCTCCCCATCGCACCCCCCTCAGATTTAGTTATAAGTAGGCACAGTGGATAGGCCTTGAAAAACTGAACACAGATCAATCGAGAAAACAGGAAGAAGTTGTGTGGTACTATGAAAAAATAAGCAAAATATACAAACTGAGTAGTCCATGCGCAACATAGGCAATATCAAGGATAAGGTGAGCTAGGGAGCGCCGTGGTCCTGTGGTTAGTGTGAGCAGCTGCGGAACGAGAGGTTTTTGGTTCAACTCTTCCCTCGAGTGAAAATTTTAGTTTTTTATTTTCAGACCTGTCCGTCCGATGCGAGGTAACTGCGCTGTAGAATGGGGACGCTACACCTAAACAAACATCGAAACACACAACGTCAGTCAACTGCAGCACACGTAAGAGAGAGAATTCCTGCTAACGAGGCTCCCTGGCTGGCTGGCAGTTTGGACGAGAGTGCATTAAATACGTGAGATGTATTCCATGGGCAATATGAATCCAGCAAATATAGCTCGTGACTTCAATAACAAGGTTCCCATCGCAAAACACGGACACTAAACTTATTACAGTGAACAGAGACGTCTATGAACGAACGGACAGATCATAACTTTGCGAAAATGAAGAAAATAAACTTTTCACTCGAGGGAAGATTTGAACCATGAACCTCTCGCTCACGCTAACCACGGCGCTCCTTGGCTCACATAGTGCTTTATGTTACCTATGTTGCGCATGGACTATTCAGTTTGTATATTTTGCTTATTTTTTCATAGTTCCACACAACTTCTTCCTGTTTTCTCGATTGATCTGTGTTCAGTTTTTCAAGGCCTATCCACTGTGCCAACATATAACTAAATCTGAGGGGGGTGCGATGGGGAGGTTCCCTTGTGAGTAGAAACTTCCCTTTTTGTATTGCTGTTACATTCCATCCTGGATTTTCCACTGTTTGATACAACTGTATCTTTTAGGTTACGATCTCCTGAAGGCCGGAATTGCCAGTATATTATTAACTTTCATTTAACTATCACAAATCTTACCAGGAACAACAACTTTTGGTGAATTCCCAATACGTTGTTCTTGCCTTGAATTGGCATCATTTTGTAACCTTTCAGTTGTAATACAAAAACAAATATAAGAATTCTTTAACCAACATTATGTAGTTTCCTGTCATTTTATTACAACAAATTATACCAATAAAGATATATTTGTGTACCATGTTCTTTACATTCATTCTTGATCCCAAATCGTAGATTTGAAAAGCTACTGGTTTCCTCTTTAAGTTGATTTTAATTTTGCACTCAAATTCCAATTTTGATATATCTGCTGTTCCATATTACTGTACATTTTCTCAACCATTTCATAAGTATATAGGGAGGGGAGGCAATCAGTTTTTTTTTTTCCAGGTGCCCAGTGCTGCACTACTACAGTGTACAGTGTAGCCATCTGAAAACTGTGTGTAGTATTATGTTAATGACTTTCATGAAAGCAGGAATATTTTCAATTAGAGCTGTTTAAAGTAAGAGATGATTAAAATACGATTTACAATAACTGTCGTGTGTGATTAGAGGAATATAAACCGAACAAATTTGAGCAATTATGGTAACAATAACCACAACAGAGATTACTAATATGTAGGGAGATAGAAAACATCAGTGAGAAGTGAGAATGACAGCAACAATGATGATGATAAACTTTAGGGTGGATGCACAATAGCTTTGCCTTTAATACTGTTAAGTGTAATTACCATTGCAAAAAAGACTTACGGAAAAATATTCATGTTGAAGGCCCACAATTTTATGAAGATTCTTCAGATTAACAGAGTACCACAATGATAATCAAGTGACAAAAGAAAAAAGAACATCAAGTTTATTTTTCTCTTTAAATATTTATGTGAAAAATCATCATACATTTTCAACAGTACTCAGTCACCTTTAATGAGCACACATTTCTAACAATTACAAAATGAGACCTTACTATACATTAAAATGTTTCTTCTGTGGCACAGTTTGTGAAAAAAATGTTACATTGGACCACAACGATTACATCACATTCCAACACTTTTCCAAGTTCACGATGCACTGAACACATTTGCTACATTCACACTGACCAGCGAGCTCGTGTGGGGGGGAAAATGAAGAATGCTATACATCTGTCAGTCTGAACATGTAGCTTGAATCAACTAATAAGGAACGTCGTCTTCTAAACAGCTGCACATATGCAGTCAGTCATCAGCATTTCACTTGCTATTGTCGTCCTCACTTCTCTTCATTGATTTTAATGCACGTTCTCTCAAACGTCTTTCAAGTTCCTCTGTGTTTTCTGCAACACTTGAGTCACTGTCCTGGAACAAGAAAAGCTGCTGAGGCACAGCGAACAACTTCGACAATATACAAATTCTTTGAATGTAGCAACATAGTGAACACTCTTTGATGCCACTCTGAAGTAAAATAGTATCTAGCACATCATTACTACCTTAAAATTCAACAAAAAAGTAGTTGTCCCACCATCCATGTTTCGTAAAAAAAGGATGCTAAAGGAATATGTTTTGTAATCAGAAAAGTGAGGCAAAATCAGAATGTTAAATTGGAATATGTCAATCGACTCATTAAATTAATTTTTAATAGCATGAAGGAAAAGTTGTTTCAGTACAATTTGAGTAGTTCCACAGCTCTCCTTTATGATGTAAACCATGTGTGAATGATTAAAAAATCTTTACTTATTTCTTTCCATGTGCAATTTGAGTACTGCAGCTCAATTGTTTTCCAAGAAAAATGAAATTTCGTTTAACTTTTTTTATCATGCTACATATATATAGGGTGTGCCAATCACGGCTTTCGGATGAAGTACTCACGGCATCGCTTTCCTCCATCTTGCGTTTCTTGTGCTTCTTGTGTTTTTTGTGTTTCTTGTGCTTTTTGTGCTTCTTGTCTTTCTTCTTCTTCTTCCCCTCCACTTCAATGTCACTATTCTGTTGACATGAAACAGCCACATCATAAACACCATTATCATATAAGTCATCTCCAAAAAGACATAAAAAGCAGAATAATATTGTAAAAAATACACACACGAAACTAATTTTTAAATGATAATGGTAAATGACAAATGAAAACAGTAGCATTAATAAATTAGCCAACTTAAATTTTCATAATATCCCACACCCAGAAGGGTCAATCTCATGAATAATACCTAGTTTAATAAGCCATGGTAGCAAAATACTAACACGAATTCTTTACAGATGAATGGAAAAACTGGTAGAAGCTGACCTCGGGGAAGATCAGTTTGGATTCCGTAGAAATGTTGGGACACGTGAGGCAATACTGACCCTACGACTTATCTTAGAAAACAGATTAAGGAAAGGCAAACCTATGTTTCTAGCATTTGTAGACTTAGAGAAAGCTTTGGACAATGTTGACTGGAATATTCTCTTTCAAATTCTAAAGGTTGCAGGGGTAAAATACAGGGAGCGAAAGGCTATTTACAATTTGTACAGAAACCAGATGACAGTTATAAGAGTCGAGGGGCATGAAAGGGAAGCAGTGGTTGGGAAGGGAGTCAGACAGGGTTGTAGCCTATCCCCAATGTTATTCAATCTGCATATTGAGCAAGCTGTAACGGAAACAAAAGAAAAATTCGGAGTAGGCATTAAAATCCATGGAGAAGAAATAAAAACTTTGAGGTTCCCCGACGACATTGTAATTCTGTCAGAGACAGCAAAGGACCTGGAAGAGCAGCTGAACGAATGGACAGTGTCTAGAAAGGAAAATATAATATGAACATCAAGAAAAGCAAAATGAGGATAATGAAATGTAGCCAAATTAAATCAGGTGATGCTGTGGCAATTAGATTAGGAAATGAGACGCTTAACACTTTCGAGACGAGCGACATAGCTCTTACATCGGTCCTACGTTGGCCGATTATCAGCGATGGTAACGACTCCCAGCACATGACTTTCATATTCTGTAGGTCTAAAAGTACTCTCTGGTTATCCTAGTACCAAGAAAAAAATATAGATGGCAGCAAATGTCACTGTTGGAGGTGGTACAGGAGTATATTTTGAGTCATTTGCTTTGCCGCACTCACGCTCGACTTACAACAGGTGCGCGGCAGTTCGGAACATTAGATTGTTGTCGACTGATAGCTTTGCGTTTTATTTTCGTCATGGCTTTGTGAGATGAAGAAATAGAGTTTTTATTAAACAATAGTGGTTCAGAATTAGGTGAAGAAATTGCAGATTTTGACATTAGTGATGGTAAGCTATTTTTTGTGTGAATTTTCCGTAATTCTGTGGTTTGATTCCTGGTCAGGAGAAAGATAATTTTTACGAATTTTCTTATAGATGAAAATGGTCCCTCGGACAGTGATCTGTCAGGAAGACCTGAAGATGAGGCTGTTGACATCGTTGTGACAACAAACACAACTGGTAATTGCAATTTGCCATATTATTCTGGCCAGTGGACAGATGACGATACGATCACTCCCCAGCTTCCTGTTTTTTTCTGAATCCTGTGGAATTCAAGATGGGATTGACCAACATTCTTCAGTGTTCGATTGTTTCACGTACTTTTTCGATGAAGAACTGGTGAGATTGATCAAACGAGAGACAAACCGCTACGCTAGAATGACAATAGAGACACTAAGTGCTACAGGAAAACTGAAGCCTCAGTCAATGTGGCGTAAGTGGACAACAGTGAAACTCAATGAACTGTATGAAGTTTTTGGTATTATTTTGCATATGTGCCTAGTCAAGAAACCAAAACTGTCTGACTACTGGTCAACAAATCCTGTGTTGCAGTCATTTGCGGCGAAGTGTCTGCTAAGAGATAGATTTTTGTCAATTCTACGAATGTTACATCTCGTAGATAACGTAACATATATTCCTAAAAACCAGGTAGGTCACGATCCTATTCGTAAGGTAAGACCTATATTCGACAGATGCGTGACCCAAAGTGGAAAGGCTTACAAGCCAGGTGAAAATATTACTACAGATGAAGGAATTTGCCGCTTTCGAGGTAGACTGAGTTTTAGAGTGTATATGAAAAATAAGCCTAGTAAATACAGCGTAATTTTTTTTATGATATGTGAAAGTGGGTACGTCCTGAACTGTGAAATTTATTCTGGGAAACAGTCTAATGCCGATTACAGCATTTTACATATTGTAGACAGATTGTGTCATTCGTTTCATAATAAAGGTCACACATTATACATGGACCGATTTTACACCAGCCCTGATTTACTATTTGTGGAGGAAAAGAACTAAGGCAGTTGGTACTGTGCGGAAAAATAGGAAAGAACTACCAAGGGATCTTGTTGGCCAAAAACTAGGGGGGGGGGGGACAACAACAACCTTTCGTTTCGCAGACAAGATCACTTACTGTTTGTAAAATGGAAGGACAACAGAGACGTTTTTCTTTTGACAACAAAGCATAAATTGACGGCAACAAATGCCAGCGTAAAAACTAAATTTGGAATGGTGGAAGAAACGAAGCCAGACTGTGTTTTGGACTACAATAGTAAAAAAGCTGGTGTGGATCATAGCGACCAGCTAATGGCGTACTATCCTCATGAACGAAAACAAATAAAGTGGTGGAAAAAAGCTTTGTTTCACATTTTCATGCTCATGACTGTAAATTCATACATTTTGTACAAAATGTCACGAAATACAAGCAAACATCTGGTTGAATACATTGCAGAGTTAGCAGAGAACTTGGTTCACAAAGGTGGCCTCTTAGACTCATGCACTTCTCAGAATAGTTCATCCATCAACAGACTAAGTGGAAGACATTTTCCAAAATTAATTCCACCCACAAAATTGTCTAAGTGGCCTCAGAGAAGGTGCAAAGTATGCGCAGAAACAAGCAAGGCCAGATATGGTAAAGTTTCAAGGAAAGACATGCAATATTATTGTGAAACCTGTGACATAGGCCTTTGTTTTCCAAAATGTTTCGAAATATTTCATACAAAAGCCAATGTAACTGTGTGATTATTAATAAAATAAAAGTTCATATTTCAACAGTTATCCATTTAAAACTAACAACTTCAATCCTATGTCCCTTAGAGGTCCTAAAAAAAAAAAAAAGAAATATTTTTTTTTTCACTGCGAAAACAGCATACTCTCAAATTAATATACAACCCTTGTGACTAACGTGAATGTTTATTTCTTTGCAGTACTCTGAAGGGAATGGACGTAGTTTTTAAATGCAAAAGAGCAATCTATTTTCTGTGGTATAGAATCTGCTGTAGAAAATTCAGAAAAACTGTGAAATCACTCAGTACCAGCCGGTTGAGCATCCACACTCGCGTTCAGTCCTGAAAGTGTTAAAAGTAGTAAATGGGTTTTGCTATTTGGGGAGCAAAATAACTGATGATTGTCGAAGTAGAGAGGATATAAAATGTAGATTGGCAATGGCAAGGAAACCGTTTCTGAAGAAGAGAAATTAGTTGACATGGAATATAGATTTAAGTGTCAGGAAATCGTTTCTGAAAGTATTTGTATGGAGTGTAGCCATGTATGGAAGTGAAACGTGGACGATAAATAGTTTAGACGAAGAGATTAGAAGCTTTTGAAATGTGGTGCGACACAATAATGCTGAAGATTAAATGGGTAGATCACATAACTAATGAGGAGCCACTGAATAGAATAGGAGAGAAGACAAATTTGTGGCACAACTTGACTAGAAGAAGGGACTGGTTGGTGGGGCATATTCTGAGGCATCAAGGGATCACCAATTTAGTATCGGAGGGCAGCATAGAGGGTAAAAATCATAGAGGGAGACTAAGAGATGAATTCACTAAACAGATTCAGAAGGATGTAGGTTGCAGTAGGTACTGGGAGATGAAGCTTGCACAGGACAGAGTAGCATGGAGAGCTGCATCAAACCAGTCTCTGGACTAAAGACCACAACAACAACATTCTGCATGATCTGTGCAACACCCCCCCCCCTTTCTCACTACCATGAAACTTTGTGGGGGAAATAGTTTAATGAAAGCAATTACTTATATATAATTTGACAGCACATCCATAGCTTTGTGCTGTTGGCAGTGAATGTGTTAATAATGTGGACTTTAAGAAAGGTATTCTGTTTGATCCACCAAATGAAACACACAGAACTTAAAACATATAAACAAATGGTTTGCTAGACCTAGTAGATTTTCAATTTACTTCAATGAAAACAAACAACTTCATAAAACCTAAATTCAGTTAACGTCATCTCCATATCAATCTAAGAAATTTTCTTGTTCTAATAAATTCATCTTGCTCCAGCCTGTTTTAGTTCAGACTTTTCAAAACCTGTAGCATTTACTACTTTTTAGTACCACCACCAATACATAATTAATGCTTCACAGAGTCTTCGGGAATTTACAATATACACTATTTAAACAGGAAATGCGTGCAATGTCATGTCTTTTATGAACTCTGTGAAAACCCTTACCATATCAGACTCACTACTAGATTCTTTCTGTTTCTTCTTTTTCTTTTTCTTTATCTTTATTTCTTCCTCTGAAGTTGAAACAAGCCTTTTCTTTTTTGACACTTTCTCTCTCTCTTCAGCAGAGTCCTCTGATCCAGATGTCTCTTGCTTTTTAACACGTTTCTGTAACAGAATAATACAAAATATGAATATTGTTTTCCCAATTTTCAAACAGGTTTGAAAGAAAAATGTGTCTACAGCAGTAAATGTGAACTTGAAAAAAGTATCTTCACCTGAAGATGTTAACAGTGTGTGCTTGAATTCATGATAGTTTCATCATTATTTGTAACTGTAACAGCAAATATTTAAAACAGTGCACTGAAAATATAGATGATGATTGGTAGCCAGAACAGTTTTGCATAATTCATCGTAGCTTGCATTTGTTGCTCAATAAACCATTGTTCTTGATCAGCGCTATATGGTGCATCAAGTATGAGACACTAAGCAGCTGTTGTCTCTGGTCTCTTTAGGTGGAGCTGGAGCACCTATGCAGACAGTACATTCCCACTTGCCTGGTATGTTCTAGTGTGCTTTCAGTCACTGAACCCACATTGTTGGGGATCATCTTTCTCCACCTTCAAGTGTGTGTACCTCCCTTGGAATGCATTTCCACCAAAATCACCTTATACATTCGTGGACACAGTATTAAAGGTATCCTCTTCTAAGAGCTGGCACATGGGTTATCTCCGGTGCTTTGGTATATATTTTTTATTTTATTTTTGGAATATGTACAAGCATTAGCCGAAACACACGTGGTTCATATGATGTTTCACACAACACCCAGCATCAATAGAAGAACACTGTTTTCTTTTTGTTACAAATGCAATGGTTTTGGAGATGCACATTTTAAGTGCTCATACAATAGAACAGTCTCGAATTAGTCCAGCATAATATTCATCTTGATTATGTGAGTTAATTGTACTTTAGGAGTGACCGACCAGTATCCGAACTGCACTATCTTGTGTGTCAGCCAGAGCCATGCTGCCTGTCTGCTGTCTCCTAACATCAGCGCTACTCAGCTTTATCTACAGTATTAGTGCTGTACTGCTTGTCATAGTCATGTTCATTAATTATCCAGGGTAAACTCTGCGAGGAGACATCTACATACATTCTACACAAGCCATTATATGATGGCCAGCCGAGGGGTACCTTATACCACTACTAGCCACTCCCTTTCTTGTTTCACTCGCAACTGGAAGAAGGGAGGAATGACTGTTTTGATATGATATGAATCTCAGACTAGACTAACTTTGGATTGTTGTATTGAATGTGTACCTTTCATAGAACGTGTGTCTCCTAATCTCGAATGACAGAAAGGTGTCGAGCACGCTTCCACGACACTGCCAACTGCTTCTAGAATTTGTTTTAAGTGCTTCTTAACATGGCAATATATCATACACTTACTTGGACCAGGCATTCTAGAAAGGAAGGGTGGCGTTTTATATCAACCCGCTGATGTCATTAAAGTGCTAAGTCAGTCCACGAAGTATGGGAGAAGTAATCCATTGTGGCTTACTGAAGAACCACACAGTTATTTGACTAATATTTCAAAAATACAACTCTGTTATATTTACCACAGTGACAAGCTGTTTGTTGGGCGCCTTCGTAGTATTATTTATTCAGTAAAAATTGTGACATTACAATCACACATCGCTTTGCTGCTGCTGCTGCTGCTGTTGTAGTTGTTGTCTTCAGCCCAGAGACTGGTTTGATGCAGCTCTCCATGCTACTCTATCCTGTGCAAGTTTCATCATCTCCCAGTACCTACTGCAACCTACATCCTTCTGAATCTGCTTAGTGTATTCATCTCTTGGTCTCCCTCTACAATTTTTACCCTCCACACTGCCCTCCAATACTAAATTGGTGATCCCTTGATGCCTCAGAATCTGCCTACCAACCGATCCCTTCTTCTAATCAAGTTGTGACACAAATTTCTCTTCTCTCCAATTCTATTCAATACCTCATCATTAGCTTTGCTATACTAACTGAATGTCATAACTGTATTTTCTTAACTTTGCTTTGAAGCAGGGAAACAAATAGCTAGTGGCTTCTGAGGAAAGGTTCTGAAGTGAGTCAGAGCAGTTGCACAGCGAAAAGCCTAGGTGGTCTTGGTGCTTTGAAGACTGCGCTGTTTCCAAAGCACTGTGGATTCACCGACCGAACTGCTTGGCCAAAGCTGGCTTTGTTCCCTTGTTGGCCGATGGCCTGGGCCAGCGATATTCGAGCACAGTGACGGCAGGTGCTCTGAGTATAGATATGTGATAAATCTGTGAATGCTGTACACTGATGCAAATCTGTGGAACACAATTTTATCATCCAAAATTTTTGACTTTTACATTCCGGATGTTGTCAGCAGCACTGGTTGTGTGGTGCAAAAGTCTAAGTCAATGAGTGCCAACACAGCAAATACAGTGTACCAACCACTGGTTAGTTCATTTACATACAATAAGAGATGGGTGGAAATGTTTTGACAGGAACGTAGAGCAGACAAGGAGATGGTGTGGATGTGTGCCACCGAGAGGTCATTCACTGTACAGTGAAACCCCTCTTTTACATTATCGTGCAGTCCAGACTTAAAAAATGCAAAACTGAGTAAAATGCAGAATTGAGGGGAATGTTAAAACCCCCAGAATATGAGCAGAGTAGACAACATTCCATTGGAACTACTGACGGCCTTGGGAGAGCCAGTCCTGACTAAACTCTACCATCTGGTGAGCAAGATGTATGAAACAAGCGAAATACCCTCAGACTTCAAGAAGAATATAATAATTCCAACCCAAAGAAAGTAGGTGTTGACAGATGTGAAAATTACCAAACAATCAGTTTAATAAGCCACAGCTGCAAAATACTAACACGAATTCTTTACAGACGAATGGAAAAACTAGTAGAAGCCGACCTTGGGGAAGATCAGTTTGGATTCCGTAGAAATACTGGAACACGTGAGGCAATACTGACCTTACGACTCTTCTTAGAAGAAAGATTAAGGAAAGGCAAACCTACGTTTCTAGCATTTGTAGACTTAGAGAAAGCTTTTGACAATGTTGGCTGGAATACTCTCTTTCAAATTCTAAAGGTGGCAGGGGTAAAATACAGGGAGCGAAAGGCTATTGACAATTTGTACAGAAACCAGATGGCAGTTATAAGAGTTGAGGGACATGAAAGGGAAGCAGTGATTGGGAAGGGTGTGAGACAGGGTTGTAGCCTATCCCCGATGTTATTCAATCTGTATACTGAGCAAGCAGTAAAGGAAACAAAAGAAAAATTTGGAGTAGGTATTAAAATTCATGGAGAAGAAATAAAAACTTTGAGGTTCGCCGATGACATTGCAATTCTGTCAGAGACAGCAAAGGACTTGGAAGAGCAGTTGAACGGAATGGATAGTCTCTTGAAAGGAGGGTATAAGATGAACATCAACAAAAGCAAAACAAGGGTAATGGAATGTAGTCGAATTAAGTCGGGTGATGCTGAGGGAATTAGATTAGGAAATGAGACACTTAAAGTAGTAAACGAGTTTTGCTATTTAGGGGGCAAAATAACTGATGATGGTCGAAGTAGAGAGGATATAAAATGTAGACTGGCAATGGCAAGGAAAGCGTTTCTGAAGAAGAGAAATTTGTTAACATCGAGTATAGATTTAAGTGTCAGGAAGTCATTTCTGAAAGTATTTTTATGGAGTGTAGCCATGTATGGAAGTGAAACATGGACGATAAATCGTTTGGACAAGAAGAGAATAGAAGCTTTCGAAATGTGGTGCTACAGAAGAATGCTGAATATTAGATGGGTAGATCACATAACTAATGAGGAAGTATTGAATAGGATTGGGGAGAAGAGAAGTTTGTGGCACAACTTGACCAGAAGAAGGGATCGGTTGGTAGGACATGTTCTGAGGCATCGAGGGATCACCAATTTACTATTGGAGGGCAGCGTGGAGGGTAAAAATCGTAGAGGGAGACCAAGAGATGAATACACTAAGCTGATTCAGAAGGATGTAGGTTGCAGTAGGTACTGGGAGATGAAGCAACTTGCACAGGATAGAGTAGCATGGAGAGCTGCATCAAACCAGTCTCAGTACTGAAGACCACAACAACAACAACAACAACAACAACAACAACAACACAACGTTTATACGATAATTTGTGGGATTCAATTTCATCAATTCTTAAAAAATCGCAATGTAACAGCTAGTAAAAACTATCAAAAAATTGGAGTTGGTATCTGGGTACAAGGTAATCGAGCTGTTTTCAAACATGCTATGACCACAAACTGTAATTCCTGCACTTCCAGATGCCAGTGTGGTGGTGCCTCATCCTATTGGTAAATGAAGATGTTCAAATTAGTCTCCAACTGTGGGAAAATAAAGCTCTCAAGCATATCGAGATACGTGTTTTCTGTAACAGTGTTCTCGGCAAAGAAAAATGGACCAAATACCTTTTCCCGCAACAATGCACAAAACACATTAAATTTTGGAGTCTTTCTCATGTTGTTCAACCTCCCGTGGTTCTTTCGCACTACCTATTGTCACATTATAACGCTTCACCTTTCCATTTAAATGGAATGTTGCCTCGTCACTAAACACTAAGCATAGAAGGAAATTGTCATTCTCCATCTTGCCTGGAACAAAATTACAGAACTCCACACAATGCTGCTTGTCACCTTCACGAAGAGCTTGCAGTAGATGAATTTTGTATGGTTTCATGTGTAAACGTCGACGCAACACATGCCAGATGGATATCGGGGGCACGTTGAGCTGTCAAGCTACATGGCAAATGAATTTCTGTGAACTCCTAGTGAAACTGCAGAGGACGCATTCGACATCTGTGTCAGACTCTCGGGGACGGCCTGGCGATTTGCCTTTACACAAACAATCTGTTTCTAGGGACTGTCGTTCATGCCATCGTCTAATGCTCTGGGATGTAGGAGGATCCACACCATACCTAGTAAGAAAGTCACGCTGAACATTTATTACTGACCCGCACTGTGGAAAACATAGAACACAAAATGCTTTATGTTGTCCCAACACCATTTTTACTAGAACTGAACTTGGCACACACTGCTGTTACTTCGAGAGTTTGCTCTTTCCAACAATACGTTGTTCACACACATATCTCAAATAACGTAATAGTTATGATTTTTTTAAATCAGATGATTCATTTTCATACACCCTGTATAAATGTAAGGTTGTATACTTGCCCTCTGCTGATGAGGTAGCAATGAACTATTCTTGATTGGTGATCAATTTTTCATCTATTAATATTATTTTTAACACAAACTCTTGTATCCTGGGGAAAATCTTTTTAGTTTAGTTTCCCTCTAATATGCTTCTGTAACTCTACAATGACTAGAAAGAGAGAAAGTAACTAGTTTTTTCATTTTTAAATCATGCACAGCTGTAATCACGTCCACTGCAAATAAAGCTGGAACTAAGGTACTCTTAAAACAGCTGAAAAATGCTTCTATTGAAGCACAAAAAATGTGAATTATGTTTCTGTTTATTTAAAAGACTGACTGAAATGTAGGGCACCAGCTACCTTCCGCAGCACCTTTAATGTCCACAAAAAGTTTAGCATGACAAAGCACGCAGCTGATCTCAAACTTCCACAAGCTCCCCAAAACTCATTCACATCCACTAGTCCGTCACTGCAAGTCTCTCATAACCATCCATTTCCAGTTGCCCTGTCTCACTCTCTCATCCAGCCCAACTCGATGACATCATCTCTTTGTGTCTGTCATTGTCTCCCGTCTCCTTCCTACTGCCGCTGCCCTCTCTTCTGTCATTGTCTCTCTCTTCCTCACTGTCACTGCCATATATTCTTGTCTCTCATTATCACTGGCTCTCCCTCCTTACATTTTCTCCTTCTCTTTATTCCCATCCCACTGGCACTGCCTCCACTCTTTTCTTTTCTTTCACAGTCAAGTACGTTCCAGTGCCACTGTGCCATCATCTTTCTCAAACACTGCCACTGTCTCCTTCACTCTTTCTATAACAAAACTACTGTTTACTACATTCTTGTATTTATAACTTTTCTGTCTCTTTGTTGCTGCCACTGTGTTCTCCTCTTTCAGCATAAAACATGAGAATTTGTTTGCAAGCTAAAATTTTTGGGAACATTTTTAATGCCGCTGAGGAAGGTAGAATGAGGAAGCAGGTACCACACTTTTAGTCAGTCTTTTAAACAGGAGCATATTTGTTTTTCTTGTGCTCCAGCAGGAGCATTTTTCCATTGGTTCAATTCTTTTCCCTGCTGCAGCAGGGCCTGTAACACATCTGAAAAGAAATGTATTTATCACTGGATTTTATGTGCAAAAAAAATTTGCGTGTGCTTCACCACTACAACATGGGATTCGCCAATTAACAGAGATACTTTACAGCATACTACTCTGTGCTACATAATTTTGTATCTATAAACTACACTTCTGCCTCACACCAGATTTTTCTTGCAATTTTTTTTTTTTTGTGTACAAGCAGGGTAATTTTTAACCTCTGTATATTGGAAATAGATAAAGATATCTAGAAAATTTTCAAGGTTGCTTAAGATTGGATTCTTAGGAATATATCATAAGGATTTCAGCCATTTGCTGTGCATGGCCATTTTGGAATCCTTGGCTGGGTGTTGGGTCACTGGTGACAGTGCAAATATAGTAAAAAGTCCCTTTTTGTGGGGTTTTCTGTGAAACTACCCATGAATTAATGGTGCCTCCCGAAGTCCCATCAAGCCCACTGTAGAACACATCAAATGCTAGAAGAATCAACCCTTTTGCTCTATTTGCTTAAGCGGAGGAAGTGAGTAATATTCACAATTTGAGCCTGTACTGTAGGATAGTGACACTAACATGATCCTTCTTCTGAGTATACAAATGGTCCTTGTCCCAAGGGCTATCCAGAACACATCACAAGTAGAACCTGACATGAACACTAGAACATCGTCGCATGCATACCAATATGAGGCACTGTTTCTTCAACAAGCTGGCAAAAACAAATTTTTATGGGTATCTAAATCAATTCTAAATGGAATGCCCAAGTACACAAACATTGTGATCATGCTCAGGTGACCTGAACAAGATTTATGTAAACCTTATAATCCCATTTGTCCTTTCTTTTATCAAACCACCTTTTAACCAGTACAGAATCTGTATCATGATCTACAAAAAATTCTCAAACTGAAAAAATGTCTCACAGACATGTCTACTCTTTTGTGTTTTTGTTATACAGCACAAACTAGAAGGTTTCTTTCTCTCTTACATAAAATTCTAATCTAAAAAGATCACAGAGAGGAACTCAAAACATTGGGATGGCATTCCGAACATTATTTGGAACACCTCATGCCTCGAACCATTATTATTTAACTCACCTCTTGTGATTCCGATTTATTTCTTTTTGGAGATGGAGACTCTGAACTCTGAGAAACATTATGCTTCTTTTCTTCATGTTTCTTTACTTTAGAAGCAATAGGTGACTCGGACCGTTTCCTCACAGTCTTGTGCTCATTGCTGCAAATAAAGTACATTTAAAATTTTAAACATACCTTACTCATCAGAATACTGTCATTAAAATATATATTTAAACAAGTTACTGTCACTACCTAACCAAGCAAAGTAAATGAAAATATGGGATATGAAATATGAGTAATGCAGAACTGGGACTAAAAAAAGGACAACATACTGTTGTAATCCCTAATATCTGATTCACAACTGTTCCTATTTGAAAAAATTTCTGCATCTCAATATCAACTATTTAATAAACAAGTTTTTCTCACCTAAATACTGCAATACAGTTGGTATACATATAGATTATTTCTGCCACACAGCTACAATTAATGGTCACTAACAATCTATACTGATAGCATTTGAGTGCAGATAAATACAACGGATGCACTAAAATATTTTCCACGATACTGCTGTGTCAGATTTTGTGAATTTCACAGATACACAGTTGAACTTTACGTTTGACACAAATTTGATTATATAGAACAGATGTATGATCAAAAGGCAGTGATGCTTTTCTGTGGTCAAAAGTATGTATGCTATTTATAAGTCATAAGAAGATGAAAGACTTCTGTCAGAGGATTTTGAACTATTAACATTGATCAATAATATGGACCAGACCAAAAAGATTTTGTAAATGAATTAAACCAATGGAAATAAAACAAATTTTTTCCTGGGTAGTCAGACAATATGTATTTCTAGTAGAATGTTACAAGCTTAAAACTGATGAAAAATGAAATGACTAATACAAAAACTTAATGAGGCCAATAAAATTTTGCCTGCAATGCCCATACACTGCAACAGCCAGTGAGTCTGAGCTGAAACAAGGAATTATTAGAATAGATGCACCAAAATATAAGCTTATCATAACTAATCTTTATTCATGGCAGACTATTTTGCAATTTATGGCCATACATTTGAATACAGTTTTGGTGAGAATGTGAATAAATTTGAATGTCATTTATATTAAAGTGGCTATATTGTACTCAGGTCCAGACTGATGTGACATCCGTATTACGATGTTAGTGAACTGCCTTTTAACTGTCACTGTTTTAATAAGATTGTAAATGATGTAAATATATTGAAAATAATATATTAATTGTAGTATGACAGTAGTTGACAGTTTCACCCTTATGACGCTATATGTTTACAAACATTATGCAGATGAACAGTAATATTATTCTATTAACTAAAATTTGTTACAATTGTCTTTGGTTGTTGCATACATTACTTCCGATTTATCCATTTTCACGAGCTAAAAATTCAATAAAGTTTTTGAGATAGTACTTATGTCTAAATTCGGTCTCCTCTTCTTCTTCTGTGGCTCTACAACACATGATGAGTCTTGGTCTCTTCAACTATCTCCTTCCATTTATCCCGGTCGCTTGCTAGTCTTTTCCAGTTCCTGTAGCCCATCTTATGAATTACTTCTATGACTCTGTCCTCCCACCTAGTTTTCGGTTGACCACATTCTCTCCGTCCACTTGGCTTTCCTCATATCATCTTTTTTGATATTTCTGTATCATTCATCTGTGCCACATGTCCAGCCCACCTCAGCCTAGATTACTTCACAATTCTTCGAACAGCTTGGACATTGTAGATGGTGTACAACTCACGGTCGTATCTCCTCCTCCAACTTTCCCTTTTCATGATTCTCATGAATATCCTCCTCTCTAATGCATCCAGCGATTCGGCATCCTTTGCTGTCAGAGCCTAGATTTCAGAGGCATACGTAAGCACTGGTCTGATCAGTACGGGGTCTCGAAGACAACTTGTTAAGGCGAAATAAGCTTTATTGGCTGCAAAGCTGCAATTAGTTTCTGTTTTATTTCATATGAGGTACCTTTTAGGCAATCGAACCAAGATACTTGAAATCATCAACTATTTCAATGGTCTAACTACCCACTGTTATTTTGGTTGGCACGTGCTCCCTGTGTGCTTTCCCAGCAGATAGGTGTTTTGTTTTCTGCTCACTGATATTTAGACCAATGTTCCTGCCGGCCTGTTCAAATGCAGTGAATGGTCAAATAGGAACAAATTTTGACATGAGATATATAAGGAACACATTAAAGAGAGCAAAAATAATTCTTTTTATATTTGAAAAATCAATCTCACACTGCATATACTATCGAAAATACACTCCAAATTCTTCACCAAATACTAAAAGGTTTTGCCATGAATATTCTTGAAGAACTGGAAATCTACATACACACAAGAAAATACAAGAAATATTTAACAAGCATACAGAATTTAAACAAAGTACTACATTAAAAACTTTACTGAGCTCTCAGAACAGGAAAATGGAGAAATCTGAAGTAACATATGCAACAATCAAAGACAATCTTAACAAATTTTAGTTCAAATGCATAATCTTTGTAAACATATAGCACCGTAAGAGCAGAACTGTTAAACTACCCTCAACTAACATTTATTTTTAATATATTTTGGCCATTTACATTCTCATTTAAACATTGACAGTTGCAAGACAGTTCACTAATGGAGGTAACATTAGTCTAGACGTGAGTACAATATAGTCACTTTAATAAAATGAAATTTACATTTTTCACATCCTCACCAAAATTGTATTCGCAGGTGCTTGACAAAGGCAATAAATGCCGGAACAGTCAATTGTGAACAAAAATTAGTTGTTATAAGAAGCTATTCAAATAATGATGCCATTATCAGACACATATTATGCTGCTGGCCCTAAAGAAAAAGAACTGAAACAAGGTACATGCGTGCAGATGAGGATGCCATCATGTGTTACCATGTGGTTAATATAGCTCATGTATGAGTCAATGGTATGGAAGAGGACCCACTCACCCCACATGCAGGTTTGTTTTGCGCCCGCAGTCGACTAAGCAGGTTAATTTTAAAGCAACGTCTTCACTTAATACTACTGTGTCTGTAAACACTAGAAACTTCATCGGGCTAAGGCGGGCTGGATTCTTCATGGCCATGAGCCTCTTTGTGGTCTGCAAGCCTTATATTGGGCATCCCTGGTATTGTGTACAGCAATATGTTAATGTCATACAGATCACTGAAAGGGGGGGGGGGGGGGGCAGCTTGTAAACACAGCTGATTTTGTTTAGAGAGAGAGAGAGAGAGAGAGAGAGAGAGAGAGAGAGAGAGAGAGAGAGAGTGTTGTAGAGGCTTAGACCACTTATGAATTGCTACAAAAAAGCTTGACCTTTTGGGGGGAAAAAAAAGAAAAAAGAAAGAAGAGGATAAATAAAAATATCTCCTCACCAAGGGGTAGCAGGAGAAACCACACAAGAGATAATGAAACAAGTGAGCTTTTGGAGCCAATGGCTACTCCTCCTGGCAAAAGGGTCGAAAGGGAAAAAACGGGATGAAGGAAAAGGATTGGTAAGGTTTAGGAAATGGGAAAAGTTACCCAAAACCCCCACGTCAGAGAAGACTTAATTGGCAGAATTTTAAAGGCCTATGATGCCTTTTAAACAAACAGCATCTAATAAAAAGTAAAAGCAACACTGACCAGGCTGCAAAACAATGTATTTCAGTAATTTGCCATTTCACGATACCTGCGTCTACGAGGTGGTGATTCCTCTTCCTGCTGCCTTTCATCTTCCTCTTCATCTATCTCTTCCCTATCGTCATCATCATCATCGTCATCCTCTGGTGGTGGTGGTGAAGAATGCCTTGGAGGGGCAGATCGTTTCTTCTCACGACGAACCTCTGGCGAACAGATTCTTTCTTGTACAGGATGATCAGAGGCAGCATTTGGAGAAAACCTATAACCAGCAGGGCCGACCATCAGCACCTCCCATGTCCTGCCACCACAACATTACAGGAAAAAGAAAATATTGCCAATGCTGTTCATGCATTTCCAAAAATTCCAACATGCAGCCTACAGAATTAGAATAAACCATTCTTGAAATAAAATACTAAGAAACAAAACATTTAAACTGAAACTGGTGGATTGTTGTTCAGGTCAAGAGAAGTATAAGGAGAGATCCTTTGTAAAGTGTGTGTGTGTGTGTGTGTGTGTGTGTGTGTGTGTGTGTGTGTGTGTGTGCGTGCATACACACGCATGTTGGAAGAGGGGGAGAGGGGCCGCTTGCTTTTACTTACTGTTAACAATAATTTACGGATAATTATGGGCATCACATCGGAGGAGGAAGACTTGAAAAATTTTGTTACATGTAAGTCACAATCCTCCCTATTATAGGAGAAATGATCCTAGTCCCTTCAAATAGTGAGTACTGCATATCACTCTGCACATTTCATTTTAAGATTCTACGTCCTATGAACACAACCACGTACATTTCCAGTATGATGAAAATACAAGCCTATATTTCAAAATTGATCACAATTTTTTATAAACATGTCTTTGTTTGTTTGTTTGTTTGTGACATAGTGAAAGGAATATTTCAGTGCAAGGCACAACAAAAATAATTACCTTCTAGGTTTGTTTTTTGATTTCCTCTCCGGGCTGACTTCATGATCTCTGCTGGACACCTTCCTAAAAGGCGATGGAGTTCTTGACAAGCTGCGTGAATGCTAGAAGAAAATTTAAGTTTATAGAAATACATAATTATGTTTTCTGAAACAGATTAGTACATGTGCATATACACACACACACACACACACACACACACACACACACACACACACACACAAACTTACTCAAAATAATTTGAAGATACTGGTTGTAAAAACCATCTCATATTTCATTTCATTTTCTTCAAGAAGCTTTAATTTCCAGCGTGTGGAAAATTTTCAAGTACCTAAGCATACAATAGGAAAATGTCCAGTATCATTTCAACTACCAACCAAATGAACACAAAAGCTTATTTCTACTCAGAAAATTCTTTGATATTCCTGATTGAAACTTTTTGACATTACAATTTGTAACATACCAGATGACTTTATCATTTATCTTTAATTGCTCATTGAACAATGCAAACACTAATGCCTTTAATGTCACAAAGGGTTAAAGTTTACTTGAGTGATCAAGAAGTTTGCTTTCTTATATACATTAGTTAATAATCTCCCTGATATTCATCCAACACCATGTCGTGTGTTCATCTTACCTTCCTCTTACGTGCTGCAGGAGATATACTTCGTGACTTAGAATATACAGGGATTGGTTTTTTCCTTCTTTCTTCCTTAATAGGCACAGGAGATGATCGTCGCCTTTCCAGTCTGTCAATGGAACTGTGGTTGCTTCTCTACAATAATAAAAGAATCCTCAATGGTCACACCCTTAACGGCAGATGACGCTTTGCTTATACAGCAGCCAGATTTTACCAGCAACACAACGGTTAAACACAATGATAAATTGAAGTAAAGACATCATAGCAGCTTCCATCCACAACTTTCTCCTTCTCACAATTTTATATCTCTCTGTATATTTCTGCGTATTCAGTGCAACACTACTCTTTCTTATCCTTAGAGTAGTCATTATGTTGTTGTTTCTTCCTTCCCTTAATACACCCTGACAGTGCTAGACAATCTTGATGAGGCGTACACACATGTGCGTGCATGTTTTATAGAGACTTACCTGGAATTTTGTGGCAAGACAAGAGTTTATGCACATTTAAGGTAATGTTAAAAGTTACAGTTGCTGATATTTATGTTTAAAATTACATGCATACCATTAAGAACTGATGAAGGTTTTTAGATTTTTTATTGATCTTTGATTCTGATTTACATGTAATCTTTCCCATGCTGTGGCTGCTTTTGTGGCAAGGAAGGGAGATCCAGAAGACCAAATTATTTCTCCTGGTACTATGTCCATGCCATTGCTATAGGCACAGAAGTCTCAGCAAAAACTCCATTCAGAAAATTCTGCTGCTGAATGTGCCAAATCATATCATATTGAAAAGCAAAGCAAAAACACCTCAAAGAAATTTGAATACAGGGCAGTTTTGATGCTTTTTGTACACAGAACTTAATAAATTCAATTATGTATAATCGACAAAATGAATTTCCACATTAGTTGCCCATGGTAATGCCAGATGAAATGTATAAGACATTCGAGATATGAAGGAAAGGCACTAGTGGAAGCTTTTGCTGTAATAGAAATTATGATAACCAGAGAAAAATAGTACCAAATCAATTACTGAGTGTGAGCACAACGAAGCAACTGTCACACGCTGGAACAACGCTGTAAAATTTATACTGCACATGAAAGGATACAGGGAAATTGATAGGTGTGGGTGAACACCTACAGGACTATCTTCATCCCCTCCATAATGCCCAAGGTGTTCACTAAAAATATTATCAACCATACAGATATTAACAACAGATTTTAAGCAAGCAAAGGAACAGCCTGGCTTAAGTATTGGATACAGAACAATCAGCCATTCTTAAATAGCGAACAAAATTTTAGACCAGTATGGGGCAATGAGTATGGCTTAACACTTTGCCTGGGATTTATATTTCGAGGAAGTTGTCTTAATCCTCCAGGAAACAAACCATGGTGTGAACTATATTATTATACTGATATTCAGCAAAGATTTGAAGGAACTGGGAAATCCTGTAAATTTAGTCAGGCAAGGAGATCCCATGCCATCAAAATTATTTAAAATAGTCCTAGCTGAACTTTTCACAGCCTTAAAATTGCGAGAACTGAACAGGAAAATGTATTACTGGAACATACTTGAACCTCATTTTGCTGATAGCATTTTACTGTTAACCTCCACTGCAAATAATGAATAATTAATATAAAATATAATGATAGTAAGATTGGAAATCAGAATAAGACTACACTCATACTCTGGTATGTTTCATGGCACCTCACTCGCATGTAACATCGCTCAATGAAACTTTGACCGTACATAGAAAGAACTGCTACGGCGTAGCACAAAGGTTAACTACAGGAAAAACGTAACGAGATGAACATGTAACACTTTTATTTTCAGGCAAGAGTTACAATGACGGCACTGTGATTCATGATGGTCCTAGGGACATCACAAATGAGGAGACTTAGTTCTTAATAAGGTATGTGATCATCACAGATGGCAATGCACGCTCTGCAACATGCTTCTGCGCTGGTCATAAGGTTGGTAGGGAGTTCTTGTGGTAGGGCGTTCCTTCCAGCAATGCATTTCACAACTGCTGGATGGTCGTCGGTGCTTGTGGACATCCTGCAATACATCTCCCTCATGTGTACTACATGTGCTCAATTGGATCCGAGTATGTGGTCACGTGTTGTCATCCATAAAAATGAAGTCATGGCTGAATGCACACCTGGAAAGATGCATACGGGGAAAGAGTACAGAGTTACCGTAACGGTGACCAAAGTGAAGACCATGTTAAAAGATTTGGAAGTCAGTATGCCCATGCCACATTATGCCTCCCCTTACCATAAAAACTGGAACAAGCAAGACATCCACTTTAGACAATGTCCTGGCTGCATTACCACCCCTCACCATATGCGGTTCGGTAACCGCCCAGGAACACGTCTAACATGATCGTTTGTGTGGTTCAGTGTGTGTGTGTGTGTGTGTGTGTGTGTGTGTGTGTGTGTGTGTGTCGGGGGGGGGGGCATAATGTCACATTTGCAAACTGACCTCCATGCAGTCTATTAACAACGGGCCTCCTATAATGTCTAGGGAACCATCATTAACCTCAGTAACTTCAGTGTAATTACTGTCTTTGAATGAACATACCATTTCTGTTTGTCTCATTTCGTATCTCTTTCAGTTAACTCTTGTACCATAGTGTTGCAGTTCTTTTTATGTATGTTCCTAGTTTAACCAAGCTTCGCTGCATTGCAGGGAAACATCATGCAGAAGTTACTTTTTGTCCAAAACTTCTGCACACACACTTCTGTAAGCAAAACATCGAAAGTAAGCTTTTTTAGAAAGGAAGACATAAAACAAACTGAAGAGTTTATGTCATTATGGCAGGTTAATAAATGAAGGCACCTTGTGTTCAAATGGTAAATGAAACTATGAAGCATGTCCAGAAAGTAAATACCATTTTTGGGAAAACTCATAAAAACATTTTTTAAAACCGGAATTTCTCTTTAGAAGAAAGATCATTTCTTTAACTATTTATTTTACATAGCTGCCACCATCGTTCAGACATCTCTCACACCAGGAAATCAACTTTTCTACAACCTCTTCATAGGAAGATGCTACCAGTGAGGACAGCCACTGCTGAATACCATTTTCTTGTGTCGCCATTGCTTTTGAAGTGTCTTCCTCCAAAACTAAGCACCAAGATCATGAGTAAGTGGAAGTCAGAAGGTGCGAAATCGCGGCTGTACGATGGGTGATCTTACTGCTCTCAACCGAATCCCGTATATGTATTATAAATGCGAGAGTTTGCATGTGAGTGTGTTTGTTACTCCTTCACACTGAAATGACTGGACAGATTTGGACTAACATGGAATGCAGAAAGCATATACCCTGTATAAATGCATATGCTACTTTTTATTCTGAAAAAATCATTGTTCCCCTGAGATGGCCAATGTATTACATACAGCCGATTTCTGGCTCTCCTTACACTTATGATCTTTTCGATGCTAGGCTTATCACTAACTGTTGCGAAATTATTTACTCCTTCCCCTGGCACATTTTGTAATTTGCTAAAAATTTTACGTAAAAATTTTTCACTGAAGTAAATGAGCGAGTTGTAAGCAACACTTATTCTGTCAGCTTCTCGCATAATATCACAGTTTGCTGTGCTGTGGTGGCAGTAGAATGAAATTGCACTTATTTTATGGACATTTCTTGTGTTTATGAAACTGAATTTCTTCTGATGTGTCTGTTCACAATTAGTGTGCATTATCAGTTGTAAAATGAAGCAGTGATACATTGGACTTTTAACGCAAAAGCTATTCAAAACTATGAACTGTTCCACGATCAATAGAGAGGTGCGTATTGGAACTGACTAGGTGTGCAACAAAAACAAACAAAAACAAAAACTGACTTGGGAAGGAAGCTGGAGTATACAACGTAATAATGACTGTATCCAAATTGGCATGGAGGTGGGTGAACATGTAGTTAGGTACACACATGTTAAGTGCACTAGCAAAATTCGGATATACCGTATTTACACGAATCTAAGCCGCACTCGAATCTAAGCCGCACCTGAAAAATGAGACTCGAAACAAAGGAAAAAAAGATTTCCCGAATCTAAGCCACACCTGAAATTTGAGACTCGAAATTCAAGGGGAGAGAAAAGTTTTAGGCCGCACCTCCAAATCGAAACAAAGTTGGTCCATTGTAATATGAGAAACAATTTAGGTCGAATGAATGACGATACAGCTACAGTAGTTTGGTTCGAGTCGTAAGCTTTACCAGGTAGCCATTGCTATGCGTCAGGCGCTCCGTCCGTATTTATACGGGTACCCTTCCTTTTTCACGTGCTTCGTCTGGTTTGAATCGATTGCTTATTTTGTTTGATCTGATAAGTGCCGTTTTCTCTGTTATAGGTGTTTACGTCACTCTAAGCTGAAAATGCATCACTGTACTGTGTCATGCATTGTTTGTCGCATTCTGATAGTGCGTGTTTACGGCCTGTCGCCGTTCGCGGCATGGCTTGCTTTTGTGCGCGCTACCGCCGCTTACAGCTAAAAAGAGGCGAATCGTCTCATTAGCGAAGCAATGTCAAGAGACTGCTATTTGTTGTTACTTACACTGCTGCTTTCTTTGAGAATGATCAACAAGAACCAAATAATAGGCTGCGTATGATAGAACATGTTCTGAACGAGAGTTTGGCGAAAATTTTTCTCCGTTTGAAAATCTTTGTGGCCGCTTCTTTAGTACATCAAATTCTGCACAGAAATTAGAGTCATCTTAGATTTAAAAATCTAGTCAGTTGCCGTGGTTCATTTCTGACTGTATCACTATTAGGCTAAGAATAATACGAATATAAACATGACACGATAAGTGTATTCTTCCGCGTTTGCTGTTGTCTCACTCTAGTTTCGTAGTTTATTAGGCAGACAGGATTTAAATGAGATAGCAACAAACACGGAAGAACACATGGCAAAATGTTTATATTCGTATTATTCTTATGGTGAATGGTGAAGAGAATACTGCTTGTGATTCACATTTCATCAGGTTACCATCTCTTCTCACAGGTAGGAAAAAATTCAGAACGTCGAGTTGGCCATATTGAAAAACATCCCAAACAGTCTTGCCAGTCGGATTTTCGTAGTACATTGAAATTCTAATACATTCGAAGATGAACAATACGGAATTTATATTTACTTCGTTGGATAATGTATGAAAATGCAGTGGTCGAAACTCGGGGCGGAGAAAAAAAAGCTCGTCTTCCACCTTTTTTTTTAATTTATTTACTGACACAGAGGTTTTGGCGCCAGTATTTATCTTTGTGCCTAAAAAGCATGTCTGTGTAGTGCTACATATATTCGACAGCAGAAGTTAGTTGTGGCGGCACCTACCAACATTTTTCAGAACTTCCGCTTGCTTTGCACTCGATTCTAAGCTGCAGGCGGTTTTTTGGATTACAAAAACCGGAAAAAAAGTGCGGCTTAGATTCGAGTAAATACGGTATTCCACGAGATAAAAGGAAGACTGAGAAGGCGACCTTATGGCAGATGGGAAAATAATCATACAACAAATAAGAACTGTATGTATCTAAGCACTCATAAAAAGATATTTTTTTAGATCCAAGATAAGGAGTTTGTTTATTGTAGTATCATTTTTGACAGTTGCCAAACACAAACCACTCTCGGGAAACCCTTAACCCTAGAGGGTGTGTCCCTGTGTGGCACAGATGGTGGAGTCGCTGTCTTACCAAGAAGGCTGGACAGGGAACTCCATCAACAAATCCCACAACGACAGCCCCAGCAAGCCAGTGGTGTATAAAATACATGTTTTGTTATGTGGAACAAGCCTTGAAAAGAATGGAAATAACTGAACATAACTGTGATCCAGCTATTCCCAAGGACTCTAGTTTGGTACAATGAACACATGCATATAAGGTGGAAGAAGTGGTGGAATCGACGTACAGTAGGATACTGCATATTTTTGTAAAAGGAATGGGCTAGAAATAGGTATATTCACATGCCTAACTTTTTGGCAGATGAGGATTGAAGTAGCTGGTTCCCCACTTCTCTTTCAACAATCTCTTAAAGATAAACACATCCGCATTTTCTGTGCTCTGAGAGGACCATTTTTCTGTCAATTTTCCTCTTTTTCTTGCTACAGCGGGGTGTGCTGCTTATATAAATCAAACTCGACAAGACAGTAAAGTTTCAACAGTTTATTTACATAATTTGGCACTTTTATGTAGTTTGACACATATAAAACAAACAAGTTACTTAATGAACGGTTAACACAAAATCATTTAGGTTACAATTTTTTCTGGATACACTGATCATCGATTTCAATTCACTGAAAATGTCTAGATTTTGAATTATGTTTTAGAACAGTAAAAATGTTATTAGAAATATTTTACTGAATTAGCTGCCTTTCCAGTTCTACAGAATATTTTTAGTTCTTTTCAGGTACGTTAAAACCCTTTGTATCTTTTTCCCCCCCTCCTACTGCAGCACTACTTTGAGCATATTTGTATACGTGTAAAATGCCCACTATACAGATAGAGTGAACCAGAAAGTAAAAAAATGCTGATTAAAAACACAGTTTGGTGACCTCAGAACCCTTGCCATATGCTCATTATGTCAATTAAAACTACATATACACCTCAGGGTGGATATTACGTGCATAGGTATGGTAACTGAACCTCTGGATCTCGGAAATGTATAATGGTATCAAAAAATGTTTGAAGGTTCCCCAAGAACATAATCTTAAGAACATATGGTAAAAATTTCAATGATTAGCCATGAATAGAAACAACAGAAGCGGTCATTTACACAACTGGTACTTTTGGTATCCAAAAATCATGGTTTTTCGTCTGTATCTCGACAACAGGCAGATTTTTGAAAATGGGAAAATTGCATTTCTAGACGAATGTCTAAAGAACATGCAGTTAAAATCTGAGGCATTTTCTGTGGTTTATTATTTAGATATTTGCGGTATATAGTGAAAAAAGCTAAACCAGTATTTGTGGTTTCAGCTTAAGTTCAGTAACTTTGAACCTCTGAATCTTGGCAAGGGATGATGATATCGAAAAGTTCCCCAAGAATATCATCTTAAGAACATATAGTAAACATTGGGGGAAGGTGGGGGGGTGTGATCACCATTACCCTACAGTCCATATCACCACCACCATCCACACTGTGAAATATAAATTTGCTTATTTTCAAATGCACTTTTATTAAATTACATTAAGATGTTTTGTGTCACACACACACACACACACACACACACACACACACACACCCTTCAACTATGAAGTTCAGGACATACAGCATGTTGTCAAGGTGAATAAGAAATTAAATATGCTTAGCGAAGTGCAAAGCTTCACAGGGCATAAGAGATTTTGTTAGTGTCTTCATGTACAAAATGAAGAACACAGGTAACCACTGAGAATCTAGTCACAAGACGATGTCCTCTATAATGGATATATTGCTGCTAATAGTGAGATTTAGAACTAAACACTTACTAGCAAAATGTATTGAAGGAGTTTTAGTTATATTTGTTTGTCTTTCATTTTGACTTGAATGGAATCTTTCTAGTGTTTTTGTGGCAGGGAGGAGAGATCTAGAAGAATAAATTACTTCTTCTGGTACTATGTCCATGCTATTGCTATAGGCACAAAAGTCTCAGCAAAATCTCCATTAAAAGAAAATTCTGCTACTGAATGTGCCAAATCATATCAAAGTGAATTCTGCAGAAAAATGTTCTCTCAATGAACACTCAATGCACAACACTTCATCAGTGTCAAAATAAAGAAAATTTTACGCGATAATTGAAGTGGAGATGTTCAAATCACTTTGCTTAAGAGGAAATTTGTTAACCTATTGGAGAGTTAGTTGAGAAGCAATTACTTGCCATTATGGAGTAGTAAGAAAGCGTTAGGCCTCTGTTATTCTTGGTCTTAGAATTACCCTATTTACCAGAGAATAAGATGTCCTTGAATATAAGACAACCCTCTAACTTTTTAAGACACTCCTCAAGAAAAATTTACGTATGACATATTTTGACCAATCAAAAATTACCACCTGGTTTAGTGGCATAAAGTATCTGCCTAAAAGTTAACATTATACCTATTCTGAACTTTTGCCATATTTTGATCATCTACACTTTGATAATACAAGGAGAAAAAAATGGTTTACATTAATTTGCAGACAGATCTCTCTATCTCTCTCTTTTTAACCCTGCCGTCTGTAGTATCAGTAAGTTCGATCACCACCACCATCCTAACAGCACAGCTGTGAGATTCATATCTTCACTGTCACAAATATTTTGCTGTTTTTTTCCAAATACGTTGCAATTTCTCAACGGGTGATTATGGTGAGACTTGAGAACACAGCTGTTTTTCTTTCTTTCTCCCCCCCCCCCCCCCCAACACGTATCTGATTTTACTGCTATACTTACATGTAAATGTTAAACTACCTCTCGCTCCCAACCAACTCGCCTGCCCGCCGCTCTCTCATTGGCTGTGTAAAACTCACTCCCTTTTGTTCATTTTACATGTTGTGGTGCGCATTCACAACACTGCAGCACTAAACACTTAAATATACCACTGGCTCCTATCTAAACTTCGACCATCTCCTGCAGAAATGAATACTATTGGTGACAATTTGTCCAATTTTAAAGTCAGTTCAATTCTGACTCCAAGTGGATTTGGAAAAAGTGCAGTTGAAACATGGGAGACATTTATATAAAGCTAATTTACGTGATACACCTTCCCAATGGTTGCCAACGTGGCATAATTTGCTGCGCGGTCGCTACTCCCCTCCCAACAAGCATCCTTGCTCTCAGCCCAGCTGGTATCACTGTTCCCTCTCCAATGCTACCACTGTACTGGGCTTGAGAAATTGTGAAATAAGGACTGTAATATCTTGTAGGGTCTACGTCACATCTAATAGCAGCAGCTAATATATAAATAAAAGGTCGCAATCATGATTCAGTCCAATTCTCAAACTTTGGCGCTCCCCGTGATCTACTGCCGTCTGTTGGTACATCACCATGATGGGTCTTGCCACTGTAATTTATTCTCATAACAACAATTACAATCAGTTTAATATGATTTATTTTGTTTGTTAGACATTCCATTATGGGTTACTTTTCCTTCTTGATTCATTTGAATTTCACCACAATGTTCTACAGATGATTAAATGCTGGAAATTTTTTACCTAATATTCTAATACATGAACTGAGACCAAATTTCACATTTGAAACCCACTTAGTACATCATTATAGTCTCCATCAACCAAGTAAACTATTGCTTTCGGTTCTTAACCAAGTAATGTTTTTCAAAGGACAACATTTTTGCTTCTGAATGGTACATTATTTAACAACTGTCATTACTGTTTGTATACAGTATGTAACTGTGTATAAGAACTTTAATTGCAAACCTGCAAATACAACAAAAGTTTGTAATATGATAGAATTTAATGCTATTTCCTCTTGCGTTTCACAAAATATTGTCAAATGTTAAGCAGAGCAACAGACAGTTCTAGTCACTAGTTCATAGTTTCTCATGTATCTCTCGCACTAGAGCCACACACAATGCCAGTCAGTATCATGTTATTGTTCGAGTGACATCGATACTGTATCGAGAGTATCGGCATATCTGGACATCTTGGGACTATTGTTTGTCCAGCCCTGCCCTTCTGAATTCCTCAAAATAAATCTGCATCTCATCTCAACAGCCAAAGCTACACATGTAAATGTAAGATAATCCCTGTATACTCTATTAAACAACACAAAGATGTTGACCTCAGCAACAATAGTTTACTCTGGGAATATAAGACAACCCTGTATTTTGCAAATGACTCAGCTGTCAAAGCCTTCACCTTATAATCAGGTAAATATGTACTTGGAATCCTTTCCAAACATACATACACCACGGCAAATTTTGTAGCAGGGAAGGGAGATCCAGAAGACCAAATTATTTCTTCTGGTACTATGTCCATGCCATTGCTATAGGCACAAAAGTCTCAGCAAAAACTCCATTCAGAAAATTCTGCTGTTGAATGTGCCAAACTGTATCAAATTAAAAAGCAAAGTAAAAACATCCTCATAGATATTTTCATATAGGGTAGTTTTGATACTTTTTATACACACAACTTATAAAATTCATTTATGTAGAATCGATAAAATGGATTTTCCTGATACATTAGCCAGATGAAATGTATGAGACATTTGAGATATGAAGGAAAAGGACTGGTGGAA
Organism: Schistocerca cancellata; assembly: GCF_023864275.1. Lineage (NCBI taxonomy): Eukaryota > Metazoa > Arthropoda > Insecta > Orthoptera > Acrididae > Schistocerca > Schistocerca cancellata. The sequence goes on from NC_064634.1 coordinate 302,659,999, forward strand.
GCCTGTGCTATAATGAAAGTTCTGAAAGCCAGAGAAAAATAGTACCAAATCATTTACTGAGTGAATGCAGAACAAGGCAACTCTCATAAGCTGCAAACACTCTGTAAAATTTATACCACATAAAAAAGGATATAGGGAAATCGATAGGTGTGGCCCATTTCATCCCATCAGTGTCTATAATGTTCACTTAATGTGTTATCAAACATACAGATATTAACGGCAGATTTCAAGCAAGCAAAGGAACAGGCAGGCTCCAGCAGTGAATGTAGAACAATGGCCCATTTTCAAACGTTGAACAAAATTGTAGACTAGAACGGGCAAATGAGTACAAGCTTATCACTTTGTGATTTATATATTCTGAGAAAGCTTAGGCTTAGTCTCAACAACAACAATCCTCCAGAAAACAGGATGACTTTCCCTATATTGTTATACTGACATGCAGCAAAGATACAGTGCCCATCAGATTTTAAGGAACTGCAAAATCCTGTGAACTGTAAGGCAAGCAAAGTGATTGCATTTAACAAACTTATTTATACAGTGCTTGCAGAACTTTCCACATCTCTAAAATTAGGAAAACTATGCACAGAAACAATGAATATAACATGTAATTACAGTAAAATTGTAGGGAGACTATACCCGGGCCGGTGAAACATGTCACTTGACAGCTCGCGTGTGGTTGGCTACACTGCGACTGCGAGGTTGCAATAGCTGCCACTGCACATGCCCACAACTCCGAAGTACAATTTGTAAATGTAAGCTACATTCAACAAAGTACGTTTCTCTAACAATGGAGAGAAAGACGACGCAGACTAAGCGTTTAATGGTATATGAAACTGGGAAATAAAAACACCCGAAGTTAATGACAATATATATGAAAAGTCTTTCCAAATTGTTACATAAAGCTGCATGTAAAACGTTGTATAATAATGTAAATCTAAGCATACCAAATAACACGCTATACACACTCATAGAAAGAAATAAAGCAAAACATGCATATCCTACCCAATTGCAGAGACAAAGAATTAATTCTGTATACATTTACACTCGCCAATTTACGATGTCAGTGGCACAATTCCATCCGATTCTCCTTCACTATAATCGGAATCGGCACCAAAACCGTTGTCTTTGTCATCATCATCATCATCATCATCATCATCAAGAGCAATCATTAATTGTTCGTTTTCATTTATAATACCATCTATAGTCTGTGCTTCTCTTATCAGTTTAGCAACATGGTCTACTGTTTTCCTCCATGAGGTAGCATCTACAGTAGCAAGACCTTCACGTAGCAGTCTTTCCACTTCCCTTATAGTAAAAGTCTTGTTGTTACTTCTAATGTACACCTTCACTTCACTCCAAAACAATGCAATTGGATTACAATGGCAGTGATAAGGCGGTAGCCTAATTACCAACTGACCCTGACCGCTGGCAATTTCATCAACAACGTATTTAGGTGTCACAGGCTCATTTTGTTTCATGAGTGAGTATAACAGCAGCTTTGTCATGCTCATGTCTGCAGCAATGTTTCTCGCCTGCAACCACTGCACCATAGTTTCTTTACGGTTACTAGTGGTTGGAGTTTTATCTAAAATCATGGAATGGTACGGTGCATTGTCCATCACAAAAAAATTTTGGAACATTAAAACGTAGAAACAAATTTTTAAACCACTGTAGAAAGCGTGGGTGGTCCATATCCTCACGATAGTCACCGTTTTTTTTTTTTTTTTTTAATTATTGAAAAACTAGAAGTCCTTCAGGCACAAAGCCGTTTGAAGATCCTGCATGGGCCACAATTAATACAGATCCTGTTCCTGTTGGCTGATGACTGCTGCTATTCGGAGTATCATCTGTCCAGCATTTCTCAAGTGATTCTCCAGAGCTGACCCAGGTTTTGTCTAACCATATGACTGAGTGTATGTCCTTTCCTACAATTTTGTGTACGAAATTGGTATGACCTGCAACGACATGAGCTTTTTCTAGTAACAGTTTTTGTCCATCTAACATTTTAAAACGGAAGCCAATACTTTTTAATATAATCTTAAATGATGTTTTCCCCTCTGAGAAAAGTTCACTTTCTTTTAAAGGAACTAGCAACTTCGCTATTGTGGGGTATTCTTTTCTTTTATAGTATCCGTACATGTGTCGACGAATTGCATCGGACTGGAACAAATCAATATCTGTAACAGGACGAGTCTGCTTTTTTTTTTCTTGCCTGAAGTACTTAATAACACACTGTTTCTTCCACAGGGGCTTTCTTCCACACTGTTTACTTCACTGTCTTTTACGTCTTGAAGTAGCACGCCTATCCTTATAACTGTTCTAGAGTTTTCGAGGTACGCTCTAAAACTTTATCGGCAGGAATCATTGCATGCCCATGAACAGAAACAAATTCTTTTTCTTGCTCGTAAAACTCACGCGTCCTCCTTAGCAATTCCAAAGCCTGACTATTTAATGGCACTCCACGGCGCAACGAATTGTCGCTTGGTGAACGACATCATTTTGGTGACATTGTTTAACAAACAGAAACTGTAATCAAGGCAATAACACAATACAACAGGAGGCGTTCGCGCACTAACATACAAGGTTTATACGGAAGCCGGCAATGTGATAGTGTCGACGCCGGAACCGGCTTTTGTTCGGTGCTGTTATTGGTTCAGAAGACACGGTACCTCCCGTTCCTCACTTGTGTGTTAGTTATACTACCAACTCTATGGCACTTGGGGAGTGACCTTTAAGAGACATGTTTCAGCGGCCCGGGTATACAATACCCTGGTGTGGTACACTTCAGGATGGAAGTAACTACTGCATTATGTGTCACTGTCAACTAACATAGTTCAATGAAACTTTGACTACAAATGGAATCATCTGCTACAGTATATCACAGGAGGTACGCGAAACAAATAAGCAATGAGAGGAACAGAAATGTTCAAAAATAATAATTACGTGTAAAGTTATCATGTTTCATGATGGTCCCTTGGACATTAGGCAAGACATGATTCTTAACCTTCCATGGGTTGTGCCAGTTCCTGTTGCATGAGTGGTCGTGAGTTACAAAAAGCACAACACATTGTTTTGCATTAATTATTGGTATTATTTTAGATGGAATATATTAAATACCATATTTCAACCATTATATGTTCAGAACAGAATGTGTTTTTGAATATGTAGCTGTATTAATATTTTTTATAATATAAAAAACAAACAAAAATAATTTTAGAACAAGAAACACTTACTGTTCTTTGTATTACAACTGAATCTAATAATTTGCAATTATAAATTATTGTTATTGACATCTACTGCAAACATTTTTTAAGAGTGACCACAAGTACTACACATCGCAGAACAGTTTGTTGACCTCCCGCAGAGGGCATATGCCCCGCGCGTCTTTTCCTCTTGAGGAAAGGACAACAGTTGCAAAAAAACCAGTCTCTCATTCCCTTTCAGTATTACATATAAATCACTTGGCTATTCCATCCAGCTCTAATTATGAGGGTCGCGACGGGTGGGGGTAGATAAGAGCCACAATCTTATTGTTCTGGCTACAGTATATGTAGCACGTAATTTGTCCAGTGTGGACACCTCACCTATTACAATCCGGAGTATTATTTGGTTTTCCACCTTCTGCATCTATGTCTCCACTCTTGTGTATTTCAGACACCAAATTGACAGCTTTATTTATTTTTGTTACATACTATGCAACAGTTTGGTCTTGATGAACAAAAATTTAAGCACCTACATATCTCACATTATCAGAAAAAAATTCTGGAGGAATGACACCTTTGTTTTCCTCTTAGTTCCTAAAAATGTGATACTTTTCAATATTACAGGGGCCCAGAGGCACCCCATTATCAGAAGGTAAATTTCGTTTTATACTGGTTATGTCCTCCACATGACACTCTACAACTTCTTCTGCAAGTTTGAAACAGAGTATGGACCTAGTGGCTGTTCACCAACATATAACTCCAAAATTTTCACCAAAAAAATAAAAGTAAGTCTTTGCACTTGCCTCAGCACACATTTTGATGCCATATTTGTAAATTTTCAATGGCATATACTGAATCAATGTACCATGTCTGCTAAATAGATGTAATATTTCATCCACTGTATGAAGTTCTCTTATGCTCTAAGATTTTCTTATATTTTGAACACAACTATCAAAAATATATCTTACAAAAGCAAGTTTATCAAGCTTTCCTGCTAGGTTGTGCTAGCATCAAACTGAAGGGTCCTCATAATTAGTAGAAACCTTAGAGACCTATCACTCTCAGAAATGTCATTCTCATCTCATCCTTTGCCCATAACCCTCCCACATTTACCAGTAGTCGCTTTCTCAAGCCAATTTGAATAAGGATAGTGACAGTGGCTCAGTTCTTCTCTGGTTAGATACCTGTAATATCAGTGGCATGTATGCATTGGGCCAAATTTTTTAATTCATGTGTCTTAGAATTTCATCGATCACATTTACATAAAATTTTTTCGAAAATACATCAACTGGAGATGGAGAATTTCTTACTATTCTTGTGGACCACATAGAAACTTCAGCTCATGTTTCATTTCTCTCATCTCCATCATTATCCTCTACTTCAGTTTCAGGCTTGTGGTCATAAATTTGCTATTTCTTTCCACTCAAATCTGAATTGCCTTCCTCAAAATTTGGAGTCAATTGATTTTGAACTTGTCTTTCGTTCTCTTCATTCTCTTCTTTTTCTTCTTATAGTTCTTGAAAATTTTAGGAATGTCTTCGTTTTACTGGGCTCCAACTAATAAGACCATTCCGAAATGTGTAGTACTCCACACACTGATATTAAAAATAATAAAAACACAATAAGAATAGTACTTACTGTTGTGACAGTGCCACGAGATTTAAAAGTGCCGCTACGTCAGTACGCAAACAGGGTGATAAGAGGCGCTCCGCAGCTCGGCTGAGCGCGGGAGCGCCACCTGGCTATGAACGGTGCCGGCCGCATGTCACGGCACGGCAGTGGAGTGACAGATACGGAGTTGGTAGCATGAAACTCACTATTGTTTCTACGTTGTATATCCACACACTTTATTAGTGAATTAAAGGTTATAACACTTTTTGGCGACGAGGTCGGATATTTTTTTTCCAGCCTTGGAGTATTGTGCGTGCGTGTCTGGGCAGACATGGAACAGCTTCTGCAAGTGCTCATTGAACAACAAACACAGCTGACGGCTGCTATTCAGGCGTTGTCGACATCGCTTACTCATCGTCTGTCGTCCTCTTCTCCGCCTCCGTTCCCTCCTTACGACGAGGCTGCTGAAGACTGGGAGGATTATGAGAAGCGTTTGCGGCAACACTTCTTGGCTTTCGGCATTGTCGACACTCCGATGTGTAAGTCGTTATTTCTATCTTGGATTTCCCCACGGATCTATCAGCTGCTATCTCAGTTAGCCCCTCTGCGGGAACCTGCCTCTCTGTCCTTCCAAGAAATGTGTGACTTATTGTCTAACTATTACCGAAAAAACACCCACGTCGTTGCCGCCCGCGTGGCGTTCTACCGGTGTCGTAAACAGCCCCATCAATCTTACCGGGCTTGGGCGGCGGAACTACACGGTCTGAGTAGGAAATGTCAGTTTGTCACGGACACTCATCATGAGTCTTATGCTGATTCAATGGTTAGGGATGCTATTCTATGGCTTGCTCCTGATAAAGAAGTTCGGCAACGTGCCCTACAACTGCCAAACCCGTCGTTGTCGGAAGTTCTCAGCATCGCTCAATCCTTTGAAGTGTCTCACGCTGCTGGCGTGCAAATAGACGCGTGGTGTGATGTAGGCACTGTACAGTCAACTTTCGACACGGACAATTTGCCTGTTTCCCAGGAGAACGAAAATGTGGCGGCGGTTCACTCGCGTAAACAACGTCGCGTTGGGCCGCAACGCTCGCAGCGAAAACAGCAACCACAGGAACAGGTTCGTTCCGCCCTTCCTTCTTGTCCACGTTGTTTCGTACAGCATGACAGGGCCGCGTGTCCAAAACGTTGGGCCACGTGTAATTCATGTAGGAAAAAAGGCCACATTGCTTCTGTGTGTCAGTCCCCTAAAGTTCCTGTCGACCAGGACGAGGCATCGGACATGGATGTTAACTGTGTGCTTTCTCAAACAAATAAGTTGTTTGTTACTGTTCGTGTTCTGGATAAAGACATTCGCATGCAAGTGGACACTGGCTCTGCAGTAACTCTCATTAATTCTCGCACGTATTTGGAGTTGGGCTCCCCTCCCTTGTCTCCAGTTACGCGAAATTTGCGAACTTATAATAAGCAGAAAATCCCTATCGTTGGCCAGTTTGATGCTTCCACTGCCTACAAGTCTGTTGTTAGGCCCCTCACGTTTTATGTGGTGGATCATGCGGGCACTGAAAATCTGTTCGGTTATGATGCTTTCCAGTTGTTTGGGTTCTCCATTGATGATGATGTGCACCTCATATCTGAGGATATTCCGTATCAACAGCTGGATGGATTGTGTTCTGAATTCTCGTCCGTGTCCTCTGCTGGTCTGGGTCGTGCCAAGGATTTTGAAGCCCACATTACTCTTAAACCTACAGCTCGCCCTAAGTTTTTCCGGGCACGCCCTATTCCGATGGCGTTGCGTGCACCTGTCAAGGCTGAGATAGACAGGTTAACAGCGTCAGGGATTCTCCTTCCTGTTACCTCCAGCGAATGGGCATCGCCAATCGTGGCGGTTTCTAAACCAAACAGGAATCTGCGATTGTGTGGCGATTTTAAAGCCACTGTCAATGCTCAGAGCCTCATTGACACTTATCCTCTTCCCCGTCCTGAGGAGTTATTTACCAAGCTCGCTGGGGGCCAGTTCTTTTCCAAACTTGACTTATCGGAGGCGTACCATCAGTTGCCGTTGGATGAGTCTTCCAAGGAATTTCTCGTCATCAACACTCCTTGTGGGCTGTATCAGTACCAGCGGTTACCTTTTGGTGTCGCTAGCGCGCCGGCCATTTTTCAGCGGTTTTTGGAACAGCTCACGGCTTCCGTTCCTGGCTGCATCAACTACCTGGATGACATTGTTGTCACGGGGGCCTCCACTGAGGAGCACCTTCGCAATTTGCGTTCCTTATTTCGGGTTCTGCATTCGGCTGGGTTGAAGTGCAATCTGGACAAGTCACAGTTCTTCCAACCCTCCATTGTGTATCTTGGTTTCCACTTGTCCCGTGAAGGTATACGTCCTCTACGTCAGCACGTCGCGGCCGCCAGCTTTGTGAAATACGTACGGACGACGGCATGGTTGTTCGCCATTACAACCAGATGCGCCTACGAGTGGTGGACACGCCGGTGCCACCGCCCCTTCTTTCGCCTCCACCAGCCCGAGAAGCCAGTCCTGTCGCTGCTGCCGCTCTCCCATGCGTGTCGCTGCAGCCAAAGTCGCTGCCGCTTCAGAGTACGCCGGAACCAGCCCCAGTCGCGACACCGCCTTCTCCGGGACCCATCTCGCTGGAGCACACCCCCAGGTCCACGACACCTATGGATGCTGCTCCGGAGTTTTCACCCATCATCTCGTCCAGGAGGCACGTTCCACGCACAAGCTTCCGTCCTGGACATTTTCGACCATATTCTCGTGTTTCTCCGCGGGATCTTCTCGGGGTCTCCCAAGAGGCCATGGATGTCTCCGCACTGTCCGTGTCTCCAAGGAAGTGAGTGTCCTTTTTTTTTCCCCCAAGGGGGGAAAAGTGTTGCGACAGTGCCACGAGATTTAAAAGTGCCGCTACGTCAGTACGCAAACATGGCGATAGAGGCGCTCCGCAGCTCGGCTGAGCGCGGGAGCGCCACCTAGCAACGAATGGCGCCGGCCGCATGTCACGGCACGGCAGTGGAGTGACAGATACGGAGTTGGTAGCATGTAACTCACTATTGTTTCTACGTTTGTATATCCACATAATTTATTAGTGAATTAAAGGTTATAACACTTACTTAATTTAATAAACAGTTTAATGAAGAATAAATGTGGATAAAAACAATATGAATAAGACTTGTCATACTTTGTATTCCATACAACAGCCATGAACATAAAAAAACTTGATCATTTATGGGTAGAAAAGTAGCACAACAAAGTGCTGCAAGGGGCATATGGCAAGAAGAGCGCTGCTGCAAAGAACAGCTGGTACCAATATTCGGAGAAGCTGACTGGAAGTGATGGGCAGTTAAAATACAGAGTAGCTGAAAATACAATGCCTCAACTAGTGGTGAGTAAATAGGCTGTGTGGTCACCATGGACAGCAATGCATGATCTGCAACGTGCTTCCATGCTGGCCCTAAGGTGGGAAAAAAGGTCGTGTGGTAGGAGGTTCCACTCTTCCACTGCCTCTGTTGACAACTGTTGGATAGTCACTGGATGTATGGAAATGTGCTGCAATATGCCTCCCTAATGCCTCCCACATGAGCTCAAAGCCATTCAAGTCGAGGGAATGAGCAGGCCAGCTCTTTTGCTGTGTAGTCTAAGAGTTCTTCCACCTGTGCAACTCGACTGGTCACAAATTGTCATGCATGAAAATCAAGTCAGGGGCGAATGCACCCATGAAAAGATGTTTCCGGGTAAGAAGTGCAGTGTCACAGTACTGTTGGCTGGAAAGTGTAACATGTTGAAAGATTTGGCAAACAGCACAACCTGCAACATTATGCATCTGAACACCTGGACCATCAAAACGATGATGTTAATGTTCTTGGGTGCATTACATGTTCCCACCTCTTGCCATACAGTTAAACACAATCATTTTGGTTGTATCGGTATCATGGTGTGGGGTAACATTGTTGCCTGGATGTACTGATCTCAGATTCTCTGAACATGGTACACATACCAGTCAATGTTGTTATGACACTGTACTTGTATCCCAAGTGCCTCTTTTCAGGGGGTGCATTCAGCTCAGCCCTGACCATTTTTATGGACAACAATGTGTAATTGCACCGAACTGCACATATTTGATGAATGGACTGGCCTCTTCATCCCTCTGATTTAAACCCCATTGATAATGTATGAGACACACTGGGAATATGTACTGCAGAACTTCTACACACACTAAGAACCACACAGATATTGTCAACCATGCTGGTGTAGGAACAGAATACCAAACTACAAAAACTCCTTACCAACCTTGTGGCCACAAGGGAGCATGTTGCAGAGCATGCATGCATTGCCATCCATTGTGATCATACAACACATTCTGAACAATGTTCGGCCATTAATAATGTCCACAGGAATATCATGAACTGCATTGACTTCAGTGTAATTACTGTCTTTGAATAACAGTATTATTTTTCTTCATCTCATTACAGATTTCTTTCAGTCAACTTCTGTACTGTATTGTAACAGTTCTTTATATGTATGGTCAATGTTTCTTTGAGCTATGTTATCTGACCGTTACACATCTGCACAAGTTACATACGTCCACAATTTTTGCATACCAGTGTACATAAGCAAAACATCAGAGTAAACTTTTACAAATTAAGACAAAGTCAACAAAAGAACTAATGTAATTGCGACAGGTAAAAAAAAAAAAAAAAAAACCTGAGGGGTACAAAATGGCCTCAAGTACAACTGGCAAACAAAACTACTTTCAAAACTGAATTACTGACGTGCCTGTTCACAATTAGTGAGCATTACTACAGTCAGATCCACGAGCAACGGTGGTTCACCCATGTTAAGGCTTGGATGGGAATGGCATTTTTGGCAATTGTTGCTGTATGAGCAGCTTTCTGCCTGAATGAAGTGTATATCCTACAAATTATGTCTCTTGCTTGCTTATGCAGAATTTATCACTTACCACCATCAGCGATGGCAACTCACAACAAATGAAACAGAAATTCATTTAACAACTCACTACGATCACGTCTAAAGTTCGCATTAGCTATGGCGTTTTGAGCAGAGAGCTCAGAACACTACGGAATGCTCACTGGTTGTCGGAGTATGCGTGACGTAGGTGCGCAGAACAAGCCTAAGCTCGACCACCATTGTTTGTGTATAGTTCTGAAATGTGGAAGTAATATACTGAACTTTGAATACAATAACTATTCCAAGCGGAGGACTCTTCCATGATCAATGTAGAGGTGCATACTCAAATTGACTAGCAGGGCCAGGAGAACAAAAACTGGGTAACAAAATTGGAGTATACAACATAATTATGACTGTATTCAAATTAGCATGGAGGTTGGCTAAATATGTAGCTGGGTAAATGGAAACTAGGAGCATGAGCGAAATTGTGATGCATTTCAAGAGCTAACGTAAGACTGAGAGGTGACCTAATGTTGTAGAACAAATTTCTTTTAATTCCATCAATGACCGCAAAACTTTTTGTTTCTTACACTACCAGTTTCGGTTAGTGCTGAATGTCTTCAGATCTCAATGCTGATTTGCTGCAGAGTGCTAAAAATCACGAAACAACCAGTGACTGTATATACTTAATTGCATATAACAATATTTTTTGGAGCCAAGATAAAGAGTTCAGTTATCAACAAAGTGACTAATTAAAAAATCATTGTTTAAGTTTCCTAATAATTATCATCTAAGTTGATTGAAACACACACACACACACACACACACACACACACACACACACACACTTTTACCACAGGTTATTATTTTATATCAGTTGGAAGGAACATTTCGGTAACAAAAATAGTTTCATTTAAGAAACTGCTTAAACTGAAATCACATTCATTTATTTTATTCAACAAATGTCAAATATTCACTGTAATGTTTAACTCTAGCCAGGCATATGAGAAAACAGCATTTAGTAGGTGCATTTGAAAATAAGAATATAAAATTCATGAAACGTACCATCAATGCCAAGTGAATTTAAATTTCACAATATCAACTGTGGAATTAAGGTTATCACCTCTCCCAAAAAATGGCGTGTGTGTGTGTGTGTGTGTGTGTGTGTGTGTGTGTGTGTGTGTGAGCGCGCGCGCGCAAGTGCGCGTAGGAGGGGGGGGAGAGAGAGAGAGAGAGAGAGAGAGAGAGAGAGAGAGAATATATATCCCGTAATACACGCAAGACCTCTGATCACTACACACCCTTCAAACAACTATGAATTTCAGGACAAAGCATGCTGTCAATGGTGAATAAGAAATTATATAGTATTAGTGAGCTGTCAAGCTCTACAGGGCAGAAGAGCTTCTGGTAAGGGTCTTCATGTACAAAATGAAGTACACAGGTAAGCACTGACAATCTAGACACAAGGAGATGTACACTGTAATGGATATATTGCTGCTAATGCTGAGGTTTAAAATTAAACAGTTGGTATTACAACATACTGAAGAAGTTTTAATTAAACAGATATAGGACAAACAGATATGTCTATTGTTTTGAACTGAATGGAATCTTTCCCATCCATACATCTGCTTCAAGCGTTTTTGTGGCAGGGAAGGGAGACCCAGAAGAATAAATTACTTCTACTGGTACTATGTCCATGCTGTTGTTATAGGCACATCAGTCACAGCAAAATATCCATTCAAAAAATTCTGCTTTTGACTGTGCCAAATTATATTAAAGTGAATTCTGCAACATGTTCTCAATGAAAACTCTATGCACATTGCTTCATCAATGTCAAAAGGAAGGAAACTTTATGCAATAATTTAAGCGCAACTGTCCAACTCAACTTGCAAGACAAGAAATTTTTAATTTACCGGGGAGTTAGCTGAGAAGCAAATACTTGCCATTAAGAATGAGTAAGAGAAAGATAGGTGTGTCTGTTATTATTGGTCTTGGAATTATCTGGCATCCTTTCCAACCATACACATACTGTGGCAGAGTTGGTAGCAGGGGAGGGAGACCCGGAGGGCAAATTATTTCCCCTGATACTATGTCCACGTCATAGGCAAAACAGTCACATCAAAAACTCCATTAAGGAAGCACTGTTGATGGGTGTGTCACTTTACATCAAATCAACAGGCAAAGCAAAACACACAGCAAGTTGAAGGGAGAATGTGCCGGCTCACATAGTTTACAATTGTGGATAGATGTCAATTGCTCCACTTGTGATCCAAGGTAGCACTTTTGCAAAACAACACAAAAATAAAAGTTTACATAGTTTAGTGAACGTATCTGTGCATTTAATTAAGATATTTCAGTATCAATTATCAGTTACTTTAGATAGTTTCTGTGCAAATTCCTGTATTTTTTAGGCTTGAGCTCCATCTGAATTTATGTAATATCCATGAAAAACTGGAATTTGATGTAATTAAGAATAATCATAGGCAAGATGTCCATTGCATTATGTTCACAGCTTCCTACATTAGAAATTTCTCCAGTAATGCGATGCAAATTGTTTACATATTCACAAAATAGGTTGCCCATAAACTGTCGAGACAGAGTTTTATTGCAGTGACAATTTCTATCTGCATAATAACACTGAAGACACCTTTCGATGGACGTGCAAGAAATGCCTCTCCTGTAATAGAGCTATATTCTCTAATCTCTTTAAGTGAACAATGACATGTTAGAGGAATCCACACAGAGAATGGACAAACACTTGGGGCAGTTTCTCTCTCTTCTTGGCAGGTGCACTGTGTAACTGGTCAGATGACAAACCAAATACTTCTTTGCTGAGTTGCTTTGAAGGATCTCCAGCAAACATGATGAAGTGGACTGAGCTTCAATGGAGATAAGTTGTTGACCACAAAGTGTTTTCTTAACTTTATTTTCCAGTTCCAAACCTCTGGTCTCTTATCTTTTTCTCTGGAAGTCTGGCTTATATACAATGTCAATGAACATTTAAATTTGCATTTACAGTTTCCACAGAATGACGACAGTTTTCAGAAAGGTAAACACATTGCACCATGTACAAGCTGAAGAAGTAGCGTTTGTTTTCATTGTATTCTTTCCAAAAGAAACATCAAATTGTGTGCACAGCAGGTGTTTCAGTTCCTTATGGACATCTCAGACTCCTTCCTGTACTTCATAAATCTGTTTGCACAGTGTGTAACTGAAATTCATGCTTCAAACAACATCTGTATCCTTTGGATGACTTAGTTTTTAAGAGAATGCCGCCCAGAAGAAACACTTTATACCACATTCCCATACTGTTTTTAATTTTTATTTCTGTAATATTATGCCAACGATAATTTCTTTTCCTTATTGAGACTACAACAACCTGGGAGATCTGACCAATCCATCCTAGTTCCTTTCCAGTAGATTTATTTCAACATTGGGTGGTCTTGTTCACTTCAAAATCATGAAATTCTAGTTTCTTGCTTTTAAATGAACTTTTTAATGGAATTGCTGTTGTGTTCCACACTGATTTGTTTATTACATTTTCTCTGGCAATGTCTTCTCTGACAAGTTGCTCTATGAAATTAGCATTACACTTGAAACAATTCCAAGTCAGGTTACCATCTTTTATACAATTACTCACACTCATTTTTACAAATTCCAGGTCTGAAGACACGTTTAACTCTACTTTCTCTACAGAGGGATCTGTCTATGAGAGCTAAACACAAGGCTTTTTTTCTTCTTTCCTCCCACTTTGATGGGCAAGTTGCTAGAGTTCCTAACACCACTTTATCCTGCCATCTTCACATACTTTAAATTCACAAAATAAGCACATACCATTTCTACAGATATCCTCAAATACGAGGTTTGTCCAGAAAATACGTATAAAAGTTGAATAATGTCTTTATGTTACAGGTTGCAGTCACCGCCAGGTAGGACTACTGCTGTAAACAATCCCATCAATCCTCAGTTCGAGTCAGAGCACTCTGCGTGAAGGTGGAAGTGTGCGGCAGCTTGTTGACAGTCACCCTTTTTCACCTGCCGTCGGCATGGAGCTCTCTCTGATTGACGAACAGCGCATCAACATCAAGTTTCTTGCAAAGCTAGGCAAGAATGGCCATGAGATTTTTGAGTGTTTGAAACAGGTTTACGGAGACAATTCTCTGAAGGAACCAACCGTGAACAAGTGGTTAAAAAGATTCCGGGATGGCAGAGAAGAAGTGAACGATGACCCTTACCCAGGACGCCCATCGACATCGAGTTCCAATGCAAATGTTGAACGAATTCGGGCTTGTTTTCTTAAAGACCATAGATTGACAGTCAGAATGATTGCTGACGAGCTGTCAATCCCCAAAACAATTGTTCACGAAATACTGACACAAGACCTTGAAATGAAGAAATTGTGTGCGAAAATCGTATCGAAGCTCTTGACACCAGAACAGAAAGCAAAGAGGGTTGAGTGCTGTGAGGATTGGTTGGAAGCAGAGGAACGAGGGTACTTTCTCAACCAAGTCATCACTGGAGACGAGTCCTGGTTTTACGAATTCAATGTGGAGCTCAAATCTCAAAGCAAGGAATGGAAAATAGCAGGAGAAACGAGAACAAAAAAGTTGCGAAAATCAAGGTCCAATGTGAAGACAATGTTGATTGTTTTCTTTGATTCTAGGGGCATTGTTCACAAGGAATTTGTCCCTCCCGGCCAGAGAGTGAACGGAAATTTTTACGTTGAAGTTCTGACATGTCTCAGAGCTTGTGTGGCCCGAGTTCGACCGGAGTTGGCAAAAGGGGGCAGGTAGATCCTTCATCACGACAATGCGCCTGCTCACATGTCGCTCGTTTTGTGCGAGTTTTTGGCCCGAAGCTCAATCACCATGACAGACCACCCGCCTTATTCACCCGATTTAGCCCCGTGTGACTACTTCATGTTCCCGAAATGCAAAATGGTGCTTTGGGGGCGGCACTTGGGAGATGTGGAAGCCATCAAGGCGGAAACGGCATGGCAACTGAACAACATCACAACTGAAGACTTTCAGCAATGTTATCAACAGTGGAAATGGCGTTGGCAGAAGTGTATCGTGTCTCAGGGCGAGTACTTTGAAGGAGACCATATTGTAATACCTGAATAATTGCAAAATAAACTTATTATTCAACTTTTATACGTATTTTCTGGACAAACCTCATAAAGCACAGCCCTACTAACTCAAGAGACAGTACTGTTCATAGTTTGTGGGGATGCCACCAGTTTATTTATTTATTTATATACTAGTTCCATAGATCTGTACATGTGAGAAAGTCACTCAGATGTGGAACGTGTCAATGTACATAATAAAATACATAGAATAAAAACATTGTTATAGTATTAATAACAGTGCACAAAAGTCATACTTATTAGCTTAAAAACTAGTCAACATAAATGTGAAGATAGCAGTTTCATATTTAGGCCATTATTGCATCTATTTTAACCTTGAACAGTAATCAAAACTTCCCACTTTGGGTTTAAAAGTGACCCAAAAATGGAAATGAGAAAAACAGGAATTTTTACATTAGGGCATTATTACATTAGTTTAACAGTAAACAGTGTCAAAAAATTTAAAAACATCTTTCCAATCTGGGTTTTACTTATTTCTCTGAAAGAATTTCTCTAGTGAATAAAGTGAGGTCTCAAGTAAATAATTTTTCAAGCTACGTTTAAATACTGATGTACTACTCCTTATACTTTTGATGCTGTTGGGTAGAGAATTGAAAATTTTCGTTTCAGCGTACTTTACCCCTTTCTGAATAAGTGTCAAGTTCTTTAACTCACAGTGGAAATCCTCTTTCCTTCTGGTGTTATGTTCATGATGTAGGCAATTCGTTTCATACGGAGTGGGGTTATTTATTATGAAGCACATCAGTGAATATATGTACTGAGACGTTGCTGTCAGTATTTCAAGTCGTTTAAAAAGATTTCGACATGAGGTTCGTGGGGGTACACCACAAATGATTCTTATTGCTCTTTTTTGTGCTGTGAGGATTTTCTTTGTGGCAGGTGTATTACCCCAGAAGATGATGCCATAACACATGACTGAAGAAAATAGCCAAAGTAAGCTGACTTTGAGATGGTAATGTCATTGAAGCGTGACAAAATTCGTAAAGCAAATGTTGCCGACGTCAGCCGTTTTAGTGTTTGTAGAACGTGATGTTCCCAGTTCAGCCTACTGTCCACGTATACGCCTAGGAATTTTGATAAGTACACTTGCTTTATCATCTGATCATTCTGTGTGATAACTATTTCTTTTGGGTTTTTGTGGGTTGTCTGGAACTGGATAAAATTGGTTTTTTTTCAGGTTTATTGAAAGGGAGTTAATACTAAACCAACCCAGAACTTCTTTAAGGATATCATTGACCTCGGATTCTAAGTCAGTAGTTGACACATTATCCACCACAATGCTCGTATCATCAGCAAACATTGTAAATTTACACTGCTTATTGATAGATAAAGGCAGGTCATTAACATATATGAGGAACAGCAAGGGCCCAAGCACTGATCCCTGTGTGGCACTCCATGCTGCACAATTCCTCACTCAGAGTCCACTATATATTGTGATACACTATCTGAAACATCTAGAATAATCTTCTGCTTCCTATTTTCGAGGTACGATTTTAACCAGTTCCCTACAGGTCCTGTAATTCCATAATGACAGGCCTTCTTGAAGAGTATCTGGTGATCTACACAGTCGAACGCCTTTGATAGGTCGCTTAAGACACCAATTGGCAGCCTCTTGCTGTTTATAGACTCTAGAACATCATTTGTGAATGAGAAAATTGCGTTATCTATTGAAACTCCCTTTTGAAAACCAAACTGCTGACTGTTAATGATGTTCAGGTCACCAAGGTGTGCCACAATCCTGTTGTACAGAGCTTTTTCTAGGACTTCTGAAAATGTTGTTAATAGAGAGAGAGGGCGATAGTTTGACACATTTGTAGCATCCCCTGCTTTGTACAGGGGCCTGACAACAGAGTATTTCATTCTGTCTGGAAACACTCCTTGTTGCATGGATGTGTTGCAGATGTGAGACAAAACTTCGGTCACTTCACTACAGCAAGCCCTCAACAGCTTGCTTGAAATATCGTCGATACAAGCAGAATGTTTATTTTTCAAAGACTGTATGATTTTTTCGATTTCATTGGCAGCAATGGGAAGCACATTAATTTGACTGAAAGGTTCTGGTAAATTATTTTTCATTATACAGGCAACTTTATCTACAGAACCATGGCAACCTATCTGTGTTGGGACAGTTAAAAAATGTTGGTTAAAGATTTCAGCAACTTCCTCACTATTAGTTATCTCTGAGTTGTCAACAGTTAAAACAATATTTTTGTCTTTGGTGTAGTTTACAGTCCCTGTTTCTCTCTTTATCACATTCCAGATTGTTTTAATTTTATTTTCAGAGTATTTTTCAGATGCTATACACATACTTTTAGAGTTTTTAATTACTTTGGCAAGAATTTTACAGTAGAGTTTATAATGTTTTAGCTGAGCAGGGTTGTTAGAAGTCTTTGATGCTATGTAGAGTTGTCTTTTTCTCTGACAAGAAGCTATGATGCCCTTAGTGAGCCATGGTTTTTTTTGCAGACCTAGCAGGTTGGACTCTGTATGACTTTTTTGGAAATACACTTTCAAAGATACCTGCTATCTCATTTGTGAATAAATTGTATTTTGAATTAGCAGTTTCTGCTAGATAAACAGGTGTCCAGTCAGTATGCTGAAGACATGATCTGAACGTTTGAATAGCTTCCTCACTTATTTTCCTTACCGTTTTCCATCTAAGTGAGGTATCACTCAGAGGAATTCCCAAGTTGTTGAAAGTAACTCTTTGTCCGTCATGGTCAGACAGACCATTTATAACCATTTCAATATTAATATGGTTGACTTTACTCTGATCAACAAAAACGTTATCAATTAGAGTACTGGAAGAGGTTGTGGTTCTGGTGGGCGAGCTAACCACGGGAACAAGGTTGTACGTGCACATGAGATTTTCAAACTCCGCCTTGCAGGGAGAATTACAAAACTACCTGTGTCAGAGCACAAGAAGACAGCCCACTTCCTCTCCTCACTAGGCAAAACATATTCAAATTAATTTGTATACTGGACAGATAAAACTCAATACATTTTTTGAAACAGAAATGAAAAAATTAATGACCAGATGAATTAGAAGCTCAAATTGTTCTGTCACATTGATTTTAAGAAGAAAGGGAAGAGCAAAGAAGATGGCATTTCAATAGGAATTATTAATGCTAGAGGAAAAGTAGAAGCCAAGGAATTTAAAATACCATATTTACCGAACATTTGAAGAATAATGTAAGTCCCCAAACCACCACCAACACAATTTTTCTGCTAAACAAACTGAAGGTTATAGACTTATCAGCCTCCTCTCCATAATATACAGGATATTCATCCACCCGTTTCCAGTGTCTATGCTCACCCAGCAACTTGAGTTTATGTTTTAGTGAAACTGATTAAGGTTATCACCATCAGCCAACTAGACAAGACCATAAACTCATTTCCATTTTGTTTTACTGCTGCCCACAGTACTTATCAATCATGTAACGTTATTTACTGTGGCCTTGCCATACTTTTATCAAAAGGAAAAGTCTCTTGGCAAAATTACAAAATGATGACTGAATTGCTGACACTCTACATCACACCCCACACTATGCAGCAATATTCCAGAAGAGAATGGAGAAGTGTAGAGTAGGGAGCCTCTTCAGTACATTTGTAGCATCTTCCAAGTGAGCTCTGCCAATAAAACACAGTCTTTCGCTCATCCTCCACACAACATTATCTATGTGATAGTTTCAATTTTAGCTGCTTGTAATTGTAATCCCTTGATATTTAGTTCCATCCACACCTTTAAATTTGTGTTATTTACCATGTAACCAAAATTTAATGTGTTCTTTTTAGTATTCTTATGAAAGGAACTATCATGTTTTATTATTCAAGGTCAACCGTCACTTTTTGCACCATACAATATCTTGTATAAATATACACTGAAGAGCCAAAGAAACTGGTACATCCGCCTAATACTGTGTAGGGCCCCAACAAGCTCACAGGTGTGCCACAACATGATATAGCATGGACTTGATCAATGTCTGAAGTCGTGCTGGAGGGGACTGACACCACGAATCCCGCAGGGCTGTCCATAAATCTGTAAGAGTGTGAGGGAGTGGAGATCTCTTCTGAGCAGCAGATTGCAAGACATCCCAGATATGCTCAATACTGTTCATGTCTGGGATGTTTGAAGGCCAGCGGAAGAATTTAAATGCAGAAGTGTGTTCTAAAGCCACTCTGTAGCAATTCTGAATGTGTGGTGTGTCGCATTGTCCTGCTGGAATTGCTGAGGTCCATCGGAATGCACAATGGACATGAATGGATACAGGCCATCACACAGGATGCTTACGCACGTTACCTTTCAGAATCGTATCTAGACATATCAGGGGTCCCATATCACTCCAACTGCACACGCCCCACACCGTTACAGAGCCACTTAAACTCGTGTATCATATTCAAGACATTCTCTTCTCTATTCCACCACAATACAAAATGAGCTACCCATCCTTGAACTTTTTCAATGTCCTCCGACAATTGTATCCATAAAGGAGCTCAATATTCATCTTTAGGAAAAATGTCACTGCTTTTCTGCTGTCATTTAGTGTACATTTTCTTCAGGCAACCACTTGATACTGTTGGGGGTGGTGGCTACTTCTTACTGCTAGTAAGTAACAGCTACTAGTGTCTCTGAAAGCTGGACATGCATGGTCAAACTCCTTGCATATGGATGACCGTTATGTGTCCAATGCTCCAAACCAATAGCCAAGCTGTGGCCCTCAGCAGAGATAACAGGTAAACAAGTGCTGATGCCAAGTGGTACTATGGCATGGAGGCAAACAGACTGTTGCAAGACTAAACCACTATGTTAAGGTTTGACTGTTGTTGTTGGAAATTCTTGTTTCTCTATATATCTAAAGGCAGCAATCACAGGCTGTACTTAATTAGAATCCTGAGACCGTACTAGGCTATCTGTCACCTTTATCACACTGTCTCAAGAAGGCCAAAACTGAAGATATAATACATCATGTGGCGTTCTTTACTAAAGCAACTCTCTGTAATTACAAATTTATCTGGTTGGCCCAGACAGGTTTGATGATGGTGTTTGTCAGACTGGCCTTTAACTACACGCTGGGGGGGATGAATGACACACCCAATAATATCTTGTCTGTCGAGGACTCTTCCTTTACCTGAGGAAACGGCAAAGTGTGGTAAGAAATCTGTGATAGTGGTTACTTCCTTTTCTTTGCTTTGTTCCCTCAGCTGGACTTGTATTTAGTGGAATGTATGATGAATTTGTCTTTCAGAATAGTCATCTGAGGAGAAAGCCCGAAGAGTCACACACAGTAACTTTACCTTTACAGAGAGGTGGCACATAACATACTCAAGTTCAGTATGCTACTTAACATGAAAGGCAGAACGCTGTGTTCACTTGCTATTGTATTAAGATGCCATGATGAGCAAATTACTTCCTTTTGCCAAGGGTGAACTTCACACAATTTATACAGCTGCCATGACAAAGCATTGGGCAAGTACAGCCCTGGTAAGAGAGAGGCCATGCTATACTGAAACTAAACTGGACTTGAGTGTCACAGAGATTACTAAAATTAATCTGAAGATGTCGTTGGAGGTCTCAGAATTATACTAGTACTGAGCAGATAGCATTACTTGGGTACTAGCAAATTGGAAAAAAAAGGCTGTGAATGTGTTTTTTCTGTCTACTCATTACATTTCTATTCTGTTTACTGATGATTTCTTCGCGTATTTGACATCACAATACATTCATAAACAATGTTCACAGCATATCTATACCCAAGAGCTTACATGTGCTGTAGGTTTTGCTTCCTTTTATGTTCAATGCACCATAAGAGTAATTGAACAATGGAGAATATGGGATAGAATAACATTTCACTGTTGTTGTCCTTTGTAAAACATTGACTGACAATGGCAAGAAAAGCATTTCTGAAGAAGAGAAATTTGTTAACATCGAATATAGATTTGTGTGTTAGGAAGTATTTTCTGAAGATATCTGTGTGGGGTGTTGCTGTGTACTGAAATGAAACATGGACGATATACAGCTTACACAAAAAGAGAATAGAACCTTTCGGAATGTGGTGCCACAGATGAATGTCGAAGATTAGACTGGTAGATCACATAACTAATAAGGAGGTACTGAATAGAATTGAGGAGACAAGAAACCTGTGGCACAATTTGACCAACAGAAGGGATCACTTGATAGGACACATTCTGAGACATCAAGGGATAACCAACTTCGTACTGGAGGGAAGTGTAGGAGGTAGAAATCATGGAGGGTGACCGAGAGATGAACACAGTATGCAGATTCAGAAGGATGTAGGTTGCACTAGTTATTCGGAAACAAAGAGGCTCACACAGGATGGAGCAGCATCAAGAGCTGCATCAAACCAGTTTTTGGACTGAAGACCACAAAAACGACAATATCTTACATGCTACATAATCAGTAACAAAATCGTCACATACAACGACTCTCAGACCAAAATTCTGCTAATACATCCATTTACTGTAGTGTCTTTATCAAGCTCTACTGCCAGTTAGAATTACTTCTGTGACTTACCAGCGGTGATCTAGAGCGATGCGGAGATGGTGATCGTCTGCTACCACTGCGACTATTCCTAGGAGGACTTCTCCTTGGGCTCCTGCCAGTGCCAATGTAACAACATAAATGTACTAATACAGTAAGTTTACAGTGTGAGTGCATGCACTTCCCACATACAGTTTACTACAATTCCTTAACAAATTTAGACTTACACAAAACTGACAATAATAGGAACATAACAACCCTCCAACTCAAAAAGTCCTAATTATATTACTGTATTGTAACTACACTTAGGGGGAAAAACTTATTTTATTTGTAGAACACATATGGTCACAAACAACTTACCATACTATCTTTATCGGTATAAATTCTTTAAAATGTTTTTACTACACTTATTTACAAATACTATTAGAATCACGTAGTTTTTTTGTAAGTTTCATTTCACATCATTTTCTAACTGTAGAAATATGTAAAAATGTGTAAGATAAATGAATACTCTAAACAACCTAGCCTCAGTAGAGTTAATAGTCATGCATGTTTGGATGATATGTATAGGTGATATGGAAGCAAATGGAAAATTACTGCACTTGCCAAAAGAGAGTGTATTAGTCAGTCGGTAGATAGAAAGTCATAAACTGTTAGCAGAGCTGTACGCACTCAGTACCAGTATCGATCGTGCTCTGCAGTAATGGTTTCTGCCATTAAGTCAGTCAGTATGTAGCAGTAAGTCGTACATACACAGAGAGATACTGAACAGAGCTTAGCATTTAAAATTGTTGGTAAAAAGTAGTTCGTAGAGACTGAATGGACAGAGTTGTGTGTTCTGTACAACCCAGGCTCATGTCAACAATGTATCAGAACAGAATTGCTCAAGAGATCGTAGCCTGACAAGACAAATGTACAGTTACGATATTGCAGTGGCTGGGTTGTTCCGAATTACAATGCATTGTTCCTTTGGACACACACAGGCACTGCGGAACTTTGCACTGTAATTCAGAATATCACAGGCACTGCAACATTGTATTTATATTTTTTACAGACAAAGGATGCTGAAGTAAAATGTCTCCTCCGTACTGGAATGTATGTAATGGACGTATGAGTACAAGTTATAGATACATGGTTGACGACATTTGGAAGTTTGGGTCTGGCCATGAGTCATGCTCAGATAGCCAAATGGTAAGGCGACCACTCGTGGTAAGTTGGTAATCTGGGTTCATGTCACTGTCCAGCACGAATTTTCATTGTCATCATTCCATTATACAACTGATGGTTGTCCGTATCACAACTGCGAATACATTTAATGAATGTGCAATTAGTACATGATCTGTACAAAATGGACTGCTATTAGTGAACAGCAACTAAATGAGCATAAAACTTTGTGGACTTTGCCCCACAGTCAAATATAAGTATTGTATTAGTTATATTCTCTTGTGCAACTATTAAGTATACAGAAAAGAATATATTTTTGTGTTCTTTATAGCTAAACACTACCCAGTCATTTACGTCTTAGTATTTTCCAGTATGTATATATCATGTACTGTAGACAATAAAGTGATTCAATTACTTAATTGGCTATTAATGCTGCTTCACAATGAGAAAACCAGTACACACTATTAAAGAAGCTTAGTAATTCCCTAATTTTAGTTTAGTACAGAGTTAAATATTCATAACCATGTTGTTCAGTAAAATGTGTGTGTCTTTAAATCACTGATGTAAGGAAAATCACTGATGCAAGGAAAATCACTGATGCAAGGAAAATCACTGATGCAAGGAAAATCACTGATGCAAGGAAATATCAGCTCTATATGCAGTTGCAATATATTCAGATAGCCAGTGCATTTATTTGCTCTATGTGCAAAACTATTTAAAGGATACTATATTCAAATGTCCAGTTTTAATGTTTAGGCCCTTATAGCAAATACGAGAGTTGAGCCTATTTACTAAGCTCATGCAAGTCAACTACACGGTAAAAGAAAATTTCTTTGTGTGCTACCTAAAAGGTCAATTAAAGATAACAATACTGAACTGTATATACTTTGGCAATTGTAGCATATAAATCATTTAATACATACAACATTTAACTTTGCATAGATTCAAGTAAGTGCAAACAAGTTTGCTGCATAAATGGTTTGCCACCTCTGATGCATTAAATGTGTAGGTTTTGAATACAAATACATGCCTAAAAACTTTTGTTTGTCTCACAGAATAAGGAAGAATGATTTAGCTATGCAACTTTACAGTTTAAGTACACAAACTGAACTCAGATTCTGTCAGGATTAACCAATTTCACAACCAAACTTTCACAAAATTTCAAACACACAAAACTTTAAGGTGGATTGACTGATAGTAAGTACTAGCTTCTGCAGTCCTTTGGCATGTGTGCACTTGTTGCACTGCCACAAACTTTGCTCATGAGGTAGAAGAATAATCTGGTAGAAAGTAATGTGGTTTAGTAATGAACATAGTTCAATGTGTCACTGTGTCTTCAGATGGTGATTGTCTTTAACATTAAATTAGGTCTCAGTCCAGGAAGATTGAAACTGTGTACAAGTGACGAGCAGGTTAAATACCATGTGATACTTGAAGGGGTCACTATTTCTTTGTAGTAAAGTGATTTTAAAACTGATTTATAAGGTGACTGTTTATATGTTTACATTAATCAGTTCTAACTGCATAGGTAACCTTTGTTATTGTCATTGTATGTGCAAATTGTTGTTAAGGAACTGTTAGAGAGAGCTGACTGCATTTGGTCTAGTTTCAAAACTAGCTTCATACTTATTTGAAAGACTTTCAGAATCACAGGGAGAGATACGGCCATTAGACACACTGTGGATATTTTCAAGTCTATTTATATGCAAAGTTTCAGATGCACTGCAAATTAATCTTCCATAGCTAAGAAATAAACAGAAACAAAATAATAACCCTCCAGAATAAAAATACCACCTTAGCTACAATTCTATGAAAACACTTCTCTCTTTTTTAGCTATCCATTCCCACAGCAGGTAGAAGAGGTTGTTTGCTACCAACTGTAGTGTCTGATTTACAGGTCATCTACATAGAATAGCTGACAGACACAATAAAAGACTGCAAACTTTCAGCTTTCAGACAAAAAGGTCCTCCTCCAAAAGCAGGAAAACCACCAACACGCACACCTAACATCTGTTGCTGCTCCAGCAGCTTATTGCTCTTCCTACATAAAGGGATTCAACACAAACTGTACACACCACATATCACATAGTTCCAAACTTTATCCACTTCATTCCAGGACAGGTTGTAGGTACTAACATTAAAAAACACAATTCATGTACATTTTATCCAATTTTCATTACAATATTCATTAATATATTGCAATACTTACCTCCTCCTGGATGGAGGACGATGTGCAACAGGTGGTGGCATACGGTGCCTTTCTCTCTCTTTGTCCCTCTCTCTTCTCCTCTCCCGTTCTCTTTCTCGTTCTCGTTCCCGCTCACGTTCCCTGTCACGTTCCCTTTCCCTATCTCTCTCCACTGCAGACATGCGCTCCATAGAGCGCTGGTAATGCCTCCTTTCAGCATCTCTCTCCCTCTCTCTGTCTCTATCACGATGATCCCTCTCTCTTTCACGTTCTCTTTCTCGATGTACCTCCCGAGTCTCACCATGGCGTGGTCGTCTGGTGGGAGAACGCGAGAGAGACCTAACTTTCCTTTCCTGAAAATTGAAATACATAGAACCTATATATAATTATGAAATAACACACATGTAACTAAGTACACTTCATTTAATGAACAACAATGCACAATACTGCATTACATACACACATCACAATCATGATCTAAAAGCTATGCTTGTAAAAGAACTACATTTTTCATTCTGCAGAAGGGCTTGCATTTTGAATGTTGTCTTCAAGTCTTAAAATTTATGTATTTAATCAGTCGAAAGACACTGACAGACCATTCATTTACTATCAAGTTAACTTTCTTCTCCAATTTCAGGAGCAGCACTTCTATTTTCTTCAGGTTTGAGATAGTTTTGAACAATTGTCAAAATTTTTGCTGCATCTTGTCCCAATTCAGTTCTAACTTTCGTGCAGTAGTATACTCCAGTACTTAGTGAAAGCTTTCCACACACCGAAAGTTACTATACACCAAACTTCCACAGTGCTGTCTACCCCCCCGCCCCCCTCCCCCTCTTTTTTTACGGTGATCATCATAAGCAGACTCTCAAACAGGTTAAACTTCAGGTATAGTCTCATCTTACATTTGTGAAAATGTGTGCTAACAAACCTCAGCTACCACTATACTATAATGAGGCTGAAGGGGCAAATACAGTACGTAACCCTCCAATCTACTGCACACTAGTCCCACTCATGTTCTCACTGTACATCTCAGTAGGTGGAGGTCTGAAGCCTTCAACACAAACTTTGTAAATAACGCTGTCTGACATGTATGCACAATGCACTAGAACGTATTCACCTGAAGACTTGATTGCTGAAACTGGCAGACAGAACCTGGCAATGAAGGTTTTGCAGCCAGATGGGCATGCAGTGACTTGTTTTAAAGAATATTATGACTGCAAAATCAAATGCCAAGAAAAGAACACCACAAAAATTCCTTTTTGAGCCTTCCAATATTTGTATACTTTGGAGTGAATTATAAAGCTATTTCAAATATCATTACACTCTTCTTCCATTTTTCCACCACAACCAACAACAGCCTACATTGCTGTTTGTCTTAGTCAAGCAGCAGCATGCAACAACAGCAACTCATTACAAGTACCCAACAGAGCCCCTGCACTGCCGACACTGAGTATTCTGTTGGCTTTGTTGTGAATGATGGTGCATCTGGAAACTTAATGTATATCCAGTTTTTCCATTCATAGGGACTGATATAAAATCACCTGAGATCAACATATAATGAAAATTGTGGTTCTTCCAGGACTTCCTAATGCTCACTGGCCAATGAGCAACTCACCATGCCTGCACTGTAACATCACATGTTGCCATACATGATGATAGATTATTACGTCATGAGAATACCATTTCTTATAAGTGAACAGTGCACTACAAATGTAAGGATGTATCAAATTATCGAGAAACACACATAAAGCATCCTGCCATGTCTCTGAAATATCAAGTTAACTGGATAATAATGTGACATATTGGCTGGCCTCACTGCAGGAACCATCCTGGAATTCAATTCATGAAACCATAATAGAACAATTTTTGTGGCCAGATAAGTTCTACCTCTACTTCTCAATCACTGCACCCCACATCTATAGCTGGCATATTGAGCCATTCCAGCAATTATGACAGGAGAAATCAGTCCACAATGAGTGAGTGAAGACTAACTTTCAGTACTCTCTACAAATAAAATAATTTCAAAGATGATATTATATTAGGAAATGTGACCTCACAATCATGTTCAGAGAAGTCATGCTCATTTTTTTCTGTGGATGTGAATGTATCACTGACGGGAAATGCCATGGCAGACTGACAATTTATATGATTTAGCTTACTGCATCAAGTCATCACAGAAAGGCGCTTTCTTCAGTGCCCATGAATAAGGCCTGGACATTATTACACTACTTACAAACAAGTACACACTTCAGCTGTCAATATCATATATGTAAATTGTATTATAATAAAAGGTGTCAATATAAAAATTACAAACACGAAGTACTTAATATTAATCAAATTCTGGATCAATTTGCTTGTGTGTTAGTAACTCACCTTGCGACTAGGTTTTTCTGCATCAGATTCGCTGCCTGATGACGCATCTTTGTTGTTACTTCGGTAGTGCCTCTTCTTCTGAATGCTGTCCTCCTTTTTATGTATTTCGAAGTCCTCTTCTTTGCCCCCTTCACACCAACAAACACTAGCCTTCAGTCTGATTGCAAGATATCACAAATTAAATTCATACAGATTTCAATTTTGTTAAAGGTAAGTAAAATAAAGTTTTGTGATGTGGAACAGTAGTAGAAAAATGGGCATTTATAGTACTTCTTTACTTCTTGTAATGGAAACCATTTCTATATCTACCAAGGCAGTTTTGTGTCTAGCACAAACTACAGGAACGCAATTGGCAGAAGTATCACTGAGAGGTAATGTAAGACATAAGTATTAAATTACTTTGCATTCTCTCATATTACTTTCATGTAGGTAATTAATGCGAAACACACCCTACATCAAAGCCTTCATTTTGGTAGCTCACTCTGATAGTATACTTACTTAGTTTCCCAATGAAGCAAACTTTTTGGATAAATAAGGATACTAGTACAGTTAGTGCATCGAACATTACAGAAAAGTTTTTAATTTTGTCTGTCACAAATGAAATGCAAGCGAAAATGTGCACTCATATTGGACAAGAATGAGGAAAGGTAAATAGTTGGCATTTTACTGTTCTTTGTGCTTAAATGTGCAGCAGTGACGCACTTACTTCATTCTGCTACAAATATTCTTGCCTAGACAAATTTTCAAATTTCCACTTTTTTACATTTCTTCACATTTCATAAATTTTACTTCTGGATGAAGTGTCTTGAACTATTCTGTTTCACACAGTGCTGTATTTCAGTTGTTCTTTAATATTTGAAGTTTACAATAAAATATTTAAACTTCCAAAACATCCCATAGTATAAAACTGAACTTTATTAACCACCTCAAGGAGAAAACTTTGTTATTCTGTGCTTGGTTAACACTATTCATATTTCAATGCCTTATGTTTCTGTCTGTAAAAAATCACCATGGAGCAGTGGTAATTATAAAAATAATGTCAATGGAAACTACATTTAAAACAAGAAAATTGGTATGAAATCGTGGGAAAAGATCACAGGAAAGTCACCAGGAGATTTGTCTCTGCGAAGGATTAATAGCAAGCAAATGCTGCAACTGGTGAAAGTAGAAATGGGACTTGATCTACAGTTAAATGTTAGTAACTACTTCATAATCTAGGAAAGAGTATGAACCACTGTAGCAAGTAACAAAGAGAAACTGGCAATGTTCGTGAAGTACTTAGCCTTCCACACATACTAATATATGTGTAAAGGTGGTGAAATATGGATAAGCATTACGAAGAATGCTCTTGACAAAAAAAGGTATCAAAATGTTACGGGCACAAATGTCAGAAATTGTGTGAACATATTTCGCCGAAGGACACAGCTCAGCATCACTCACGATGATGGAGAATGGCACACCTGTTCAACCATGGTCCACTACTAAAAAAAAGGTATATGCATTTGTTGACACTGTTGTGGCATTATTGGAGTCTTGATCAAAAGCAAGCATTTTCCGAAAACTCAATAGGGACTTTTACTCAGATGGCAACCAAAAGACTCATTGACATTGATCATGAGTCCAACCTTAAATTGATAGTTTAATTCAACAGCTCATCAACACAGGCCGTCTAAGCTTTTAGACAACATGAAAGTCAGGCTTAGCATCAAACACTGGGTTATACATTCAAATTATGTATCACAATTCAGCCACTGCAACTTTAACGTAATACTTACTACTGTACAGGAAATACAATTATTTTATGACAGGAAACAAAAATTTTGCTCTCTTCTGACCAGCGAAAGAAGGCCTTATTTTTTGAAACTTACGTGCAATTCAATGAATCTAAAATTGAGGACAATACAAAGTGAACGACAAGATATCTCGTGTGCAAGTCCCCACCAGTCTAAAGTGTACAGGGATAATTTTTTTGTTCATTTCAAATTCTCTCTAACGTCGATTTCTGTCGCAAGTGCTTAAGTGTTAACTCTCACGGCCTATATGCCAGCTCAAACCATCCCCATCAGCAGAAAAAAAAAACAAGTGTGACCTGGAACCGGATGCTGATACACAAGTTTCCCAACATCATGTCAAATGGTTCATGAGGGGCATCAGAAGAGAACCACATGCTTGCCAAAGTGATGTGACGAGAGTGTTGGTCTACGGCCTTGGCGCCTCGCGTCGTACGACATGCTTCTGACTGCCTCTCTCTCACTGATTTTTTGGCTGTTCAACTACCATGACCATCCTGACTAGCTGGTGGTTAGTTCACCAACTGCAAGGCTCACCAGCTGTACTCTGTACTCACGATACAGAACACTTTTACCTCTTAAACATTCTGTTTTATTCTTACTTCTTTTGGACACCAACAATACCTCTGGCACCTGAACAGTTGGGTATCAAAATTGGCTGTCCACTATTTGGTCTATAAGGCAGGGCCACTATTCTCTTGTGCCAACTCTTGCCTTGAAACTGATCTTGGAGCTAACTGAGCCATCGTTCATACACCAAGGCGCGTCATGAGCAGTCAGCTGCCTAGCGCTATATTAGCACATTCTACTAACTATGTCAGGCAAAGTCTGTCAAGCCACAAAGCAAAGCCACATGGCTCCCCGTGCACATGGTGTAAGAGTCATGCTGTGCGTCCAGGATGCCACAGTGGCCTCACCAGTCAGCCCGAAGTCCACAGACATGGTGAATTCTGTTTACCGTGTCCTGGCCGTTAGGCCTTACTGACTGTCTGCCACCCACCTATGCAGCCATCTATTGCCCAGCATCATGTTGTCATTGGGGCAGTCATGTCTTGCTGTGTGCTCCCATAACCACAGCCTGTTGTCGGACGACTACCTGTTGCTGACTTAGGATACTGATATTGCCGCTGGGGTCCATGTCTAGTCATATCGCGCTAGTAACATCTGGGTGCTGCTGTCACAGCCCAAGATCAGACATGGGTCATGGGCTCATGATGCTACACTTCATACATTAGATTGTCATGTCACTGCATGCTAAAGAGTAAGTGTCACCACAGCTATGCATTTGAGCCACCCAGCAGCCAACGGGTGATATCAAGACCAGGGGTTGAAGTACTACTATTTTCAGAATTCTGAGCTAATGGTGTAGCCTGGTAGTGAAAGTACATGTGAAAACTTTGTCAGTCCCTTTGAGTGCGTGGCCACACACAGAAGGAGCAGCAAAGGAGGCCAGTGGTGTTTCATTTAAAACACCTGCAAGGGCAATCAGCGACTCTGTAAGTAGGCTATTTAGGTTTTCTTATTGGTAACGCCACGTAGCGCTCTGTATGAAAATCACTGGCTGTGCTGTGTGCAGTCTGTGGCTAGTTTGCATTGTTGTCTGCCATTGTAGTGTTGGGCAGCTGGATGTGAACAGCATGTAGCGTTGCGCAGTTGGAGGTGAGCCGTCAGCAGTGGTGGATGTGGGAAGTGAGATAGCGGATTTTTGAGAGCAGATGATCTGGACGTGTGTCCATCAGAGACAGTAAATTTGTAAGACTGGATGTCATGAACTGATATATATATATTATGACTTTTGAACACTATTAAGGTAAATACATTGTTTGTTCTCTATCAAAATCTTTCATATGCTAACTATAACTATCAGTAGTTAGTGCCTTCAGTAGTTTGAATCTTTTATTTAGCTGGCAGTAGTGGCGCTCGCTGTATTGCAGTTGTTCGAGTACCGAAGATTTTTGTGAGGTAAGTGATTTGTGAAACGTATAGGTTAATGTTAGTCAGGGCCATTCTTTTGTAGGGATTTTTGAAAGTCAGACTGCTAAAATATTGTATGTCAGTTTACTGTTGATCAGAATAGGTAAGAAAGAGGTTTTTCTGCATAGTAATTCATTAAGTTATCTAAGAGGACATTTCAACTCTTTATGTCCAGATATCAGGATATAGAGTAACAGCTATGAAGTTTACTTAAGTATACAACAACTTCTGATGGGTTGACTGTCCTTGTAGAGCCCATGTTTGAGATGAACAGCCACATCAAAATCAGATCTTGTTAAAGATTTTGGAACATTACAGATTTAGTAAAGTTATCTTTCAGTAATTCATCTTGGACTGAAACCAGAGCCTTCAGTGTGTCAGGGAATGGCCTAATCGCATGAACCTCATTGGGGCAAGTTTTTGTTTTAAGGCCCAGAAACAGACACGATCCAGTATCTAGACACTGAAAGGAAAGCCTATGTCATTAATCTTACAATGCTATTAGGCTATCAGATTACTAGTGTAAAGTAAGCAACTGTAGGCCTGAACTGCACACAGCCATATAATTACAGCTTGTACTTTTAGTCGCCACAAACACCAGGATGTTGGGGGACCTGTGGGATCGCACATTGAAAAGACTGAATTTGTTGCATACAAAATGGATGTCTGACACTCCACACTGATTTATGAAAAATCGTATGATTAGTTGGAATATGGCTTTTGTCACAAAGCAGCCCTCCACTGCCGTACTTCCAGTACAACATGATAACATTATTTTCATGATTTTATGATGTTCAACACATTATACAGCAATGCCATATATGATGCACGGTTAATAATAATGACAGTGTTGAAGGAACCTAGGAATTTTTCATTACAATCTACAAGTGAACCTTGCACAGGTCATGGAGATAAGCTTAAAATTAGTTTATGAAATATGCAACTACAATACTTCATCCTCAACTAAAAGAATCACTTATTCCCGTCATTTTGAAGTACGTGTCATCTGCTTAGCAGAGGGTTCATCGAACCAGTTTCACACTATTTTTCTACCATTTCACTCTCAAACAGCACAAAAGAAGATTGAACACGGGAATCTTCCTCTGCTAGTTCTGATTTATTTTATTACGATGCTCATTTCTCTCTATATAAGTGGGCATCAACAGAATATTTCTGCACTATAAGGAGAAAACTGGTGATTGAAATTTCACAAAAAGATCTTGTCTCAACAAAAGTTGCCTCTGTTTTAATCATTGTCACTCAAATTGGTGTATTATATCCATGGCACACTCGCCCCTATTTTGTGATAACACAGAATGAGCTGTCATTTCTTCTTTTTTTAAAAAATTATTTCAATGTCCTCCACCAATCCTACTTTAGGTTGTATGTCCCAACAAGGCTAAAATTTTCTGGATTTCCTGTTTAAAAAGGCATTTTTTCCTGGATGAAGATAAGCTGTAAGCCCAGTGAAAGTACATTTTTTCCTTGTTAAGCAGCAATATGTTTTCCATCAGAGCTGAAATACTTATCAAGCATTTCAATTGTTAAGGTTTTATACACTTGCATAGAACTACCTCGTACTTTAAGATATGAAACCCAGCGAAAAAACAATGCACTCTGGATAGATCTTAGATGCACCGCAACATGTAGACTGCATATTTTGTATTTAAAAATTGTCAACATGAATTCCAGCAAATACTGCATAGCAGCTTCCAAAGTACTGAAATTAAGATTGTGATGTGCTTTTTTCAGCCAACTGTACAACTGTAGTTCATGTTATGGGATCTCGCCACTGACAGCAGCGTAGACATGCAATGTAGTCAGCCAACAGTAACATCACTGTTTAGTAGTGCGAGCACACTAACAGGAAACATTCATGGTTTAAATTAATATACATACAGTATAGCTACAAGAAAAGCTAAGCTTTAACATTTAATAATGGCGGTCAAAAATTTTTTGCTGTGTTTTTCTTGATGGTGTGGTTCGCAGGACCTTAAAGAGCACAGCTTAAGTTCCAGCAGCTGTATATTTCTGACAACACGATTATAAATTTCACTGCTATGCACTAAACATTTTCTGGATTACCTGGATGAATCCATGTTCCATTGAGCACTTTAACTTTCCATAGAAAAGCCATTTCTGTGTGAAATTGCACTCACCTCGCACTTTTTTATTAAAAAAAAGAATAATTGTACTTTTTGCCATTGTTATTGTATAATTTGTTATCTATGAAAGAACTAAAATACCACACATTTTTTAAAAATGTGGCTGATCCTCAAGGAGTTAAGCTGGAATGAGAGTCAAATGTTCCATGATTTAAGGAATTTACCACACATTCTCACATGTAGCAAAATTCATTTCGTATGAATAATAGAAATTTATTTTGAAAGTAACACTTCGCATACCACCATTCAAAATGTATTTTTAACGACCCATTACAAATGTAAATAGTTGTGAAGTCACTTTCATCTAAAGTAGTTTGTTTTTACGAAGTATTGTGTTGTCTCATCCTAAAGCCAAGACACATTGTGCTGCTGGCAGAAACTTGTGTGGAATTGTATTTCGTCATCGTAAATGGTGCATTTTCTTCGAAATTAAAATTTTATTATGGTGTTATTTTCTCATTTATGTTTTATTGCTGCAGTAGCAGGCTAAAGTAAAATTCTCTGTTAGGGTATCAGTTGTTACCAGTCAGAATTACAAAAATTTATCTGGAATTAAAACAATGAAAAATTCCCGTAATTCTAAAAAATTACCGGGTCTTAGGAAAAAATTCCCAGGTTTTTCCTGGCTTTCATGGTTGTCCGAAGGTGTGTAAATCCTGCATTTGGTGCAAATCCCCTAATGCACATCAATACTCCAGAAGAGCAAGGACAAGAGTCACCTGTGAATGTTGAACTGTTAATATCAGACCGCATGGTCCTGCGTACAGCTGTTGTAACACAATATGCAAGGCTGCACTAATACGGCTGCTGGTTACTAATGCACCTTGGAATGCAATACCAATATGTCCTTACAATTGTTTCAATAAAATTTCAGTGTCCTATGACCACTCATTTTTCACGAGGGCCCTCTCAAGCAGCAAAAGTTTAATTATAATTATGCTGTACAATTGATGAATCCACATCCAATTAATGAATCAAATCACTAGGAAAACTCAGTTTTAATCCAGTTTTACAATAAAACTTAAATTACAAATTATGAGACAGTAGTTAAAACTGACAAAAAATGGGAGGAAAAATACAAATAGTGAAAGACATTGACTATGCTCTACTGTCAGTCTAAAATGGCATAAATGTAAGAACAAATAAATGTATTACTATCATGAACACTCATTGGAATGCATGCAATTATTTACTGCACCAAAAATCATTCCCTTTAGAATATTTTACATTTGTCATATTAGAAAATAAAGGGTGAAAGCATTTTTTTTGTACAGAGAAATGAAATAGCATTTCCTTAAAAGTCTTCTTTCTTTTACATAACCGATTCAAAGCGCAAATTTCAATTAAACATTCTGAGAACATTAGCATCAACTGGGAAAGCATTAGATTAACTATTAAGGATGGTGCTGGAATTCTTCACTGGTGTCATAAGAAAAACAACCTTGCAACACTGATCTGAAGTCACTTAAGAAGACCCGCAAAGAAAATCTAAACTGGATGCCATCCAAATAACAGACCAGTGTGTAAACCACTGTACCACATCACTCACTGAAGTGTCATTAAGCGACAATCATCCCTATCTCTGAGCAAATAAGGTATTAAAGTAAAACCTACAAAGTGAATAACTATCAATTCAAAAGTACACATGAATTAATCTATAAGTTATTAAAACACATTTAAGTATACTCTCAAAAATTGAGATGCCACTATTATTTCTTTTAATATTAGTTTGTAATGAACCAGCAGTACGAAGTTAAATTCAAACCAACACTATACTTCTTGTTTTACATACTTTTTCGGCTAATGTAACCCTCATAAGCGATTTTATTTTCTACTTTCAAGCACAAAAAACAAGCCATAAACACCACAACTCTATGTTTTTATGTAAAGTCATAGACAATAAACAATAATGCTAGGAGAGTGAAATAGAGACAAGTCTGCATACATAAAGTACAGAGAGAGAGAGAGAGAGAGAGAGAGAGAGAGAGAGAGAGGGGGGGGGGGGGGGGGGGGGGACTTCTACAAAAAAATCCTCCCATCTTCTAGCCACTAAATACCACACTTACCTGCATTTTTGTCTGACTGGTCCGAAGATGAAGACAAGCTACGACTTGAAACTGAACTTCTAGAATGTTTGCTAGGGGAACGAGATGCACGACCATCAGATCCTTCACCAAAATCACCACCTCTGTCAGAGGCCGATGAACTGCCACGTGAGCGTGAGCGGGAACGGGATCGCGATCGTGACCGAGACCGAGATTCTGACTTCTGTGGTGGCAGCCTGTATTAACGAGACAACATTAACTATGTACTTTTCTGCAAGTGTGCAATTCAATGTATAACAGATACTTCAAGAAGTGCCACAGAAATGGAATTTCAGCAGCTCCTGCCAACTGTCACTAGCCTTGGTAATGTAATTTTTATTTATGTCTAACATGTTAACAAAAAAGGTTTTTGCGTTTCCAAAATTACAAAAACTTCACTTCTTAAAAGTGACTGTAATACACGTTGTTACATATACAAATCAAAACGAGATATTTTTAACAATAAATGAAGAAACGTAATTCATATTTTGGGAAACTGAGTCTGTAACAGGTAAAAAACATGAAAGATTTTCCTTTTTTGCCATACTGCAACCAGGCAACTGAAAGAACTATTAATCTACTTTTGGAAAACGTAAACCAAACCAAGAACAACTGATTCGGAACAGTCCAAGATGGTTTAGATGATTTAAATAAAACATGCAACAATTTGGAAACAGAGAAGAGCATTTTGAAGAACAGAGACAAGAGTTTTAAAAGAAAACATGAGTAACAGAGGGCTGCCATGTGGGAAAGAATGAAGTTTTGGAAGCACAAGAGTAAACTGAAAAGCCAAATTTCTACTTGGAAACTTCAAATGCATCTGGACTGTTTCATGTGCTCCATTCTTTTGTTGTTTTGACACATAAATAACCCCGTTCTACATAAAACGGAACATCAATGGTGAAGCAACAAAGGCAACAGTTGTCTCTCCACGCTGATGAAATATCTGATTAACTTTTCATGAAACAGCACTGTTACCAATACTCTAACTGAACAAAACACTAGACAGGAGTGTTGCTTTCTTGTGAGTATTGCCAACTTCTACATAATATATTATTTCACATTATTTCTAAAAGTAAGAATGGGTCAAAGCCAATTAGTTTTTAATATGGTGAATACCTGGTACCAGCATGAACCCCAAATTAAGGCAACACTGACTGCGAAGGAAGTGACAATGAGTGTGACAACTAAAGAAGAGGAGGAGGAGGAGGAGGAGGAGGAGGAGGAGGAGGAGGAGGAGGAGACCCATAACAGGCAAAGATATGCATCTGATGAGAAGGCACTGCTGTTGAGAAGTAAAACTGTGGCTAGTGTTAGCTGCAAAACCTGAAGTGACAGGGCTAGAATCTGTCACTAGGAAAGAAACATGGGTGGTGACATACCCAGCTGGACTGAAAGATGGATAAGATCTTACAGTTACTCTAACATGACAAGCTAAACCATTGTAACTACTATGTGGTAAGAACTGAAATAACATATCTGATCATACAAATGAAGTAGACCATAGCAACAGATGCATTAATGTGTGAAGTATGTAGAAGTGTTGATGGCTTTAATTTCTTAGACATCATTATGAGCTGCCACAGAAATGCCACAGAGTTATGAATGCTTAAGCTGGTACAGCTACTGCAGTAAATCATTAAACAGCACCTGTTTCAACAAATATGTATGTAGTGGCATACTTGTTTCTGGTTGAAACAGTAATAAGTAATACAAGCAGCTATGGCATGGTGAATTATTAATTTGTTTCTATATATCTTTGAAATAATAATATTATGAAAAGGAAAGTTGCTACACACCATGTAGCACAGATGCTGAGTCACAGATAGACACAACAAAAATATTGTCACAAATAAGTAAAGCTTTTGGCGATTAAGGCCTTCGTCAACAACAACAACAACAACAACACACACACACACACACACACACACACACACACACACACACACAAACCTGCAGGCTCAGGCAACCGAACTGCGATCAGCAGCACCGGTGGATGATAGGAGTGGAGACTGGGTGGGGGTAAGGAGGAGGCTGGGGCAGGGAGGGAAGGGATAGTGTGGTGGTGGTGGGGGGGGGGGGGGGGGAAGACACTGAAGTGTTGCAGTTTAGACGGAGGGCAGGGGAGAGGTGGGGGGGAAGTAGCGGAAAAGTAGAGAAGTGAAAAGACTGAGTGTGACGGTGGAATGACGGATGAGTAGTGCTGGGATGGGAACAGGGAAAGGGCTGGATTGGTGAGGAAAGTGACTAACAAAGGTTGAGGCCAGGAGGGTTGCAGGATCATAGAATGTATTGCAGGGCGAGTTCCCACCTGTGGAATTCAGTAAAGCTAGAGTTGGTGGGGAGGATCCATATGGCACAGGCTGTGAAGCAGTCACAGATATGAAGAACATCATGTTTGGCAGCATGTTCAGCCCACTAGTTTCTTGGCCACAGTTAGTTGGTGGCCATTCATGTGAACAACCAGCTTGTTGGTTGTCATGCCCACATAGAATGTGGCACAATGGTTGCTGCTTAGCTTGTAGATCACCTGCCTTTGATAGGATAGGTGAGGTTCGTGACCAGATTGGAATAGGTGGTGGTGGGAGGATGTATGGGACAGGTCTTGCATCTAGGTATATTACAGGGGTATGAGCCACAGGCTAAGAGGTAGGGAGCAGGGGTAGTGTAAGGATGGACGAGTATATTGTGTAGGCTCGGCAGACATCAGAATACCACTGTGGGACAGGTGGGAAGAACAGAGGGCAGGTGGTCATTTCTCTTTTCAGGGCATGACAAAAGATAGTCGAAACCCTGGCAGAGTATGTAATTCAGTTCCTCCAGAGTCTTGGGCGGTACTGAGTTACAGGGGGAATGCTCCTCTGTGTCCAGACTTTGGGACTTGGTAGGAGACTGGAAAGATAAGGCACGGGAGATTTGTTTTGCACAAGGTTGGGAGAACAATTATGGTCTGTGAAGGCTTCATTAAGACCTTTGGTACATTTAAAGAGGGACCGTTCGTCACTGCAAATGCGACAACCATGGATGGCTGGGCTGTACGGAAGGGACTTCTTGATATGGAACAGGTGGCAGCTGTCGAAGTGGAGGTATTGCTGGCAGATAATAGATTTGATATGGACGGAGGTACTGGTGTAGCTATCTTCATGGTGGAGGTCAACATCTAGGAAGATGACTTGTTGGGTTCAGTAGCACTAGGTGAAGCAAATAGGGGAGAAGTAGTTGAGGTTCTGGAGGAACGTGGGATAGAGTGTCTTCACCATCAATACAGATCACAAAGATGTCATCAATGAATCTGAACCAGATGAGGTATTTAGGATTCTGGGTTTTTAGGAAGGATTCCTCAAGATGGCCCGTGAATAGGTTGGCATAGGATGGTACAATGTGGGTACCCATAGCTGTACCACGGATCTGTTTGTAGGTAATGCCTTCAAAGGAAAAGTTATTGTGGATGAGGATATAGTTGGTCATGGCGACTAGGAATGAGGTTATTGGTTTGGAATCCATCGGGCATTGGGAAAGGTAGTGTTCAATAGTGGTAAGGCCATGGGCATTTGGAATGTTAGTACAAAGGGAGGTGGCATCAATAGTGACAAGCAGGGCACCACGTGGTAAAGGGACAGGAATTGTGGAGAGTCGATGGAGGAAATGGTTGGTATCTTTTATATAGGAGCACTTTGTCGATCGTATCTACAAGTTTTCTATCTCTATGAATGTTTCTTTCTTCTCATCAAACTGTTCCATACTAATTCTACGAAACCTCATTGCCAACAGTCTGAATCTTGTTGGGATTTCATCATCAATAGAACTGGTGCACACCGAACACCTACTCAACACTTCTCCAGTAGTCAATTATCATCACACCTATCTTATCACCAAACTACACTTTCTGACAAACAGTGAAGCACCCCA
Organism: Schistocerca cancellata; assembly: GCF_023864275.1. Taxonomy (NCBI): domain Eukaryota; kingdom Metazoa; phylum Arthropoda; class Insecta; order Orthoptera; family Acrididae; genus Schistocerca; species Schistocerca cancellata. The sequence goes on from NC_064634.1 coordinate 302,699,026, forward strand.
TAAGATAAGCTTGAGATAATATGTGGTGTTCTTGTAGTGATTACGAAACCGTATGAAACTAACAAAGAACTTTGCAGTATGAGCCCTATTATCAGTATGATGTTACAGCCTTTTCTAGCCTGGATGCATGAACTGATTGTGATGGGAAGCCAAGCTGGCCTAAAACTGTTGTAAATGGCCCTTAATACCCTTTATACTGGTACTGGGATAGAGTTGATGTCTGACTGGTACCATACATTATATTGGGGACCAAGCTGGGGATCTTGCTGGCCAGAGCAGTACCTCAAAACCACAAAAACAGTACATAGCAATATGTGCAATTCGTAGGAGGACATTATCCTGTTGAAAACTTGTACCATGATAGTGTTGTATGACAGGTAACACCTGAGGATGCAGGATGTGCATGACATACTGCTGTACCATCACAGCTTCCTCTGTCACTATCAGACATGGCAAGAAATCATCCACATCAGCTTCCCACACCATGACACCAGATGCAACACTGCTGTGCCTCTCCAAAACATTAGCCACACTTGCTGATGATGGTCAGCTGGGGTTGTGCGGAACTGTGATTCATCACTGAAAACAATGCAACACCATTCAGCAGCAGCCCATGCTTCCCTGTCATGGCATCACTCCAAATGCTTGATAACAAGTATTGAACACAAAAAACACTAATAGACAGCTCATGTGAAATCAACCATAGTGTAGTTCCTGGGATCTGTGATTTTATGTACATTAATAGTAGTTGTTCAGGAAAAATATTACAAATTGATTTTTTTTGACCATTCATTTTAAAGATATTAATCTTTAAACTTCTCAAAATTCAGTGATTTTTGTTACAGTAAACCCCATATTAATGAACCCGCTTTTAAGGAAATCCCACTTTTAAGAAATACTTTCGTTGGTCCCGGTGATAACGCCATAAAAACAGTGTTCCCGAAATTTGGTTTTAATGAATCGCGCTTTCTTTTGAATCCCGCTTTTAAGGAATAAGTGCATTACAATTCGCAAATTAAAATACAGTCTGCAGCTGCACCTCTTGTTTTTGGACATTAAATCATAATGTTAGGCTTTGATCATTTGCATTCTTAAAATCTATGTCCGTGATAGCGTTCAGATATTGGTCTCGTATCGATAGTTGTGAAGTTATCGAGACTGGTGACTGTTAAACTGATCACTTGAAAACACAATTCTTCTGCACTACACCACTCCAGCTGTCGTGTCTGACGCTATAAAGTGAAAGCATTAAATGTATACTGTAGTTGTGTAATGTACTTACAATAGTGTTTTCATACGTGTAATATGGCCAGTAAATGAAGAAAACCGACGATACAGCAAGAAGCTAACAATTATTCAAGATTTTGAAGAGAATCGCAATACCTGTATGAAATTATGCGATGTTACAAAGAAGTACAATTTGGCGCCATCACCTTTGTGCGGAATAATGAAAAATAAGGAGGCTTTATTAAATTTAGAAGCACACGGTTCATGTTCATCAAAAAGGAAGAATATTCATGAGTCGTCTTCCAAAGCCGTAGAAACTGCTCTTTTAGACTGGTTTCAGGGAATAAGAGCCACAAATATTCCCATAGGTTGCAATGTGTTGCGTGAGAAGGCGTGAGATATTGCACTGAGGATGGGATATGAGAACTTCAGTGCATCTAACGGCTGGCTAGATCATTTTAAAAAATGTAACAATCTCTCAACCCAAAATTTAAGTGGAGAAAGTGCGTCTGTGGACAATGAAAGTGTGGAGCATTGGAAAAATTATACTTTGCCACGTCTGATTCAAGGGTATGATTCCAAAAATATTTTAATGCCAATGAGACTTGTGTATTTTATAACCTCCTTCCACCTCAAACACTTTCAATTAAGGGCAAAAGAGTAAAGAGAGAATGACAGCATTATTGTGCGTGAACACTGACGGAAGTGGAAAGTTGCCACCTTTAATTATTGGTAAATTTAAGACTCCAACAGTATAGCACTTTTATTCATTATTGTGATATCTAATTCATTGAGTGCCATTAGCAAAATAAAATTTTCTCCTTTTAAATCAAGATACCAGTTGATGACTTTTGATGTGACCGAACATCCAAAATATCTTGAAATTAAAAAAAAGTATTATAAATATATCGAGTTCTTTTAAATTTGCCAAGAAACATTTTCATGTTCACTGTATTTTTATATGCATTATAAAGTTAATTTGTGATTATGGAGTAATTCTATGGCCTAAATAGCCTAGGTTCCAATTTTGATTCTGGAACACTTATTTAGTGTATTTTGATCTAAACCCTTAGTTGAGGAAAACCCTCTTTTTGGTCCCCTGAGATTCGTCAAAAAGGGGTTTTACTGTACGTTCTGGAACCTTGCGATGACCATATCTCAAAAACTATTCGACTTACAGACCTAAAATTTGTATCCTTTTATTATAATTTAATTATAATATTATAATATGTCTGCTTGTGTCTGTATATGTGCGGATTGGTGTGTGTGTGTGTGTGTGTGTGTGTGTGTGTGTGTGTGTGTGTGTGTGTGTGTGTGGCGCGCGAGGGCGAGCGAGCGAGTGTATACCTGTCCCTTTTCCCCCCTAAGGTAAGTCTTTCCACTCCCGGGATTGGAATGACTCCTTACCCTCTCCCTTAAAACCCACATCCTTTCGCCTTCCCTCTTTCCTGATTAAGCAACAGTGGGTTGCGAAAGCTTGAATTTTGTGTGTGTGTGTGTGTGTGTTTGTATTTGTTAGTGTCTCTATCAACATACCAACGCTTTCGTTTGGTAAGTTACATTATCTTTGTTTTTTGATATATTTATCTCACGTGGAATGTTTCCCTCTATTACATTCATATCATTAATTTGAGACACTTAAAGTAGTAAAGGAGTTTTGCTATTTGGGGAGCAAAATAACTGATGATGGTTGGAGTAGAGAGGATATAAAATGTAGACTGGCAATGGCAAGGAAAGCGTTTCTGAAGAAGAGAAATTTGTTAACATCGATTATAGATTTAATTGTCAGGAAGTCGTTTCTGAAAGTATTTGTATGGAGTGTAGCCATGTATGGAAGTGAAACATGGACGGTAAATAGTTTGGACAAGAAGAGAATAGAAGCTTTCGAAATGTGGTGCTACAGAAGAATGCTGAAGATTAGATGGGTAGATCACATAACTAATGAGGAAGTATTGAATAGGATTGGGGAGAAGAGAAGTTTGTGGCACAACTTGACCAGAAGAAGGGATCGGTTGGTAGGACATGTTCTGAAGCATCAAGGGATCACCAATTTAGTATTGGAGGGCAACGTGGAGGGTAAAAACCTTAGAGGGAGACCAAGAGATGAATACACTAAGCAGATTCAGAAGGACATAGGTTGCAGTAGGTACTGGGAGATGATGAAGCTTGCACAGGATCGAGTAGCATAGAGAGCTGCATCAAACCAGTCTCTGGACTGAAGACCACAACAACAACAACAACAACAACAACAATTTGAACCCAACAATTACGTTTCTTGTTATCCTTTTATTCAATTACTTATAAACTTTAAAATACGTGATACCATTTTTTTAATTATTGAAGTTCCAAAACATGGCTTTTTTTTAAAGAAAATGTATGTCATCATACACTATTTGTTAATCTGTTTGCTGAATTTCATGATGGTATTCCAATGGGAACATACTGAAACCAAATTTTATTTTACTAGTAACTGCAGCCTGTAGCAGGTAATATGTAGAACTGGCACTTATTAAAAGTTGTAAGACAAATTTGAAATGTGGAAAGCATATAGGGATTTCAAATAATTATTTTTTATTTTCTGACAATTTATTGCATTGTAACAATTCAGGATGGCTACTCACACATGGGTAAAAAATTGAGAATTCCATGTATGGGAAGACGATATCATAAGAAGCTCCTGCGAAATTAACAGTGAGTGGTTGGGAGGAGGGCAAGGCCCTTGAGGATTTTCTTTCCTCTCAGCTGTAGTTCAAGTGCAGTTTTAAAACAGATAATTTAAATGGACCAATATTCAAATAAATAGCACAGTTTGAAACACTTAGGATTTTCAAATTTGATTTATAAAGCTCAACAGAATTACATTACAAAGTTTGTTTAAAAAAGACAGAATTCCCTGAGAATTTACAAAATTCCTGAAATTCCCTGTGATTTCACTGACTTTTCCAAGTAAAATATAATTCCCTGACAGTTCCAGGTTTTCCAGATAATCGCCACCATGGAATTATTCATATAAATTTAAATTCAGATTTGGGTTTCCTAAGTTAACTATGAAAATATTTTAACCAATACTGCAAAATCACATGCTTAATAAAGACTCTAAAGAATTTACTTATTTCTACCTTTACTTTAAAAATACAATACTATTAATTCATATTATTGATTAAAACTGGTTTAGCTCTTATTACAGTGGAATCTTGGTAGTATGTACCATTACCACATTTTCCAACAACATACATCCAATTTGCCTGTCCTTCCTCCCCACTTAGCGTGTTCAGTTTTGGCTGTATCAGTACTGTTTGGCAATTGCAGTTGCTGTGTGTCGAAATGTGCAGGAAGACAGTGCTATTCAGTGCCAACAAATTCTGTTGCAGATTGTTTGCTAGTGTGGAAATTATGCATGGATGTAGTTTGTACAGGTTGGCAGACATCTGCCGAGGACAAACAATAAACTAACTAGTGTGTAACTCTTTGTATTTACCCTTTGACTGATCTCAGCCTGTGATTTTTACTGTTTTAAACAGTGTACTGGTACGTCATGGGTATAAGGAGAGTGAGACAGTTAACAAATGAAGGAAAGTGGAACACTGTTTAGAAAGTGAACAAAAATTCACACATGAACCATGTTGAAACTGAACAAAAATTGAACACTCCTCCATCAACATCAAATACAATAGTGAGCGAACAAACAAAAACTGAAGCATCATGTTTGCAAGGAGGAATCAGAAACAAAAATGAGTGTAGACAGTCAGTTTCCGGAGCTGCAAAATGTGCTTCTGACAAATAAAACAATCTCATGCTTCAAATATTCCAACTGATTGTACCACTGTTCATGAGAAAGAAATGTATTTGGCACAAAAGTTGGGACTCCAAGATTTCAAAGGACCCAATGGTTAGATCAAAAGGCTTAAGAACAGAAATAATTTAGTGTATAGAAGTGTTTGAGGTGAAGCTGGACGCATAAACATTGTTCAGTTATGGAAAAATACTCTTCTATCAGCCAGGGAAAAGTGTAGCCCCAATGATGTTTTTAGCGCAGATTAAGTAGGCTTATTTTTTCACCTTCTGCGTGGTGAAATTCTTGACTTCAGTGGAGAAAAATACCACAGCAGATAATCTCGTAAACTGATTGATTATGCTGTAATGAAGGTAGAACAGAGAAGCGAGTGAAACTAATAAGGCAAAGAGACCACGATGCTTTACAAATGTGCCGACATTTCCATGCGAAATATACATCTAATGCAACACAAGGATAACAACTACTTTTGAATAATGCTCGTGTGCTTGTGACGCGAGGTTGGGTGTTAGGAATAGAAAAATTATCCTGTTTATTGACACAGTTTGCAGTGCATCTTCAAAATACAGTATCTACATAATATAAATGTGTTTTTGCCCTCCAATCGCACAAGCTATTTTGAGACAATTGATAAATGCATTATAAAATGTCTAAAACAAAAAGACAGGAAGGTTCTTTTGTAAAAGAGGCAACTCATATCATGAAGAGAAAGATTATGACCTTGGATGTGATTCATCTTGTAAGATGTGCCTGAGAAGCTCTTCAAGAAACCACAATCTCAAATTGCTTCAAGAAGACTAGCTTTCATTGGACACTTACAGAAGACATCACATCATCAAGAACTGCAAATGAACAATGACAGTACATAATGAGGCGAGGAGAAAATACTGATTACTGTAAATTCGATGAATATACTGAATGTGAAGAAGGTGTTGCGTCTTTCAGTCCGTAACAGCTGATGAAGTCTTGCAGGAACAGATGGCATAGAAAAAGGACAAGACAAGAATGAAAGAATGTTTGCTGGTTGCTACAATGTTAAAAGCTACTGAAACAACACCACACAGTCCAGTCAATGACGGAAAATTAGGGGGAAAAATCGTGTAATTGCATCTCTTTACACAGTGCTAGGAAGGAGTGTCGTGAACAACATACTAAAAATTCTGACCAGTGGAGTGTGAACAATGGGTTAGATGTGAGTTTACAGGTCACTTTTTAATGTTTTTCTTCCAGTACCTCTTCAGACTGCAGCTTTTAGCAAAAATGTTTCCCAGCACAAAATCAAAAACATTAAATTTCCTACAAAAAGGTCCTCCTCCTCTTTTTCTGTTGGACAAATAGTTCGCACACTGCAGGGGATGGAAAAATGGTAGATTGTCAAAAACATTGTTCTAACATTTCATTTTTAAATGAAGTGGTTAAAAAAGAAATAGTAAGTATGTGTACACATTTAAATGCAGTAAAGCCGTATTATGGAATAAACTGTGTTCTGCAATTTGATGGTCGAGCAGGTGATTCCCCACTCTTATCTACCCCACTACGTAACAAGAAGCAACTACAGAATGTTCCACGGAGTTATATGGGCATTCATTAATTCACCACCAAGCAACTGGTTACAGTTAGATGGCTATACAATATGCTGTCAACGATAGACAAATCAAAAACACAAGGACATGTTTTACATAACAGCTCACGTAACACCACCAAATAAGTACTCAATATACTGAAAACAACAACATTACACTAACATGAGCTCAGTGAAGTTATTTTGTCTACTAGCATAAGAGAACTGGAGCAGAGATGTCAGGGAGAGATAGACTATCTGTGAAGTGAGAAGTGAGCTGCACTCGTTGTGGGGCAAGTTGCCTTTCCTGGAAGAACACTACAGCTGTCATACAGATGAGTAAGAATCAATTTCACCTCTAGTAGTGTAGAACTGTGAGCAGAGATTTACAGAGTGTCTGTCCCATGCATTACATGTGTTAGTGTTACTAGTGACTCTTATCTGCATTCCATGTAGTGTTAACACCATTTTGTATAAAATAAACATTCTCTGGTTATGTCTCCACAATGCACCACCAGTGATTCATTGGGTGTACTGTGGAGGGCGCATATAACTTTATGAAGCACCATTAATTGCTCTTCGTGATGTAATGGGGTAGATAAGAGTGGGGAATCACTTGCTCAACGATCAGTTTGCAGACCTGTGAAGGAGGTAAGTGCATTAACACAATCCGGGAACCTACTGTCCCTAGCACTTCTGCACTCCACACGTCTTCTCCCTCCTCCCTGTTATACTGCCAGAACACAATTCATCCCTTAAAACAGCTCTACTGTTCTTAGAAGTGGTACTCACATTTAATATTTGTTTTAACCCACTTCATTGAAAATTAAAATTAATTTTATATTGTTAGAAGAAAATTTTTAAAAATCTATGATTTATTGATCCCTTGCCATGCAGAAACTACTAGCCCTAGAGAAAAAATTAATAGGACCTTTTCTGTAGGAAATTTAATGTCATTTAATTTTGTACTGGGAAACATTTTTGCTAGAAGCCATTGTCTCTGAGTTATTTGAGGAAAACATAAAAAAGTGGCCTTTAAAGCCACCCTCCACCCCACTGCTCATAGCCCACCGGTCAAGATTTTTACTGTGCAGTGCAGAAATTTACAAGTACGCGATTTGTTCCCCCAATCAACTTTTTTGGTCTTCATTGTCTGGGCTAACATTTAAGCATTTTGTTTTGAGGATTGAAGTTGACAAAGATGAGCTGAGCGGGTATCCCAATATGGATTCTGGTACTCATTGAACTACTTTGGTTGTGTTGCTAAGTTGTGGCTTCTTTGGGTGATCCTGTAGTGACACTTCTGCAGCAACGCGAGGAGAATTTAAGTGCAAGATAGCTCGTAGCTGGGCTGTCCGCTCAGGAGGGTGTTGGCTGGAGGTTGGGTGGGAGTTGGCAGCTGGACAAAGCCATGCTTGGAATCATGGCTTGTGCTGCGCTGCCCTGGTGGGGTGCTCCCTGTGTTCTGATGGCTGATGTTTACTTCGCGGGCAGTGCTTTCAATTATTGGAAAGTTGAGGTGACAAGCATGAGGTGACAAGGCCACATGCTACAGTTTGTTTTAGCAATATCCCTGCTGCCTTTGTGGACGTGGTGACCTAAATTGTCCACAACTGCCTCTGGCCTAATGTAAGAACCATTGTAAGCTAAATATTTTGAGCCCGTTAATGGTTAGTGGCAGTTTACGAGACAAAATTCTACTCTGGTACCATGAAGTGTCATTCACTGTTCTTTCCTGGTCACTCTACTGGCCATACTTTTGTCAATGCATTGAAGGTGGATTAGCATCCTGACTGTCACTAAGTCTAACACTTACTTGACTGTAATTCTTGCCTTGTATCATTGGTATGTGGATTTGTACATTTCAGAATTTTGTGTTCCTGAAGTTAAACATTCCCTCTCAAGTTTGATATTTGTGCTTTATTTCTGAGGTGTTTCGGTGGAGGCCTGTGAGATGTTTCACTTGCTATCTCATTTGCATTCATAGTGTATGTTTTAGGATACATACTGCCTCTGTACCACGTTCCCAAAAGCAGGAAGTAACACATTTTTGTAATTAGCAAGTGTAATGGTCTCTTCTGTCTATTTATAACAAGTCAAAATTTTATTTAATTGTAATTTGTGCTATTGGTGTGTATATTGGTAAACCTGAAAACCAACTTCACTGAATTTAAGTATTTCCCTCAGTTTTGTTTTTGTGGGGAAGAAAAAAGTCGACGACGACAATTTCTGATTGCATGTTCAGATATCCCTAATGTACGATTTGTCATTTGCTTACCATGTCAGTCTAATTTGTATTCCGTATGTTCTAGAATCTACGATATTGCAGTGCCCGGGTTATGCATGCATCTCCAAAGGAACACTGCTTCCAGCGGGCAAGCGACTTTCAAGTAAAATGTCTCCGCTGTACGGGAGTATACATAACAGATGTACATGCACTGGTTGTAGACACCGGGTTGACAGCAAATGGAAGTTTGGGTCTGGCCGTGGGTCGTACTCAGATAGCCAAATCATAAGGCGACAGCTCGCGATAAGCAGGAAATCTGGGTTCATGTCCCTGCGCGGTCAAAATTTTCACTGTTGTCAATTCAATTATAAAGCTGAAAGTTCTCCATATTCACAGCTGTGAAAACATTTGAGGTAGATCTACTGTTCTGAATTGAGCAGCCATGTGGGCTCCTGAAAGTGTGGCTGCTTTTCATAATTGAACAGCTTAAGTCCAATTACAGCATTTTGCTCTGTTCGCTTCACGGACACGTGTCATTTATTTTTCTTTAGAATATTTTTATTAACATCCTTCTATGTCTGCTTCACAACTGTGTATAGCTTGTTTCTTTTTTTTTAATGGCCGATTGTTTTAGTACTAATTGTAAAACATTCTATTCCGCCTGCTTCACAGACAGACGTGTGCAAAAGAGTCTCTTTTAAAAACTTTGGATTAATGGTTTCACTGTCTGCTTCAGAGGTACGTACAGCACCTAAGCACCAGCTATCTGTTATTGTTTAGTATAGGAACTGCTCCTAAAATCATAAATCAGAATATAAAGATTTGTTTTCAGTTCGCCGATCCTTGTTATCAAATGTTTGCCTGCTGTGGCAAATAAATTTTACTGTAATAAACAAATGTTTATATTTTATTTATGCTCAGCACCTTACTACTTCCAGATCCTAGCTCCCTAGCAGTTAAGGAGTGATGAACATATTAACTTACATGGAAAATACAATATTAGAATCAGCATGAGAAAGAGTCAACTACTGATATGCTTTTCAATGCTTTGTGAGGATGGGAGTATAAACAGAATCAATTTGTGGTATAGTGTACATCAGGCTAACAAGATGTATGATATAGTGATACTTTTGTTGAAATGTCAACCCTTATTCAACTACCAGTAGTGATTCACTAATGTAAAGGCTTAAAATGGAAACCTTCGGCTATTTCCGAAAGTGAAATAAAAATTGCGGTTTTAGTGTACAATATTTTTCTTTTTGTACATCACATGCCAAATATGTATTTTTCACATTAGAGGTTACACTTTCATGTTGCGTAACTTTCCTGCATTCCAATGGCAGATGAGCACAGATCCAATGTATCAGATTTAGCCAATGTCACTTTACTTGCTTCTGGTACAAGTTCTTAAAAAGTCATATACTGAAGTATGATTTATTAAGACAGCATGTCAGAAACTGTGGTGTTATGATCGCATATTATCCCGAATATAGTACCCCAAATTCCACATTTTCACCAGTAAAAAAATTGTTGCCAAATTAGGTATTTTTCAGTAGTACTTTATGTGGCTTATAACCAGGGAGTTATATATTAGCAGTTTTGTTTTTCTTGTGACAAAGCTGTTTCTGAAAATATGCATATTTGCAAAGTAAGCTCTGTTTCTTGTTCGTATTCTTTCCCTTATAGCTTTTCCAATACTGTTATCATTTTTTATTAGGACTCCCACGTAGCTGAAAGAGGGCACTCCTTTGAAGCATTTCCCATTGATGTTTAGGTCTTTTGGGTTCTTCTGGCCTCGGATCGTGACATTACCATATATTTTGTTTTCTATTCATTTACTATGAGGCCAATTTTTAAGGCTTCTGTTTCCATTCCCTGGTATGTTTCTTGGAATGTACTGATATTTCTTCCTACTATAGCAATGTCATCAGCACATGTAATATCTGGCTAGTTTTCATAAATATGGTGCCTCTTTCATTGACTTTATTTACGCTATGCAGGGCTATATTGAACAGGAGACACTGTCATCTTGCTTCATGCCTTAGAGTCAAAGCTTTCACTTGTTCTGCTAAGGACCTTTACTTTTGAATTTGTCTCTGTCATCATCATCATTCTCATTAGTCTTATTAGTTTAGCACATATACCCACTTCTTCTAGTACTCTGTATAGTTCTTGTCAATTTATGCCATCAAACACTTGTTTGAAGTCAATGGATAGGGTGTGTGTGATGATGTTTGGTTTGTGGGGCGCTCAACTGCGTGGTTATCAGCGCCCGTACAATTACCCAATCTTTGCTCAGTCCAATTTCGCCACTTTCCGGGATGATGATGAAATGATGAGGACAACACAAACACCCAGTCATCTCGAGGCAGGTGAAAATCCCTGACCCCGCCGGGAATCGAACCCGGGACCCCGTGCTCGGGAAGCGAGAACGCTACCGCGAGACCACGAGCGGCGGACTCAATGGATAGGAAATGCAGATCTATATCATATTCATGGAACTTTTCCATCATTTGTCTTATCACAAATATTTGATCAGTTGTTCCTCTTTCTGGTCGAAAGCCACACTGATATGCCCCTAGTATGTCTTCTGTGCACTTTTGTATCCCTTCATTTAATATGCTTGTGAAGGTCATATAAGCTATGCTTAGGAGTGTTGTACCTCTATAGTTTTCACGTGCTGTTCTGTCCCCTTTCTTTCAAATGGGGATTATTTTTCCAGTTTACAAATTATCCAGCACAGTTTCTGTTTCCCATATATCCGATATTAATGTGTGCATTATAACCTCACAATCAGTTTTTATTAATTCTGGGATTACGCTGTCTTCCCTAGGGGCTCAATTGTTTTTTGACTTGTGCACAGCCTGGGAGACATGATTTAAAATGTCTAATACCCAAATAAAAAATTGAAAGGCACAAAAACTAGAATACAAGTTCAATATTCTATTCCACTGATCGTGCTTGGTACTTCTTGTATTTCAATGTGTGAGTTTCAACTATTTTATTGGGCAATAAAGCAATTTAAATCACAGCACTGTCTCATTTCTGTCACTCTGTTACCTGAGCACATGCACTTAATGAGTTATACATGCATGCAGCAACCTGCACCTTTTCCCACTCCCGTGCTTTGCTAATTTTGTCTCAACAATTGCTCTCTAATTACAAGTGGGTGTTTTGTTTGATTGTATATTGGTAACATACATTTTCTATTGTTCTACAAACAAACAACTAAATTATAAGTTATATAAAATACAAATGATATATCATACTTTACATTGTTTACATCGTTGTATGGCATGGTTTAATAAATTTTAAAATAAGACACACCAAAGTGCACTTAATTAGTACTCATTAACTAGGTTTATGAACCAGCCTGTAAATTGTGCAGTCGTGGTACAGTTGGAAATGCTAACTGCAGTAAAATAAAATTTATTTCAAAGTGTTCTCCTTGGAATACTTTTATGAAATTTGACACACGTTAACAAATAGCATGAAACACATTTTTAAAAGGAAAGAAGTTCCCATTATGAAATTTTCAAGATTCCTGTACGTAAAATAAATTTTTTGATATACAGTTATATAAAGATTTCAAAACATTAAAGAAATCATACAATTTTATAAACTTTGGAAATCAATAATTCAAAACAGAATGTACACGCAATCTTCTGTTTTGGGTTTTACTTTATTTTCATAGATAGAATAAAAATCATACAAAAATTACAAAATTCTAAAGCATCAAGATTCAAATTTATTCTTTTATTTCACATGGAATGACCCTATCTAAGGCACTGGGGTGGCCATTCTCAATAGTCAGAGAATTTCAACTCTTCTCATGTATTTTCTTCATAGCAGATACCACAGCGAAGGAGGTCACATTTCCCGCTTTTGCTGTATTAATTTATTTGTCTACAATTAGTTTCAGCCTTCTAGCCAATGCTCAACTGACTCTGTCATTCTGCAATAGAAAACTGCCATACGTATTGAAATCACAGAGTGTTTAAATCTGTGTCTTCTATTCTTGTTGATGTACAAATGTTTTTTTTCCCCCTTGACAGTTTGATCAATTTAATAAATATCCAAATGTCAAGCTATCAAAACAACATACCAGCATTTGTAAATCAACACAGGTACAAGCCTTTACCATTTCAATATCTAGAGTTGGCTTAAAGAAGAAAAAAGAAGAAAAATAATTTGAGAAAGGACTATAAGACTGAAACAAGTTATGAACTAATAAGTTATTGCAGCGGAAGTTGAAAATGTCACCTACTCCTGATCATTTACACACCTGCCAGCAGTGTGAACGCGTACAAAATTATGTTCCTATGTGACCAAGTATTCCAGACGCTTCACTTTTTCGTCAGGCAGTCTATCTATAAGGTGGGAGGGCAGATTCTTTTACTCAGTCCCACAGACTGCTTTCACAAATGGGACTCAGTCCCTTCTTTTAGCCACAATCAATTTGTTACTGTTTCTTCCCTAAAGTAACATTAATATTTGAAGTGTTCTTTAGATACAATTTAAAGACTGGCAAAATCTTTCGACCAGTGTAATAATTTTCGTAACTCATAGGATATACTCAACAGAAAACGGGTACTAAATGAGTTTCTTTATTAAGTTATCCATCCCATTTCAATTACAATCATTATCAAGGAAGCAGTCAAACTGAAGAGAAGTGAACATTCTTTGCAGCAATTAATAAACGAAGCATTAGCGTGTCACAAAATAGTAATAATTCAACAAATTGGATAGAATCTGAGTAGTCTCACTAAAACAGTAATTAAGAAAAATCAAACTGTGGAAATATTATGAAAAGCATTGGCTCCTACTCACCATGAAAGGGCTGCAGACATCAGAACAAAAGGACTGTTAAGGCATGTGCGCACAAGCACACTACAACTACCTACAACAGAATGCATTCTGGCTGCAGCAGCCGGAGATACTGGTCACATGGGTGAGCTGTACTTGTCTGTGTGAATGTGTGTGTTTTCTGAAGAAGGCTTTGGCCAACAACTCAATGTGTCGCCTTTACAGTGAGTACCAATCCATCCACTTCATAAATTGTTCATCAACAAAGAAGTCAGACCAAATATACCTTACTTCACCAATGAGAGGGGCAGGGAGTGTCATATTGAATGCTATCATGTATCAAATAGAATTAAAATATGAATAAAGTCAAAGCTATTTAACTTTAACAACTCTTTGTTTATAATTTAGAGCTTGTGTGGTACTGACAAAAATAGAAAATAAGGTAGTACTGCTAAACAAGTAGTTACCATCTGAAACTGACCACATCACTTTTGTTTGTATTATACCTCATTTATAATGTTCTAAGTAACAATGAACACATGAGGTTTTTAAATTTTGAGAAAGTTATTTATGGATAACAAATTAATGCATCAAATTACCAACACACTGAAAAACCATTAAAATTAATGTCAAACAAGGCAATATTCATTAAATGCAACTATTTTCCCATTTACAATAATTATACAAATACCAGCACACCTATGCTATGCAAACAGACGAGAAAAAAATGACAAAACAAAGAAGCTATACAAATGGGGACCTTAAACAGCGAAGTGTTAGCTCAAAGATGCAAGTATCTAGCTTAAAGAATCATGCAACTTGAGAGTAATTCATTTAAACAATAGATCAACTGTCAAGCAGAAACCTTATTTGCAGAAATAGAAGTTGTGGCACAAAATGTGTCCTTATAATAAAGAACAACTATTTAAGGTAATATCACCCTGATCCCACACTGCATTTCTACACAAAGAACGGTACCTTGAAAGCACACTAAAGAAGCCTCAGAATATATAAAACCACAGTCATCAATATGAACAGCAGTAAACACTCAATGTTAAAAACTCAAGGCTGTTAATTTGGTTTCAAATGGGAAGAATCCACACATATTCTTATTTAGTGAGCAACAAAATTTTTTTTATAGTAACAAGTTTTCTTAATTTAAAAAAATTGTTCTCATGGACAAAAACAGAAGCTTCACTGAATGGAGCTTTCAAAAATTCTACCTACCATCCTAAGACCCGGATTTTTTTGAGCACCAAACTTAAAAGAATTTCTGGGCAATGTAACAGAATACTGCATATTATGACCCATTAACCCTGCACTGCAGCAGCACTCAATATAATTGTAAGAAGTGGAATACAATCATCTCCCCCCCCCCCCCCAAAGCCTTAATGGCAGGAGGGAGAATTCCAATGGCATGTGGAGTGAAACACATCCAGAGCTCTTGACTGTCATGTTGTTGAGCGTACCCCCTCCGGTAGTATATGTTTTGCCAATTGGAGTCACTGGACAGGTCTTACAGTGGAGAGCCATATGGGTGTAGGAGCAGCATATATCTGCATCTATATAATCTGCAAGACGCTGGCAGAGAGTACCATATATCACAACAAGTAATTTCCTTTCCTGTTACACTTGTAAATAGTTACACTTGTAAATAGAGTGAGAGAAAAATGACTATCTATAAAACTGTGTACAACCCTGATTTCTCTCATCTTATTTTCACGTCCTTATGCAAAACATACGTTGGCAGTAGTAAACTGTTCTGCAGTCAGCTTGAAATGCCGGTTCCCTAAATTTCCTCATTAGTGGTTCATGAAAAGAACATTATCTCCCCTCCAGGATTTCCCGAAAGTCCAAGAAACATAATTTGTAATACTGCATGCTGATCAAACCTACCAGTAACAAATCTAGCAACACACCTACGAATTTCTTTGATGCCCTGCTTTAACCTGAGCTGGTGGAGAACCCAAACACTCTAGCAGTACTAAAGAATGTGTCGCATTATTATTCTCTGCATCATTTATTTTACAGATGAGTGACAAACTCCCAAAATTCTCCAATAAAATGAAGTTCACCATTCGCCTTTCCTGCTACCAACCGGACATGCTCATTCCATTTACTGCTTTGCCTAGATACCTAATCAATGGGACTGTTTCAAGCAGATCACTACAAATGCTGTACTCTAACGTTACAGGCTCATTTTTCCTACACATCTGCATTAACTTTCATTTTTCTACATTTACAAGAAGCTGTCATTGATGACTTCAACCAAAAGTCCTGTATAAGTCATCCTGTATCCTCCTACTGACATTCGACAGCGACACCTTCCTGTATGCCCCAGCATAATCAGCAGTCACAGATTGCTGCTCTACCTGTTCATCAATTCACTTATGGACACAGAAAGTAATAATGGCCTTTTCGCACGTTCCCTGTGGCACTTCTGACAATATCCTAGTCTTCAATGAACACTCGCCATTGAAAACAACACAGTGGTTCTATTATTTAGGAAGTCTGAGTCGCTCACATTTCTGGTAACCTAATCTGTATGATCAGACCTTTGTTAAGTAGGGCACCCTTTCTGGAATATGGCTCTTACCCTTTATCCATGCTTATCAGAGTATTACATGAGAAAAGGGCTAGCATGGGTTTCACACAAATAATGCTTTCTAAGTCCATTCTGATTTGTGGACAGAAGTTTTTCCTGCCTCAAGGAAATTTATGACATTCAAACTTGGAATGTGTTCAAGAATTCTGCAGCAAACTGATATTAAGCAGGTCTGTTCTTTTACTTTTTTTTTTAATATAGGAGTCACCTGTGCTTTCTTCCAGTTGCTCGAGACTTTGCACTGGTTGAGATTTTCACGATAAATGCAAGCGAAGTAAGCGGTCATGCTGCAGAGTACTCTTTGTAAATCTGAATTGGAAGTCCATCTGATCCTAGCAAACTACTTGTTTTGAACTCTTTCAGTTGCTTCTCTATGCAATGACGACTATTTCTGTGTTCTCCATGTGGCAGTCTGTGCACCAGTCAAACCACTACATGTTTGTTTGATCCTCCTACGTAAATGGTTTGTTTTTGCTATCTTCTATTGGTACCCTAGACTGGTTGGTAAGTGACTTGATATAAGCCTTCAACTCACTTAGTGATCTTATGTATGGCCAAAATTTCTCAGGGAGATCTTTCGCATGTGGTATAGCGGCAGAAGTTATTGTGTACTTCATCCATCAATCTCTTTACAGATGCACAAAATTTTACTAACTTTTGCCTGTTGTCATTTGCATGTTCTTTTTTGAACTGAAAGTGCACCAGTATCTGTTTCTGCAGCATTTTCTGAATTTTATTATTAAACCAAGGTGGGTCTTTTCCATCATTAATCTACTTACATTGACCAGGAGACCAGGATGGCAACTGTTAAAATTTAATTACTTTTTGTTTGTAGGTTTATTGTGAATGGCAGTATGTAGCTGATCATTGGTAAGGCCGAGGTCAGCAATAAGGAAAGTGACATGAAATATGGAATAGGATGGCATGAAATTTAATTGAGAGACTGCATTAAGAGATACCAAAAGTTTCAACATCTCAGCCTCATCATAAGACCATACTGCAAAAATGTCAATGTATTTAAATCAAGCAAGGGCTAAAGAGTTATCAATCTGAAAAAAAAAAAAAAAAAAAACCTTATTATGTCCCATGCAAAGGTTGGCATAGGAAGGAGCCATCCTGATTCCCATGACCATGCTCATGATCTGTTTGTACACCTGTCCCCTAAAGATAAAGTGCTTGTTAATAAGTACAAAGTTGATTAGGGTTGGAATAAGGTGCTCTCTGGTTGATGTGATGTTCAGCACCATGCAGACCACGTAAATAGGCAATGTTGATAGAGAGGAAGGTGGCATCAGTGGTGACAAGTAAGGTGTATGGTGTAAGTGGGAAGAGCACAGATATCAGACGATCTATGAAATGGTTTGTATCTTTACTATAGGAGGGGAGTCTTTGTAGTATAAGTTGCAGGTGTTGATCATGAAATGCAGTGACACATTCAGAGGGTGCTTTGAAGCCAGCAACAATGGGATGGACAGGGTGGTTGGGTTTGTATGGGTTATGAAATCCTGTGGATTGAGGTTTTTGTCACTGCAAGGGGCCTGAGGTTTAAGGAGGGATTTAGGTCAGTTTGTAACACAGTGATGGGATCTTGATGGCAGACACTGTAAGTGGAAGTGTCAGGAAGCCAGTACAAATCCTTGCTCATATATTTCCATCGATCATATATGACACTGGGAGGATAATTGTGTCATTAGTTTTGAGGGATTCAAAATGCCTGCAATCTGCAGAGGACATGATAGGGTCAAAATGTAGTCACCCGAGGAATGACGGTGAAGCACAGTTGACTGTTAGGAACTTTTGGGAAGCTTGTAAGAGTTGATTTTGGAGTAGTAGTGATTGTTTAAGTTGGGATCATAGTCATTACTGTTCAAGGAGGGTTCACTGTTAAGTCTGCTGTTGGAAAGGTATTGAGACTGGGTTGCAAAGTGATATTTCCGATTGACATTATTACTTGGGGGTGTTAAGAAGGTTGGTCAGGCTCAATTTGTAGAAGAGGAGTGGTGGTTGATAGTGTGGCTGTTTACGGGGTGGGAGTAAGAGGTGTAAACACCACCTAAGGGGTAGTTTAACAAAAGGAAGGATACATTTTTTGAGTGAGTCTAGCAAGCTGTTGCAGTCTGTAGTTGGCTTGGAAGATGATACCATTGAACGAAACATGAGGGGCAGATAACTGCAAGGTTTCATACGAAGAGATTGGCAGACGAGGTGTACAGGTCACAGATTAGCCAGTTAAGTGCAAAAGAATTGCTGTATTTGAAACAGTAAAAGGAGCGGTGAAGAGTGGGCTTATATCCAGAAATAAGAACTTTCACAGTGAGGCCTTTGGGGGTAACTCCTAGGTACAAGCATGGTTGAGGCAACAGCATATGGGATCTCAGTTTGTTGAGTGCAGAAGCATGTTTTCAAAAGGACTGAAAATCATGTGTGATGAGAGCCATCTTGACATAAGAGGAGAGTTTGGAGCATTACATATAGTGGGCATGGTATAATAAAAAAAATAAATAAATAAAAAACCAGAGTAGAGAGGGAGAAAATTATAAAAAAAGACGCAAAAAGGGAAGAAACAAAAAAACTCAGAAAAATCAAAATCATAGAAAAACTCAAAGAAAAATTGTGAGAATAGACAAGACCTCGAAAGATGTAATGAATGGACAAGATGAGGCAGGAGTTCATGATAAAATTGGAAAATATGATAAGAACTCTAACACAACTTTTCTCACAGAGTGTCAAATACACACTTCTGTTCACACTAAACCTAAGAACAAAAAATACTTAAATTTTGACATTCCCTCCCACACAGACTTAGCATTCGAGGCAAACAGATGCCAACTGTTAACACCAGGACATCACCAGTCTGACATCTGTCTTTATTGTATGAGATGATCCCACCAGCCTAATTCAAAAGCAGATACGGCTGATCCCTCCAACAAAGAACCTACATGTACAGGTACACCTACTCAGTTCTATCCTAGTGTTGAATATATTAAGCTATTACTTTGACAGGACTATAATTCCTAAAATCATTCCCTGAAATGAGGTCCACTCTCATCTTCCATGTAAGTTTACAGGTTTTCAAATCTCATCCAGTGCAGATACAGGTTAGGTTAGGTTAGGTTAGTAAAGTCATTTCCATCCCAGAAATCTGAGAAAGTTTTCTGTAACTTGTCACATTTCCCAAGCCTCAGTAGTCCTTTTCCTTCGTTCCTCTTCCTTCCACTTCAACCCTTCTGCTGGAACAAGGAGCCGCTGCTTCGAAGCTTGTACATTTCCATATCTTATGCGTTGTCTTCTGCCACCACTTGATAATATTGGTAACTGACAGTGAATGCTGAAATTGGATTTTGACTTTTTTCTCAACTCAGAGTAGTGTATAATCTTAAAATAATAGCTGATTTAAAGTCTAAGCAACTATGGTTCTAGACATGACATCAAACAAACTACAATACAGATTTAGTTACCAGTCTGTCATTTCCAGATACTTTTGCACAACCTATGATACAGAATCTGGTATCTTTTTGAGAAATACAACACACTTTCCACACACGTAAATCAACAGAGCATCCGATAGCTACTGATCTGACCTAGGCCCCACCTGTCTAACATATCATATGGTCACCTCCACATAATAGTAAAAATAATATTCAATAAATATTGAAAGCAGTACTCTCAGTGTTCATTTTTACTGCCAAAAACACATTTGTGTGATATCACATGTCCTGTGCTGAGACAGACTGATAGAAGCAAACCGAGCAGTCATGATGCTGATTAATGTGTTGGTGAGGCTGAAGATCCGAATTTGGTGATTTTCATATTTATACAAGTGTAGTACAACAAAATGCAGTTCAATTGAGCAACATATTAAAGATCTTCCCAAACGACACAATTTTAGGTACAATCTGCTGTGCAAAAATATTGGAAAATCAAGCGTTGTATGTAAAAAATTATCTGTATTCCAATTTGTAAATTAAGATAGTGTCATTAGCACAGGACAATGAATTTCTTATGATTGCACCAGCAAGACTAAGAAATATGAAGGGACTAACACTTCAGGCATAGACAAAACATTGAAATGCTTTGCACTGTACCTACAAATTAAGTCAGCAACTCATATAGCCATAGATCCTGTTATTAAATTTGAGTTCACATTTCTTGTTTTAACCACTGGATGTAAGGAACTCTATTAATGCCGACATGGCAGAGACTCTTGTGTGTACCTTTCCTATCTAGAATGGCAGGTCTCCACTGTTTACAGTATTCGGAAGGGATGGAAATCCCTTCGTCATTCTGTGGTAATTTCCATACCAGCGGGATACAAGGACAAGAGTGTTCTGTGCTCAAATTTAGACTTCAGGCCCTTGTTTTCCCACTGTAGTGAAGTATGGAGGGAGCTGTGGTATAAAGTTTCAGAAGAAAAGTCTTTCAACAGTGTATGTTTGCAGAGTTTGTTTTTCTTTATCTGATTGGATTTAAGAGATTCAATATAAATAATTTCTTTTTTAACAATGTAAATAAATGTGACCTGTAACATGAATAAAAATAATGTAATTAATAGGTATGCTTTCATTTTCAGTTAAACACTGAAAAACAATGAAATAAGCCCAAAATAGGAACACACAGCACTTCAAAAATAAGTGATAAAAACACAAATATTGCACCAAAAACAGCGAAAATAACACCAAAATCGGCATTAAATAGCGTCAGAAGTTGACATAAAATGAAACATTTTCTCCTGTCACTACATACATGGTATAAATCTGGTATTGGTATTTTCAGCTTCATATCATGCAGTGCCAAACAACCCAGAAAATTAGTATTAACTGAAAATAAGATAGGCTTGAATATTCCAGAAATGTTCTTGCGTTTCTTCTGCAACAAGATCAAAGATGATGTTAAGAACTGAAGTGTGACGTTACTCAAGGACAACTAACAAATTAAAACAGTTATCTCCATTAACTGTTTCTTAAAAGTGAGCTCTTTTATTTATATTCTGAGACCAGTTTATAAAATAAAAATATGTGTGGATGTGTTAATGAGAAAGATAACCTAAAACAACCATGCAGGTGGAGGGGAAGGTGAGGGGGGGGGGGGAACCCCACCTTTTGCTGCTGTTGTCCACTGAACGTGACCTTGACTTCGACCGCGAATGGCTGGAGTGCGATCGTGATCTGGATGGTGAGCTGGTATGTGAGCGTGACCTCGATCTAGAGGCTGATCTGGATCTTGTCTTCGGCCGGGGTCCACCCGCAAGGCTCATCAGCTTCGCCTGCAGGCTTGACACTGGCCTGGAAACCCCACCCACTCAACACGTTTATCATCTTATCCAACATGGATGTGAGATCCAAATTTATGACTGATCAATTAAAAGTCAAAATGAACACATTTATTTCCTTTTCATCTTCCAGTGGTAAAGCATTTGACAATGATCACGTGAACATTGCAAAAAATGTAATACAAAACATTAGAGTACAAGTTTTACATTAAGGATGGTTGGGGAAAAAGCAGGAAGAGAAACAGAATGATGAGCCCAATTTCACAAAAAATACACACATCAAAAAAAGTTTTGCATCACCTCAGTTCCAAAACCTGTACAGAAAATTGGAACAAAGATCAACATAAACATCATTTACACCTTTTTTATTGCTCATGAAGACCACACATCGCATGTCGTACCACCATACAGCGAGACCTTCGGAGGTGGTGGTCTAGATTGCTGTACAGACTGGTACCTCTAATACCCAGCAGCACATCCTCTTGCATTGATGCATGCCTGTATTCATCGTGGCATACTATCCGCAAGTTCATCAAGGCACTGTTGGTCCAGATTGTCCCACTCCTCAACGGCGATTCGGCGTAGATCCCTCGGAGTGGTTGGTGGGTCACGTCATCCATAAACAGCCCTTTTCAATCTATCCCAGGCATGTTCGATATGGTTCGTGTCTGGAGAGCATGCTGATCACTCTATTCAAGCGATGTCGTTATCCTGAAGGAAGTTATTCACAAGATGCACATTGATGGGGGCGCAAATTGTCACCCATGAAGATGAATACCTCGCCAATATGCTGCCGATATGGTTGCACTATAGGTCGTATCGTACAGCCATTACGGCGCGTTCCATGATCATCAGCGGCGTACGTTGGTCTCACATAATGCTACCTCAAAACAGCAGGGAACCTCCACCATTCTGCACTCACTGGACAATGAGCCTAAGGCGTTCAGCCTGACTGGGTTGCCTCCAAACACACCTCCGATGATTGTCTGGTTGAAGGCATATGTGACACTCATCGATGAAGAGAACATGGCGCCAATCCTGAACGGTCCATTTGGCATGTTGTTGGGCCTGTGTGTACCGTGCTGCATGGTGGTGTGGTTGCAAAGATGGACCTCGCCATGAATGTCGGGAGTGAAGTTGCACATCACGCATCCTATCGTGCACAGTTTGAGTCGTAAAATGATGTCCTGTGGCTGCATGAAAAGCATTATTCAATATGGTGGCATTGCTGTCAGGGTACCTTCAAAAGATAATCCGTAGGTAGCAGCCATCCACAGCAGTTGTAGCCCTTGGATGGCCCGAGTGAAGCATGTCATCGACAGTTCCTGTCTCTCTGTACCTCCTCCATGTCCAAACATCGCTTTGGTTCACTCCAAGACACCCGGATACTTCCCTTGTTGAGAGCGTTTCCTAGCACAAAGTAACAATGCGGCTGCGATTGAACAGCAGTATTGACCGTCTAGGCATGCTTGAACTACAGACAACACGAACCCTGTACCTCCTTCCTGGTGGAATGACTGGAACAGATAGGCTGTCGGACCCTTCCGTCTAATAGGCGCTGTGCATGCATGGTTGTTTACATCTTTGGGAGGGTTTAGTGACATCTTCCAACAGTGAAAGGGACAGTGTCTGTGATACAATATCAACGTCTGGGGAAACCAGGGGGATGCAAAACTTTTTTTGATGTATGCAGTAACTCACTCGCTTCCTTACAAGCATACACATCTGTGTGCACATGCATGCACAAATCCGCCATTTAGTGGTAGATAACAGAAAAGAAATTTTCGGAACAGTAACCTTTCTTCACACAATGTTATCTGAATGGAAGCTCCTATAGGAAGTGCAAGTGCTGGACACTAACTTGCTGCACACAATAAAACAATACTTTTTTACTATCCATAATGTTTCAATAGTTTGTCCAACCAAATGCTGTACAAGCAACAAAGATGGCATTCGTAATTTCTGTACACAATCCGATTTGAAACAATAGCGTGTTAGTTCACCCCACTATTTCATCTTCTTCTTAGCATGACAGGTGAAAAAGTCAGCACATCCTAACAGACCAGGTAAAAGGAAAATACACCTACAGAAATAAAGTTACTAAATAACGTAATATGTATTTACATAGAGAGTTTGTCTAAATCATTGTGGTTACTACTCCTTAAGGTGCATTTTGGCCATAGCCGACATCAGACAAAAAGAAAGCAATGACAAGTGCAGACTCACTGTCATGTATAGTACATCAGTTGATGTGATGAATTTTATCTATGGTTCAGTATTAGTCTGATCCGGTGATGGGTAGGCATCTAAAATTATAGCATCAATTTTTTGTAACATTCAGATCTATTTTGGATGAAATTCATGTCTTAGTTTTTGCTTGTTTGTAAATCATTAGACGTACAAATTTAAAAGCTGTCATGTTATGTGCCTGAAGATAAAGCCTCCTCCATGCATTGAAAGTGACTTAAAAATAATAAATAAATAAAATTACAAAACTGGAAACATCTTTTTTGCTTTTGCAAAAACTTCAATAGCTTTTTTTAATGAAGCAGTCTTTACTTGTTTTCTTCTTTTGGCTCTGTTTAAAGCTTTCAATAAATGTTTATGTCAAGAATTAGCGACATTTTCTCGCCAGTAAACAGATTGCTGCTCTGATTTAAGGTGTTTCTTTGATATAATTTTTGTGTTCCCAATTAACTTAGTAATTATAAAATTTACAGAATATTGATTTCTACTTTTCGTGGCCACTTGTAACCACCCAATCCATGCTTAACAATTCTACAGATAAAATTGACAAGACACCTAGTGTGAAATTATAACTGAAAATAACTGTATTTGCATGTTAAGGAAAGATTCGGAGTGGTCAAAGTAAGTCACCAGGTTTTGTTTTTGGGCAGCTTTAGTCCAGACTGCAGAAATTATAAACTGGCAGTCGGTCACAAGCATAAATAAACTAGAATTCTGACTGCCAGAGGGGATCCCCATAGGAATTGCCGACCCCTTCTCATGCTAATAGGGTTGCAATTGAACTCCATGATAGACCATGATTAGTCTTTTCACTCATTTAAAAATAGGAAATCAAAACAACAAGCAACACACAATGCAAAGCTTTCAGTAACATTTATCACACAGTTGATTTCATAGGCCGGCAGTGTTGTTTATGTGGTAGTTCACGCCTGACCTATTTGGCCGATTTGCAATCCGAAACACCCACCACTTCAAACAGCCACATTAAAGTGTGTGCATGCACTAGGTTCACATGGGGCTACAAAAACTGGATTTTGTAAACTATTTTCCAATCCCGCTTCTGGTTGGTCATGGAAACACTCCAATATTTATGCTAGAAATGTGGCTTTCTAGTTGCCAAATTTCAACATACATAATCAATTTTCACCCCCACATAATCACACAACTGTTTCTGAAACATGTTTGGATTGTCAGATTATGTCTTGTTGACAAACATTTTTGGGTAATGCAGACAGAGTGACTTTTTGTGCAGTGAAGAAGTAGAAATAATAGACTGTATGAAGGAAAAATCAACCTTTGAGCTGACTAAATCAGAAACTGGAAGAGTTGATTTCCAGATGCAATATTTGACCTGTCATGAGAAATTATCTCAACCCTTAACACGTTAACACAGCAGCAAAAAACAGATATCAGAATTCATCTTTCGGAAGTTAAGTCACATGATTATACTAACTTTTGAACTTTGCATAGCAGACAAACATATACATTTTTTTGCTCTAAAAGCAGAATTCCACCGAGGCAACACTAAGCAACATGTTGCCCTGAGTTACACCCTACATGTTGCTTAGTGATGGCAACTTTTAGTGTGCAACTTCAAACCACGCTTCAAAGTTTCTGTTGTGCAGAAAATATGGCACATTGTGTTTTACACAGCAGGTTGACTGCAGCATGTGCCTCAGTCAATTACACATAAAAATGGCTCTGAGCACTATGGGACTTCACATCTGAGGTCATCAGTCCCCTAGAACTTAGAACTACTTAAACCTAACTAACCTCAGGACATCACACACATCCATGCCCGAGGCAGGATTCGAACCTGCGACCATCGTGGCCGTGCGGTTCCAGACTGAAGCGCCTAGAACCACTCTGCCACTGCAGCCGACAGAAGCAACATCAAAATAGTTCACAGAGCCAATACAAATGATAGAAGCAGCTGCTTTCTTGGTTCTAACCTTGAGTAACAGAAGTAAAAGAAGAAAACAAAGATGATGGAGAATATAACTATTTATTGGTGGTCAAGAATCTTAATTTTTTAGGGAACTGGTGCATGACTGTGGAACTTCGAGAAATTCTACACTGATGAGTTTAGAAGATTTTACGTACTTGTTGCATCAAATCATTTCAATGACAAGAAAATCAAACAGTAACTACTGTAAGGTAATACTGGCTGATATGAGGTTGTAACTGATAAGATATTTAGCTACAGGTCATAGCTATCCTTCATTGAGGTACATACTCTGCACTTCAGAATGAAGTATTTTAAGAATTGTGCCCTGAGTATGCACAGCTATAATGCTTGTTCTACATGATTTAGACATGGGAGTAGGTAAACAGTGTCATTCCAAACTGTTGCTTGTATGTAGTACACTTTTGATATCAAAACAACATGATCAGAGCAAGCATTGTTTGAAATGAAGTACTTTAATAGTTTCTAATTTTTAAGGGGGTAGGACGTCAAACGGGCCACTTGGAGCAGGAGAGGCACCACAGGACATTTTAATTTCCACTGTCTATACTTTTACAAATAAATTCATAAAACTTTGTCATCATGATGAGGAAGGATTGAGGACTCACACTCATCACAGTGGAAGTTCAAAAAACATAGCAAAATACCTTTTTTTTTACATGTGAAATTTCATCATTTTTTTCACTTACTACTGGCTGCATTTGTTGCTATCGGTACACTTTTCTTCCTAAGTAAGAGAGATTCTTTGATGACTTTTGCACAGCATACAAACCATAGTTACAGGTGTATGAAACTCTAGAAGTTATTTAATTTATGAAAAAATGAATGAACTGTTACATTTTGAACTTCATGTTTAGAAAAAATTCAAGTTTTATAGTTAATTATCTCAATTTTTCCACAGTTTTTTAATAGATTTGGAAAATTCTAGAGTTTCATACACCTGTAACTACTGTTTGTATGCTATGAAACATTGATTGAAGAATCTCTCTTACTTAGGAAGAAAAGTGTACCTACAGTAACAAATGCAGCCAGTAATAAGTGAAAAAATGATGAAATTTCACATGTAAAAAAAGGTATTTTGCTACGTTTTTGAACTTCCACTGCGATGAGTGTGAGTCCTCAATCCTTCCTCGTCATGGTGACAAAGTCTTATGAATTTATTTGTAACAGTACAGACAGTAGAAATTAAAAAGTCCTGTGGTGACTCTCCTGCCCCAAGTCGGGCCATTTGACGTCTTACCCCCCTTAATACCATTCATTTCATATTGTAGCATATTTGAATACATTGATAAGCCAAAACATTATGACCACTGTCCACCGCAATGTTAGATGCTGCCTGGTGGCACTGTGGGAACATGATGCGGTAAAGAAAGTATGTAAGACAGCGCACACAGGGATACAGACAGGCGATCACCCTAGGAAAGGTATGGACTGCAAATGGGGAACTCCACTGACATACATGACTGACAAAGGACAGATTATTATTATTATTATTATTATTATTATTATTATTATTATTATTACACAGAGCCTGTGAACAAGTGTCTAAAAAATGGCAAAGCTGGTCAAATGTTCACGTGCTACTGTCATGAGCATCTACGGAAAGAGGTATGAGGAAGGGGGAACTATCACTAGGCATTAAATGGTAGAACATCCATGGCACTTCACAGAATGTGGGGTTCGGAGGCTTGTCTGCTCTGTAAAGCAGGATAGATGATAAAACTGTACCATCTTCGCCGGAAGAGCATAGCATTCACACACACGTTCACACACACGTAAGCGTTTTGAAGCACAGTGTTGAACACGGATCTCTGCAGTAGACCACCCCTACAGTATTCACATACTGACACAACAACGTCGTCAATTACTATTGCAGTGAGCATGGGATGATTGGGATTCAACCATCAATCAATGGAAAATACGGGCTATTCAGATGAATCATATGTTTGCTGTACTAGGTCAATGGTCATTGCCACAAATGCCATCATCAAGGTGAATGATGGCTCGAAAAGTGCAGCACGCCATGGATGCAGGCATATGGAGCATTATTATGCTATGGGAGATATTCTCCTGTGCTTGTGTATGACTTGTGGCAGTAATCGAAGACATGCTGACAGCTGTGAAACACCTGCAGCTCTTCACACTTGATTTCTTCCACCATGGTGATGTCATCTTTCAGCAATGTAATTGTCCATGTCTTGGAGCCATAACTATGCTACAGTGGTTAGAGGAGCATTATAGTGAACTCGCGTTGATATCTCTGTAACCAAATTCACCTAATGTAAATGCTATGGAATCACCTAATGTAAATGCTATGGAACCTACTGGATCGCTACTGGTCACCATCACTGTAAGCATAAATCAGCGGCCCATTATTTATGCAAACTGTGTGACCTATGCGTAGACATCTAATGCCACATACCTGCACAAACCTACCAACAAACTGTCGAAACCCTTATATGCAGAATAAATGATGTATTTCATTCCAAAGGCAGATAAACAACCTATTAAGCAGGTGGTCATAATGTTCTGGCTCAGCAGTGTGTAATGATTTGAGGCTCTCACTATCAGACCTGGCCAGCACTCCAAAAGTAGAACCCTCTGGACGATGTTCTATTGTTCGAGCACAGATATCAAAGTAAATCAATGCAGTAGGGCATAATTCACTTCTGTTGCCTTATTTGTTTACTGCAGTCACAATCTCTCCCGAATAATTCTGGGTGACTGGTTCTTGGCATAACACACCTACTGACCATGAATACCATTACTGCAGTGATATTATTGTTGCTGTGTTCTTTAGTCTGAAGACTAGTTTGTAGTATGTCAAAACTGTGGAACTAAATGCACACCACCTGTTATGTGCATAAGACTACGCAGTTTTGACATATTACAAAGACCCTGATGGATTACCCCTTATTTTCCTCCTTGTTTAGGAGATGCACTACTTCTCTAACTGTAGCAGTTTCTTACATTCAAAATGGAATGCAGTCCATAAATTCTTGCTTTCCTTATTCACTCAGAGAAAATAGAAAATAATACCATATTTTTCAGTAAGCTGCTCCAGCTGTATTGTTCTGAATTTACTGTCTTTGTGATCACTACTTTTCATGCTCCGAAACTCTCACAAATAATAATTTGTCAATTGTTAATTCAATGTCACATGCAATACAACACACAGATCCACTGACCGACCGGTAGTTGGTGACACAGGGCGACAAGTCCCTTCTTGTTGACAGTTGCATGCATCTGGCACGATCTGCCTACTGCAGTACACTATAATGTTGTATGTGGTGCACTGCCATGTGTTGCAAAGGTAGAATTACTCCTTGTCGAGCGCGCCACAGTTGCATGCCACCAGCTGAGTACTATGTTGTATTACATGGCGTGTATTGAAACCATTCAGCCACCCACAATTCACATTGCACCACAGCAAGTGCACTGATACATCATTGCATCCAAGTACTTTTTATTTTGCAAACACATTTTTATGCACATTATCTTTCCAAATTTGGCTTAACCAAATGATATGCAAAAATAGTAGCCGAAAATTCATTACATTTACAAAATTTATATGCAGGTAACAAAGCTATTTCAAACACTCTCTCATACAACAGTTCATCCAGAGACAATTCACTTTGAAACAGCATTTATTGGGTAATTTTGCATTTTCACATTTTGAGGCAGAATTTGGATTCATAGCAAAGTGCAAATTTTTCATGTCGCTAATGGTGAGAGGCAAAACACATTATCAGAAAAAATGAACACACCGTTATCCAAACAAGCTGTCTGCAAGTGCTAAGAATGCTCACTGAGTTCTGCAACAATGTTGTATCTCACCTAGTGAATTATCTTGTGGCTAGACAGAATGTTTTAGCTGGAAGCCGAAGGGTGCGTGTCATTACCGCTGCTTTTACAGAGTGAGTCACTGCCTATATAATGACAGAAGTCAACTAAAAATAGTACCCATACAGTGAAGCATGGCAATTGGCATCAATCTCTTGTTAATGACTTCTGAAAGAAAGCCTTTAAAAACAATGATTATTGGCAATATCTGGAATTCCAGGAGAGTATTAACAAGAAATCTAGGATGTTACACCAGAGGATGCTGACAGCTAGGGACAGGAAAAATTCACATTAATAAAAATGACAAGTAATTTGAAACCGATTGTTTTTAGAGACATAACATGGATCTGGCTGTATTTACAAAATGTTGCAAAGTTTGGTATTTTCCCCATTCCAGTACAGACATGTAAATGAGAAGACAGTGGTACCAATAATGGTAACTGATCACTAATGTTGGAATTGGATCTGATTTCTCTCTCTCTCTCTCTCTCTCTCTCTCTCTCTCTCTCAAGTTTGAGGTACACATGTAACCTTGAAATGGCCACTTATATGCCACTTAACAATAATATCTATTGATAAATTTCTTGGCCTTTTTATATAATAATTCATAGCAAAAGCAACTAATTTTGGAGAGACTGCAGTACATCAACTGAACCGCATGTTTTTTTAGTATACAAAGTACGAAAATGAAAACCAAGAAATAAGCCATATTTTGGTTCACGAATATATACCTCAACATGAAAACTGCTTAGTTTGCTACTATCGGCCAATCTCACCTCTGACTATGCTACACATCAAGCTTCATGCTCCAGAACAATAAATTGATAGTCTCAGTCTCAGTGCGCTGTTGTACCACCAGAAACATTTTTTCATGATGTCATATCTCCTCTGCTGTGATTGTAAGTCAAACAGTCACCACATTGATTTCTTGTTTGACTATCTAAGGTACTGAATTCAGCAGTTTTTGTAATTCTTCTTGTGAACTAAGAAAACATTGAATTTAATTGAAGGACCATACTAAAGAAGACAGATACTCCCCAAAAGGTAGTTTTAACATTTCAGTTAAGTGTTGATGGTTTGGAAGCTTAATGTCTCCGCAGAGAATTTTGAAGTTATGGTAATGCTTTCTGTTGAAGCACTTTCAACACTGCAACTGAACATAGTTATTCATTCTATAACTGATTCTATTTTTTCCAATAAGAAAAGTAAACTGGAATGTGCAACGATGATAGCAGCAGCAACAGCAACAACAACAACAACAACAACAACGACAACAACAATTATTAATAAAGTGACAGCTCTACTTTCATTTTCAACCCAACACCGAGACAATGAAATATGACAAAAATATAGAACATAATTGAAACATGAGCAGCCAAAAAATAATACTGAAACTGCTGAAAAATAATACTGATTCCAGCAAAAATCTCCCATAGCCTATTTCTGAACCAAGAATAGCCTTTGTGGATAAACCCAATTACCCAAGAAAGTATTACTATAGGACATACTAATACAAAATTGAGTCAAAATAAAATGACATTTGATATTCAGCAGTAATTATCCTGACGGTGGTGATAGTTTAGTTGGATATTCTATACAGTCTTGACAATACATTGATGACATGGAACAAGTCATTTTAGTAGCTATGTAAGACAAGTGGTCAATACTCCCAAACAAAAAGAAGTCTTGTTTAACACTATTACCTAAAATCTTGAAATACGTACACCTGGTGTTGCTCCTTACAGTGGTCAAGAGTATTTTCTCTGGTGTTTCGGCTGAATATATTTGCAGTTTCGTTATTGTAATGTGTAGCTGGAGTCAGTCCAAACAAATATTGCACATCATATCTTTCACACGACACCAAGTGTTAGTGTGTTTCTTTCTCCCCCAAAATGAGCGAAATTATTTATGAAGTGGGATTTTTCGTCCTGGTTTGATATGACAGTACCAAATTAATCTAGAGTGATATTTATTTTATCAATATGTATTAAAAGGGACAGTAACACACGAAGAACAACAAGTAGTCCAACAGTGAATCACATAATGACCTGCCCCGAGCTGGCTGCTACAGCCATACAGCAGCGCTACACAGTCTTGGCTGAACTACTGGTTATTCTTCAGGTTAATGTTACTATTAATATATATTGATAAAACGAAATGCACTCTAGAATAATTTGGTAATGCTCTACCTAACGAATACATAAAATTTCATTTTAAATCAATTTTGTTTCTAATGGGAAACAAACTGATGCTTTCCACTGACAATGCGAGTTGCAAAAAAGACTTGCGGAGCAATATTTGTTGGGGCTGATGCTAGTATTTTAATGTGACTGCAAGCTACAAAAATTTTATACGGTTCTTTTGCACAATTTAACTTGCCAGTTTCTAAATAAGATTTCTATGGAATAGAGAGTTGCCCAGAACCAACTCAAGTTTGTGTTATTTTAATTTGCCCTTTCTTCACTGCTGAACTGTCAGAATCTGCACAATATCACGAATGTGTCTCTTCTGAGAATGTTTTTCATCAATCTTAAAATTTCTGAATATTCTACTCAGTAATTATTTGTATTCCAGTATTAATATATCACTACTACAAGTAATGTGTGTCTCCTTGTGATCGTTGCAATCAAACTGTCTTCCTCAGTATTAATATATCACTACTACAAGTAATGTGTGTCTCCATGTGATCATTGCAATCAAACTGTCTCCCTTAAGCCACATTAAAAGTTGTTAAATTATTTACAGGCCCTTGCATATTTTCAACTGTCACTTATGTCACCCACAAATTTATAAGGATCCCATGTAAGAAGAAAGTAACTTGAAAATCTTTGGAACAGATAAATGGTCTTGGTTGTGAAACAGGCTTTATTATTTTATGTTTCGCCAATAACACATTTCACGTTGTGTAAGGCATCTTCAGATTGGCTGGCGTAACAGATGTTATTAAACACATATGCTGCCATCCACCCAAATGCCTTAGATTTCAAACACCGCTGTCAATATTTTAAGAGCATTGTGTGGTGACCTAATACAATACTGTGCTGAGTACAAGGGAAGTCACGTTTAAACTGCATAAAAAAAACAGCCTCAGCAGGTAGTTGCCCTTGTAGAGTTTTAAGACTTTTGCGCAATGCCCTTGTAGATTATGTGGCGCAGTCCAAAGGACACCAGAATGGCATCAGGTCCACAGAAATGCACAAAAAAATGTAAACGTGCCAGAAATACAATTTTGCATGTTCTGGCCCTGCACACAGAGTCGAAGATAAAAATATACCATTGTCCATGTTCTGGCTGTGCACATTTAGATCAAAAGTAAAAATAGGTTTATATTTTTTACCTTCAATCTCATTGTGTTTTCACACTGATTAGTGTCTATTGTCACCTTTCACTGTCAGCCCTACTCCCTCAGGTTTCTTCTTGTTCCCCCATACTTTATATGTTCCATTCTTTTTGTGATTTTCCCACATATTTCTGCATTTCCTGTGAATTTTTTCCACATACTTCTACATTATCTACATATTTTTACGCATTTTTATCCTCTGCCGTGGATCCTTTATCCTTCCATCTGGGACAATACAGAAAAGTTTCCTTATCCCTAACCAGAACCCAGTCCCACATACTGTTCCTGTGTTGCTTTGTTTCTGGAATCCCTGAAAAAGGCCTTACCATCAAACTACCCATCTCCAGCTGCAACCCTTCCTTCTACAATAACTCCATTTGTTCACATTCTGCCTGTCCTTAAGCCCTAACCAACTTAGTCCTGCAGAACCATGTGAAACAAGCCCAAACCTCCTTGGAATACTTCCTCTTCATCCTTTAACATTCTTCTGCCGGGCAAATTGCCGTACCCCATCTCTCACACTGAAACACTTTTCTTCCAGGAAATAGAGCAGCATGGACAATGCCACCTCAAAAAACTCTACAACATGTTCAGCTCTGACTCTCGCCTTGAACTACCACAATCCACTACTTCTGCAACAGCCTCCAAACCTCCCCCACATCCCCTCTTAGTTTACAACCCTGACCTTGTAGACCTACTACTTTTACCACACCCTCAAAACCTCCGTCCCACCACCATAGAGAATCCAGAAACTAAACAGACCTGGAACACAGTCATGAATCTTTCCTCTGAAAGCCTCAGTCCCACGGAAGTGTCAGTCTTTTCCAGAGGCCTTACCTTTTGCCTCATTCCCAAATTAAATCATGCTGGACTTGTTGAAGACCTCTTCTTCTACCGCTCCCTAAAACGGAAACACTTTCGTCGCCAATACTGCCAATCAGACTCAGCCCAAAATCAATTTTGAACCCTGCCTGACTCAGTTCACTCTTCCATCCAAACATGATCCACCCCCACTACCCCCAAATCACCCCATTAACTTTTCAAAATTTCTTAATCTTGATCCAAGCCTCACCATAATTCTCCAAACCCCTCAACATGCAAGCTATCCTTACATTCACAGAACAAATTGGAATCCACCATCTAAAATCTGATCCTGACCTTACAATCCGATATGACAAAGGCTCCACCACCGTGGTTTTGAACCACAAGAATTACTTGGTGGAACGGCTCCATCAGTTGTCAGATTCATCCACCAATAAACCCTGCCACAGTGACCCCATTCCACCAGAAACCCAACAGAATCTCTAGGCTCTCCCCAAACCCTTAGGCCCATCCTAGAACCTCTCCAGAACCTCGCCCCTGAATATGTACTCCTCACTTCTATCAATCCCCTCAGTCCCACCTTCTACATGCTTCCTGAAGTCCATAAATCCAACCATCCACGACAACCATTGTGGCCGGTTACTGTGACCCCCACGGAGCGCATCTCCGGTGTCTTAGACCAATACCGGGTGTACGTGAAGTCCAGGAACACTTCCAATTATTTTCTGCACAAGAACTAAACATTGTACAAATGTCATACATATTGCATTGTGAAGAGAAACTCCAAAAGTCTTTTTTACAAACATTCAATATGCGAACGATGAGTGACCCAGAAGACGTCAATACACTAATCAAATTCTTACCATACCCGTCCCAGTGTGGCATCATCGACTGTGGCAGTCACTTCCCGTATTCTCTCCCAGAGCCCTACTGCATCATGTGGTAGAGGCGGTACATACACTAGATCTTTAATGTGTCCCCACGGAAAAAAGGTACACGGAGTGAGATCTGGTGATCGGGGAGGCCATTTCATGAAGCAGCTGTCCCCTTCTAGAGCACGGCCATGTTTGCAACTAACACTAAGTATCGGAAAATTACCAAACTATGCTGTGGCGGTCTACACGGGAAAAAAGAAAAAAAAAAAAAAAAAACTTTCAGGGTTTCTCTTCAAAATGACATATGTATGATATCTGTACAATGTTTGGTTCTTGTGCAATAAATAATTGAAAGTGTTCCCAGACTTTATGTACACACTGTATCTTCACAGCCTATTATCCACAACCTACCCTCCAAAACAGAGGACATTGACCATTTCCTCCACCAACTCTCCTCAGTTATTGTGCCTGCTCATCATTACTGATGCTACCTCTCTTTACACTAACATCCTAATGGCCCGTAACTTTACGGTTATAGAAAACTACTTTTCCCAATGCACAATGGATTCCAAACCTACAACATCCTTCCTGGTCACGACAACCAACTATATCCTCGCCTACAATTCATTCACCTTTCAAGACATCACCTACAAACAAATATGTGGTGTGGCAATGAGCACCCGCATGGCACCATTTTGGGCCTACCCACTCGTGGGTCATCTAGAGGACTCCTTCCTTACAAATCAGTATCCCATATCCCTCACGTGGGTCAGATTAACTTATTACATCTTCATGATCTGGCTCAAGGGTGTGTATATCCTATCCACATTCCTCCAAAACCTCAACATTGTCTCCTCCTACACCCAACAAGCCACCTTCCTTGATGTTGACAAAGATGGCTGCATCAGTACCTCCATCCATATCAAACCCAACAACCACCAGCAATGCATCCACTTCGACAGCTGTCACCCATTCTATGTCAAGAAGTGTGTTCCATATAGCCTAGCCACCTGGGGCTATTACATCAATAGTGATGAGCAGAGCACTCACTCAAAATATACCAAGGGACTCACTGATGCCTCCACAGACTGAAATTATCCTTCCACCCCTGTACAGAAATAGATCTCCCATGCCTTACCTCACCAGTCACCCACTTCCTCCCAAAATTTCGCCATCCAGCAACAACGGAGCATTCCTCTCATGACTCAGTATCATCCACAACTGTATCACCTTCTGATTGCACTTGCTTACACTCTCCCCACCATGTCCCTGTATGCTCACACAAACAGTGCTCTACTGTCTCCCACACCTACCTTGCTATCCCTCCCCTCCCCTCCCCTCTTTCTGGATGAAAGCTTACTTGTTTAGCAGCTTTTTGTTGTGCCTGTCTGTTACTCAACAGCTTCTCTATATGGAGAGTAACACACTGTCCTTTTCATAATACTGTCATTACTACATCCTACATTTTCCAATGTTTGACATGGCAAAGAGTTCATGAAGTACACCTGGAATGACAGGTCTGAAGTGATGCAAATGTTCTAAAGCAACCTACATCCTTTAACAATCAAATGATATAGCAACTTTCCATGCAAGCTGGAAATGTGGATATCATTAAAAGTCTCATATCTTACAGAAGTCAGTTTGTCTTCCATCTTCAAATGTAGACTCTGTGCAGCTGTTTTTACTTTAGAGTTAAGTGTTGATGGGTGGCGTGTATCATCGCAGAATAAAGCTTCCAAGTAATTACGATGCTTTCTTTTTGAATACTTCCAACAGTGCATGGTTTCAAAGTTAATTTTTCTTTAACCAATTAGTTTCAATATGTTAAGCTTAAACGACTTCTTTCTTTTCAAAAATGTAAGCAAATGTCATTTGTGGTATCAATAAATATAGTGTAATTGATAGGACATATTTTAATTTTCAATGTAACACCGAAGAACACTGAGAAATGACCGAAGTTACTATTGAGACATGTTTCCTGTCCCATTGGGCTTGAAAAATTATTATACAGCCCTTTCAACTGTTGTGACATTGCCACACACATTGCATCACTCTTTGGGGAAACCCTATCCTGCAGAAAACGTATTCATTTGCACCAAACAATAGTGTAACTACTTAGCAAACATGAATGACACCAACACATTATCAATATGCTATCACTAGAAATGTATAGCAAATATTGCAAGAAATATTTGATCTAAGATATTTATGCACGAATCAAGATGGTAGGCAAACCACCAAAGTATTTAGGAAACCAACAACAGCAGATATTTTGATATACAGTGAATCTTGTCATCCGAACAGCTACAAGCTCTCTGACTTTTGCTGTCCGACAGACACAGGATTTAAATCCTGATGAATGAGGAACACACAACCACAGAGCTACATGTCATAAAACAGCTAGCCAGAGCTAACTGTTGCCACAAAAACAATGAACAAATTAAATGTGAAGGAGAACACCATGTAGAATACTAAAGCAGTCAAAACTCCATATTTCAGTAATGTTTCTCAGAAAATGGCTAGTATTTTCAAATCTTTTCAAGTCAGTGCTGTATTTAAGAATAATATACTGTGATATAAGCTAAGAACCAATTTGCAATATGAAATCGACAAATATGGGTGCTGATATCTACAAAATTCAATGGAATACCTGTAACACGAGCCATGTAGGTCATTTAAGTTCAAGTAGAAAAAACATAGGCATGCTTTTCAGTTCAGCAATTTCAGAGTCAGTTGTTGGTTGGTTGGTTTTGGGGTTTGATGGGGGCTAAACATCAAGGTCATCAGTCCCCTGTTCCAAACAGACATACTTGTAAAAGGCTTATACAGTAAAAGTGTAACCTCTGCACCCAGAGGGAGGGAACACCAAGGGGTACAGAGCTAAAATGAACACCACAATAACACAAAATAGAGGACACTTAAAAAGAGCAGAGCAAATAGTTGACTAGAGTAAAACAGACTACAGTGGTTGATGGATCAGGCAAAAAGGTCAACCACTCAACCACAAATGAAGAACCTCCAGCTGGAAAGCGTTGATAGAGGTACCAACACAACTTGTTACCATACAAGACACTATTTTGGTATCCATGTCACAATTTAAAGTCGCTGGAGTGGGTGTAGCCTGAGAAATCACGCGACAGCGCCCACACTAGAGTGAGTGATAAAAACCAGCTGCATGGATAAAACATAAAACTGAGTCAGCTATAGAGGCATCATCACCTAGAATTAAAGGAAGTGCAGCTGGTAAATTAAAGGACTGCCGCAAGGGGGCTAAAAGGGGGCAGTCCATCAGAAGATGGACCACTGTCAGCGACACTTGGGCGGGTTCTCACGGCGAAGGAGATAGCTGTGGGTCAACCACGTATGTCCAATTCGGAGACGGCAGGGAACAACTGAGTCCCTACGCGTGCTCCTCAAGGATGAGTTCCATATGACCGTGGAAGACTTTACCATGCGGAGCTTATTTGGCGTGTTCAAGACAGACCATTCAGAGCTCCAGACATTGCGGACATGGCGATGTAGGACTGACCGGAGGTCTCTTTCCACAAGACCAAGCTCCAGGGGTGGCCTGTTTGGCCAACCAATCGACACATTCATTTCCTGGAATGCCGATGTGGCCCGGGGTCCACACAAACGTCGCTGAACGACCACACTCGGCGAGAGCAAAAACAGCATATTGAATACTGCGCACCAAAAGGTCCCGAGAAAAACACTTGTCGAGTGCTTGCAATCCACTCAGGGAGTCACTGCATATGACAAATGACTCCCCAGGGCAGGAAGAAAGGTGAGTGAATGCACGATAAAGAGCAACCAGCTCCGCAGTGAAAACACTGCTCCCACAAGGCAGGGAATGCTGCTCAACATAGTCGCCGTGGATAAGAGCAAACCCAGTGCGTCCATCGACCACAGAACCATCGGTGTAGACTACATCTGCATCGCGAAGTGAGGCAAGAAGAGCCATGATTTGTTGACGAAGACTGGCAGGTGGAACGGAGGACTTGGAGTCGCAGGACAAATCCAAGCAAAGCTGCAAGCGAGAGAGGGACCAAGGAGGGGTAGAAGAAGATGGCCGGAAGGATGGAGGAAGGGGAAAGGACTCGAGTGATGAGAGAAGGGAACGAACGCAGACCGCGATTGGGAGACCTGACCTAGGCCGCCATCGTGGTGAGGGGAGTGCAGAAGATGGAAAAAGGAGCCTGCGGTTTGGGTGGTTGGGCAAGGCATGGACGCTGGCGGTGTAAGACGCAAGCAACTGTTGTCGGCGGAATCTTAGGGGAGGGATTCCAGCTTCTAAAAGAAGGCTAGTCACCGGACTAGTGCGGAAGGCACCTGTGGCCAGTCTGACGCCACACTAGAGAATAAGGTCGAGGATCTGCAACGTCAAAGGTGCTGCTGAGCCTTACACCACACTCCCGTAGTCGAGACGGACTGGATTAAGGCCTTATAGAGCTGCAGGAGGGTTGTTCGTGCAGCCCCCCCCCCCCCCCCCCCTCCAAACAGTGTGGCTGAGGCAGTGAAGGATTTTGAGATGCCGCCAGCACCGTTGTTTAAGCTTGCGAAGATAAGGTGTCCAAGTGAGCTGAGCACCAAACAGCATGCCAAGAAAGCGATGTGTCTCCTCAATACAAAGGAGTTCATTGGCAAGGTAGAGCTCTGGATGGAGGTGGACCATTCGAAGATGACAGAAATGCATCACTCGGGTCTTAGAGGCTGAGAACTGAAAACCATGGTTGGATGCCCAAAAATGTGTCTTACGGATAGCTTCCTGCAGCCGCCGTTCAGCATCACTGATGCTTGGGGAACAAAAGTCATCGGCATATAGAGAGGAACAGACCGATGAGCCCATCGCAGCTGCAAGACCATTAATCGCCACCAAAACGAGGGGAACGCTGAGAACCGAACCCTGCGGGACACCGTTCTCCTGAATTTCAGCTGAGCTAAAATAAGTGCCTACTCTAACCCGAAAGGAGCAATTGGAGAGAAAATTCCAGAGAAAAATCAGAAGTGGACCCCGTAAACCCCATTCGTGCAGCGTAGCAAGGATATGATGGTGCCAGGTGGTATCGTACGTCTTCCGAAGATCGAACAAAACAGCAACTAGATGTTGTCGCCGAGTAAAAGCTGTACGAATAGCCGACTCTAGCGAGACTAAATTGTCGATTGCTGAGCGGCCCTGACGGAAGCCCCCGTTGCTGGGCCAGGAGGCCCGAGCTTTGAGGATCCACATGAGCCGCTGACTCACCATCCATTCTAGGAGTTTGCACATAACATTGGTAAGACTGATAGGGTGATAGCTATCAACCACCAGCGGATCTGCACCAGGTTGCAGCACCGGGAGAGTCAGTTGCAGCCACACACACACACACACACACACACACACACACACATTCTCAAAAGTGGCCATCCCATGTTGGGAATTACTGAGGATCTCGCAATTTTGCATATACAGGATAAAGGCAAGGAATTGTATCTGCTGACAATATACATAGTGTGGGAAACCATAATAGATTAAATGAACAGTTTACAGGTGTTACAAATAACTTTTTTGGAACATTTTCATATCATTTTTAATATCTGCTTATTATTTGGTGGTTTTACAGCCCTCTGTTCATGACGAGATTTGAATTTCTGGGCTACCCGGCATCTCTATTTCTTTGGTATTCTCTTTGGATTTCATGTTACAGTCATGAAGTGCTCACTCAAATTAGGTCTACATTTGTCTGCATGATGTAGTTTCCAGGACAATACACAGGCCATGTACACTATAGTTGGAGTCACGAACAAAGGCAGATGAGCTTAGGCTGCTTCTGCTCATCTATGTCATGCACTCTGTGGCAAACTACGGGTGTTAAGAAGTATTCCATCAGTGTTCTGCTGTGAATGTCATGGCCAATACAAGCATTAAAAATGACTGTAGAGAGTTATCTAGTAAATTTTTATACCACTTCATCTACATCTACAGTGATACTCTGCAAATCACACTTAAGTGCCTAGCGGAGGGTTCACAGAACCACCTTCACAATAATTCACTATTATTCCAATCTCAAACAGCGCATGGAAAAAAAAAAAAAAAAAATTAAATTAAATTAAAAAAAAAAGCACCTATATCTTTCGGTGTGAGCTCCGATTTCCCTTATTTTATTATGATAATCATTTCTCTACGTAGGGCAGTGTCAACAGAACAGTTTCACATTCAGAAGGGAAAGTTAGTGACTGAAATTTTGGTAGAACATTCCACCCCAACGCAAAACCCATTTGTTTTAATGATGTCCTCCCCAAATCTTGTTTCATGTTAGTGGGATAATACAGAATGTGCTGTTGTTCTTTGAACTTTCTCAATGTAATCCGTTCACCCTATCTGGTAAGGATCCCAGACGGTGCAGCAGTACTCCAAAAGATGATGAACAAGCATAGTGTAGGCAGCCTCTTCAGTAGATCCGTTACATTTTTCAAGTATTCTCCCAATAAAACTCAGTCTTCGGTTTGCCTTCCCTACCTTTCTACATGTTCTTTCCAATTTAAGTTGCTTGTTATTGTGATTCCTAGATATTTAGTTGAATTTACGGCTTTCAAATTTGACTGATTCATCTTGTAACCGAAGTTTAATGGATACCTTTTCGCACTCGTGGGGATGACCTCACACTTTTCATTGTTTAAGGTCTATTACCAATTTTTACACCATAGAAGTATCTTGTTGCGAGGCGTCATGGCTGATGGTGGTGGTAAGTGACAAATTCTGGATAAGCAAGCAAGAGATAATTTGCATACTTTCTTCAAGCTCAGAGTATGTATATGCACTTGCCGCAAGCCAGGGCGGGGAACCGGCAACAATGCAAACCTCTCCTGTGTCTTGAGCTTCATTAATCACCACCATTCCTGGATCAAACTGCAATAGCTGTTACTATGAAGCTGCCAGTATCCAGGACAACACATGAAACTATATTTTAATTTATTGTATCTGTTTAGGGTTACGTGCACGTACATCGTAAGAGGACACGGCTGCATGTGAAATAGCCACATCAATTTTATAATTATTATTTTTATTGCTCTTGATTACACTTAATGACTGTTTATAGATTCTTGTACGGTTATTCTGAGGATGAAGGCTTGACTTTCAAGAAGCATAAATTCTAGTGTTTTTTACACTGTAAATAGTTGGCTGAGCCAACATTTTATCACTAACCGAAGTATAATCACTAGCCGACACACACAATGATGTCAAGGAAGTCACTGTTGAACCACTGGACAACATACTGCTGGAACATCAATTCTTTTAAGTTGATGTCAAAATCACTAACAAACGATTCAAATTAAAAAATGCCTGGTAATTAGAATGGTGACAACCCAACACTCGCAGTACGAAGAAGTAG
Organism: Schistocerca cancellata; assembly: GCF_023864275.1. Classification (NCBI taxonomy): domain Eukaryota; kingdom Metazoa; phylum Arthropoda; class Insecta; order Orthoptera; family Acrididae; genus Schistocerca; species Schistocerca cancellata. The sequence continues at coordinate 302,740,977 of NC_064634.1, forward strand.
TTCAACAAATAGGAACAAAAATGGCTGAGTGAACTATTGGTTGAAGGGACCAAACGAAATAATATGACATTAGCAACAAAATCTATTTTACTCTACAACTGATACAGCATGCATGTCATTGTTCAAGTGGTTTTGAAGTATTTTATTATGTATCATGCTAACCATATCGTAATGTCCTGTAAGATTTGGCAACTCACTGTCTTTCTGTGTGTGTAAGATGATGAAATTGAGCGTGGTCTGTCCTTGCCCAGAACAGTTGATGAACAGTAGAGAAAATCACTGTGCCAAATATTACAGCATGGCTCAACCTAAGGATCACTAGACATGCAAAGACACCCCAAAACTAATTTTAAAATGTCATGTATACAAAAATCATTTGTGGAATGAAGCTGTAAGTTATCTCCTTGCAGTTACCTTGCAGAAAGGATGTTTATTTCTTTTGTTTTCCTCCAGAGGAATTGAGAATAATGACTAATCTAGGTGGCAAGGTATACCATCTAGTTTACTTACATTTTTGGAAGCTCAATGTTTGGTTCCTCTCCTGGTGGAGGTGGTTCTGGAGAGGATGAAGGTTCCCTTTTAGTATGACCATTTCCACTGTGGGAATTTGAAATCTTTGATAGTGGTGGTGATTCTGATCTGAAAATAGAGGTAAATTTATTTTACAGGACCACGTTACACACACAACATTTACAAGCTTTAATGATTTGAGGTAGCTCTTTAAATCACTGTTGATTATCCATAAAAAAAAAATCTAGAGTAGGTGACCACTCACCTTTAGCAGACTACTGTATGGCACACACACGCACATATCTAACAGAACCCAGTATTAACCAGCTTTCAAGCCCTGGCTCTTATGAAAAAACTATGCACATTCACACAGAAACAGCCATACACATACTTATTACTGTGGTGACATTTGTTATCATAGAGCTGTTTGCTAGAGTTATGTATGTAGTGAGGGGACAGGGAAGTATGAACAAGGTAAGGTGGGTAACAAAGTAGAGCAATGCAAAAGTGGATTTGTAAACAACAGACCCCACCCCACACACACACACACACACACACACACACACACACACACACACACACAGACACAGAGAGAGAGAGAGAGAGAGAGAGAGAGAGAGAGAGAGAGAGAGAGAATAAAATTAAGAATGGAGGCCAAAACAGACTTTTTCTGAATACTAACCTGTAAATACCTGAAGACAAACAAATTACTGGGAACATTTAGCGCAGTGTATATTCAACTCAATTGAAAAAGAAAGATGCAGTGTATATTCCATTCAATTGAAAAAGAAAGATATCTCCAATATCAGAAGTAAGTATATATCATGCATATGTTATACTAATAAGACAACACTATGGATGGATAGATCTGTGGAGAACAAATATGAATCACTCATGCACTCACATAGTACAGTGAAACAGGTTGCTACCCTCTGGCATTACGGCTGACACACAGACAGACAGACTTTTACATGACGGTACTGAGCGTAGGGTTATGTCCTTAGGATGGATAGGATGTGTGACTGCTGTGTACGGACACAGGAGGAGCTGGCCACTGTTCGAGAACAGCTGAGCGTGTTGATGGCCGCGGTCAGCCGTCTTCAGGCTGCTGCCTCGGAGTGTAGCGGCAGTGGGGAGTCTGGTGCGTCGCAAGGTACACCCCAGGTGTTACATATTTCACCCACTGTCCCTGCTGTCGAGACATCTTCGCGGGTACTGGGCGCGGTTGGACCACCCTCTCCCCAAGGGGAGTGGCGGGTTCAGCGGCGTTCACGGCGCAAGAGCCGGAGGCTGGCCGTGTGGCATCGCCCGCTCTGCCTGTGAGTGGACATGTGGCTGCTCCTTCAGCAACGTCCGAGCAGGCACACGGGGGGAGGGGTTTATTAGTTATTGGGAGCTCCAACGTTAGGCGGGTGATGGAGCCCCTTAGGGAAATAGCGGGAAGGTCGGGGAAGAAGGCCAGTGTTCACTCTGTCTGCTTGCCGGGGGGTCTCATCCGAGATGTGGACGAGGCCCTACCGGCGGCAAAAGAGAGCACTGGGTGCACCCGACTGCAAATCGTTGCTCATGTCGGCACCAATGACTCCTGCCGTCTGGGTTCAGAGGTCATCCTCAGTTCGTACAGGCGGTTGGCCTGTTGGTGAAGGCAGAAAGCCTCGCTCGCGGGGTGAAATCAGAGCTAACTATTTGTAGTATCGTTCCCAGAACCGATCGCAGTCCTCTGGTTTGGAGCCGAGTGGAAGGCTTAAACCAGAGGCTCAGATGATTCTGCGGAGATCTGGGGTGCAAATTTCTCGACCTCCGCTATCGGGTGGAGAAATGTAGGGTCCCCCTGAATAGGTCAGGCGTGCACTACACGCCGGAAGCGGCTACAAGGGTAGCGAAGTACGTGTGGAGTGCACATGGGGGTTTTTTAGGTTAGAGAATCCCCTCCCTAGGCCTGACAAGACGCCTCCTGAGACGCGGCAAGGTAGGAGTAGGCAAAATGCAACAGGGAATAACAATATTAATGTGCTAATAGTAGACTGCAGGAGCGTCTACAGAAAGGTCCCAGAACTGCTCTCATTAATAAACGGTCACAATGTCCATATAGTAATAGGGACAGAAAGTTGGCTGAAACCAGACGTAAACAGTAATGAAATCCTAAACTCAGATTGGAATGTATACCGCAGAGACAGGCTGGACAGTGAAGGGGGAGGCGTGTTTATAGCGATAAGAAGTGCAATAGTATCGAAGGAAATTGACGGAGATCCGAAATGTGAAATGATTTGGGTGAAGGTCACGGTTAAAGCAGGCTCAGACATGGTAATTGGATGTCTCTATAGGCCCCCTGGCTCAGCAGCTGTTGTGGCTGAGCACCTGAAGGATAATTTGGAAAATATTTCGAGTAGACTTCCCCACCACGTTATAGTTCTGGGTGGAGATTTTAATTTTCCGGATATAGACTGGGAGACTCAGACGTTCATAACGGGTGGCAGGGACAAAGAATCCAGTGAAATTTTTTTAAAAGCTTTATCTGAAAACTACCTTGAGCAGTTAAACAGAGAACCGACTCGTGGCGATAACATATTAGACCTTCTGGTGACAAACAGACCCGAACTATTTGAAAAAGTTAACGCAGAACGGGGAATCAGCGATCATAAAGCGGTTACGGCATCGATGATTTCAGCCGTAAATAGGAATATTAAAAAGGGTAGGAAGACTTTTCTGTTTAGAAAAAGTGACAAAAAGCAGATTTCAGAGTACCTGTTGGCTCAACACAAAAGTTTTGTCAAGTACAGATAGTGTTGAGGATCAGTGGACAAAGTTCAAAACCAAAGTTCTATGTACTGACTTCGCAGAAAATCCTAAGAAATTTTGGTCTTATGTCAAAGCGGTGGGTGGATCAAAACAAAATGTCCAGACACTGTGACCAAAATGGTACTGAAACAGAGGATGACAGACTAAAGGCCGAAATACTAAATGTCTTTTTCCAAAATTGTTTCACAGATGAAGATTGCACTTTAGTTCCTTCTCTAGATTGTCGCACAGATGACAAAATGGTAGATATCGAAATAGACGACAGAGGGATAGAGAAACAATTAAAATCGCTCAAAAGAGGAAAGGCCTCTGGACCTGATGGGATACCAGTTCAATTTTACACAGAGTACGCGAAGGAACTTGCACCCCTTCTTGCAGCGGTGTACCGTAGGTCTCTAGAAGAGTGTAGCATTCCAAAGGATTGGAAAAGGGCACAGGTCATCCCCGTTTTCAAGAAGGGACGTCGAACAGATGTGCAGAACTATAGACCTATATCTCTAACGTCGATCAGTTGTAGAATTTTGGAACACGTATTGTGTTCGAGTATAATGACTTTTCTGGAGACTAGAAATCTACTCTGTAGGAATCAGCATGGGTTTCAAAAAAGACGGTCACGTGAAACCCAGCTCGCGCTATTCGTCCACGACACTCAGAGGGCCATAGACACGGGTTCACAGGTAGATGCCGTGTTTCTTGACTTCCGCAAGGCGTTCGATACAGTTCCCCACAGTCGTTTAATGAACAAAGTAAGAGCATATGGACTATCAGACCAATTGTGTGATTGGATTGAGGAGTTCCTAGATAACAGGACGCAGCATGTCATTCTCGATGGAGAGAAGTCTTCCGAAGTAAGAGTGATTTCAGGTGTGCCACAGGCGAGTGTCATAGGACCATTGCTATTCACAATACACATAAATGACCTGGTGGATGACATCGGAAGTTCACTGAGGCTTTTTGCAGATGATGCTGTGGTGTATCGAGAGGTTGTAACAATGGAAAATTGTACTGAAATGCAGGAGGATCTGCAGCGAATTGACGCATGGTGCAGGGAATGGCAATTGTATCTCAATGTAGACAAGTGTAATGTGCTGCGAATACACAGAAAGATAGATCCTTTATCATTTAGCTACAAAATAGCAGGTCAGCAACTGGAAGCAGTTAATACCATAAATTATCTGGGAGTACGCATTAGGAGTGATTTAAAATGGAATGATCATATAAAGTTGATTGTCGGTAAAGCACATGCCAGACTGAGATTCATTGGAAGAATCCTAAGGAAATGCAATCCGAAAACAAAGGAAGTAGGTTACAGTACGCTTGTTCGCCCACTGCTTGAATACTGCTCAGCAGTATGGGATCCGTACCAGATAGGGTTGATAGAAGATATAGAGAAGATCCAACGGAGAGCAGCGCGCTTCGTTACAGGATCATTTAGTAATCGCGAGAGCGTTACGGAGATGATAGATGAACTCCAGTGGAAGACTCTGCAGGAGAGACGCTCAATAGCTCGGTACGGGCTTTTGTCAAAGTTTCGAGAACATACCTTCACCGAAGAGTCAAGCAGTATATTGCTCCCTCCTACGTATATCTCGCGAAGAGACCATGAGGATAAAATCAGAGAGATTAAAGCCCACACAGAGGCATACCGACAATCCTTCTTTCCACGAACAATACGAGACTGGAATAGAAGGGAGAACCGATAGAGGTACTCAAGGTACCCTCCGCCACACACCGTCAGGTGGCTTGCGGAGTATGGATGTAGATGTAGATGTAAATGCTGTTCATGTGTCCTACCAAACTCTTCTGGCCTGCCAGACTAGTGTACTGTCAGTAAACTCCAGATTCTTTAAAGAATGTTACTCCCAGGCATAAAAGAGCTTTAAATTTCTGATTGCTGGACAACTGAATAGATGTATTAATTGGCATTAAGCATGTAAGGGAGAAAAAGTTTACAGAAGATCTGAAATTGCGTGTGAAGTTTGCTGGAAGTCACTGGATAAATGCAGTCCAAGTAATTTGTGCACCACTGAATAACACTACCTCTAGACATATACAGTTTATGATTTAAATATTTGATTTCATGTGTTAAATCTTTAACATAAGGTAATATCTCTTAGTTAACCATGACAATTTTGAACTTTTAAATTCACTCAATAATTATATGAAATACTGAAAAATCAAAGTTTTTCTGGACGTGGAAACTATTAGATAGGCAACCTGCAACAGGAAATGCCATGAATCCAATTAGTTGCTTAGCAATAAAGAAAGAGTTGCTGGACACTCTATTCCTGCATGTTCATATCTGAGTGACAATATTGAAAATGATGGACAGAAGGAACTAAGGCAATTAATTCAGACCACGATGCACACACAGGAACTTCTGTGCCAACAACTTCCTACATAAAGTTAGCCTAAAGTGGCAATGACATGGACCTTAGGAACCCAATAGATTCCATTATGTCGAACAATGGAAACTACAGGTAGGAATGTGAACAATGTAGGAAAAGATAGATCGCTACTAACTGTAAAGGACACACATTAAGCTGCAGACAGACACAATTAAAAGACACTTACACAAAGCTTTTAGCCACAGCCTTCATCAGCAAAATAGAAACACACACCATTCATACATGCAAGCAAGCACGCATAACCACCAACTACAGCATCTCTGATCGAGATGCACACATGACCACCACCTCCCTCTCGTACTGAGATACTAGAGGTGGTGGTCATGTGTGCATGAGGTGTGCTTCCTTGTGTGTACAAATGGTGTGTGTTTCTCTTTAGCTGATGAAGCTGTGGCCAAAAGCTCCAAGTGTCTTAACTGTGCCTGTCTGCAGCGTAAAGTGCCTTCTTTATGGAGAGTTTCCATTTTGTTTTATTCTGGGGCACAAAACTGCAAGAAAATGCATTGATAGTTGTGAATCCACTGTGCGACCAGTTTCTCTCTTAAAGATGATCATCAGGCCACAAAATATAATATTAAAAATTTAAGACTTTTTGGTCTTATTATCTTATAGACAAACTGGTAGCACAATAAGAAAAATTAACTTGTAGGTGTGAATGTGTCTTAGCAGGTGTCAAGGTGTTTATCAAAATGATTTTCATAAAATATGCTACAGTTGTGGAGAATGGCCTGTGGAAAATACAGTAAACTGTAGAAATTAGGGTCTGAAGATAGGTTAGTGAAGTTGAATGACTAGTTAAGTAAGATCAAATAGGATGTAACATTGTTATAAGTGCAGTAAAAAATGGAAGATCAACCAAATTAGCATCAGGAACATGTGTAAGCACAACAGAATAAAGCATGAATTAGTAGATTTACTGTGAATAACAACATGTTAGTTTTTAAAAAAAGAGGCTATGTGGTTGCCATATCTCTTAAGCAATTATGGACTAAGTGGCAGAATGAGAATAAACACAAAGCTAAAAAGTGGACTAATCAGATAAAATGTCAGAAATAGATTATAACAATTTACTTACCAATAGGGAGTAGCGACCAAATCAGAAATCGTGTTGCAAAAGTTGTTTCCAGAAATATGAATAAAAGTGTAATTGGTAAGGACCAGAAAATATATCATCTACTTTTGGCAAAATCTAAATGTAATTCCCCTATTCTGGTAAACAAATAGAAGCACACATTTAAAATGTTCTCATGCTAGACAAGTGAAGACAAAGTCTTCAGGATTTGAAACTGACTTGACTAAGTATCAATTGAGGAACTACCTGACTGGAATGTTTGCTTTTGTAAAAATTTCCAACAGGTTTTTTTTTCCAAAATCCTGCTCAATTCAGTGATTATAAAATGTACAGAACATTAATTTTGACCTTTTGTAGACATCCACAGCCATGCGACCCATACTTGACAGCACTACAGGTCAAATCAACAAGGCACTTACTGTAGAATTAGATCTGCAAGCAACTCTATAGGAAAGTCAGGGGAAGAATTTCGCCATGGTTGAAATGTGTGTCACTTTTTTTCCAATTGCTACAGTGCAAAGGGCGGACAATATAAACTGCTAGATAGCCATGAGCATAAACACAGTAGAATTTTGACCATCAGATAGAAGAGGAGCGGTGTGGGGAAACAAGTTCACCCTCATCTTGCAGGGCAGCAGCCAACACTCATGTTCTGTGAAAGCAGAACTGATACACTGTCACAAGTGTCAATGCTGTCTGGTAATGCGAGGGTTGTAGTCGAAATCCTTGATGGATCACAATTAGCTATTTCACTTCTTTCAAAAAAAGAAAAGAATGAGCAATGCACAACACACAGCATTCAAGAACAGCTAACGAACAACTGTTCCTTGAGGTTGGGGAGTACTGTTAACAAGGCAGTTGTGGCCTGAGCTATAGCAGTAGTCGACACAACCACAGTTCAAAACAGCCTTGACTTAACTGCCTAAGTTAAAAACTTCCAAATTATACCAACTTTTGAATTTGAGCAAATTAACAATTGTATGCATTTCTTTGTTGCAAATGCTAGTTCCCACATCTGAGTAATATGTTGCATTATGTGATGTGTATCTTAAGCAGACCATTCAAATACCCACAATAGGCATGGTAGCAAAGCTTCAAGCACACTGATACATTGACGCATTCGTGAACTTTTTATATTTCAAACATGTCCTTATGCACATTACCTCTCCAACTGGGTTTTGTCAGATGATGTGCAATACCAATAACCGAAAACTGGTTACATTTTCAATATTTATAAGTGGTAAATAAAACTATTTCAAACTATCTCCAACAAAAAAGTTAATCTGGATACAATTTGCTATGAAATAGCAAGTAATAGGAAATTTTAGGTTTTTGCATTTTTAGCAGAAATCTCATCTATATTCACATTCACTGCAAAATGAAAAAGATTTCTCTTCCCTAGTTTTCAATTATGAAACCATTAATGACAGGATCACCTCTATCAGGTTGAATGCTTCTTCATGTAAAGTCCACATCATTCAGGCCATTGCCCCTACTGCTGCAGCATTGGATGAGGAGATAGAAGAGTTCTATGAACAACAGTAAGAAGTCCTTAGGAAGGTCCCTAACTAACAACAGGCAATGATACTAAAACTGGAGATACTACCCTACACATGCACTTACAATCTGTGGTTGGTCCTAAGTCTAGGCAAGAGAAATAAATAAAGCAGGTATGAGGGTACACAGAAATATAAAAATATAATGCCTCAGAATTTATGAGAAAACTCTTAAAGTACCTTAAATAAAATAAACCCTGTTAACATTCTATATCTTTATTAATCATGCCTACATTATTTATTTCTCAACATAGTAACCTCGGTGACCAACACATCTCTCCCAAGCAAGGCATCAAAACTGATTCTTTCTGCTCGTTTTGTTGTATACTACAACAAAAAATGCTGTTACAATGAAATGAACACCATTAGCTGCTTACAGGCATTGACATACGTCAACGGGGACAATTGAAAATGTGTTCCCCGACCGGGAGTCGAACCCGGGATCTCCAGCATACATGGCAGATGCTCTATCCATCTGAGCCACCGAGGACACACAGGCTAGTGCGACTGCAGGGATTTACAGATACCATCTTAGTATAAAAATACAGTTGTTGATACTGTTGCTGTTGAATGTTTGACTTTGATGACAGAGCAACAATCTCACCTCTGCTTGCACCATTTCATCACTAGCAAAGTGAAGTCCTCAAAGAAGTTCTTATAAGTTTTGGAAACATGAAAATCAGATGGGTCCAAATCGGGATTGTATGGAGAATGATCAACAACAGTGAACTCAAAACACTGCAATGTTGCATATGTTGGTGCACTCGTGTATGGTCTGGCATTGTAATGCTGAAAGACAAACTTTTCAAATTCCAAACTTGATTACAGCACACTGTTTCTCACACACCAATGTAGTTATGTTGCACTCTTGCCATATTACACATACAATTCTGAGCCCTCTAGGGGCAGACAGATACAAATATGTAGATATGGGGAATAAATTTGTAGAGATGTCACATGATGCTAGTAATAAGAAACCCAGCTGACTTCATCCTAGTGCGAAACTTCATTTCAGTCTTGGGTTTTTAAGATCTTCCCTCTTGCTGACTGCAGTAGTGATCACATTCTGCTGCCATGAAAATGTGGGTTAAGCTCAAATCCAACAAGAAGAATGGCCACATAGTGCAAAAGATCCCAGGATATTACAGCTCACACTACAATTGACTTGACAGAGAAGCAGTCTGAAGAAAACTGGTATCCGCACCATGCAGGATCAAGACAGATGTAAGAACCTACGCAGAGAAATAAAACTGAATTATTGGAAGGATGGTTCACACTTCATTCACAGCAACTGTGATACAATAGAACAACATTGTATCACAATCAAGCACATGATCTCTTCAAGTAACTCTACAGCATCACCAGTGAATTTAATTCTAGGGCGTGAGAGTTAGATTATAAGAAAGCAAGTCTATCAGAGACAAGGAAGACATCATTCCGAGATGGAAACAGTGATGTGAAAGCAATTTAACAACTAGCTTCAAAATCTACAATATTATTCAGTGAAACAGTGAAAGCAAATTCAAAGTCTGAAGAACTATAAATCCCATGGTCTAGACAGTGTATCTGCTGAGATAATCAAAGACATGGGACAGGAGGGAGATGATGTGCTGCATTCATTGCTTACAGGAATATGGGAAACTGGTTATTGGTCAGAAAACTGGCATATGTCTCTCTTTATCGCCACACAATAAAAAGTCCATCAGGAACAACTCCAACTTCTGAACTATTGCTCTTACATCCCGTACAACCAAAATTTTGCTCTACACCTTAAACCAGCATCTGAAGCCATACATTCAGCCTTGCATATACACAGAAAAAAAGAAGAAAAAAAACAGCTTTTGTTGAAGGAAAAGGAAGTCATTAACAGATCTTCCATGCATGACAAATAGCTGAGAAATCACGAGAGTTCTCTGTTCCTATTTTCATCTGCTTCCCTAACTAAAGGAAAGTGTTTGACTGTGTTGTCTGGGAAAAGTCGTAGCTGGTACTTGCAGAGTTTGGAGTCTCACAACACTTGACAGCACTTACTAGCAGCCTATACAATAATCACCTCACTGCTGTGAAGACAAGTGCTGGCACATCTGATTTATTCAGTGTATCAAAAGGTGTTGGACAGAGCTGTGTGCTGTGTTATATACCCCCAACTATACAACACCTGTTCAGAAAATGTTGTTATGAACGCTCTTTATGGCTGGACAACAGGTATCTCAAATGGTGGTAGAACTACTAATAAACTCCGACTTGCTGAGGACACTGAGCTTTATCGAGCAATGAAGACGAACTTGCTGAGCTACTAACAAAAGTAAAAAATGTTAATCTATCATAAGGAGTGGATCTCAACCTTAGCGAGTCAAAACTCACGATAATTGATCAAGGAACAAAGGTTCACCTGAAAAGTCTATCGTGGGTCAACCATCTATGACAACAGAAGCTGCAAAGATTAGATAAGAAGAAGAAGCACATTAGGATGAGTGGCTGCTATTTGTTAACACCATGTTGAAGTTGTAATATGTGCTTTTATTACAATGATATAAAAAACTTTAATATTCAGTACATACTATACATTGTAATTGTAATATACTACAGTCATGCTAATAAATTAAGGATAGTGATGATACATGGTGAAACAATGCTCTGGTGGGCGGTTTTCGGGTTTAAATCACCTCGGGGTAGACCATGCGGTGCATTTGATCTGGAGTCGTCGCACGGTGGCGCTGGCAGCAGTCCACATACGCAGAGGTGTGTTGGTGCATGTCAAGAGTACGGTGCAGCAAGTAAGTGTGCTGATGTTTTAAGACATGCTAATGGTGACTGTGTTGAAAATGGCTCAAAGAACACATATTGACGAGGGGTAGAATACTAGGGTGACTGGAGGCTGGTCAAACACAGCAGGCCATGGCATGGGCACACAAAGTGTGATCTCAAGATTATGGCAACAATTCCAGCAGACACTAAACGTGTCCAGGTGCTACAGTACGGGACATCCACGTGTACAACACCACAAGAAGACCGATATCTCACCATCAGTGCCCGCAGACGGCCACAGAGTACTGCAGGTAGCCTTGCTCGGGACCTTACCACAGCCACTGGAACAGTTGTCTCCAGACACACAGTCTACAGACGACTGAACAGACATGGTTTATTCACCTGGAGACCTGCATGGTGCATTCCATTGACCCCTGGTCACAGGAGAGCCTGTAAAGCCTGCTGCCAAGAACAGAGTACATGGTCATTGAAACAGTGGTTCCAGGTTATGTTAACGGACAAGTCCAGGTATAGTCCGAACAATGATTCTTGCCGGGTTTTCATCTGGCGTGAACCAGGAACCAGATACCAACCCCTTAATGTCCTTGAAAGGGAGCGGTACGGAGGTCGTGGTTTGATGGTGAGGGGTGGGATTATGATTGGTACATGTACACCCCTGCATCTCTTTGACAGAGGAACTATGACAGGTCAGGTGTATCGGGATGCCATTTTGCACCAGTATGTCTGCCTTTTCAGGGGTGCAGTGGGTCCCACATTCCTCCTGATGGATGATCATGCAAGGCCCCACTGAGTTGCCATTGTGAAGGAGTACCTTGAAAGAAGATATCAGGTGAATGGAGTGGCTTGCCTGTTCTCCAGACATGAACCACATCGAGCACGCCTGGGATGCTCTCAGTTGCTGTATCGCTGCAAGTCTTCAAACCCCTACGACACATCAGGAGCTCCGACACGCACTGGTGCAAGAATGGGAGGCTATACCCCAGCAGCTGCTCAACCACCTGATTCAGAATATGCCAACCCGTTGTGCAGCCTGTGCATGTGTACATGGTGATCATATCCCACACTGGCATTTTGTAGCACGTGTTTCAGGATGGTTTTCTCAACTTAAAACCAATACCGCGGACTTACAGATCTGTTGTGTGTGTTCCCTATGTCTCTATGCTATTAGCACCAGTTTTGTGTAGTGCCATGTTGTGTGGCACCACATTCTGCAATTATACTTAATTTATGAGCATGAGTGTAGATGTGGCTTGCGTGTATAGCCTTCATGTCTGGTTTTATGACTTATACCTTTTTAGAACTGAAGATGGCTTCACTGTCTGTAACTGATTTGCTGTAATAAATGATTTTAAATACAGTGAAACCCCCTTTTAAACTTCTCAAGGGACTCCAAAAAGAAAATGGTGTAAAATGTGGGGAAAAATGCTTTAAGCTGTGAAAGTTACATATAGGATACACCCTTGCACTGTATGTATGATGTATGTACATAACAGGCATCAAAAGACTTGTCAGGGACTTTTTTTATTATGTAATAAAGGTTTATTATCTAATAAAAACCACTGATGTAACTGGAGTCTGTAACTGTCTGGGAAGTGGAAACATCTGACTTAATTTCAAATGTCATAATCAATGTTTTTGAAAAGCCTGTAGCTGTCATCCATTATTTAAATAATGAAATACTGCACTAGTTACGTATTTTTTCATGCTTAGCACAACACGTTTCGAGAATTTTTTTATCGCTGTCAAATACAAATATGTAAATAAGTATTTTGTATGGTGTTTGAATATATGTTATTCTGCATCTCTTGCACTGTACTCATCTTTTTGAGGTTATCAGGTACTGTGTCTCATCAGTTATGTGGACAAACCCCCAACACACACACACACACACACACACACACACACACACACACACACAAAATCACACACATTGTTTTTTTCTTCACATTACAAAAAATACATACGTAAATACTGCACTTGCCAACAAGAATAAATTCTCGAAATACATTTTGCTCAGCATGAATACAATACGTAACCGGCGCTGTGTTTACACTAAAATCATTTGAGCAACACAGTTAATGACTGTGTCAACTGACGCTCCATGTGGCCATACGCCGAAACATGCTAAATATGGTTCAACAAAGGTCTCACAATGATCACAACAATCACAAAACTGCATTTGCAAAGCAGAGATCATGATATCTTTATCTGATCGAACCTAGTTACTCCCATTAGCCACCATGCCACGTACACCGAAGCAAGCAGTGAGAGATACAGCACGAATTGTTACAACTTGCACTCGTTTACCCGTTGAAATCCACTGAATAGAGTGCTCTGATGTCAAGGAACTTAACCACTTAATATTTATAAACACTACTGGATGGCCAACATTATACCAGCATCATATCTTCTCTACAAACATTTTTTTGTAATGCGTAAATCGCGAGAAAATTATAAATATGTGGACACAAAATCCGGTGCAAATTAACACTGCTGCCAGTTTTCTTGTTTAGAAAACCAATATTGCACTCACTGAGCACACGGTTCCCAATGGAATCCAACTTTAAGGACTATTTTTATAATGAATACCAGCAGCTTTTATGACACATATTAGCATTTAAATTTATTATCTCACTTTGTAAATACCAATTCAGTGCACAATTACTAATATTTATCCATTCAACTAACAATTTATACATTCCATAGCCTCCACGATTTACTGCACCTCACTAATCAATTCATAAGTTTATCACATCAAAGCTATTTCTTTTCATTGCCTTATTGATTATTTTCACTGCCTCATTAATCATGGAAAGTACAATATGCTAGTATGAACAGTTATTAATATACTTGTGGCTAATGTATAAATAGCTGTAAGAGATTTGGTTCTTTACGTTATCAAAACAGAAGGTATATGCAAGTTTCTACGACTGTGATGCCAACACGGCAATTACTACAGAGAGAGTGAGTTTGAAGCTGCCAGGAAGTTTCATATGCACATACCGTCAAATGCTTGTCATCCTTTTTCTGAACAATACATTCACATACATATCGTGGGACAATATTATTTCTGGTACCATTTGAGCTGTTTTGCAGTACTGTGTGAAGAGTTAAGCACTAAAATTATCATAATCTTGAAGAAAGATTTACAACATACCCAGAAGATGAATGGTGGTTGTTTTCATTCCGCCTTTTTTCCCTTTCTCGCTCCTTCTCACGTTCCTTTTCTTTTTCTCGTTCTCTTTCTTTCTCTCTTTCCCTCTCCTTTTCACGTTCTCTCTCTCGCTCCCTCTCCTTCTCTTTCTCTTTCTCCTTCTCTCTTTCCCTTTCACGTTCTCGTTCCTTTTCACGTTCTTTTTCTCTTTCCTTCTCTTTCTCCCTCTCCTTCTCTTCCCTTTCCCTGTTCTTGTCACGCTCTTTCTTCTCCTTTTCTCTGTCACGGTCTCTGTGCCTCTCTCTTGATCTGCTCCGTTTCCTAGAAAACAGAAATGTGGTAATCATATTTTGGAATAATTTACATAATATCAAAAGGAAACAAAAGAAAACAGGACCTATCAATTAAAAGTAAATATCTATGTCCAACAATGATAGTTATTACTAGACAGATTCCAGTAACAGTATTATCAAAATACTCTACAGAGTGAAATAAAAAATTATTTTGTGTCACATAAATCAGAACATGAACGATTAAATTAACAGGAAACTATTTAACAGAAGCTCTTATGTAATATTGCAGGATCAGAATACCACATCCGAATCCAAGTACTGTATCAAGGCCACAAATACAAACCACAACTCAAAAGTAATTTATCAGCAATGAAACAGCAATTATGCAGACTGATAAAGAATTCCAAGTTGCCATCCCTTTCATTTCTACAATAAATAATAATGGAAATTCCTGGACTGAGCAGTACGTAACACAGGGGAAAGACAAACACTCGCCTAAAGTGGATTGATGTGTGCAGCATGGTAACATGACACAAAATAGCATTCATGCTAGCTGTTTTTCTAGAAATAGTATGCTCAGTCAAGCCACACACACAACCACACAGACATCCAAATGTTCACTCCCCATTGCCATAGCAAACCTGAAATTGTCATAGCCACAAGTGCATGCATTTGGGTTTTTGTGTGGTTGTGAGAGAGGCTGTGTGTACTATTACTAGAAAAACAGCTAGTGTGAATGCCGTTTTCTGTTGTGTTACTATGTTCGACACACCACTCTGCTATTGGTGAGTGATTGCCTTTCCCTTATTTTGCGTATTTCTACAATACAGCTCAACAAGCAAGAATACATACAGATAAGAAGTTAGGTTTGTTGAATTTTCTGTTGCTTTACAGTAAAGTTTTAAAGTGTGTTCACACTGCGCACTGTGCCAAGAAGTGCCAGGCCAGGCTGTGATACCATACTTCCTGTTTTGCATTGTGGTCTTTACACCAGTGGCAGGCCACATCGGCACAGCAACAGCCATACTGACCTGGTGACATTCAGAATGTTCCATACTTTCAGCGTGAGATTGGGGCAGGTGCAAGTCGCTGAGTCATACTTCAGCTTCTGCAGTATTATGTATCAGAAATCTACCATCTGCTTTTAATAGAAATGTCAATGGTTATGTTTTCTTTTTCTTCTTTTCTTTTGTTCTAAGAAGTTCCTTCACATTTCACAATCAGTGAGGAAAACTTACAGATATTGTAATGATCCATGCAAAGTTACTTAGTCCATCTAAATTAACTAGTCCACATATTTTCCTTCATCTACAACAATACAGAACTGAAGACTCATATTTTTTCCACTCTTTCATTATACTTCAAATTAAAGAGGTGGAAATGAAAGGGAAACACCCTAGCGGCAGATAAAAGTGAAAAACTTGGCAAAATCACGTTAGGTGATCCAGGGAAAAGTCCAGTGAAATGTCATACCCTTGGCCTTGATTTCATTTCAAGTTCTTTAAAAGACATCTTAATTTGGAGAGCTACACGCAGTTCCTTGTCAGTCGCTAATTACTTCCTGATGTGTCTCAGGTCTAGAATGTTCTGCAGCACATACTAAAATATATCAGAATTCGTTGTGACAATGTAGGGAAAGATAGATCAGTACTTACCACAAAGATACCATGCTAAGTTGCACACAAGCACAACTAAAGGACATTTACCAATAAGCGCTTGGACACAAAATTCATTAGAAAAATATAAACATATGCCATTCATTCACAAAGTGAGCACTCCTCACGCACACATGGTCGCCAACTCTGGCAGCTCAGGCCGGAATGAAACATCATGTGGATCGCACACATGGTCGCCAACTCTGGCAGCTCAGGCCAGAATGAAACATCATGTGGATAGTGGCAGGAATCTGGAGGGGGTGGGGAAGAGGAAGGGATAGCAGTGTACAAGTGGGGGAAGAGAAGAACACTGCCTGCCGAAGTGTGCATGGACAAGAATGCCAACAGGCACAGTGACAGTAAGTTGTGCAGCAGACTGGTGGGGAAAACAGAACAAAGGAGGAGAGGAGGAGGGAAAAGATGGGCAGATGTGTTGGCAGAGGGTGGCAAACAAAGACTGTAGGAGATGGGACACACACTGTTTGCCATCCTCTGCCATTGTACCTCCCCGGCCCTCCCCACTCCTCTCCTATTTCGCTGTTTTCCCCACCTCCCTGCCCTACAATCTCCTGACACTGTGCCTGTTGGCATTCTAGTCATTGCACACTCTGCCAGACAGTGTTCCTCTCTTCCCCCACATCTACACAGCTATCCCCTCCCCACCCCCTCCAGATTGCTGCTACCCATTGTGGCCCAAGATGCCAGAGTTGGTGGTCATATGTGTGTGAGGTGTGCATGCTTGTGTGAACGAATGGTGTGCGTTACTCTTTTTCCAAGAAAGGCCGTGGCTAAAGCTTATTGTAAGTGTCTTAACTGTGCCTGTCTATAATTTAACGTGTTATCTTTATGGCAAGTAGCAACCTATCTTTTCCTACATTATGTCCATTATAATTATCCGGGCTGTTATGCCGTGGTCGGTTGATGAATTCTGTGTCAATTCCCAACGTTTCGTCTCCGACTGCGGGAGAAATCTTCAAGGGGGTCCGTCGCTCGATTGAAGGTCCAACACACCCACTGGCTCGCTACTGACTGTACTGTCAGTCAGCAGTGAGCCAGTGGGTGTGTTGGACCTTCAATCGAGCGACCCCCTTGAAGATGTCTCCCGCAGTCGGAGACGAAACGTTGGGAATTGACACAGAATTCATCAACCGACCACGGCATAACAGCCCAGATAATTATAATGGACATGATATTTCCGGCTTTGAATGTCTACATTTTAGTATTTTCCTACATTGTTTATATTCCTGCCTGGAGTTTCTATTGTTAGGATTCATTCTAGGATACGAATAAAATTTTTTGGGAAAGTTTTTACTTTTTTATGTGAAGTAAAGAATTCTCATAAATATCTGGTGCTATTTATGGGATCAGTCCGTAACATCCCATTTCTTCTATGCTTTCAAACTCTACAAGTCACTGCACCATCGAAACAGTACCAGTAAAAGCATTGAAATCTTTGTTCTACATGATAGCACAGACTGGTTGACAGTAAACAACTGATGGCTGCACATGTATGAACTACAACTTTGTGTGTCAGCCATTAATGAGTGTTGATTCCCTTTGCAGTGCAACTAGGTCTGCCAAGGGAGGGGTCGGGGCGGAGGCTGGGAACAACAACAACAACAACAACAACAACAACAACATGCATGCCTGCATTAGTTTACCAGCCCTGCAGTGTTTGGAGGTCTGCTGACCCCGCCCTTAGTCTTTTGTTAACAGCCTCTGATGACATCGATATCAAGCAGACTTTAAATCCTAATCTTCCTTTGTTCTTTCTATTAAAATAGCAAAAGCCAAAACTGAATCTCCTTAAGGACAGAGATGAGAATTTAGAAATTTGGCATGGTGAAATCAAGCAACTCACACAGTTCCACTTCTCCTTGGTTTCATCATATGGATTTCCTAAAAGAAATATTATTCCTAAGAGCTATGTACAGTTCTTTGAAAGTGGAGACAGAGTTGATGCAATTATTTACAAATTGTGCTACTACCTCTCACAGAAACACAATAGTAGAAATTTCAGAAATGAAAACCTTGTGCATCAACCAACTTAGACATAGAAGTATATTTATAGATGTTTCTATTCTTTGGCCTCTGCCATATTTCTTCTCCAAATAGAAAGTCATTATGAAGAATGACAAGTTTTTATAAATAATCCATCCACAGCAATTTCTCATCTTAAGACTAATTTATGCTTATCGTCTAGTTCCAAATACTGAACATACATGCTGCTAATGGTAGAATGTGGACAGCAAATAATTGCTTGCTTTTCAGAATGTCAACGGTGGCCTGTTGTAAAACCACAGCCAGTGTAACCAGTCATTGTTGAGGGAAAAATTAGTATTCATATGGGTTTTCTGGGCAAAAATCATTAAAATAACATGTGGGGCCAACACTACACCTGCACTGCTAGTAATTTGGTTTTTCTACCCACATGAACTAGGTAGGCTTGCGAACACAGCATTAATACTACTCAATAACTCACACTTACTCGTGAATGAGACTCACCTCAGTGTCACTACCAATTCAAAAACTTAGTTATTGCTTTTAACTATATTCCACTAGCAATAATGTATGGTCAAAAACATATTTAACAGTAGATTACCCACTATCAAACTCTTTGATTACATAACTTGTAAAGCTAGTACATGTGCTTGACATATGACATCATTTCTCAATGACTGTTACAAACTACGAAAAGGTAAATAGTTTATTATTAAGCTTAGATGCTACATTACCACGTGGAGAAAAATAAGATTTTTTTAACTGCATACTTTCTTGACAATCAATTGGGATGTATCACAGAACTAAAAGAATCACACGAAACGAAAAGAAGCTTTTCTTTTTTCACA
This sequence comes from Schistocerca cancellata, assembly GCF_023864275.1. NCBI lineage: Eukaryota > Metazoa > Arthropoda > Insecta > Orthoptera > Acrididae > Schistocerca > Schistocerca cancellata. Next base: position 302,760,042 of record NC_064634.1, read on the forward strand.
ATGGAAATAAAAGCACTTAAGGAAACTGTGGCATAATCTTATATACCACCAACACAAAAATAGGAGAAAGGAACCTTCCCCTGAATACTGTGGATGGCAGCCTGCACTGGCTACGCATGGACCGATGCAGAACATCATCAAATGTTCAAATTTGTGTGACTTCGTAAGGGACCAAACTGCTTAGGCCATCGTTTACATACTACTTTAACTAACTTATGCTAATAACAACACACACACCCATGCCCTAGGGAGGAGAACATCTCATCCCAGGCCAACCTGGCGTGCAGAGTGAATGGAGTCTTAAGGTGCAGCAGAGCTAGTACACACTACAGCTCTAAAAAGATTAAAACTTCTACAATACCAAACAAGACAGTTTTTTGCCCTTATACAAACCTGTCTCTCTCCCTTTCACGGTCTCTGCTCCGTTTGCGATCTTTACTGCTGTCTCGCTCCTTACCCTTTTCAAGTTTAGTCTTCATTGCCTCCTGAAGTCTGTCTTGTTCCTCCTGTGAAAACAGACAAAATGAGAACAATTTCCTGAAATGAAAAATGAATGCCACTATCTCTAAAAACTGCTTAGTCAACAGATATGTCAAGGAAATACCCTATATGGAACAGCTCAAAAGATAGTACCACTGTTTGTCCCAATCGTACATTACACAAATACTGCCCATTTACAAGGGGTGTTCAACAAGTGATGCAAATTATATCTTTTTTCCTCAGCCAATTTTGGTTGAAAAATGTGTAATTTGTTATGGAGCATGGTGGAGTGTTCCCATTTCAGCCCCTATAGTTTCATGAAGTTCTGACATGTGGCAAAGCTATACGTAGCCTTCAAAACAGCATCTGTAATGGATGTGAGTAGAGCGCTGTTATCGAGTTTCTTTAGGCAGAAAACCAGAGCACCGCAGAAATTCATAGGCACTTGCAGAACATCTACGGATACCTGGAAGTGAACAAAAGCAAGATGAGATTTTCAGCGAGCTGTCTCATCATCCCAACAAGGTCGTAGAGCGGTACCATGTGGACATACAGGACCTCCCAGTAAGGTCGTGTTAGGTTGTCACATTGAATGGAAATAAGGTTGAAAAATAGGGTTTTGTAACTAAAATAGTGGAGAATAATATGGCGTATTATAACCCTGAATAAAACCAACCTACTTAAAAAAAAGCATGCATTATTTATTCAACAACCCCTCCCCCATACATTACATTGCATATTACACATCAATAGAATATCCAGTGTGGAACACATTGTGTATGATGATAGCTCATTACTCAGCAAACATAAGAGACACTAAGCAGTAGACATACAGATATAAATAGTAACAGACAGCATAATTTTCTGACAAAGTCCTGTTCAATGACTAACAAAATACACACCCAAAAGACAACATTGTTTAAGTGTGTCTGTGAGAGTAGATTTGGAGGACTTACGTTGAAAGCTAATTCATTGTTCTTTTGATAACTGAAGTGTTTCTATACGGTTAGATGTTAGTACTATTCTGCCTATGGAAAATAGTGAACACACTTTAAAAACAACACAAAAAGCTTATCGTGCAGTAGTTGCCATATGAAGCACATCACATTCAGTGCACCATTTCTGCAGGCAATTGTTTCAACAAATACTTCTGTGTAAATTTTCTGCCCACACTGAAAAATTTTGATTTGTTTTTGTCAACTAGCACCTATAATTCCTTGGGAGCATGCTAGGTCGTCTAAATTGCTCCTTTTTAATCCGGCATTATATAGTATCGAATACTGTGATTATATTAATTCTTTGTGTTGTTTCCAATTTGAGAGTCTTAAAAACAAACTTACAACCCATGGTACACACATGTAAAAAAAAAGGTACCTACATACAATCCAATGCATACATGATTGCTCTAGTTGGCTTTTAGGACATCTCCAGCATATCCTATCACTCAGGGCCACTTAATGAAGTTTTTTTTTTTTTTTTTTAAGGGATGACTCTTATCTGAAACTTTTACTTCTTTTAATCAGAACAGTTTTCACTGTTAATATGATTCCTTCAGGGCTGAAATATATTAATTTAAACACCACACTATAATATTTTTTTGAAGGAGTATGTTATTTACTTAAAAATATGGAGCTTGTAGGACAAAATTATTGCCATCATTCAACCACACAGAAACAGACCAACATTCGAGCCATTAAAATGGATGTTGGTATTACTTTACCTCAAACATTACTGCACTTCAATGTTATGTTACTAACTTTGTCTAGGCCAATAACACATAGTGCAACACAGTGAACTTCTGCAAAATACTACTGGGAATACAGGTGTTTTCTACAAAATGTGTGAATTTGTATTTTTACATATTGTTCTTCCTGCTACAGACCTCGCTAAATTTAAATAGTGCTGTTTCCCTTTCGCAAACCTACACCACTGGCTATGAGTGACAATGCTTCTCTTTTTTAACGCTTATGAGCAATTTCTGGTACCAGGGCCTGTTTCTTGCAAACTACAATCACACCAAAATCAAATGTTTACGATAAATAACTTCAAACAGAATGAACCAGGGTTGAAATCTGATAGCACCAATCTCTAGTAAATGTTCCCCTGGTAATATATATAAAATGTTTTGACTGGAGATGAGACTAACATCTCCAATTTCTGCTGTGATAGTCAATGCAGCATTTCTTCTATGTACCAGCCCACATGTTGTGACTATTTTTAAATTACATCTGCTTCCATTTTAAACCCTTTCTTTTTTGTTACGTCTCCAAACACATCTATGTCAACATCAATTGGTAATTCACCAATCAAATGTTGAGGGCACCTCATCCCACAAACATGGTGAACTGCTTTCACTGTTTGGCCCTTTTCTTCATGAAACAATATTATACTCGTGTACAACCTAATTCACCAAGAAACTCAGGAGAGATCAAATGCTAATAAAAATAATATAAATAATGAGTTTTTCAAACAATGAAAAATCCAAGATGGAAGGTAACAATATTTGAAAAGGAAAGATGCTACCCACCATTTAGTGGAGAGCGTGAGTCGCAGACAGGCACAACAAAAACTGTCACAATATAAGCTTTCGGCCAACAAGGTCTTTGTCGAAAACACACACACACACACACACACACACACACACACACACACACACACACACCTGCAGCCTCTGGCAGCTGAAGACACACTTTAATGAGAATAATGAGTTTTTTTATACATGCTATTAGACATACCATTCTCTTTTTTATCTCTTCCTTCTTCTGCTCAAGAAACTGCACAGGGATCCCACTAACTGAATCTTGTGCTGACAGCAATAGCTCCCACAACTCCGACATGAATATTCTTGCATTCTTTCCATTAAGGAAGCCCGTTAGGTTGATCTGGATTTTCTTGGGATCTGGATGCTATTACAGAAACAGACAGGTGGGAAGAAAAGGTGTGTTTAGCTTTAATGTTTTATTAAGCATCGTTAAGTGTAACAGAACACTGCTACATATATTCCACACTTCATTCTAGCACAGTTCAACTGTCTGTTTGCCACATACTTCCTAGTGATGCCATTTATATGCATTTGACCATCTAAAATATCGTAAAAATGTTACACAAGGGTAATTAAAGCATTAAACCATTTTTTCTTTTTAATTTGAACACTACTGACAATCTCTAAATAACTAGCTCAACCAAGTTCATTGGGCTGATGACACAGCCACTGATAGTGAATTAATATTTTAGTGATATATACAGGAAATAAATTCTGTCTTCAGATATAGAGCCTACAATAGTGGTTTTGTGATTTTACGAGTTACAAGTTGATTTAATTGATATGCCAATAGTAATTTTTTATCTGTGACATTTTATACATAAGTTGTCAGGCAAGCAATCTCAATGTCACTCTTTCCTTCTGTTCATTATATTTATCAAAGACAACAACATTGGAGTTATGTAACCTGCTAACATATGGATCAATCATTATCGCAATTCCTTCTCTACATTAATGTGTTGAATACAAAAATTAGTTCTTGAGAAAAAAATTTGGAACATCACTGTGCCACGCAATGCCTATGAAAATGTTTTTGTCACTGTATCCACAGGAAAAATAAACACAAAGCCAGAGAACCACACCTTGGCAACATAGGAATACAGTAAAACCCCTTTTTAACGTTCCCGGAAATAACATTTTCCTGGGGTTTACATTATTTTTTATTGCTCCCAACAAATTACCTATATACACAATGTTAATTCACACCCCACTTCGTGTCAACATATAATTTTCCCGCCATTTATGCATCATGAAAAAATGTTAGTGAAGAATAATTGAAGTAAAACATATGCCGGCATGGTGCTGCATTCAAGTAGTGTTTACAAATGTTATATGGTTAAGTTTCTTGACACCAGGGTGCTCTACTCAGCAGATCTGATCCAGCAAAGTGGTAAAAGTTGGAACAATTCATGCCGTATCTCCTGCCGCTGCCAGGCTCTGCTCTGTATGGTGGCTGAGAGTAACTAGGTTCGTTCGAATAAAGATATCATGACCAACTGCAACCATTACTAAACTGTCTCTACTGCGCATGCGCCATTTTGTCATTGTTGTGAACGTCGCGACACCCCCGTCAAAGCATATTTGCCATGGTTCGTTGTTTGGTCACTTTTTGCGCCTACACTCACTCTGAATTGCTCAAATGTTTTTGGTTTAAATACAGTGTAACTTACATATTTTTTCATGTTGGGCAAAATGTGTTTCGAGAACTAATTCTCGTTGTCAAGTGCAATATCTACGTACAGATTTTTTTGATGTTACACAAACAAACAATGTGAGTGATAGTTTGTTTGCGTGTGGTTTTCAACATAACCAACGAGGCGCAGTACCAGGCAACCTCAAAAAGACAACAGTCCAAGAGATGAGGAACAACACATATGCAAATACTACACAAAATATGTTTGTAAATATTTGCACTTGACAATGACAAAAAATTCTCGAAACGCATCATTCTAAGCATGAAAAAATATGTAATTGGTGCAGTGTTTCATTGTTTAAATAATGAATGACAGCTGCAAGGCTTTCCAAAAACAATGATTAAGATTTTTTTACTTCCCAGACAGTTACCAGTTCCAGTTACATCAGTAGTTTTTATTAGATAATAAACCTTCATTATATAAAAAACAAGTCCCTGACAAAGTACTTTGATGTCTATTATGCACATATATCATACATGAAGTGCAAAACTGCAAAGGGATATCTTAGACATAACTTTTACAGATTAAAATGTCATTTTACACCATTTTTCTGAAGCCCTTTAAAAGTGAAGCTTCACTGTATATGTACAGAAGCACTACTGGTTTGTGAGAAGCTATTTAACAATGACAAAACAAATTTAACAAAACATGGCTAATAATTTATTACTGCTGCCAATTTAATTCTAACACTTCACAATGCTTTGGCATTTCCGATACCTTGTGTTATGATTTCATTTTTTAATCTTTTTTACTACTATTTTTTATGATTGTTATTGCCTTTGGAAATGTTAACAAACAGAAGAGAAAACTGTGCTAGATAATGCAGTGATTTAGTGAAATTATGATAACCCCTCCCTTATTGTGACTTGTTTTGGCAGTACTTTACAACGAGTGTTGTACACAAAAGCAGGAAATGTTTGATAACTGCAAAAAGCCTGCAGTAATAATACATACACTCAGTTCTTAAGTAACTGATAGTTTCTCTTAACAGAGACAAATTAACATGTTGTCATCATCAAAACACTACCCCCCTCACGACATTTTTTTATTAAATTCTTTTCAATATGCCATCAGCTTGTGTGTACATGTAATTTTCAATACTGAAGTAACTTATGAGTACTTTTCAAAGTAGCAACTTGAAATAACTTAAAAATATCTGAGCAAAAAAGTAAAACGTGCCAGATGTTGAACCAAATTACTGCTACCAAACCATTTAGCTTAGACTATTTCAATCATGGCTGAATTATAAAAAATCTTACAGAATGCACATGGATAATAAAGCTGCCAGTTTGTAATTGCAAAATATGCCAGATATGATTTTTCTATTGGATAAGAGTTCATCTTTTCCTTTACCACATATACAACAGAAAATACGTAAGTTAGCATGGAAAACAGTGCAAATGTATTATATTTCTTATCAGATTTGTTAGAAGACATCACTGTTTTCAAAACCAGCACAGCAATTTACACGACACTGTAAATCTCTTATTTGAGTTTCAGTACTTGGTTCAACAAATGGCACTTTGCTTTGAAAATACCGGCTTCTACTGCTGAGAGAATTCTTTATACCACCTGCCACATCTCGTCTTAGCAAGGGCTCCAGACTTCGTATGGTTCCTCTTCTGCTAGAAGACTGAATTGAACGACAGTATGAGATCACTGCCATAAACATGACAAACCATACCCTAAACACATAACTCAATTTCTTTTGAACGAAGAGGATGACAAGAAAAATTACACATACTGTTGCAGATATCAAATGAGGCTTTAGATTTGGCACATGGCAGTGACATGACCTATATTTACTAACATTTGTGCCACTGATGTACTGCCATCACAATACTGCTATAAATTTATTTTTATAAACTTATCATGAAAAATTAGAAAAACAGGCTAGCATTCCTTGAGTCATGTGAGCCAAGTTACAACACAAAATTGATCTGCATGTTTTTAACTAACCAAATTACAATAAAAAACTGATCTGCGCGTTTTTAACTGTGTTTTCAAGTTCTTAAGCCATTTGTGATGCACTGAACACAAATCCAAGCAACATTAACCATTTTTAATACAACTGTGTAAAACCAGACACAATGCCTGACAAAATACAAACAACAGATGGAAATAACTGCTGCTGTGTTTTGGAGAGATGTATTGCGATTCAGGAACCTACCCACAAAATTTCCTCAAGACAGGATTGTAAACTAAACATCTAAAAGAAATCACATTTTTTTCCTTCAGACTCATACTGGAAACTACTGATTTATAACCAATCTTAATTTCAAATGTATAAAAAATAACTTATATCCAAAACAATACCCAATTTTGCTTGGCTGATGGAAACATTTATGCTTACTACATGAAATTAAATCAATGAAGGAAAGTAATTCATCATACTGGACAAGGATGTAACAGAAAATCTGCCACTAACTTTTTGAAGCAAACATCTTGGTATTCACTTAAAGTGATTTTTGATTTATTATAACCTCCACTTGTACAGGCAGAAAAATGATCCCCATTGCTCTCAAATAAGAGAAGTTTTTTCAAAGAGCTTGTTGTACTACTACAGCACTTACTTACACTAACAGCATCAAAAACAGCAGCCGATTTTATCATAAAATCACAAAAGATTTAAATCTTCTGTACAGTAAGTTTGGATCACAGACTACCATGGTTATGATACATGACAATATACAAAACTAGACTGTTCTATCCAGATTAAAGGATTAAGTATGAATCGGTTAGAACAAATGTGCACAAAAAATAAATTTTGTTATCAACTATTCATCCAAGATGTATTCCCTCATCATGAAAGTCTGGAACACAACTGAGGATAGCATTTCGAAGAATCCTAATATGCCAAGGATATTATACACACTTGACACAGCAAACCATTATTACAAATGGAAGAAGAGCAATTTACAACATACTGGATATAGCATTACAGCCGAAACATTACCTTCGCCTCTTTTACTGCTTTGTTTGAGAACTGCACAAAGGCTAATAATTAATGGTACTTTTAGTCAAGGTACAGCACAATGAATGTAATTAAAACCACAACATTAATGTGAACAAAACAATCAATCAAAATATTTTCCACACAGCTCACGATAAAAGAAAAATTTTAAATCATCTAAAAGATTTGTTTGATACTATTCAGGACCACAAAAATTTCATAATGATTATCAAAAATCTTTAAGTTTTGACAAGGCAGAAATGTCATATGTGTTGTTACTTTACTTCACTGAAATTTAAAAATGAAAAGCCTGAATGAGGTAGTTTCTGTATTTTGAAATAGCCACATAGCAGCAAGTATAGTTTTTAACACTAGATAGTTTATAGAGAATTATCAGATAGCTGTATTGGGTGGCCTACAAACTGCACAGTTCGTGTAAGTGTAATGTTACATTAATGCTACAAAACAGCACATCAGAACATACTTGCTTCTATCACAGTAACACAGGTATTTGATGAAAAATACTTTAAAGTTATATGAAATCTTTCCTAGTAACAATTACAGCATAATTTTTAACTAAAAGCAAGCAAACACACACACACACACACACACACACACACACACACACACACACACACACACACGAAAAGGGGGAAAAATCAAGTTACACGATAAGCACTATAAAGACTGCAGCCTGAAAATGAATGTGATAGTACGGGATCAAATATTAACATCTAATGCGCAAGGAATATTAAGGATGGAGAACTCAAAAATCCTTCTGTCTGCCCAACTTGATACACCAGTGAGTCGAAAATTTTCATAGTATGCACATAGTGAGGTGGACAATTTTTTCACTAAAACGTAACTAATGTAAAAATTGCGTTTTCTTCTGTTAATTTTCATGGAAATTACCATGTACATGATACACACTTTTTGCTCACATTCACAAGATGGGATCTTAATTATTACAGTTTTAAGAGAGGTTTCAATGTAGTGTACCAACCTTTTCATTTTGTACTGAACCCTGACAACCCCTGCCCGGATGTCAGCAGAGCAGGAGCAGTCAGCTAATTGAGAAGGAGAGGAGAAGCCGACAGCCCGATCACAAGCGAACCGAGCGAATTCGCACTCCAACAGAGGTGAGGTGATGGGACAAGTTTACAACGTAACTGTCTAATTGGGCGGAAGAAACCGGCAACAATCAGTTTTTTTACTTTACTGTACTTCTATGCTGATTTTTAAGCACTAATATTTACCCCCATTTGCTTTTACATTCCAAGCCTTATTAGAAATTCATACAACCACCAGCATTTTCAGCAAAAATTCCAAATTAAATGTTGGTGGTTAACAGCAGTTTGCACGAAACAAATTTTAAAAATGTTGCATGAATCTCCAACAAAACATCTTACAAATTACTGATTTTCAGCAAAACAAATCATATATGCAATATAGCCAAACTAAACGCTGCTGCAGTTATGCCACAGTAGTAATTCCATTTTAAAAAACACCTTAAAAATTATTAAAGTGCAAACTCTCCAACCACAGCTTTCACAAAACGATATCCCCATCAAGATATTACAATAGCAACTACAAAGTCAACACTAAACAGACTTATTATATAATTTGGGACAAACCATCTGGACCATTACCTTTAGCTCCAACTGGTTGAAAACAAATTCCACAACAACATCATCTTCTATTCCTAGGAGACTTGTTATCTTCTGAGCTATCCAGGGTTTTATTACTTCCAGCTTTACTTTGGACATATCAACCTGTAAGTTAAAAATTTTTAAATGTTACTGATGTTTAACACACTTTTCTGGAAATTAGGCTTCCCAAAACAATTTGCAAAGCAGTAACAGGTGTGTTTTATTAGTCTTCTTAACGGTAAGGGAATGATACTGATCTGACATCTTGACTAGTACTCATGTGATTTTTTTCTGCAGATTGTTATTACATAAGTTTTGTTAATTAATAAAAATAATAAAATTCTTTCTGATTTATTAATCAGATTTAAATGATCTTTGGTTGAGTCTATGTGAAGTTCCCCTACTAAAAACTGTTTATTCAATAATGAAGTGTATTCTCCTTTTTCACACATTCTGAATGTAGACTTGCTATTAAATTCAGTTACAGAGTGAAGTGTATCTAACTAGCTCAAGCGCCCAAATGTGCGTGGCTAGACCACCGCACAAACCGACATAGGTGCTGCCTCTACAACTCCCTCTAGAAGTACGATCAAGGTAAGATGACCACCTTTTGTAAGTTTGGCATTCCATGTATCTACCTCACCTAATGACTTAGAGCAATTAACAGCCTTATTTACAATTCTTTATACAGTAATAAAATCTTGTATTGGGATGCACAATTAAATGCATACTGAACATACGAATAAAATTATGTATTACACTTGGTTCTTCATAAAAGTTTACCCATAAATTAAACAAATACATATTTTAAATGCAGTGATCAAATTCAGTTTATGCTCCCAGTGGCTTGAATAATTATTGTACAAACACGTTGGACATCTCTTTCTTGTAGGAATTCACCTGCTGGAATCAGAATGAATGTAACTAATGGTTTTTAAACTAAAGGCAAAACTATGCAAAATAATAAACAATTAACTAAAACAATGAAAACAAATATTATACTCTAAAAGTTGTCTGTGACATGTTTGTATGTCTGTCAAAGCATACCACCTTGCTGGTATGTAATTGCCTCAGTCTATAAAATATCCTGATCTTAATCAATTGTCCAATTAAAATCTCTCAGAGGTTAATTACTTAAGTAATAGAACATGTTACTAGCTCAGATGATGCACATCAACAAGCACTACTAACAGGTCAATCTTTTTTTTGCAATTAAAACTACCACAGTTATTATTCATTTACTACATTTCCCTAACCTCAGCACTGTAGCTTCTCTCGCATACCACCATGCCATCTCCACAGTCAGCTGATTCATTCTTTCCTCATGAAACAAAAATACCACACACTTCCAACAAATTTCATATAGTCACCAATGTATTGTTTCATGACTCTTGCACAATCAATCTAACAAAAAATGTCACATTTTTGACAGATGAATTGATCACTTCTGGAAGGTTCTTGAGACTAATGTTTGCATATTCTGCAATATTCTACGTATGTATAAACAACACTACTCTGCATTCAGGAGGTCTCTTCAGATTAGGTCTGTATTATGGTTACGGTGTGGGGAAAAAAAACACCGAATACAATATTTTAGGTTTGCAAACACACAAATCAACATGGCATTTGATGATCGCCTTTGAACTCAAGCTAGACCCTAGTTGACACAAAGGACCACTGCAACCACAAACTTCCTTCACAGAGTAATAAAGAAGTATTGAATAAATATAGAAAAAAACGTTGTCATTGTTCTGTTTTACTGTCAGATACACATATGCATAATGTCACATGTAATGTGCTGTGACTGGCTGATAGGAGCAAACACACCAGCTGTGATGCAGATTTGTGTGATATTTGGTGATCTTCATATTTGTGGCTGTATACTACAAAAATACATGGTTTAATCTACGAACTGTATTAAGAATGTCTCTAAACCTCATTGTTTTTTGTTCAACATGTATAAAGACAGTTTTATTATTGTGGGGAAAACCAATTTTTTAAGATTAGATCACCCAGCTTTCAAGAAACATGAAGGGATGGATATGCTGGAGAGAGATGAACGAAATACAAAGGCACAAGTTGAACCTTGAAATTAGGCTAAAATTTTTTTATTGCAACAAATTTATGCAATCTGTTTTCACATCTCTAGGTTCTTATTTGAATCATACAAGGATAATGAAATCTATTAATGCTGAGACAGCAAAAAGTTCGGTATGTGTACCTAAAATGACAGGAGTCTACCTTCGTAAACTGATGGAAAAAGAAATTTTTCATCTCACCAAGACATGTGGACACTGTGAAAAATCTAGTTTTGTGCTGAAGGCAATGTGTCCTCCATGTTCAAATTCAGATTTCAAGTGGCTTTTTTCACAATATATACTGAAGTGTTGGGATCTAAAGCATAAAATCTCAGAAGGGAACTCTGAAGTTATGACAATGCTTCCTTTTGAAAACTATGAACAGTATATGCTTACGAAGTGTTTTTCCTTTATGTGATTAGATTTACTGGGTTTATTATAAATGCATTTCTAATAATATAAACAGAAGTGACTTGTTACATCAACAAACAATTTGACGGTATATTTTCATCTTAATACTGAAAAATAAAGAAATAGGACAAAAGTATGGAACATAATGTACTAAAAACCAAGCTGTAAGGAACTAAAAGTGTCTCGAAATGGGCAGAAAATAGCCACACACTGTAACACCGATATTGGCCATACAATATAACCCTTTTTTTCTGTCCTCATCAGTTAGTTTTATGTTCCATAGACCATTTGCACAACAAATTGTAATTAAGTGGGACGAGTCATTTGACAGTCACATTGCAAATTAATTTGTAAATACGGCTGCATGTGAATTTAGTAAGTTTTTATTTATTATTAGATATATAGATGTGAGTTAATAATTCTTACCAACCTCCTTTTACATGTTACCGTAATAGATATTCTTCTACAGAATTGGTGTTTTCAACATTTGCATAACTAATTCTGCCTGTTGTACATTAAATGGAAGATGGTTTACATACATGAGAAAAAAACAGCAGACCTAAGAATGAGCCTTGCGGAAACCCGCACATGATTTCTCCCCAATCAGAACATCATTCCCAGACTACATTGGTTGAATTACTAGATACAACTTTCCACATTCTTATGATTAAATACGACGTTATCTCCTGGCCGGCTACACTATCAATTCCATAAAACTTCAATTTACGTACGAGAATTCTGCGATTCATACAATCAAATGCTTTAGATAGATCACAGAAAATACCAACCAGTGCAATTTTAATATTTAATGCTTGTAAAATTTGAAGAATGAGCATGTAAATGGCATTCTCAGTAGAGCAATTCTTCTGAAATCAAAACTATGATTCACTGACGATGATATTGTTGCTCAGGCAAGATGATATTCTACAATTCATCTTCCCCTCAAAAATTTTGTAAAATGTCAACCATGAAACAGGTCAGTAGCTATTGACATCCTTCCTACCAACTTTCTTAAAGTGTGATTTGACAATGGCGTATTGCAGTCTCTCTGGAAAAATGGCTGAGTTAGTGATGCATCACATATTTTAGATAAAACAGCATTTATTATATGGGAATAAGTATTTTGTTCTCTTTTGGAAACACCATGAAAATCAGGTGAGCTTTTATTTTTAAGAGAAAACATAATTTCCTTAATTTCACGTGGAAAAGCTAGTGATACATTCATATGGCTGAATTTTACGAGAGTTGCTTCAACAAACTGTTGTGACATCTGTCTTCAACTTTCTACTGAATTTATGAAAACATTATTAAATATATTTGCTACCTGTGATTCATTTACAGCCCTTCCATTCAGTTCAATAGTGATATCCTGTTCTGTGACTTTGTCTTGCATCTCATTTCACTACATTCCCTGAGTATGCATAATGTCATAAAAATGCTGAGACAGTGATCAACTTGCAATTATTGTTTTCTGTAAACCTATTCCCATTTTCAGTTTCTTTATGAACTGGAAGGAAAATCAACGGTTTATCAATATACACCATTTAAGGATCTGCTTATAGTGTACTGTGAAAGACTGAAGCTCCAAATATCAGAATCCACTATGATTGTTACAAAAATTGTGTTATTTTTTGCAATATGAAAATGATCACTCTAAATTACTTTGTTGTAATGCAGTGTCTGAAGGACTACATCGAAGTTATATATTATGTGGAAAGATGTGTGTTAGCTATGGAAATGGGAAAGCAAAACTAGTGCTTCAAATAATATGGAGAAGGTCCAAATGCAGAACGAAGATAATATTAAAAAAATAAATAAATAAACTAACACAAAATAAAGTGTAATGATGATGAAGAACCACCAATACAAAAGATTAAGAAGTAGAAGTAGACATGTATAACACATCTTTATTGCACATAGTGCCATATTAGAAGGGAATTTTAAAAATTAAGTTATAAAGTATAAAGGCAGACCAAGTAAATTTTATTGAAGGCTACAACACACTTAAAAAGTGACACAGATACTATTTTTGAACAACCACCAAATCTCTTTGAACAATGGTCAGAACACACTGCCATTCATCTAGTTTTTCAACAATAGAAATCCACACCTTGGTCATGGAGTCACTGAACTGCTGTGTGAACGTCCTCATACAAGACTCACTTTCGCCAAGGTTCAGTCAGCTTGCCAAAACAAAGTAAATCTCATGTTGCAATATCAGGACTGCATGGTGGATCAGCATCACTTGTGCCTATGTTGCCTCTGTAAAACTGTTGGCATCATTTCAATACATACTGTCTCCTGTGCTTCAACTCTGGAATACATTTTCAGTTGACACACCATTTTACTCGCACACTGTAGTGCACCTGTTACCCTTACCACGGCAGAACTGTCTCTGCAGGACCCCATGAATATGTCTGCTATTCTGCAATGCACCACTTTTGTTGTGGAAAGGATCTCAGTGTGGGATGACTTGTGCACTTACTTTCTGAAGCAGTGCACAACATTAAGACCACTGGCAGAGCTATTAGAGAAAAATCGATATCTGACAAAGACCTGCAACTGAACAAGCCACTTTTGGAATTGTAGCTCCTGCATAAAGAGCACCAAATCTTAACTTAGGCAAAATTTGAACTACCACACAGCAGAAAGCTGAATTAAGTTTATATAAGTGGCAAATAGCAATCACATAAAGGTGTCACCAGAACATGGAAGAAGTACAACATGATATATAAATAAGCCACAATAAAAACATAGTAGAATGGAGAGCAGCTATGAAGGCTGGTTCAAATGCCTCTGAGCACTATGGGACTCAACTGCTGTGGTCATAAGTCCCCTAGAACTTAGAACTACCTAAACCTAACTAACCTAAGGACAGCACACAACACCCAGCCATCACGAGGCAGAGAAAATCCCTGACCCCGCCGGGAATCGAACCCGGGAACCCGGGCGTGGGAAGCGAGAACGCTACCGCACGACCACGAGATGCAGGCAATGAAGGCTGGTCAGGGTCGGATGCGTAGAAGCATGCAGAAGTATAACACGTGACTCACAGACAATGGCACGCCAGCGACATTCTTGTCTTTGTTCTATAGACGAAAGAAGCGACATATGTAACATTGGTATTATTTACCTATACAGGTCAACTGAAGAACAGGATACAAATGTTATGTATGTCACTATTTTTCGCCTTCACTAGGTCTAGTATCCTATTCTTCAGTTGACCTATATAGGTCAATTAAAGTACAGGATACACCTTATAAATGTCGTTATTTTCCCATTCGCTAGTACTAGTATCCTATTCTTCAACTGACCTACAAAGCTCAACTGAAGAATGGGTTACAATTTTACTGTTGTCACTTGGGTCCATAGCTTCATGGGGTCTGCACTATCAGCTCTTACCAACTGAAATCGGGTCGCATCTGACCAGGATATGGTTTTCCAGTTGCCGAGAGTCCAAATGATATGGTCACAAGCCCAGGTGAGGTACCATAGGTGGTGTTACGCTGTTAGCAAAGACACTCTTGTCGCTCGTCTGCTGCCACAGCCCATTAACGTAAAATTTCATCGCACTGTCCCAACTGAAACATTCGTGTATGTCCCACATTGACTTCCGTGGTTATTTTATGCAGTGTTGCTCATCTGTTAGCAACGACAACTCTATGGAAACACCGCTGCTCTTTGTCGTTAAGTAAAGGCCATTGGATGCCGCATTGTCCTTGGTGAGAGGTAATGCTTTAAATTTGGTATTCCTGACATCTTGAAACATTTAATTATCTAGTGATTTCTAAAATGAGATGTCCCAAGTGTCTAACTCGAACTACTATTCTATCTTCAGAGTCTTAATTCCTGTCATGTGGCCCTAATCACGCCAGAAACTTTTTCACATTAACCGCTTGTGTAAAAATGACTATTCCACCAATGCAGTGTCCTTTTATACCATGCATACGCAATACTAGTGCCACCTTTATAGATGCCTATCGCTATCCCATGCTCTTGTTACCTCAGTGTACGTAAGTCAGTTTGTAACTATCAGGCGGTAGCTCAGTGAAATGTACTGCAGTGCAGTCCGGTTAATCTCAGAGTCAATTTCACATCAGTTGTGGAAAACTATTTCTCCACTTGCCACTTTTTTTCAAACTTTGGCAATGCTTTTGCAAAATACTGAGTTGTTTTAAGTTTATGATTCAGCAATGAAACTAAATCGTGAAGCGTTTATTCTCTTGCATTCTCTCTGGTTCAGTGCTTTGATTTCTCATTGAACCTTCAGTGTTACCATTCTTATTTCATGTTCCCCAAGTGAAACTTTTTTTATTTGCACTCAAGGCTTCTTTCGTAAATTTGATTTTCACGTCGAAAAGGATTTATATTCTTTTGTTTTTGGGAAATGATTCTAACCCCTAGGATTCAGTACCAGACTCCTGGTTTGTGCATTGCACATCTACTTGTAATTAGAAGTTATTTTTAATTCAAAATACAGGACATACTGCTGTCACTGTTAAATTACAATATTGCCTTAACAACACAATGCGAACACACTTTTCTTCACCTTCAAGGAGAACAATATAACCATTTGACATTATGATTACCTACTCATTTACTGACATGAATGAAGAACAACGTTCAGTGTTATTTTTATCTGCATCAGAACATGAAATCAACAGAAATGTAATGAATAATATTTTTAACTACCTTTCACATAGCAAATTTGTTTCAAAAAATTACACAATTGTATTATCATGTGTTCAAAACAACCACACCTTCGGACGATAACCTGCACTATTGTCATAGAGGTTGGAAATAAGAATAAATTGTGGTTTCAGAACTGCAATTAGGTTCTGCCCAGTTTTTGTAACAGCAGGTCTGACTAAATTACCACTTCAAGTTTTATGAATTTCAACTGCGAAAAGTTTTGGCACTGGTTTCAGCACATGTAATTACATAGAGATGAAATGTAATACTTGAAGGTGTCCTGAAAGTACACACAGTCACGTGTGAAAGCTATCTTGGTCCTTTGTCATAATACATTTTCAAACATTTCAAATCATGATTTGTTCCCGTTGTTCTGCAAACTGAGATCAAGAACAACTAATTTCCAAGCCTCTTTTTTGTTGGCCGCAGTAACTTTTTTTTTAACTGCCCCAACACAATTTCCACCAACAAATCTTTCTTGGCTGGGATGCAGTTTGAAGACTGCTCTTTTTCTGTTTACTTTCCTGCATGTTTTATAAGACAATACCATTAATAATAAATACTATGTACCTGTGAAGTATCAATAATATTTGTGGTCGAAGCAGAATAACTGTGTTGATAGTCAATTTTAGCGTGTTACCAAGCAAGTTTCTTGGTAACTTGATCAGTGCCATCTCCTTCACTGGATCTAAGTTTAGTGTCATGCAATACAGCAGTTTCCTGAATTGAGTTCAATTTCTGGACTAAGGTCAAAACTGACTTCCAATCAATGATGTTTATACAATCTGTCTTTCAATGTAGCTCTCAGAAGAAGCTACTTAGAAACATCTTCGTGTGGACTCCATGGGTAAGTTGTAGGACCGTTACTGTTCACAATGTGTGTGTGCTTGCTGAAAAGTAGTAATCTGAAATTCTTTTGTGAAATCTCTCAAAGCTTTTAAATAAAAAAGTTATCAACTTCCTATATCTTTATTCATGTCTACGTATTTACTTCTCACCATAGTCACCTTGATGATGAACACATTTCTCCTAATGAGAGTACAGTTTGTTGATACAGTCACTGTTGAATCATTCCAATTTGTTGATAAATATAATGTCATCTCTGCTTGCACTGCTTCATCGCCATCAAAATGAAAATCTCAAAGGCGTCCTTTAAGTTTTGGAAACAGATGAAAATTGGATGGGGCCAAGTCGGGACCTTATGGAGGATGATCGATGACAGTGAACCAAATGATGCACGTAACTGCAGCGGCATAGCTTTATATTGAATGTATACAGAAAAAGGCAGCCCAAATTGTCACAGGTCGGTTTGAACCATGGGAGATTGTTACAGCGATGCTGATGAAACTGAACTGGCAGACTTCTGAAGATAATTTATGCCTATCACAATAAAATTTACTAACAAATTTTCATAGACCAGCTTTAAGTGATGGCTCTAGGAATATATACCTCCCTATGTATTGCTCACGTAGGAATTGTGAGAACAAGATTAGAACAACTATAGCACACACAGAGGCATTCGAACAATAATTCTTCCAACATTCCAGGTGTGAATTGAATTGGACATACCCTTTGCCACACACTTCACAGTGGTTTGAAGAGTATGGACGTAGATGAGGTACATAGTTACATTACACATCACCATGTTACATGCTGCAATTCAAAGTCCTCTAGTGGCAGAGGGCCGCAATATGTTTTACTGAAATGGTAAAAATCAACAAAATAATATGTGTAACATCTAACATCTCAACCGATATTGAGAACACAATAAAAACCTCGGAGGGATTACTTTTCAGCATGCCCTCATACATAAATAAATCAAATGTTGTTTTTTTTTATTCCAGTCTTTGATCACAATATCAATTCTTTGGTCGATGACCGGTTTCAGTCCGTAATAATGACCATCCTCATATCTTTTCTACACCATGTCCTAAAGTGATAAGACCATAATGGCAATGTCAAAACATACGAAAACATGTGACGATGCTGTGCTGATTATCTGTTTTGACGTTGCCATTATGGCCTTATCACTTTAGGACATGGTGTAGAAAAGATCTGAGGATGGTCATTATGGACTGGAACCGGTCATAGTCAAAAGAATTGATATTGTGATCAAAGACTGGAATAGAAAACATTTGACAGTATTGGATCACTGTTTGTATACAGAACTATGTCGCAGCTGGTGGATATATATAAATGTTGTTGCTGGTGTCATCTTCAGCCCCAGGACTTTTTGATGCAGCAATCCACATTATTTCATCCCAGAAATAGGGATATGAAAAACTCATTTAAAATATAATTGGGGAAACTGCAAAAATTGCAATACTCTCTCTGTTCTTGAGTAAAAAAAAAGTAGTGAATCTGAGAAATAGTGAATTAGTGGTTTCTGCCATCAAACAATACTTGTTTGTAACAAACTCTAGCAACATATATCAAATTTAGTTGGTATCTGATTAAAATGTAAGCAATAATTTCGCTCAATAACAAAACATTAAACTTAACTACAGCATTTGTTTCATAGCTGGAAAATAACTGGTTAGAGCAAAAACTTCCAGTTCTAAAAATTTCAATTACAAAATGAAACTATTTTGTCAAAAGAACATAGTTAATATATCATAGATCCACAAACATTTAGCTACAGAGTTATGGCTAATAATAGATTTTGTATGACATTTAGGAACTTCGCTAATATGAAGCCATCGCAAAACTGTACGAGGTTAAGGTACAGCATGATTTCCACTTATTTTGTTGTTATTGGTCTGGTGAATCTAATAAAACATGTCCCAGATGTGTATCTGCAGTAGTTTTCCAGAACATCCAGAAAAGCAAAGATAATTATACAAGTAAATTTGTTTACTTTTGATTAAGAATGTAGAAACATTTATGTTATTGTTGGTGACCATTAGCGAGTTGTTTCAGTCATTTCCTAACCTTTAAACAAGTAGTTTTCTGTACTGTTCAGTGAAAGAACAAAACAACAACAGTGTATTTAAGTGAATCCACTTGTAACTGTTATAGTTTGTAGATTATTTATGAAATAGGGATGCCTTTCAAATTTACAACAGTGGAACATGCCAATATGGTGTTTATTTATGGCAAATGTGATTGTAATGTTACAGCTGCAGTTAACAAATATTGTGTACATAATCAACTCAGAGGATTCCAAATGCACAAACCAATAGTGGAGTATTTCGAATGTTACAGGAGACAAGTTCTCTACCTAGCATTCATAATCAGTATGAGCACTTGATATGTGAAGATGATGAGGATATTATGTATGCTGCTCAACTTAGCCCCGGTGCCAGTACACAACGTATCTCTCAATGATTAGGCATTTCACAACCTAAGGTATAGCGTACACTGAAGTACAATAAGCTGTATCCTTACCATAAACAGAAAGTGCATCATTTACACCTGGGAGATCCTACCCTTCCCTTGGAGTTGTGCAACTGGTTAAATACCAATTGGCGGTTATACAAATACATTTTATTTACTGATGAGGAACAGTTTACTTGAGATGGTATAAACAATTTACATAACGAGCAAGTATGGTCTGAAACAAACTCACATGCAACAGTGTAAAGCAATTTCCAGCAGTGATTTAGCATAAATGTGTGGTGTGGTATAATCCACACACACTTTATTGGACCATTCATTTTCCCAGCACATCTAACTGGCGAGACGTACTTACAATTCCTTCAAGAAGAAATACCCCACTTGCTCAGAGATGTTCCACTCACTATGCAATTGCAAATGTATTTTCAACATGACGGCACACCTAAACATTTCACCAACGCCGTTACTCCACATTTAAACGAACATTTTCCCCAGAAATGGATTGGTTGTGGTGCTACACACCTGTGGCCACCCAGATCACCTGATTTAACACCAATAGATTTTTATGTACGGAGATGGATGAAAGACAGTTTATGAGGAGAAAGTCAATAAACGTGAAGCATTACTTGCTCGCTTTACAAATGCAATAGATGAAATTAAAAACAACCCTGTGAAAGTGAAATGAGCAACAAAATCTGTTCATACGCGTGCAGCTAAATGCTGTGAACTCTGTGGAGATATTTTTGAACATTTATTGTGGATGTACTGTGAAGTTGTATGTGCAAAACTTCCTTAACACTGAGCTTCGTTTTTTCCGGTTTAACACGAATTCACATGTGCTACAGTATTATTACAAGCAGATTACCTGACACATTCATACAATTTCAGTTAAAGTTATTACATTATTTTTCCAAAATTAAATTCTCTAAAACTTCTGTTGAAAACTAGGCGTTATTGTCTGGAATTTAAAAAACTAATTGGGCCAAGTAGTTAATAAATAAAAAATTTTACGAAATTACTTCTTTGCTTCTCCGGATGTTCTGGAAAACTGCTGCAGAGACGTGTCTGGAATATGTTTTATTAGATTCACCAGACGAAAACAACAAAATAAATGGGAATCATGCTTTACTTTAGCCTCGTACACTTTTGTGCTTCATATTAGCAAAGTTGCTAAATTTCAGGCAAAATCTTTTATTAGCCATAACTAAATATTTACGGATCTAAGTTTATATATACTTTGTTATTTAGTTTTACTTGTAGAATATCATATTAAAATATTTGCATATCTTCGTGAATCACCCTGTATAAATTGGCTGCCCTCTAGTTACAACTGATAAGTGACAACAATAACAAAGTATAAACACATCAGTTTACATACAATGAAATGTCGAATAATCTTCCCTATAATTTAAATGGCATTACACTACCCATTAATAAACTAATCACTGTAAAGCATGTCTACTATTTTAGCTGTAAATATTTTCACATCAACATTTGCACTTAATTGACAAGCTCTTGGAGGTCATGTGACCATCCTACCTAGTGTGACCTGCTCCAAGTCATGGCAGCTTTTATCTTCAGGATTAATTTGAAAATCAACTTTGCACATGTTGGAAATGTCAGAAAGTAGCAGGCATCCCTATTTCCAATCTTCTACAGCAGCAGCTGTATTCTTCCCAATTAATAGAACACACACACACACACACACACACACCAAGAAGACTAAGAAATAAATCAAAGTAGAAAATTAAGCTGACAGAAAATAGGAATGCAACTACAGGAAAATCTCCCAAAATTTACAAAACTTAACACCAAAATTTTCTGCTTTCTGTATGTAAATGACCTATTGGATAATGCCACAAGCTCCGTGGTTTACTGGTGATGCTGGTATGCAGAGATAAGTCACAATCTCAATAGCATTGGCATGGAACACCAATTTGCCACTGTGTCATATTTATTTCAATTGAAATGGTAGTCTCAGGAAATTTGAAATAACATTTGTTTCTGTCAAGTGTTCACACTAATTCTTTAATGACTAAACTGGTTGGACTGCCTAGTTTTAATCAATAGTGACAGAAGATACAAACACCCACGACTCATTCATTAACTGAGCAAAATGAACTTGTTTCCATGAAATAAACGTAGGAGACAAAAATTAGTCAGTTTAGCTATTTCCGAATGCATGTGACCGTTTCACTGAAAGAAATTTTATTATTAAAAATGGGCACTATGCTTATTGATGGCACCTGCGCAGAAGGCAAATCTGAACATACAATTTGATTAAACGAGATACCTATTTTCCTACTTCAGCATCTACTTCCCATAAAACATATGATACCAAGTTCTGACAAACATTGGTGCCTTGTAAAGCACCACACTGAAGACCAGGGTCTCTCCAGCTGTCATAAGATCATCATCATCTGTCCCATAATTAAGGCTCCATCTTGTTTCTAACGTGTCTCGATAAATGATCCAAGCTAGGTGTTATTTTGAAAATTAGTGCAGATATTTACAACTGAGTTCCTAGTCCCAAGAAAACTAGGAAATTCCTATCGAGAATGGCTTTTGGGTACACTAAACATACACTTCATTTCCCTTACCTTCCGACTCAAGCTATCACCAAACTTCATCTGTTTGAGAAGTTTCTTCTCTTTATCACTAAAGCGGTTATCCTGCTCCGCGGACGTACCCTGCAAACAAAGAAACAATCCAATCAGACAACACCACGACACCAAAGTAATGGATGACAACTTACTGCATCAACATTCTGCATAGAAAAAAAGTGGTAAGCTGCGTACAACTAACAGACAAAATGCAACATGCAGAAGGTACATGATAAATGAAAACAAACTGGCATAGTGCAGATGCAATCTATACCAAAATAATGTACTGATAGAAACAAAATTTAACCAAAGACAATAGCTTTGAACTCTAACACAAATTAGTCCCACTTCACTGCAAACTAAACATTATAAATTCCTGGCAGAGAAGCACATTGGTAAAGCACCTAGTTCATTTGTTGCTTATACAAATTTCTTGGGTAACCAATGAAACTAATGTTCTGCTTAACCAAACAGCACACAAGGTGAGTTAAAACAAAAAATAACTTTTGTGCACTTTTCAAGCACAATTATACAATTTCATACCCAGCATCATTCACAATGACAAATTGTTCACAAACATCGTTCCACATGCTCTCTCATAGGTTAGAGAATAAGAAATATAAATGTAAAACAATTTTTTAGATAAATTGATAAAAAATCAATTAAACGCAAGTACTTATTGAAATAACATCCTAATAATGCAAACGGTGAAGCTAAGATAATTAATAAGATATTTAAGGAAGCTCATGTTTGTAAGACCAAGTATCTTCTTCTAAAAATCAGGGAACAGAATGAGAAATGCAATGGAAGTCATAAAATTGGAATGGTAAATAAAGTATTAAGCATGTAATTCATAATTTGGTGGGGGAGGGAGGGCGTGGGGAGGGGTGTGTGCAACTTAAGCTAGTAATGCACACCAGACAAACATTTTAATACAGGAGCACATTACACTCGGACAAAGCTCTGATTTTGTCAACCATAAAAATTTCCATCCATAAAGGCTCCTCTGTGTTTCTCTACTGTCCTGTGTCTGTGCAGCTTTCATGACCACCACCTTACAGTGGCTGTGTGCGATTTGTGTTCGTGTGAATGTGTGCGTATGTTGTCTAACTCAAAAGAAGGCCTCTTGGCCAAAATCTTACTTGTTTAGCGGTCTTTTAATTGTGCCTACGACTCAACATCTCTATTATATGGTGAGCAGTACTCTCTCCTTTTCGTAATATTGAATTATTATTTCATCCTGGATGTTTCCACTGTTTGATTTTTTAAAATCTCTCAATGACTTCCACTTTCCTCCTCCTGCCTCAAACGCCATAATAAGGGACTTCAAGTTTCACATATTTCCATCACACAGCCCTTTGGTCTGTGTGTTCCTTCAACAACAAACTATAACTGAATTTATGCAACCAATCATTATAGCTGTATACAATAAAGACGTATTACCCAACAAGGACAACTAAAGTCTCATAAATGCAAAACAGTCTCTAGTGGTATCTCAAATTAAGAGCTGCTGCTTACTATTAGTTTACCAGTAATTAAATATGGGCATAATTTTCATTTAATATGCACTGAGCTCATTCAAAGTATAATGTTTTTGAACACATACATTAGCTGAATAAGCAACTCGACAGTTTCAATCACAATCTCATATTTTCATAAAAACCAAACATAGCACACACACTTCAAAGCTAATGAATGAACAAAAAACTCAATGTCAAACTCATTTTGTTGTTCTTTTGTATGATAATAATACATACTTAGATGCAACTCATGCTGCTGCAGTACAATACACTTCTTGAATGTTTTAGAGAAATCGAGGTTCAAAGTTTTATGAGCCTGTTGATTTGCACACCAGAGCACCAACCATCAATATCTGTACATCTAGGTAAGTTGACAGGCAAAAAGTCTGACCATACTCTGTTCAAGTCTACTAATTTTCCTTTTTCTTATTTTCCATGAAACACATTACTACAAAAAAAATCATGTTTCTTTGTAAAGGTACAACAACACATTCATGAGCAGGTAACATCAAAACACAACAACAAACTCAACGTTTATTTACTGATACACTCATGTATGTATCAAATGGTTATCCATGATACATGCATGAAAAACACAGTATGGACATACATCAATCACATTTTAGGAATACTACGTTCTGAAACGTACATTTAATTTTTAATAATGACAGCAGAATCCCACATCAATATTTAGAAAGAATGGCCACTGAGACATAATTTTTTTATGCAAACCAAGCATATTTCAACATGAGAATGAATAACAAAGCTGTCAACTGATGCAGTACTACAGAATGAAGAGTTATGCAGTCTTCATACTACGATTCTCTCTCCAGCAGCAAAATACAGAAGCATTCTGCTATAACTTTTTTTTTCTTTTGTTACTTTGCTATTAAAGCATAAATTACAAAGTGAGCACAAATGTCCCATAATACCCTTATGCCTTGCCCTACGATCTCCATAGTTCCTTTCGAAAGGAACACGATTCATTGTAGTCATACAAGTGTTTGGTAAAAGATGAGGGAAAGAAATCTACTAGACTGGAACACTGCATAGGTAGATTTATCCAGTTGTGCTAATGGCATCGCTAAATGAGGGTGCTCTGGTATAGAATTCAACAGGTTCATTAAACCTGTTCTCAAAAACGCCCAGAAAGAGTAGCATTTGTTATATCTAATAATGTACTAGGTCGTATGAAAGATAATCAAAATTTGTGATCCACTGGATGTATGCTCCCCTTGTAATTTTCAACCTGCATAAATTATCAAGCTTACTCTGCAACCTTTTACCAATGAATCACACAGGAAGAATTTCACTGAAACTTCCATGAAAAACCACCGTGTGTTGCAAACTGTTAAAGTTATCATAGTGTCTGTAGTTCTTACACTGTTCACTATAGGCTTACTGTTTGCTGAGGTAGAGTCTCAATTTCCACAACATTATACAACACCTACCTCTTCCTATACTTTAAATTCCATCAGTGAGCATAAAATGCTGTCAATTTCAATGAAAATGCAACTAGCAAAACTGCTAACTCTGCCCTAAAAATGTCTTTTTGTGCTTGCATTTGGAGGTAATACTGTCCTCTACTTTAAAGTGTGACATGCCAGTATCTACTCATGTGAATAAGGGATAAAAAGAAATATTCACTGCTAATCATCAGATTTGACCAATGACAAGAGGACATATCACAAAATGTTGTAAAGGACATAGCAAAAATGCGTTAATGGTCGTGATTTTTTCAAATGTGCTACACTATAGATCAGTCTGTGTCACAACCACTTGTTATGGTTTCCACATTTGTTGGCTTCGCCAACTAACAACCAAGCTGTGAAATACACACCACAAGAAGAGATTACTGTGGCCATTAACATTACAGCACTGGTCAAAGGTAACAACTAGTATCAAATATTCCTCTTTACCCTCAACAAGTTGTTCCCACTATGGTCAGACTATTACTTGATTTAGTTGAAGTGTAGTTTTACTCCATCCACATGCAAAATTATGCCAAATCAACACGAACAACAGCTGATTAAATTTGAAAACACCTCTCAACTTTTAATACGTTTCTAGTTTACGGAGTATGTTAGTGTCATCTATGTGGCATACTGATTACATGGAAATCAAATTTACATCCCATGTTATAATTATTTGGGAAGAACTGTAACAAGCCAAACTGTTTGTGTTACAATGTTCCTTGGATTATTGTATTTCAGTGTTCTTCTAAAGGAATAATGTCTGCACGGTAACAACAGACGAACTCTGGCAGTTTATTACAGCAAGATTGAGCAGGTAAGCTGCCAATTAGAAAAAATAAATAGATTTTGGATACATTTTCAAAATGGATGTATAAGAAATCTTCCAACTCAAACATTAAAATGATACATAAAATTATATAGTAAAAAGTATGGATTAAGCAAATATGTGTTGATCATGAGGAACAAAATTTGTTTTAATAAGGTTAACACACTATTGTCTCCCTAATTTTGTCAAATTTACAGCACAATATAAGGCAACAACTGTGTATTTGTAAACACCCCTTTCCTGCAGACTGAAAGTATGAAATATTAAGACAGCAATTAACACAATTTTGGAACAGTTAAATTGTGATGCAGGACTGGCACCAAAATACTTGTCAGGTTTCTCTATCATGTATTACAGCTCATGTTAGATGTGATGTGACAGAATATACATCTAACAATTAACAATTGGCAAACTGACTTAAGTTACACATTAGAACCACTCATGCAAATGTTGATGTGATGACAGCAATTTGCAGTGTAGCCAGATGTTAAAGTTCACCAACAGTGGTTCAGTATTTAACACATGCCACTGAGATATATGAACTCTGGTTGGTGACTACTGCTCACAGACTTTATCCTGTCTCCTCTTTGATCAGCAGAAGTCAGCTGACTCCGCACAGTTCTGGAATCTTTACAGTGGGTGCCAACATTAGTTACAGAACAGTACTGTGGTGTAAAAACAAGTAGCTTTTGTGAATAGTGATTCTTAATATTAATTACAAAAATGAGGGAAGAGACTGAACTTTATTCTTCTAGCGACTAGCCATCATATTTAGTGTCACTTCTGCAACATATTAATCTACGACACTTTCCTTTCTTTCATATTTTGTAAGCTGGTTGCTATGGAAGGGGGAGGCAGGGCTTATCTCAGCAGCCAACATGCTACAAGCCAATTGCAAACTTCCACTCCCAACATCTGCTCACATACAAAGTAAAATTGGGAGGTCAGCAGTTCAACCATTTCTAAAGTCAGATAATGCTACACTGCCATGATTCACTCTACATTCAACAAGTTTTTCCTGTAGAAATAACCAAAACACCAAGGTGAAGTTGGAAATGTTCCATTACATAATAGAGAAACGTGTCTAGTATTTCGGTACTTCATGTTTACATACAACAACATTACCTGTGAAAAATTAATTACTGGGGGAGGGAGAAATAACTCTCAGCAAATTCCAGGTAAAAGCAGAAGAGGACGAGAAAGCGTAAGAACATAACAGAAGAATTGCAGTGTTGAGAGCATAATTATATGCAAGGAGTGGACAAGAATAAAGGGGCAATTTTCATGCATGTATTATGTACACTGGGCCATTCTGGACACAGGTGGAGGGCTAGTTCACTGGAGAAACTACAGACTTCACATCAGGAAATATATCCTAGTACACAATTTTCTTTCAAGTCTTAAAGGAATTTACAAGTTCCACATCAAAATTCAGTGCTTCATCTTAAAAGTGAGTTAGATTTAATCTGGGACTTTCTGCTGTGTCTAAATTTTATGTAAGACTGCTTTCTTGCGTAGGAATAAAAATTATGGATGTAGTATATAACAAAATTTGTCATAATACTAGCCATCTTGGTGTCAGCAAATATAACTGACCTTATGTCTTCAACAATCAACTCCCAGTAGTGGCGGACGACAACCATCTAGTTACAAGAAAGAAAGATACTACACATGAAATTCACTATAAATTGAAAGAAACCATGGCTGCCATTACAGCAACAGCAGCACTTTCGAAATGAACTGTGCTGCAATAACAGTAGTTTCCCCATCACCTTATTACAGCTTCCTGGGTTGACAAATTGACAAAGGATTGTATTAACTGCACGACTAAGGGATGGTAGCAGAAGGCTCAGAGGACTGACGAAATTCTAGCATCAAGCTGCAATAAACAATCTTTGCAAAAAGAATTACTAGAAACATGAAAACATAATACCCTGTCAATTTTATGACACTTTTAGCATCATATAGTTACAACTAACCTACACAACTAGAATTTTAAAAACAGTCTGCAACTGATTTTAATACAGAAATAAGACAATAGCATTTTGACATGCATTCCAATAAATGCAAAGCATGCAGTGTGCCAAGAAATCATTTCAAATTATAACTGTCTACTTAAAGTGTATTGTTAAATAGTTATAAAATTGGAGTCCACTGATGAGGCTCTACAACCCTCGTAATAGGTAAATGGGAAACATCCCACTCATAAAAAGACAATTTACACTTTTACTACAAAACTTTCCAAACTTTTAGTTTTGTTTGAGTGCAACAACTTATTCCTCAATCGCTGTGGCCATTTTACAAGTGGACTTTTTCATATAAAACCTAAATAATTTCAGTTGCAGGCTTTCAGTTCTTGTCAGGTACATCCCTCCCAAAATGGTCACATTCCAATCCTGGGACCTGAAAATGTGTAGATCAGAAAATATGGAAGTAAATTCTTCACTTGTAAGAATGTAAAGTGTCACATGCTTATCTCTATCTAATCGACAATTACTTGACTGTAAGACACTGAAGATGCATGCTGCATTTAAAGCATTCCAGCAAATGCACATTACAATACACAACACAACAAACAATTTGCAGAATATATGTGACAGGTGCATTCATGCTGTGTGTCTTTGGACAAATTCCAGTCTTCAAGTTACTTAAGTAAATGAGTAACTGTCTCTGAATGGTAATAAATTGTATACAAAACAGACAATTATCAGAGCTGTTCTGAAAATGACAACACAGGGATAAACCGAGTAACAACCCTAAACGTTTCTCTCAGAAAGCAAAGTCTTGTGTTGAAAGACAACACAGTTACAAAGAAAGTCAAAATATTCTTTCATTATGAAACCCTGTTAACTTTAAGTAACTTTAGACATAAATATGACCCAGTAAGAAGTATCTGTTTACATAAACACAAATAAGCTGCTTACAACCACAATAACAAACAAGGTGCAGCATATGTTTAAGTCTGCAACCTCAAATATTTACAAATCAAACCACATAGAAGAAAAAGGAGAGGGGAGGCAGAGGTAGTAGGAGCAGCTCATTTAACAACTCCCTCCGCAAAGTAACCTTGTCAGTGTAGGTCAAAATAAATTATGGTTAGCTGACAAGACCAAATTAACAACACAATGTAGTGTATTGAAGCAAGGTTAAGTGAGTTAAGTAGCTTATGTCAGCTCATGCAGCATGATATAATTGGTTAAAGCAGCCTGTCCCTAAAAAGAGATTCAGTAAACTACTTTCATGATAATGTTATCATTATAAGTCTTTGTTTTACTGCAGTTTTGAGAAAAAAACAACAAACTTAAAGCTATGGAGGTAAATTACGATTAATCCTAGTGGCAAAATAATGGTGTGTTCGTGGATGGAAACGAACTGAATACCCGACTCACCAAAAGTCAAAATAACCCTAACGAGCACCACCTACGTACTCACTCCTCAACACTCAGTTTTCTCTATTACAGAATATTACAGATAATTATTAAGTAGTTCTAAATATATGGCTTGTGAACTTACAGTATACATCATGGTTAGACCTTGTGATGTATTCTTCTCTTTCCTACAAATGAAGTTATGTACCCTTCAAAAAATAGCTACTTCCGTACTAAACGGCGATCCTAAAAACAATACAGCTGCTGCACGCAGTCCACTCAGAAATGTTTTTATAACTTCTCCCCCACTCCCGATCACTTTCAGTTACCGTAAATTTCCAAAAGTAGTCTTCTACTTTTCAAAATCTCGATGGGTGGTCAAAGTCACATCGACAAGCTGCGCACCTACTCCCTACTTCTTGTAAAAAAAATTACTCTTTGCACTTCTATTATAATCACGATAAGCTAATTATCGTTATGGGACTGTATGTAATAATCAACATTACCCGAAAAAAGCCTGCATCACTCATTTTGAGAAGCTTAAACTTTGCAAAACTTAATTCACTACCATGCTACTAAAGATGGCGTTGCTATAAGTGGGAAGAGATGCTCTAGCAGCGCGAACCAACTATCGACCAAACTCTCTCGATAACAAAACACAATTTCAAAGTATGCTAAATATTTCATCTATGCCTACACTCTGCAAACCACTATGAAGAGCATGGGAGAAGTTACATCACGTTGAGCCAGTTATGAGGACTTTTTCCCGTTCAATTCATGTATGGAACGTGGGAAGAATAACTGTTTAAATGTTTCTGTGCGCACTGTAATTAATCTAATGTTGTCCTCACGATGACTACGGGAGGCGATACGTACGACTACATTCCTAGAATAATCATTAGGTAATTTAATCTTGAACGATATCAGAAACTTCTAGTACTCAGTAGACAATAATTTCACCCTACGAGTATCGCTTTCCAGATTAACAGTACTGAGAGATTGTGCTATAACAGTAATCACATAGGGTCCTGCAGGGGAATGGGAAAGATCAGCAGTTTGGATTATTGCACTTTGAAAGCTCGTAGTCAGTTTGTAAGAGAGTACACTACTGAACTACAACAAATTTTGGAAACTGTTGTTAACGTTGACCAGAGGATTAGTGGTCGGTGGTCTTCCCTACTCAACGCAGATGGAGATGGCGCTGACTAATGACGGTTCCTCTGATCACGTGCCGCATGTTAAGGCTGTGTGATTGACGCAACGTACTGTAAGTAACAAAATGGTCTGGTATTCGTGTAGGGAACATTCCGAGATGGTGTTTGTGTATGATCAAGTAGAAGAAAACGGTCGAAAGGCAGCAAGGTTATACCTAAACAAATACCCTCACAGACACCAGTCACATCACACAACATTTGAAGCCCCTTTTCGGCGTTTGTGTGATCACGGATCCTTTCAAATGGACGAACGGAAGAACCCTCGTACAAGTTCCAGGCAAGTGGCCCACCAACATGGTGTAAGCCAAAGTATGATTATGTGTATCCTGTATGACAACTGCTACTACCCCTATCACCTGCAATCCGATGGAGGTCACTTTGAACATCTGTTTTGACGTGGATGCGATGTAGCTCTGTGCTGTGTTCTGGGACGATTTGTTG
Organism: Schistocerca cancellata; assembly: GCF_023864275.1. Lineage (NCBI taxonomy): Eukaryota > Metazoa > Arthropoda > Insecta > Orthoptera > Acrididae > Schistocerca > Schistocerca cancellata. The sequence goes on from NC_064634.1 coordinate 302,791,324, forward strand.
TTTGTCGCGCGGGATTAGCCGAGCGGTCTTGTGGCGCTACAGTCATGGACTGTAAGGCTAGTCCCAGCGGAAGTTCGAGTCCTCCCTCAGTCATCGGTGTGAGTGTTTGTCCTTAGGATAATTTAGGTTAAGTAGTGTGTAAGCTTAGGGACTGATGACCTTAGCAGTTAAGTCCCATAAGATTTCACACACATTTGAACTTTTTTTTTTTTTTTGTCGTTGCACACGTCATCGTCCATTTCTGGGCACATGTTCACAGGAACTTTTTTCCTCTATTTCCAGTTAGGTACCTGTTTTATTAATGCTCACTCTGTATAAGCATGTGCTGAGGCAAGCAAAAGGCTCATTATAGTTGGTAGGGGCCTGTAAAACTGCAACTCATATATGTGACTGTTTGCAAAATACTTCAGAGACGAATACATGAATAATTGTCAACTGTGTGATGCGTCTACCACATTATGTTAACTGTGGGCACAAGTGGAAAAAATAGATTAAATTATCAGTATACTGTCTTACAGACATAGAGCGACCCCTGTTATTATGCAGCTGCCCTTTTCGTTACAACATTGCTTTACGAAAGGTCTTGCACACACATAGCGAGAAAAATTCAATATTCTACATACTGTTAAGTAAACCTACTCTTAATCTGAAAGTTAGTTGGACGGATAAAGTAGATAACTATAGTCGGCTCGATGTAAGAAGGTCCCTGGCAGTTGCAGTGGCCTGGGCATGGCAGTTTAGTGTACCTACTTCGACCAATCACGTACCGGTAATGTGATTTTGTAAAAGTTTCTATAGCAATGCCTCAGTATTGTTTCAGCTGTATAGAGAACTATCGTTTACGTTTGCAGACTTTAGCACTATGAGCTGAAAGCTGGCAACAGTACTGGTAGCTTCGGGAATCTCCTTAATACAGGCTTGACTGTAGGCACAGCTGTATTGGAAATAGTATATCCTCGCTTTCCTCCAAACTGTTGTAGCAGCCAGGGTGGGTGACTGACATGGTGGGTGGTGGACTAGCTGTGATAGATCAGGATATCTGCAGTTGCAACTGTGGGAATTACTATAGCCATCTGGTGGCCAGTGGCAAGCAATGGTCCATCGTGGAAACAGTACTTGTTGAATAATCCCTTTACATTTAACAAGTACAACAGTGGAGATAGTGTTGGAGACATGACCAGTGCCATCCGTAATTCAGGTTAGCCTTGGCCAGCAAAGGTTGCTGGTTTCAGCAGCAGCTCATTGTACAGACACCAAATGGCTCATTAGCTCAGCCTGTGGTGATAGCTGGCAGGTCGGTACAGCCAACACAGTAGCAGACATGCTGACACAGAATGGCAAGTAGCAATGACAGCCACTCAGAGGGAGACCTACCGGTCGAAAGGTGCCAAGTCACATACAGACATCGCTCTGGCAGCAGCTCGCACCTAAAGAAGAGAGAGTCCATCAATGGCACTTCACTCATCTCAGTTCGATTGTCATGGACTCCGTTTGTAGCAAGCAGCCAGCAATGACTACAGAATGTCTGTCTGAGTTAGGCAGTATACACTAATGTGACACAAGTCAAGCGATAGAGATATGCACATATAGAGAGGACAGTAACATTGTGTACATAAAGTATCAAAGGGCATTGCATTTGCGGAGATGGCATTTGTACTCGGCTGATTCGTGTGAAAATGTTTCTGGCGTGATTGTGGCTGTATGACATGAATTAACGAACTTTGAAGGCGGGATGATAGTTGGAGCTAGACGCATATAACATACCATATCGGAAATCATTACGGAATTCGATATTCCGACATCCACACTGTCAAGAATGTGCTGAGATTACCATATTTCAGAAATTAACTCTCACCATGGATAACACAGTGGCCTGTGACCTTCTCTTAATGAGTGAGAGCAGCAGCTTCTGCATAGAGTTGTCAGTGCTTACAGACAAACAAAACTGCGTAAGATAATTACAGAAATCAATATGGGCTGTACAATGGACATATCTGTTAGGACAGTGTGACGAAATTTGGCGTTAATGGCCTATGGCAGCGGATGACCGACATGCATGTCTTTGCTAGCAGCATGGCGTCACCTGCAGCATCTCTCCTGGACTCATGACCATAACGTTTCAATCCTAGACGACTGAAAAACCGTGGCCTGGTCAGATGAGTCCTGATTTCACTTGGTAAGAGCTGTTAGTAGGGTCTGATTGTGGCATGAAGGCATGGACCCACGTTGTCAGCAAGGCACTGTGCAACCTGGTGGTGGCTGTGTTCACTGGAATGGTCTGTGTTTCACTGAACTTATCACTGACTGGAAATGGTTATGTTTCGCTACTTGGATACCATTTTCAGCCATCCATAGACTTCACGTTCCCAAACAATAATGGACAACAATGCGCCATGTCACCAGGCCACAATTATTCATGATGGGTTTGAAGATCATTTTGGACAGTTCAAGCAAATAGTAGGCCACTCAAATCGCTCTACATGAAACGCAATAGAGAGGTCAGTTCGTGCACAAAATCCTAAATTGGCCACTATTTTGCAATTATAGATGGCTATAGAGGCAGCATTGCTCAGTTGTTCTGGAGGGTACTTCCAACGACTTGTGGAGTCAATGCCACATGTAGTTGCTGCACTATGCTGGGCAAAAGGATGTCTGCACGATTTTAGGAAACAACCCATGATTTTTGTCACCTCAGTGTAAGTCATAACAAGCTGGAGGTCCCAGGGACAATCATTAGGCAACCATGAAAGCATTTGCCCCAGCTTTACTGTCAATTAAGCATCTCCAAGAGCCTGCTGGTGCTGTGATGTGTCATAATTTCAACTCCCAGAAGCCCCAGGTAGCGACTTCTGCAGTGTCAACTTACTGAACATGTAATCTAGTGTCAGGATGCCTAGTTATTGAGGTGTCTTGCAATGTCATCATTATGACACCGTTTTGCTCAAGCGATTGCAAGAACCATTCACCTTGCCACGCAGAAACATGGCGCATCAGTCCTCCTCCCCCCGCCCCCTTCGCCCCTGTTCACTGGATTGTCATCACCATTAGTTCAAAGCAGATTCTATGACACTTTGTGTGAGTTACATACATTCAGGGGAAAACTTCATTGATTTATGACTCCTTCTCCCTCCCATTAACCTGTTGTTACGTTAATTGATTTATGACGCCAAGGGGTTGATGTATGACCCCCTGGGGATAATCTGTTCTTGTAAGAAACCCCTCACATCTTCCTTTCTCCCTCCTCCTCCCCCACACCGCTGTGAAATCCCCAACCCTCCACCTTTCCCCACGCCAATACAAGCTCATTTTTATATCAAATTCATTGACTAATTAATTAATAAAAACTGATCAATTAATGATAGCCTTCCCCTCCTGGGAATCCCCAAGCCTTCCCATCCCATTCCCCACTTCCCCTCTCCCCTTGGCAGGAAAATCGTTCAGTCTGTGCAAAGCTGTTGCAGTGGAAGGTGCAAGTATTGCACTGTCCAGCAACTACACGTCCAAATTACGTAATTACAGTGCTGCAGCTTGGAGGTGTTGTCTTGTTGGAATATTTTTGCTTGTGTGCTCACCTAGACATGCAGGGATCGACTGAGCTGTTGCATAATGCCACCACTATAAGATGTCGCACCTCTCGCCCCTTCTTCCCTGCCCTTCTCAGAAAAAAAATTGGGGGGAAACGTTGCTGAGCTGGTGAACTAGAAGAATCACATGACAGGAAATTTAGCCCATATCGATAATATTTGCTTGAATGGTTTGCATACTGACACTCATCGATGGCCCAGCATTGAAATTTGCAGAAGGGTTGCACTTCTGTCACGCTGAACGACTGTGTTCAGTCGTCATTGGTCCCGTTCTTGCAGGATTTTTTTCTGGCCGCAGCAATGTCAGAGATCGGATTTCTACTATTCAGGGTACACTCGTGAAATGGGCATATGGGAAAATCCCCACTTCATCGCTATTTCAGAGATACTGTGTTCCATCGCTCGTGCGCCGACTATAACCCCACGTTCAAACTCACTTAGCTCTTGATAACCTGCCATTGTAGCAGCCGTAACCGATCTAACAACTGCGCCAGACACTTGTTGTCTTATGTAGGCGTTGCCGGCCGCAGCGCCGTATGCTGTCTGTTTACATATCTCTATATTTGAATACGCATGCTTATACTAGTTTCCTTGGCGTTTCAGTGTATAAATTCAATTTACAGGGGTTGGCTCTCTTTATATGGAGGGAAAAGCTCACCACTGTCTGCTGTTTATTTTATTTGGGATGATGCACGTCTTGTAAAATACCTCCCCACCCCTTATGTCTCCTATCCCCTTCCCTGCTCCCCCTCACCCCTCCAGTTACATCCAGCTGGACAAAGCATCAGGTGGCTGTAACTCTTTGATATTGATACTTGAGAAGTTTCTCTCGAAACACTACTCCCCCTTTCTGTCTCAAGTGCCTACTTCCTGCCCATTGAGTGTCTGTTGCATGCCGCGAGAAACCACATTAATCCCTCTTTTGTCTTGAACAAAGCAGTGAATACCTGGTAAATCTCCAGCCCTCCACAAAATGCTGGGTTGTAGATGTCTTGGAAATAGTTCATTCGCGCTACTCCCACTAAATCAAATTGATTGACTGATTAATTAAATCGATACCCTCTGTGTGTGGCAGTTTTCCCTTGCTTCCTGTTGGTGGATACTAGGACTGAATTACACTACAGGCCATTAAAATTGCTACACCAAGAAGAAACGCAGATGATAAAGGGGTATTCATTGGACAAATATATTATACTAGAACTGACATGTGATTACATTTTCACGCAATTTGGGTGCACAGATCCTGAGAAATCAGTACCCAGAACAACCACCTCTGGCCGTAATAACGGCCTTGATACGCCTGGGCATTGAGTCAAACAGAACTTGGATGGCGTGTACAGGTAGAGCTGCCCATGCAGTTTCAACACAATACCACAGTTCATCAAGAGTAGTGACTGGCGTACTGTGATGAGCCAGTGACTTGGCCACCATTGACCAGACGTTTTCAGTTGGTGAGAGATCTGGAGGATGTGCTGGCCAGGGTAGCATTCGAACATTTTCTGTATCCAGAAGGGCCCGTAAAGGACCTGCAACATGCGGTCGTGCATTATCCTGCTGAAATGTAGATCTCCGCAGGGATCGAATGAAGGGTAGAGCCATGGGTCGTAACACATCTGAAATGTAACGTCCACTGTTCAAAGTGCCGTCAATTCGCATTGACAAGAGGTGACCGAGACGTGTAACCAATGGTACCCCATACCATCACGCCGGGTGATACGCCAGTATGGCGATGACGAATACACGCTTTCAATGTGCGTTCACCGCGATGTCACCAAATACGGATGCGACCATCATGATGCTGTAAACAGAACCTGGATCCATCCTAAAAAATGACGTTTTGCCATTTGTGCACCCAGGTTCGTCGTTGAGTAACTCCATCGCAGGCGCTCCTGTCTGTGATGCAGCGTCAAGGGTAATCGCACCCATGGTCTCCGAGCTGATAGTCCGTGCTGCTGCAAACGTCGTCGAACTGTTCGTGAAGATGGTTGTTGTCTTGCAAACGTCCTCATCTGTTGATCAGGGATCGAGACGTGGCTGCACGATCCGTTACAGCCATGCGGATAAGATTGCTGTCATCTCGACTGCTAGTAATACGAGGCCGTTGGGATCTAGCACGGGGTTCCGTATTACCCTCCTGAACCCACCGATTCCATATTCTGCTAATAGTCATTGGATCTCGACCAACACGAGCAGCAATGTCACGCTACGATAAACCGCAATCACGAAAGGCTGCAATCCGACCTTTATCAAAGTCGGAAACGTGATAGTACGCATTTCTCCTCCTTACACGAGGCATCACAACAACGTTTCACCAGACAACGCCGGTCAACTGCTGTTTGTGTATGAGAAATCGGTTGGAAACTTTCCTCATGTCAGCTCGTTATAGGTGTCGTCACCGGCGCCAACCTTGTGTGAATGCTCTGAAAAGCTAATCATTTGCATACCACAGCATCTTCTTCCTGTCGGTTAAATTTCGCGTCTGTAGCACGTCATCTTCGTGGTGTAGCAATTTTAATGGCCAGTAGTGTATTTGGCGGTAATTTCTGGGATTCGATCCCCCAGAATTTTCCCTTGCACCCTATTGGTGAATACTGATGCAGGTAGATCATTTGGCAGGAAGTCCATTGCGTTGGAGGTAGCTGAAACTTTCAAATTTCAACTCCATTGCGCTATGTCCTTAAACAGTTTGCAGGAGACGGATGGTGGTTTGACTGGATGTGCTCGCAATATCACTGCTGTAAATAATAAATTGGTCAGTGGGGAATTTGACGTCGCTGTTGGTTTTTAAAGCACTGTATAATGCCTAAGCTGGTTCCCTCAGCTACACCAGACGAAGAATGTGGTGGATGAAGAGGGGTTTAGTATATCATAGGATAGTAGCAACAATGAGTACCGCTCCCACCTTTCTGCTGCATGACGAGTCCACTGGACTACGTTGAGAATCGGTATACACCACACACTTACATTGCATTCATTCCGTAGTTGTTGTTGTCACTATTATAAGTCAGAGATCTCTGAAATACTCGAACATCCCGCGCGCTCATGTCCCAATGTCCACAAGCAGCACCCCAGGACAGAGGTCGTGCAGCGCCAGTTGCCGGCGTGAGCATGCATCTCCGTCGACACGCCAGGTCGGCAGCAGGACTCGGCATGACGTAGAGGACCGCCTTGACATGGACTACAGCTTTGTACAGTGCCATACATTTTGTTTTTCTACCATGAGTTTGACGTCTGTGTCAAGTGCTAAACTGTCATTAACACATTTCAGTCCACTGGCTTTCAAAGAAAAGCTGGACATTGTGTGGTGTAAGCTAAGTTGGTCCCAGAACACGTAGGATGGTTGAATTAAGAGACAGAGGTGGTGCTTCTCACTGACAAAAATGTGGAAGATATCACAACGTATGGAATGTTTCCAAACAGCTGTCTGAAGGTGATGACCTCTACATTTAAACTCATGTTCCTCAGTGATGGTGTAGCAGATGTCTCGACGTTCTGTTTTCAGAAAGACAAAGGGCATTGAGTCCTCATATTGGCAGGGCATAGCACACCCACGTATATGACCAATGTTTAGGTGTCCTAAGTGGCAGTCATCATGACCACCAGATCTTTGGACACTGCAGCTTTTATTTTTATGGCTTACAATTCATAACCAAGTGTGGAACAAGTGGGTACTCTGCAAGGCTTAAACCTATAGAGCACGAATAGTATGAACCATCAGTTGTCAATCGCATTGGTGGAGGAATGGAATGATTTCAGACACCCAGGCGAGCATGCAAGTATTCTCATTCATACATATTTTTGTCGTATTTACCTCAATTTTACGTATTTTCCATCAAGTTTCGTAGTTTTACCAGGTTTCCCGTAATTTAAACGCATTTTACACCATCACTCGATTTCCAAACCACCACTCTCGACGATTTGTCACGTTAGGAAAACGTTTCATTGTGTCGACCTTGTGATGCTATCAGCTGATGACATTGCAGAATGATTCTCAATTTCTGTATCATTGCTGAACCAGTATGTATGGGACATCTGTGGATTCATTGTAGGTGGTATGGCGAGACAGCATTGCGAGCTACTTTTGTACTTATTTTCCGAAAACTTTTTTGAGCAGGTACTTTGACAGGCCACATGCAATGGAAATAAGACTTCGTAACTATAAACAGTCCTGACCTTATCGAAGGTGAAGTAGGGAGATAGGGATTACCACTCATGATTTAATCAAAACTATGATGGTAACTAAAGTTAATAAATCAGTCAAGAAGGCTAGGAGGGCATTTTTGCTGGAAAGAGCAGATAAGAAAATTTTTAAATATTTAATTCAGAAATCGAACGAATTAAGTGTAAGAGGTTTCTGAGTGATCTGAGACAGCAGGGATGTGCACAATGTCCCTGTGCAGTCTTGGTAGTGGGACTGTAGAGTACAGTGGTGCCTACCCTCTGTTGAATGGCGTTCATGGACTGTACTAGGATAAGCTGCCACACTTGCGTTTACTAGCTTTTCTGCGTTTCTTTATTTCAGTAGTGATTTGGACCACTTTCTGCTGAAATTTCAGTACTGCATAGTCATAAAAACCGTCTGAATAAGGTATTACCCCACTGAAGAAAGATGTATGCCTACATGGGTTTTGCCTCAGTTACCTCTACATCTACACACTGGAAATCACCGTGAGGTGCATGGCAAAGGGTACGCCCGATTGTACCAGTTATTAGGGTTTCTTCCTGTTTCATTCATGTATGGAATGTGGGAAGATTTATTGTTTATATGTAGGCTGCAGTAATTACTCTAACAATCCCTGTGTGAGCGATATGTATGGAGTTGTAGTATATCCCTAGAGTAATCATTTAAACCTGGTTGTTGAACTTTTGTTAATAGACTTTCTTGGGATGTCTCGCTTCAAGAGTCTTCCAGTTCAGTTTCTTCAGTATCTCTGAGACACTCTCCCACGGACTAAACAAATCTGTCACCATTCATGCTGCCCTTCTATGTATAGTTCAATATCTCCCATTAGTCCTATGTGGAACAGGTCCCATACACTTGAGCAATATCTAGGATGAGTCACACAAGTGATTTGTAAGAAATCTCTTTTGTAGACACTTTCCCAGTATTCTACCAATAAATCGAAGTCTACCACCTGCTTTACCCACGACTGAACCAATGAGATCATTCCATTTCATATCCCTGGAAAGTGTTATGCCAGGTATTTGTATGAGTTGGCCGATTTCAACAGTGAGTCGTTGATATTATAGTCATAGGATACTACTTTTTTCGTCTCGTGAAGTGCAAAACTGTTCATTTCTTTGCATCACCTTGAAATCTCATCAAGATATCACTGAATATTTATGCAGCTTCAGTCATATTGTACTTCATTATAGGTAACTGCATCATCTGCAAAAAGCATGGTTTTACTATTAATATTGTCTGCAAGGTCATTAATATACAAGACGAACAGCAACAGTTTCAACACACTTCCCTGGGACACACCTGAAGTTACTTCTACACCTGATGATGACTCTCCATCCAAGATAAAATTCTGTGTCATTCCTACCGAAAGTCCTCAGTCCCGTCACAAATTTACCCTATATGACTGTACATTTGACAATAAATATATGTGTGGTACTGAGTCAAATGCTTTTCGAAAATCAAGAAATACATCTACCTGGTTGTATTTATGCAAAGCTTTCAGTATGTCATGTGAGAAAAGTGTTTGTTGCGTACCAATTAGTTCAAGTTATGACATTATTTAATAAAATATGAAAAACTTTACTATTATGTTGAATGAAGTCTTATCTGTAGAATGTACACAAAACTCGAATTGTTGTGTTGCGTGTTGTAACTGTAAGTGGTGTGCTTACTCTGTGTTATAGTTAGCAAAACTTTACACAAATTGATTGGGCAATGCAACTCTCAGTACCAATAAAGAAATACAGTCACTGCAAAATACGTTCAGCCCCTTAGGCACTGAATCATCTGGCCCTGTGCACATAACAAATAAATTAAATTGTCTTACCTCTAGAGCAGCAATGGTGGAATGTGATATATTCTGTGGTCTCTCACAAAAATATGAATGCTAGCTACAGACTCAGCAGTGTGCAATGCTGGCTAGAATGCTTGAAATCAACATGAAATTCTTTTGGCTGATAAATGAGAACATTTAAGAAAATTCAACTTCATTAAAAATATATGACCCAGACTGGGAGGCGCTACTGTTTATGATGAATTACTAACATTCATTTTTTATGAAGCAAAGTTGTATTGCAAGTTAAGTTTGGGTTTCCAAAAACATCTGACAATTGAATCTGCATTACTCACAACTGATTCACAAATGATGAGATTTAAACAGCTAGTATTATCTAACTTCATTAATCCAACATAAATGTAAATCATGTAATTATACATAGCTCTGTTAACAAATCTTAAAAGCATTACAGAAATGAAATATCTGGCTAGCCTTTTTCTCAAAACAGTTTACATACGTTCTGGGGTTACTCAACAATCACAAATTATCAGCCAAGTCATCTATACTAACGCACTGGCAGAAACAGAAATCATAAGTATTTAATATATTTACCTTATCTCCATGAGGACTTCTGCTTCCATATTCAACAATATTAAACGTTAAACTAATTCTTGGTGACTTCACACAGCACACTCCAAAAATTGCCTGCTCCATCGTCTTTCCCTCGTAGACAGCTACCAACAACTGTCCACCCAGTGCTCTCTTACTCCACCAAAAAAGTACAGTATCTTTGGCTATGTGGTCACGTACCATCAGCGATCCACATTATCAAGCCTATCAGATACATTCATCATTTATAGTGCTCTAGTTCCATTTTAATTATTAATAATCTTATCTTATTCTGGTGTCACATACAATTGTACCCCAGTATTCTCCTTTCACAACCCTCCAGCAGGGTTTAACAAATTTGGCACATACTTGGAAGTACCTTGTACAACAAATGTGTGGTAAATTTATTTAACACTATGACATCATTAAACTCGAAAGAACTGATAGTGCTCATATGCACTACTATAAATCATAATCTGGTTATAACCTGAGTAAATTGTCTCGTAAACATGGTTGCTGGCAAATAAATCATGTAGGGCAGAATGAGTATACAATACTAATCGTCAAGATATCGGTATAGGATTGGGCAAGGGAAAGGAAGAGTCATGGCTGAAGCTTAGGAGCATGTTGAAGTGACTGCATCATAAAGTCATTATCTGTTGTTTTGGGCAGGTTCAACAACTTAGTAGTGATCAATGTGTATTGCATTCAGTGTACCAATACGAGGTGCATTCAAGTTCTAAGGCCTCCGATTTTTTTTCTAATTAACTACTCACCCGAAATCGATGAAACTGGAGTTACTTCTCGACGTAATCGCCCTGCAGACGTACACATTTTTCACAACGCTGACGCCATGATTACATGGCAGCGGCGAAGGCTTCTTTAGGAGTCTGTTTCGACCACTGGAAAATCGCTGAGGCAATAGCAGCACGGCTGGTGAATGTGCGGCCACGGAGAGTGTCTTTCATTGCTGGAAAAAGCCAAAAGTCACTAGGAGCCAGGTCAGGTGAGTAGGGAGCATGAGGAATCACTTCAAAGTTGTTATCACGAAGAAACTGTTGCGTAACGTTAGCTCGATGTGCGGGTGCGTTGTCTCGGTGAAACAGCACACGCACAGCCCTTCCCGGACGTTTTTGTTGCAGTGCAGGAAGGAATTTGTTCTTCAAAACATTTTCGTAGGATGCACCTGTTACCGTAGTGCCCTTTTGAACGCAATGGGTAAGGATTACGACCTCGCTGTCCCAGAACATGGACACCATCATTTTTTCAGTACTGGCGGTTACCCGAAATTTTTTTGGTGGCGGTGAATCTGTGTGCTTCCATTGACTGACTGGCGCTTTGTTTCTGGATTGAAATATGGCATCCACGTCTCATCCATTGTCACAACCGACGAAAAGAAAGTCCCATTCATGCTGTTGTTGCGCGTCAACATTGCTTGGCAACATGCCACACGGGCAGCCGTGTGGTCGTCCGTCAGCATTCGTGGCACCCACCTGGATGACACTTTTCGCATTTTCAGGTCGTCATGCAGGATTGTGTGAACAGAACCCACAGAAATGCCAACTCTGGAGGCGATCTGTTAAACAGTCATGCGGCGATCCCCCAAAACAATTCTCTCCATTTTCTCGATCATGTCGTCAGACCGGCTTGTGCGAGCCCAAGGTTGTTTCGGTTTGTTGTCCCACGGTGTTCTGCCTTCATTAAACTGTCGCACCCACGAACGCACTTTCGACACATCCATAACTCCATCACCACATGTCTCCTTCAACTGTCGATGAATTTCAATTGGTTTCACACCACGCAAACTCAGAAAACTAATGACTGCACGCTGTTCAAGTAAGGAAAACGTCGCCATTTTAAGTATTTAAAACAGTTCTCATTCTCGCTGCTGGCGGTAAAATTCCATCTGCCGTATGGTGCTGCCATCTCTGGGACGTATTGACAATGAACGCGGCCTCATTTTAAAACAATGCACATGTTTCTATCTCTTTCCAGTCCATAGAAAAAAAATCGGAGGCCTTAGAACTTGAATGCACCTCGTACATCTGAACTCTATATTATTTACCTAAGTCGCATGCAGAGATAAAGACGTACTCGGTAGTGGATTGCCAATAACCATAGTTGGCGATACCATAACGTCAGTAATGTAATGACTATCATCATCACTGCTCTTCATAGTAGAGATTCTTCTGAGAAATAAACGACATATATAGTCACTTAGGTTGAAATATGAATACCAGTAGTAAATTGCTCCAATACCATGAACAGAGGCAGGAACTGGAGCAGAGGTAACATAGTGGAACATGACCATTTCTACCTATGTAAACTTCGAGTAATTCATCTGATCTGAACAAGTACAGTATTCTAATGACATTATAGACTGGATGAAGCAACAATGCTTTATATCAGAGTGAATAGACAAAACTGTATGTGAGCTCTGAATAAGACAACATCAATGAGTGTGAGATCAGGCTGCCAATTAAGACATAGAATAACCAAATATTACATAGAAAATCACTGGTTCATAACATTATACTGTGGCTCCCAGTGGCCTTGTATAAGCAATATTGTGCTATAATTCCATAAGAACCATAACAGGACAGCCAAGAATTGAATGGCTCCATGTGACCTTGTACTTAGAGTACATGCAAATCTTAATAACTAAAACAATTGAATCAAAAAAAGTCAATCAGAGGCGCAAAGAGGCCTTTCTACATCCATAAAATGCTGATATTAGTAGCTATAAAATGTTTGGGACTCCAAGTGGTCTAGTTTTACGTTAAGTAATAGCTCACCTTAATAACTAAAAGGTGGCAAAAATCTTCTTTGAGGCTCACAGTGGCCTGGTTTTACATGAAATAAATGCTGACCTTAATGGCAAAGATGCGACAGAAAACATGTTTGTGGCTCGCGGTGGCCTAGTTTTACATAGCATAAAGATCAAAGTTGAGAAAGTATCATAAAATATCATTGACCTATAACTTTATATGGCACTCAGAGGCCTATGTATAATTAATAATAAGAATATATAGCTCAATTCACTTTTGCAAGAACAAAGCTTGCAGTATAAAGTGATGGCTCTGTATGGCCTGTATGAGTACATGTTAGACATATAGAATCATAGAATCAAAGTATGGTACTATGTGAGTAAAGACAATATTTAGAAGTTGTATAGCACCCTCAGGCTTCAGTATCTATTAAATGACCTATATTTCTAACAATGTGCATAATTAAAAGGAAGGAGATGAGAATACTTGATGAGGGCAGTGCACTTTATCTGTAAAGAAAATGATTAAGTCAATCATCATTCATCTAGAGTCAAGAACTGCTATGGCCAAAGCAAAGAAAAAATGTGATTGTAGTATAGTGAAGGGAGACGAAAATTTAGTAGTCATAGGTGACTGGAATTCGGTAGTAGGAAAAGGGAGAGAAGGAAATGTAGTAGTTGATTATGGATTGGGGCTAAGAAATTAAAGGGAAGCCGCTGGTAGAATTTTGCACAAAGCACAACTTCATCATAGCTAACACTTGATTCAAGAATCATAAAAGAGGGTTGTAGCATGGCAAAAGCCTGGAGATACTGACACGTTTCAGATAGATTATATAATGGTAAGACAGAGATTTAGGAACCAGGTTTTAAATTGTAAGACATTTCCAGAGGCAGATGTGAACTCTGACCACAATCTATTGGTTATGAACTGTAGATTAAAACTGAAGAAACTGCAAAAAGGTGGGAATTTAAGGAGATCCGACCTGGATAAACTGACTAAACCAGAGGTTGTACAGGGTTTTAGACAGAGCATAAGGGAACAGTTGACAGGAATGGGGGAAAGAAATACAGTAGAAGAAGAATGGGTAGCTTTGAGGGATGAAATAGTGAAGGCAGGAGAGGATCAAGTAGATAAAAAGATGAGGGCTAGTAGAACTCCTTGGATAACAGAAGAAATATTGAATTTAATTGAAGAAAGGAGAAAATATAAAAATGCAGTAAATGAAGCAAGCAAAAAGGAATACAAACGTCTCAAAAATGAGATCGACAGGAAGTGCGAAATGGCTAAACTGGGATGGCTAGAGGACAAATGTAAGGATGTAGAGGCTCATCTCACTAGGGGTAAGATAGATACTGCCTACAGGAAAATTGAAGAGACCTTTGGAGAAAAGAGAACCACTTGTATGAATATCAAGGGCTCAGATGGAAACCCAGTTGTAAGCATAGAAAGGAAAGCAGAAAGGTGGAAAGAGTATATAGAGGGTCTATACAAGGGCGATGTACTTGAGGACAATATTATGGAAATGGAAGGGGATGTAGATGAAGATGAAATGGGAGATATGATACTGCATGAAGAGTATGGCAGAGCACTGAAAGACCTGAGTCAAAACAAGGCCCCAGGAGTAGACAACAACCGGTCCCTTCTTCTTGTCAAGTTGTGCCACAAACTCCTCTTCTCCCCAGTTCTATTCGATACCTCCTCATTAGTTATGTGATCTACCAATCTAATCTTCAGCATCCTTCTGTAGCACCACATTTCGAAATCTTGTATTCTCTTCTTGTCCGAACTATTTATCATCCATGTTTCACTTCCATACATGGGTACACTCCATACAAATACTTTCAGAAACGACTTCCTGACACTTAAATCTATACTTGATGTTAACAAATTTCTCTTCTTCAGAAACGCTTTCCTTGCCATTGCCAGTCGACATTTTATATCCTCTCTACTTCGACCATCATCAGTTATTTTGCTCCCCAAATAGCAAAACTCCTTTACTACTTTAAGTGTCTCATTTCCTAATCTAATTCCCTCAGCATCACCCGACTTAATTCGACTACATTCCATTACCCTCGTTTTGCTTTTGTTGATGTCCATCTTAAATCCTCCTTTCAAGACACATTCCATTCCATTCAACTGCTCTTCCGAGTCCTTTGCTGTATCTGACAGAATTACAATGTCATCGTCGAACCTCAAAGTTTTTATTTCTTCTCCATGGATTTTAATACCTACTCCGAATTTTTCTTTTGTTTCCTTTACTGCTTGCTCAATATACAGATTGAATAACATCGGGGAGAGGCTACAACCCTGTCTGACTTCCTTCCCAACTGGTGCTTCCCTTTCATGTCCCTCGACTCTTATAACTGCCATTTGGTTTCTGTACAAATTGTAAATAGCCTTTCGCTCCCTGTATTTGACCCCTGCCACCTTCAGAATTTGAAAGAGAGTATTCCAGTCAACATTGTCAAAAGCTTTCTCTAAGTCTACAAATGTTAGAAACGTAGGTTTGCCTTTCCTTAATCTTTCTTCTAAGATAAGTCGTAAGGTCAGTATTGCCTCACGTGTTCCAATATTTCTATGGAATCCAAACTGATTTTCCCCAAGGTTGGCTTCTATAAGCGTGCTTATAATTTCGTTGATAATCGCAGCCGTATTCTTGGCGCTAAAACCTACCTTATAGGTATTTCAGTAATTTCTCGTTATTGCTATATGATGGAAACTGAAATTCAGTGCATACCATTCAGTTGTTGTATAGCGACGAAAGACGTAAAAAAGTAGAAAAACTCAGAGTATTAGTGTCAAAAACGTGTGTTACGTCGCAGTCCGGGAAGGCAAAGTCGTACAAAAAGTAATTTACGTGATGGCAGAATCTGCTATGTAGTATTTACATAGCGCAATATAAGTGATCCAGCCCTGTGTTTGGCTTGGTATAATGTTTCAAACGGCTTGGAGCACTATGCGACTTAACGTCTGAGGTCATCAGTCGCCTAGAACTTAGAACTAATTAAACCTAACTAACCTAAGGACATCACACACATCTATGCCCGAGGCAGGATTCGAACCTGCGACCGGAGCGATCACTCGGCTCCAGACTGTAACGCCTAGAAACGCACGGCCACTCCGGCAGGCTGGCATAATGTTTTTGAGACAAATGTAGATGTAGTTAGTTTTGTAAATCGTTGTTTTCAAATAAATATGCTTGACAGTTTGGCGCTGGTGATATTCAGCTCTGGTTATTTTATTGCGGACTGATCTGGTGCTGATGACTTGGCGATTGATCTCATCAGGTCTGTGCACTGCTGTTAAATCGGACGTGCATTGCGAGTAAAAGGAAGTAGCTTTGACGTCAGTGGGCTTGAAATTTGCGGAACAAAGGTTTGTTTTGTTCGGCGTAGCGCTTAAGTTGTGGGGTGCCCTAGTGCTGCCCGACGGCATTGTTGACCGGGCCGCTGCTGGTTTCAAAGACAGCATGGCACTTACCTGTTGCAGATATCATACTCCGTCTGCTAGTGACCTCCATGTTTTGAGTAGGCTGGACTACGCATTGCCTTTGACCTTGACTAATTTGTAACATTTGAGGAATCTCAGTGTTATCAGAGCTGCTTTCAATTAGTGTAGGATAACTGTGCAGGGTCGGCATATCGGAATGTGTGTGTTTGCTTGTATTAAAAAAAACGGTGGACTGAATATAAAATATTTCTTCCCTTTGCGTAGTCTGTTGCGAAAATAATTTGGAACTGTTTGTGGCATTGGCCTGACTGACTGTCTCGTTACATAGAACTGACTGATTGTAGATAATAAAATCCTGTTAACATAAAATGACGTCTGCATATATATTGGTCTTCTGAATATGCCTTCTACGAAGTTGCTTTCGTGACTTAGGATTTTCTGTACAGGTGCTAAAAGTATTACTCTGAGCTGTTTCACAAATTTTATCTGAAATATCAGAAATGTTACTTGACAATGTAAGGTCAACTGTGCCAGGAGATAATTTTTTAATGAAAGCTGCTGTCAGTTGTAGTTCTCTAACGTAATCAGAGTGAATGTGCTGTTTGTCAGAATTAGAAGTGGACTGTTGAAGTAAATTCGAACTGTTGTGACCATATCCTTACGGCCTGTGACATCAGATTGTGTTGGCTTATCGCCGCTCATAAAACTCTGTTTGCTCAAAATAAATTCTGCAGTCGTACTGCAATTCTGAATGTGACTTCCATGAAGTTGCTGTGTTTTATTTTCTGTAGTAATGACATCGTCTTCTTGTAGCTGTTAATTTTGGGTTCTGACTGTAGGTTGTCAAGATTATATGTATCTGGTTTGGGAGAGATAAATGAAATAGCGATATACTGCATGGTTTCACAGGAATCCGTAGCAACATTAGATCTAACAGAAGTGTTGTTAAAAAAATTTTGCTTCTCAGAAGTAAGTATGTCAATGGGCTGTGAACGGAATACGTAGTTTGCTTTTGGGCTGGATTATTTCCATAATCTAAAGATTCAGTGTAAGGTAAATCGTCTTGCTCTTCAAAAACTTTAGCTTTGTGACGCAGTGACAATTAAATATTTCTGGTATGCGTCACGGAAAGGAAGAAACTCTGTTCTGTGTTGAGACACAATGTGGCGTCTGATGTTTTGCTTGTTCGCATTGTTAATCTGAGGGAAATAGAAATTATTTGTTGACTTTAGATTCTGCTGTATGAATCTGGTCTGCAAATCGATCCCTGGGGAATAGCATTGATCAGCACAAAGTTTGACTGAGGGAGAAGTGTTTGCACAAGATGCAACGGAAAGCTGTGGTGTAAATGGAAGGTTTTCAAGACAAAAGGCGGAGTTTTGTGCATCATTTTTGAATTGACACAAAACTTCTGGTGCTGCATAAACTTCTGGTTCTGTAAAAGAGGTTAAATCTAACTTTGGCTCAGATTGGGGTAAATTATTCTGCCACAAAAGTCTTTGGTCACTTACCTAATAGCATCAAATGTCTGACAGATAACCATATAGCATTTAAAAGTAAATTAAAAGTGTGTAATTTCCCCAACCCCCACAAAAAAATTAAAAATATTAAGTGTCATATAATATTTGTGTAATGTAATATCTTGTATAGACACCTTTTTCTTAATCTGACACGTTCCACATCATTACGAAGTGTTGTATTCATGATCAATAGAACAAGTACTAATCTAATCTAATTTTCTTTACTGTTAGTGTCATCATGCTTAATATGGGGCTTGATAACTTCAGTATTAACTGTTTCAGGCTGCATGGGTGGCTCAACAGAGCGATCATGTGCGTCACTCCAGATGGTATTGTCGTTAGTATCAATGGAATGTAATGAAATTTCTGACATGGGAAACTTAGCTTTGTTATCAGATTTGATAGGCACAATGGGTTCATTAATGTTTTCCGAAATAGTCAAACTGCTGTTGCTGACGGTAACGCTGGAGGAAGATCTAACTATGTCATGCTGCTTAAGAGAGGTCATGGTTAACAATTTTTTCACAATGCAGTGTCACAGTCAGTTCTGCCATTGCACTGTTTTTTTTTTTTTTGCAGTGTTACATTTACACAATCACGATTTTGGCTTCAAAGTGCCATTATTAAGTGTTCTATGTGTTGTACAGTGCCTAACATGGTATTTAAAAGACAATATTAGACACATGGGTAGATATTTCTGGTAAAGCCTACTGCTTTGTTTTACCACTAAGTATACCATGATCTACTCAGTGATAAAACAATGCAGTAGGCTTTACCAGAAATATCGACACTTAAACAATATGCCTAATAGTGTATTTTAAATACGACAGTATGCCATCTTAGGCACTGTATAGCACTTAAAACGCTTGATAATGGTACTTTAAAGCTGAAATCATGATCATGTAAATGTAACACTGCAAATAAAAAACTCTAATAGTTGTACTGACTTTAAAGAAATGTCATGGTTAATTTCTCAGTGAAATGATGATACAGGCTTGGTACTGTCTGCACATTGCCTGGCTATCGCTTCAATTTTATCGCAAAAACGTTTTTCACTGGCCTTTCAAATGATGTGTCAGGTGTCACTTGTGTTGTATTTTGTGTGTGGAGACATCATCTACAACCATGAACGTTTCGCCTTGTTTGAAACAGTCATCAGTCGCTTCTGTGTACGATTTAAGCTCGTCATGTATAGTGTAAAATCGGTCATAATTTTAATTCTATCGTTCACTGAACTGAGTTTTGGTGTCAACTTGTATTTCTCGTACAATGGAAAACTCTTCATCATTTTCATTAAATCGTTCATTGAACTGAGAGTTGGTGTGAACTTGTATTTCTCATATAATGGAAAATTGTTCGTCATTTTTATTAAATCGTTCATTGAACTAAGTGTTCAGGTTAACCACAATTTGCACTAGATTTTGAAGCGCCGCTTCTGTATTATTTTCAAATGATGCGTCAGGTGTCACCTGTGTTGTATTTTGTGTTGTGGGGACACCAACTACAACCATGGACATCTCGTTTGTTGCATTATTTGCACAATTACCGCTAATAAAATCCGATCGATTTCCAAGAAAATACTGAGCACTTTGCACTAATTTTTCCTCTGACATACTATTGGCGATCAGACCAATAGTGTGAAAAGTAGGCAAACCATTGACCTCATTTGTTAAACAGTCAAGTGTTGAATTGTGCACATCAGCCATGTGCAGCTCAGCGGCGTCCGCAGTATCGGAATCTACTGTCTGATTACTAATTAATGGGCGGAATTAAAGTGTCAGGAATTAGTTCATTATTTTTGGAAACGGAACTCAAGTTCTCTGTGGTGCTTTGCAACTGTTGCACCGCAGAATGGTCACTATTATTCTCAACATTGTTGTCAATAATCGGAAAGTCGCCCATTTCGGTATCTTTAAGTCTAAGATTACGCGCCGAACCTTCACACTTTTGTACGGCATCGTTTATCAAATGCAGATCATAAATCCAAAGACAAAATTTCAACACTCAACTCAATGAAAGAAAACAAGCCGATGGGTTGTGGAAATTTTTTTTACAAGTTAGCAAACTGTGTTGCGCCAAAAAAATCTAAATACTATTGTCGCTACAGAGTGGTTGAGAGAACAGAATATATATATATCGGACTACCTTAAGCATCAAGATTTCACACAGCTAACATCGTGGAAGAGCTGTCGCCAAGTGTAACGTTCTTTTAAATATATAAAACTTCACGATTACAATAAATGAAGTCTTATCTGTGGAATGGATGAAAAATCGAATTGTTGTGTTGCGTGTTGTAGTTGCAAGTGGGGTGCTTACTCCGTTATTGTTAGCAAAACCTTATATGAACTGATTGGGCAATGCAACTCTCAATACCAATAAAGAAATACAGTCACTGCAAAATACATTCAGCCCCTTAGGAACTGAATCATCTGGCCCTGCTCAATACCGATAACTCTAGTCCCTGTGCATATAACAAATAGATTAGATTGTCTTACCTTTAGAGCAGCAATGGTGGAACGTGACATATTCTGTGGTCTCTCACAAACAATATGAATGCTAGCTACAGACTCAGCATTGTGCAATGCTGGCTAGAATACTTGAAATCCACATGAAATTCTTTTGGCTGCTAAATGAGAACATTTAAGAAAATTCAGCTTCATTAAACATTTATGACCCAGACTGGGAGGCGGTACTGATTATGATGAATTACTAACATTCATTTATTTATGAAGCAAAGTTATATTGCAAGTTAAGTTTGGGTTTTCAAAAAAAAAAAAAAAAAAAAGACAATTGAAGCTACATTACTGACAACTGATTCACAATGAGATTTAAACAGCAAGTATTATTTAATTTCCTTATCCAACATAAATGTAAATCATGTAAATACACATAGGTCTGTTAGCAAATCTTAAAAGCATTACAGGAATAAAATGTCTGATTAGCCTTTTTCTCAAAACAGTTTACATACGTTCTGGGGTTACTCAACAATCACAAATTATCAGCCAAGTCATCTATACTAACGCACTGGGGAAAACAGAAATCATAATTATTTAATATTTTACCTTATTTCCTTGAAGACTTCTGCTTCTATGTTCAATGATATTAAATGTTAAACTAACTCTTGGTGGCTTCACACAGCACACTCCAAAAAGTGCCTACTCCATCGTCTTTCCCTCATAGACAGCTACCTACAACAGTCCGCCCAGCACTCTCTTACTCCAACAAAGCAGTACAGTATCTTTGGCTATGTGGTCGCGCACAGTCAGCGATCCATATTATCAAGCATATCAGAGGCATTCATCATTTGTAGTACACTAGTTTCATTTTAATTTATTAATATTCTTATCTTATTCTGGTGCCAGATATGAGTATGCCCCAGTATACTGCTCTCAAAGTTCAGCCGGGTGTGGCTTGCTTCCTTGCGTTTTAAGAAATGTTTGTTTCTTAAACGTTTCAACGTCTGTCAAGATAAAATCTGGTAACAACAAGTGTAATATTACACGAAAGAACACAAAAATATTGGGAACTATAGAGACAAACGACAGATAACTTCGTATGTGAGTGCCAGCAATATCCAGTAGTTTCTGTTCCATTGGTGAGTTTGGTCCGCATTCGCCAGTAGTGGCCTACGACAGTTGGGGCTGCCGGCTTCTCACAGCAGCACCGCGGCAGCCGTGTGCCCTTTAACCGGCGCTGGGCAAGTATGAAATATCTGATAGAATGCAGCTCCCGACAATAGAGTATGGATGCCGTTTACTCGGAAGCCAGACACGTGTGAGACGATTCACGCTCCCATCAGGCGTCGCGCCAAGTGTCAGCTTACAACGAATAAATCGTTGTTTGACCATCACACACAGGTTCCTGTGTGGATGACTTAGTAATAGGCATCCCTGGAGCATAGAAGCAACTTTAAGAGTTAAAAACAAATAAGTCACCAAATCAGGATGGAATCCCAGTTCGATTTTGCAGAAAGTACTCCATGGCATTGGCTCCTTACTTAGCTTGTATTTATTGCGAATCTCTCGTCAAGCGCAAAGTCAAAGCAAGTGGAGAAAAGCGCAGGTGACTGGTGTATTATTGAGTAAAAGAACAGACCAGCAAAGTTACATCCGTTTTCTGCAGAATTCTTGAACATCGCCTCAGTTCGAATATAATAAAGTTCCTTGAGACGAAAAAGCTTCTGCCCTTCACATCAGCATGGATTTATAAAGCTTCGGTCGTGAAAATTTCACCTTGCCCTTTTCTGACACAATATCCTGGGAACTATGAGTGAAGCACCACAGGCAGATTGCATATTGTTAGATTTCCGACAACGTTTGAAACGGTGGCCCACTGCGTTAACGAAGGTATGAGCACGTGGAATAGGTTCCCAGGGGCGGAAGCGGTTCAAAGACTTCTTAAGTAAAACAATCCTGTATGTTGTCCTCGACGTCGAGTGTTCATCAGAGAGAAGGGTATCGTCGGGCTTGCTAAAGGGAAGTGTGATAGGATCGCTGCTATTCGCTATATACGTTAAGACTTGACAGACAAGGGAGAGCAGCAACCTGAAGTTATTTGTTGATGATGCTGTGGTGTAAGGGGAGGTGTCGTCATTCGGTAACCGTAAGAGGATACAAGATGACTTAGACAAGATTTCTAGCTGGTGTGATGAATAGCAGCTATCTCTAAATGTAGAAAAATGTGAGTTAATCCGGATGAGTAGGAAAAACAAGCCCTTAATGATGAGATACAGTATTAGCAGTGTGCTGCATCAGTTAAATAATTCGGTGTAACGTTGCAAAAAGGTATGAAATGGAATGAGCATGTAAGGATTGTAGCAGGGATCGGGAAGACAAATGGTAGACTTCAGTTTATAGTGTTGTTTTGGGGAAGTGTCGTTCACCTATAAAGGAGACTTCATATAAAACACTAGAACGACCCTTCTTGAATACTGCTCGAGTGTTTAGGATCTCACTCAGTCGGATTAAAGGAAGTCTTCAAAGCAATTCGGAGATGGTCTGCTCTATGTGTTATCGATAGGTGCGATCAACTCGCAAGTATTCTCGAGATGCCTCAGGAACTCAGATGGCAATCCTTCGAGGAAAGGCGACATTCTCTTCAAGTAACACTACTGAGAAAATTTAGAGAATCGGCATTTGAAGCTGAGTGCAGAACGATTCTAATGCCACCAGCGTTCATTCCTCATACGGAGACATATAGACAGACGTTGTTTCTTCGTTCCTTGCGCGAGTGGAACAGGAAGGGAAATGACTACTACTAGTAGTAGTAGTAGTACAACATACCCTTTATCACGCAGTGTACGGTGGCTTGCGGCGTATGTATGTAGTAGATGTAGATGTAGATTTAACTTGGTGTTCTATTTGCAACGGATGGGGAGCACATACTAATCAGTTCATCGTGTCTGTCGATCGCCCTAACTGTGTAATTAGTTAACAGCAGTAGATTTGCAACTATACTCGCAGCTCTGATACTGTAGGTTGACAAATTTTATCTTTCAATGCTCTTAGCAAGTACTTAATACTTACACTGACGCATAGGATCGCTGAGCTAATGCTGTAACTTTAAGAAAATGTTACAAAAAATTTCGCCAGTACTGAATGGGTACTTATCACCACAGCCACTTCTAAAGACATCCTTTATCCTATAAGGTTCTTGTTTAATAGGACTACCAGACACTAATTGTGTATCTGTCGTAAATAAATCTCATCACATCTCAAGCATTAATAGAGTTTTCGTAGTTCAATATGCAGCTGTTATCATTCATTGCTAAGAGGACCAGCAATATTAGGGCATACAGCTAATCAGTCACATGGAGGCAAGGAGGTTAATAATGAGCATGGGGAACAACTAACCTCCTTGATGATCAGTTACGAACATGAAGGTAGAAAAGGAGGGAGGTGGCATTACGTCTCAAACTTTAAGCCGATGTCCACCATCTTAACTAATCCAAAACATTAGTTTCAGCCCAGTGATACATCCCTCTGACGTCACTCTGTGTCGTATTGCTGAAGCAAATACCGGTACGCATTCAAGAACAGAAAAACGCTCGAAATCGCCTCTTGACACCATGCTATTAATGTAAGCTTTATTATTTTTAGTGTTTAAAACAGTTATTTCGTGCACACGACAGAAATAATGAACAAAAAGCACTCGTAAACAGTAACATGTTAATGTTTTGGACTACTTAAAACGACGCCAACACTGGCTTCAAAATAAGTATGTAGTGCCACTTCCCTTCTTTTTTACCTCTATGGTAATGAGCGCTGTTATATACCTCATATATCTGAACTAGCGTCACGTAAATGTCAAAATATGCCATCTTTCCACTTCTGAAAACATGAGATCACTTAGAGAGAATATAACTGCCTCTAAAAATCGATCTTGAATGACAACATTGCTTTCAAAACCCCACTCAAATTTGGGTCAAGTAATTAGTCACTCTTCTGTAGATTTTTGACAACAATGATATTCCACTTCTTTTCAGTCACTCACTCAACTAAGAACTGAAGCGCTTTTCAGTAAAATGATCTTGATTGCATTTATGATTATAGACATTCAAGCACAAACAGTCTTGAAACAAATAACTTCTCAACACAGGTTTTAAAATTTCATAAATAAAGTCTTCTGTGCGGTTTTATTCGTTTCCATAACACATTTTCACATTATTAACAAAGTAACAGTAACTCTGATTCCTCTAACATATTAGTTTCAACTTTAGACAGTCATGAAACTTACTGATACAGATCTGAAATCATACAAAACGTTTCAATGTTTTCTTTTACAATACAAATCTATATCTTTTTAATAATAATTAAAGACTGCTGTCCCAACAACGACGTCTTCTAGCTCGTCATGGCCGTCAGCTTGGCGGGGATGGTAGGAATAGTACTCCCATACTCAACAAATATTGTATTTATATCATTATTCTTCTGTTCCAATTCCTGTTCTATTATGTACATAGTATAACGCCTCTTCTTCTTGGCTCGGCTAAAACTCAGAGACAGTCGGTAGAGTGTTGAGATCGTTATCAAGTTACGAAGACGACGTTACACAAAATAACAGTGCTGAACCGAAATGTTGACGTGCGTGAGATATTTACTTCACCAAGAATCGTAATTAATCGTTCGTAATCGATGTTTAACTGATTAATGATGAAATAGTAAAGATAAAACCAATTCAGTCGCGTCCACAACAAATTCCCTACAAGGTGGTCGTAATTTCAAGTATCTAAGAAATCGCAACAGTGGGCTTGTTATTTGAGTCAAAGATTCTACACAAGCGCCGAGCGCTACAGTCAAATATTATCGCTGCGCGTAATTATTACTCTGGAGTTTCATGTCAATAATTTGATAGAATTTTAAATCACAAATGCACGACTTGGCATGAGAGGGTGTTTTATTGCACAATATCATTCACTTCCTAACTGAGCCTTGAGTAGAAAACTTTCCCAGATGTTGGGGGGATTTAAATTATATGCTTCAGACCTATAAACCACTGGCTATTATGAATGAAAATTGTCTATCAGTGTTCGTTCCATAAATCACTGTCTAAGTAATGTTTAGTTCAATTATCTAGTTAAAAGTATATTCTAGTAGGTAAAAGTCCTCCATTCGAATTCTAATGCCGTGATATTTGAAATCAGAAGATCGTATTACCTTGTCATAATAGATTGCAGTTATTCAATTTCAAAAACAATCTAAGCGCACCTATGAGCATTCAGATATATGACCTGCTTCGGCTAACTCTCGTAACGTAGTGACAATGCATTGACTTATACTCACACGGAGTATTCTTTGGGATCGTTTGTTCTACTTTTCGAATGTTAATTTATGCTAATTTTGCAATTTATCATGATTTTCATTTTGATTTTACTGAAATTTAATCTTTCTTTCGTAGATTGCTAAATTGTCAAGTCTTAGATTCCTGTTTTAATTACTTGTTATTGTCCTAATAGTAGTGATAAATGGAACTTCGTTCGCTTATTCACTTTTCTGGGAATTTGGAACTTGGGGGGAAATCTTTGGGGTATTGGGAGCTAATTTTTTATTTTTATTTCTCGTCCGTCTGTCCATGTGTGTGTGTGTGTGTGTGTGTGTGTGTGTGTGTGTGTGTGTGTGTGTGTGTGTGGGTGTGATTGTGTGTGTTGTGGTACTATAGAAACATATTTTACAATAAACAGAACACGTGTCTCCACTAATATACAATTGCAGGTAGGTGCCAAAACAGGTTCCACTAACTTACAGGAAGAAACCTAATCAGGCTTAAATGAATTTTGAGACCATCTGCTTCATGAACTCTAATTCTGACATGTGCCCATTTTAGGCTAATACGAGTTTCCTTTAAAGTTATTGTACTTAATTATTCTCATGCAGTGTATTCTTGTGCCCTTTAAATTATGATTCTGCTGCTGTTCCACCTCTGACAAGTACTGTAATCTGAATATGAGCGAGCATCTCTAGCCACCTATGCATAAACATCAGTTGAGAGGACAGAAACATTATAAAAATAATGTTATTACTGCTGAGAACATTTTTCTCTGGCAATGGTTCCCCAACTTTTGCAGTTTATGTCCAAGAGTCTTTTTACCCTAAAAGTCCTTCAATGTAAAATGTGCAGTAATAATAACCAGCATTACTTCCATCTGTGCCGAGTTTACTACTTATCCCTAGAAACTAAATCTAATTAGGGTACACTATGCTGTTTATAACTTCCTTCATTACTATGAGATTGTTCCACAGTTACCATATGTCTTTACCATTCATTAGAAATTACCATCAGTACCCCTTATTCCTCCATAAACTTGCTTAATAGTATCTAAATTGCTGTTTGTATTTCATTAAGCAATAAATCTGCATTACATGAATGAATGGTGTAACTTAAGTATTTACGTGTCTCTCCCCATTATTACTTTAGATATAAGATTAAATGGGTTCTTCTTTCTAATCATTCCTCGTAGTCACCCTTCCCAATATGGGGTCTATTCCCTTATGGTTTAATACCCTTTCATAAATGTTCATTCTTTTTCTTTCAGACAGGAAACACTTGTTACTTCATCCTACAATCTTGTTAGCTTCTTACATGGAAGAGTCCAGAGTTGTTAATATCTTTCTATATTGTCAATCAATTGGTTTTGTATAATCTAATGTGCTCGATGTTATACCTTTCTATAACTTTGATTTTTCCCATTTTAGGATCTTTAAGCATTAATGCTTTTCAGACTAACTTCCCATAGACCATTGTTTCTTAACAAAATTTACCGATTTTGTTCTTAATTTTTGAACTATATTGGTATGCCTTGACTAATACTAAACCACCAGTACCAAACTCGGGTATTCTAGCTTTTGCGTTATGTTTCTTTAAATAATTTTTTACGCTGAACTGTTTTGTCTCAGTCTTTTCTATGACATCTGTTCTCGAGTTTGACGACCTGTGGGTCCCATTACCAACGGTAGTAACAGGTCCCTTATAACTTTCTGTCCCACTGTTTTATAAGGCATCAAACTTGTGTTCATGTATGGTTAACTAATTTAATATGATTTCAAAATCTCTAATCATCTCAGCTCATTTATTGTGCTGTTTGTTACAATATGATCGGCGAAGATGATGGATTTCTTTCATAATCATCTCTGCTAGGTTACTTTGCAAATGATATGATGATGATCCATGGATGTCTAGTTTGTTGCACTATCTGCATAATTAATGCTAATGGAATCTAATGGGTTTTCAAAAACAGACTGAGTGCTTTGTACTACTGTGACCTCTGATATACTATTGGCAATCTGATTGACTGTACAAGAATTGGGAAGTTCATGGATTTGATTCAGTAAGAATTGTGTTCTGACATCTGCGTGTTAACAACATCTACCTCAGTGTTGTCCATTATATCGGAATCGACAGTCGGAGCAGATGTTAAATTGAGTGAAATCATGCTGTCAGGAAACTGACAGTATTTCAGGAAATGGAAGTCATGTTCTCTGTGGTGCTAGGCAACTGTTGTACCACAGAATGGTTACTAGCATTCTCAACATCATTGTCCATCATCGGAAAATCGGCCATTTCAGTATCTTCAATTGTAAGATGATGCACCAGAACCTTGACACTTTTGCACAGTATAATAAATCAAATACAGAGTACAATTACAAAGACAAAAATTCAACAATGAACTCAATGAAAAAAAGAAAAAAAAGCAAGGTGGAGCATAGGAATGCCCATGAATTGTGGAAAAAATTTGTGCAAGTTAGTAAAGTGCGTTGCGCCAAAAAAAAAAAAAATTAACTACTGTTACCGCTACAGAGTGGTTGAGAGAACAGAATATATATGTCTATTGAAATATCAAAGATTCCACAAAGCAAACGACTGACAGAGCTGTTGCCAAGTTTAATGTTATTTTATAATAATTAACTTCTGGATACTTAGTGAAATTATTCTGCTCATATGGAATACATTGAATGATGGTGAGTGCATACAAATAGTTATATTGTCTTACCTCTAAAGCAGCAATAGTGGAACGCCATATATTTTGGTATCTCATGAAAAAATAAAAATATACTAGCTACAGGCTCAGCAGTGTGCAATGTTGGTCATAATACTTTGAAATGCACATGAAATTCTGTTGGCTGGTATTTGAAAACAATTAAGAAAAATCCAACTTCTTTGACAAACATATGACCTACACAGAGATGCGGTACTGATTGTGGTGAATTACTATCACTGAGTTTTTTTAGCAAAATTATATTGCAAGTTAAGTTTGTCTTTTCAGAAACATCTACCAACTGAAGTTACATTAGCCAGAAAAATACACCATATTTACTAATTGATTTGTGGGCAATGAGATTTATACAGCAAGTATTATCTAACCTCACTAAACCAGTATAAATGCAAATCATCAAACTACATATATAACACTGTTAACAAACCTTAGAAACATTATAAAAGTGAAATATCTAATTAGCCTTTTTATCAATCAGTTTACATACATTCTGGGATTATTCAACAACTGACAATTATCAGCCAACTAATCTATACCAATACACTGGCAAAACGAAAAACATAATCATTCAACATCTATACCTTGCTTGGGAGAAGATTTCTGCTTTCGTGTTCTCATAATTCCTATATTAATTTAACACTGGGTCGCTTCACAGAGCACACCACAAAAACTGCCTACTCCATCTCCTTTATCTCACAGCCAGCTACCTGCTACTGTGCGCCAAGTTATCTCTTACTCCAACACTACAGTGTCAGACAGAAGCAGTATCTTTGGTTCTCCAGTCGTTTAAAGTCAGCGATCCGCTTTATAAAACCTATCAGAGACATATATAGTTTATGGTATAGTAGTTTCATTTTAGTTTACATTAACATTATTGTCATAATCGGATGCCATATGCAAGTGTACCCCAGTAGATTGCTTTCACTCTTTATTTACAACCAGTTATTGACCTTCGTACAGCAATAATAAAATAACCATTTTTAATTTATCTAAATGTAAGAAAAATTAATTTGATTCGTGCTGTTGCAAAATCGATGCCAAATAATCTGTATTAGACTCATACTTTGTAACTTTTAGAAGAAGCAAGCTGACCTTAAGTCATCTTACCAAATCTTTAGTGTTATTCATTTCAGAAAATAATGACCCACAGGCATAGGCAGATGAAAATATTGTCACCAACTTCCTTAGACAGATATTTGAGTCTGAAATTGAATTCCACACTCCCATAATTTAAATGTTGGCATTTATGTCCATGTTGCCTGACACGATTTCTAATTCATTTAGTTCCAATTCTTTTGTTGTTTCGATAAATTTTTGACTCCATATTGACCTACACTGGAAGTCAACCAGTTACAGTTCAATTTCTTCATCATCTATCCAATCGAATTTATACAAGTTCAATTTATCCAGTGGAGTCACATATGGACACATAATAAATTTGAATTTTTGACAACTTCGTGAACTGGGAAAATCTCTATCCAAATTCTTTCATTGAAGAATGTAGTACTGAAGTAAATAGTTAAGTTATTTCTTCTTGGTCTGGCTTTTCGTATAAATCCAAATCGCTGGTATTTTTTTAATATTTGGGAAACAGTTGTAGTCATTGGAAACAACTTGCAGTTTAACTTTGAAAGCACAAATAAGACCTATCATAACAATAACTTTTTGTTTGTGCCTTGAATATTTGCATTCAAATCACTGAAATTCTATCACATGTCCATAAAAAATATCAATTTTGCAAGCTATGTAACAAGTATTAACTGTGAATAATGCACAATTTTTCAGTGATTTTGTATACAGAGCAGAATTTCTTCCAAACTGTCTACAAATCTTTGAAGTATGTTGATGTAGCTCAAGCAGTGGACATTGCTATACATCAGTAAGCTATTGAACTAGCGTTATTTATCAATAAGGCACTGTACACTGAGTTGACTTCACCTAAAGCATTGCTATCTTTTATTGGAAGCTTGTGATGATATTCGGGAGATTATTTTTGTGACTACAACCATTACATTATCAAGAGACATGAAATCATCATTTGCACACAATGCTTATTGATGTATATGCAGTGGAATTCAAGAATGTGTGCTTGGAATAAAGTCATAAAACAATGTTTTTGTCTGCCATATTGGGAGCACCATTAGTCATTATCAAAACAATTTTGCTTAAATCTGTTTCCTTTTCATTAAGAGAATTTTGAATAGCTGTATAGATATATCTGGCCTTACTAATTGCTAGCATTGACATCATCACCATCAGTCCATCTTTGATGTTTACAACACAATACTGAGAAAACACAGCTAAAGTGATAGATTTAGTTGCATCTGTACTTTCGTCCAAACACAGCGAAATATAAGGAGAGGAGATGGTGGATGAGGCCATTTTTTATTGTGCTTCTACATTTTCCAGCCTTTTTAGGATTCTGTCTTTTATAGCGTTTCTAGATAAATGTAAGTCTTTGATCCCCCCAGTTGTCCTACTTTTATTTTCTGAATCTTCAAAAATGATGGTGCACATGATAACCAGGCTTCCTTCAAAAAATGCCCATTGATAAAAGGTTTAGCATGTCGTCCAATGACATCTATAGCTGAGAAACGTGTGGTGCTCGTATAAGAGTGCTTGTTAACATACTTAATCACAGATGTTGACTGTCTATTCCTGTCTTCAATAGCACAAGCAATGAATTCCTTTTGGAACCACACGACTGCTAAGGTCGCAGGTTCGAATCCTGCCTCAGACATGGATGTGTGTGATGTCCTTAGGTTAGTTAGGTTTAAGTAGTTCTAAGTTCTAGGGGACTGATGCCCTCAGATGTTAAGTCCCATAGTGTTCAGAGCAATTTGAATTCCTTTTGGTCTGGTTTACTTTTTTGACAAAGAGATTTCTGTATTGTTTCATAGTGCCGTTTTACAGATGATGTAATACATACTAATGGCAATGGTCTTGCCACAGTGGATACATTGGTTCCTGTCAGATCACCAAAGTTAAGCGCTGTCGGGCGTGGCCGGCACTTGTATGGGTGACCATCTGGGCCACCATGTGCTGTTGCTAGCATCATAGCGTAATTTGACTTGCGTAGTACAATGATGTACCGCAGGAATGAGCGCCAGCTCGTGCCGCATTGTGTACTAATGAGCTGCCATTTCGAGTGTGACAGTGATATGGAGCGGTGGAGTACACATCATTGTGCCTCTGCTGTTGAAAGTTATTTAAAGAATAACGACTTTGTTATTGCTACCCAGCATCTATATCGGCAACATTTCAACTTGGGACGTCATGGGAAAATTCCAGATGGACGGACCATTGTGAGGTGGGTGCGTGCATTTCGATCAACAGTTTCTGTTTGCAATGGAAAACTGGGAAGAAGTGAAAGAACTGTGCAGACACCGAAGCCGTGGAAAATGTTCGTGCTGCGCTATTGCGTAGCCCAAAAAGATCTGCTCATCATCATGAGCAAACTGTGCATATGTCTGATTACTCATTCAGAAGAATATTTCACGATGATCTCCATTTTCGCCCACATAAGCTGCAGTTTGTTCAGGAAATTAGGCCTCGCGATTGGGTTTCACGCAAATCATTCTGCTTAATCATGCGTGATCTCCATCACTAAAATCCAGAAAAGTTGCACACCATCCTGATGTCAGATGAAGCTCACTTCGAGTTATGTGGTTCAGTGAATAAACAGAATATGCGTGATTGGAGTGATGTAAACCTGCATGAATTGCACAATAAGCCCTTGCACAGTTCTTGTGTTACAGTGTGGTGTTGAGTTTCTTCCTTTGGTATTATTGGCCCTTACTGCTTTGAGGATGACAGTGGCGTGGCTGTGACTGTGACTATGTGACTATGTGACTATGCAAAGATTCTGCAAAACTTCGTTCTTCCCCAATTAGGTATGGTCGATGTGGATGTGGAACAATTATGGTCTCAACAAGACGGAGCGACCTCGCATACAGCCAGAATTTGCATGGATTTCTTGTGACAGACATTTCCCGGTAGAGTAATTTCCCGTTTTGGTGACGTTTCCTGGCCGCCTCCCTCACCTAACCTTTCACATGCAGACTTTTCTCTTTGGGGCTACCTGAAGCAAGAAGTGTTCCGAAAACGTTGTGACACCATTCCTGAGTTGAAGGATCGCATCAGGACTGCTTTTGGAAATGTCCCAGAGAATACGTTACGCCGAGTTATGGAAAGCTTCCAACGCTGCCTCGGTGAATGTGTTGTGCAGAGGTGGCATCATTTGACAGGAATTACATTCAAAACATAATCTACGCAATAGATAATGACTTACACATTAGTAAATGGCATACCTTTAACTGTTAACTGACACAAGAGTTAAAAAATTAATTACAGTTACTGCCTGATGGTGTGTTTTTAACATCCTATTATGAACGCTGCCACACCCTTTATATGATATCTCCACAGAGCAAAACACCTTGCAGTTGACACCCGACGCATCAATTGAAAAGAATACATTAGTGATGCTTCAAATTCTCATGCAAATGTTGATTAAACAGAATAACAAAACTGATCAACAGCTCACCATCATACGAGAAAAACAAGATGCTTTCTCTGCTCAGATCAATGAACGATTTAATAAAAATGATGAACAGTTCGTCAGCGTACAAAAATAGCTGCATGACGACACTACACAGTTCAATGAACAATTTTCCCACATACGTGACGGGCCTAAATCGTACATACAAATGACTGATAACCGTTTTAAATAAGTAGATACAGATGTTAAGACCACTGAAAATAATTCCGTAGATTCTGTTACAGACGTTATTCCCACGTCGCAAACCTCACATACTATTAAAAAAGCCCATCGACAATACAGAGCAAAATTTTACAGATTCCGCTATATACAGACTCCACACATGTACTGATTTTGCCTGATATGATTTACTTGTCAGCAACCTTGTTTACCAGACAATGTACTCATTATACAACCAGATTATGAATCATACCAGTGCACCTGAGCACTCACAATTCTTTGAAGTTTAATGATGATATACAGTTAATTTTTTTTGTATAATCATAACATCTTACTTTATAATCTACACTGTAATTGTTCTATACTACTCAAGATTTCTACTTATCAGTAATGAGATACATTTACCACACATTTGTTGTACAAGGTACTTCCAAATATGTGACAAATTTGTTAAATCTCGTTGGAGGGTTGTGAAAGGAGTCTACAGGGATACACTTGCATGTGACACCCAAATATTATAATAATATTAAAGTAACCTAAATTGAAACTAGTGTACTATAAACAGTGTATGTCCCCAATAGGTTTTACAAAGTGGATCACTAACTGTGCATGAATGCAGAACCAAAGATACTGCTTCTGGTCTGAGATTGTAGTGTTGGAGTAAGAGAGTGCTTGGCACACAGTAGAGGGTAGCTGCTTCTGAGCAAAAGGAGATGGAGTAGGCAGTTTTTGTGGTGTGATCTGTGAAGCCACTCAGTGTTAGATTAATACAGGAATTACGATAACATGAAAGCAGAAGTCTTAACAAACAAGGTAAAGATGTTAAACAATTACGTTTTTCGTTTTGCCAGTGTATTAGTATAGATGAGCTGGCTGATAACTGTCATTTGTTGACTAACCTCAAAATGTTCATAAACTGACTGATAAAAAGGCTAAATAGATAATTCACTTTTGTAATGTTTCTAAGATACGTAATTTGATGATTTGCATTTACGCTGGTTTAGTGAGGTTAGATAATACTTGATGTACAAATTTCATTGTTTATGAATAAATTAGTAAATATGATATATTTTTCTGACTATTGTAACTTTAATTGTTAGCTGTCATGAAAAGACAAACTTAACATGCAATACAATTTTGCAAAAAGAATTCGGTGATCTCATTCACCATAATGGGTACCACCTCTCTGTCCATGTTGTATAGTCTTCAAAGAAGCTGGATTTTTGTTAAATGTTTTTGTTTATCAGCCAAAAGAATTTCATGTGCATTTCAAAGTAATATGGCCAGCATTGCACACCACTGAGTGTGTAGCTGGCATATCTCTATTTTTTCATGAGAGATGAGAATATATCACATTCCATCATTGCTGCTTTAGGGGTAAGACGATTCATATATATTTGTATGAACACACATTCATCCAATGTATTTTAAAAAAATAAAAAGAAGGTTACTAATATGGAAGCATTTAGTTTTATGTTTCATTAATCACTAGAGTGCATATTTCTGTCCACTATCAAATCTTAAAATGTGCAAGTGGTCATGCATTATCATAAGTCTAAACATGCACAAAATAAGCACAAAGAAAAAGGGTAAGATGTGGTATAAAAATTAAGTTCCATGATTAGTTTGATGAAATGCCATGGCCTTACCAAATATTTCTTTGGAAAAAAATGTCACATAGATATACAAGGGTTTGCCATCCCTGTCCTAGTTGGTATGTCACCTGGAGAAAGGAAGCCCTCCCTCTGTTACAAAGACTGGTAACTGGAACAACAGTTATTGGAACCACAAGAAGGGCTAATAAACTAACCAGAGAAGAATTAGTGATTAAGATTAACATAGAAGACTTTAGGTTTGAATACCTAATATATTCTAGAGCTGGGCTCAGTGTCCCTATTCTGTTAGACATTGATTAGCTCACAGAAAATAAAGTACAACTAAACTATGATGAGGGTACAGTGAGTTTTCCATATGGACAGAATGTAGGAAAAGTTCACTTACAGTTAGAACCTAGTACATCACATTTGTTAGAAATAAAACTTACAGCTGATGCTAAATTATTAGACAATGTTCCCAATAAACAACTGGCAACAACTACTAATACAGTTCAGGTAGATATAAATGGAATAATCAATAAGTCTACATGCATAAACACAAGTGAGAAGAGCACATTACTAGCAATAATAACAAATTTGTGTGTTTCAGTGATCAGGTGCAAGCCTTCTACTGGATTCCTCTTCAGTGCCTTGGACTTCTCTGACCTACCCCAGTTATAATACTGGCAAAAGGGAACATATGGTATAATGTGGAATCTGAGCCACATTTTGTTTCTGGTGAATCCTTGCATCTTTAAGAGGACAAGGCTAGATTAAAAGAAGAGTGAAAAATCCATAGTCTAACCAACTTTCGATCCCATGACCTTCTGGTTTCTATACAGGTGCTTTACCATTTTATTTGTCATTGTTCTGATTGTTTGGTCTGCGGGGATGCGACATGACACACCTAGAAGTTGAAAATTGCATACCTCACTATGTTTCTTTTATTATGAAGGACATGCAACCTTCTGACAGGACACGCTGATCCACAGTGCGAACAACAACTACACCACCAGGCCCAACACGTTTTTAGCATATTAAATAAGCTTAACAATGTTTTCTCTATGAGACCAGGAATTAGAAAGAATTTTGAATGTAAGCAAAAAATAAAATATTATGAACCATTTTAGTTTAGACCTTATCCAATACCCCAAAATTAAAAAAAACAGCATGGAAAGAAATTGAGGGAATGTGAATTTATTTATATTTCAGCCAGTTGTTATAATAATCCATTGGGAGTGGTCAAAAACCAGATGGATCAGTCCATTTAGTATTAGATACATGAAATGCAGTAAAATAATAGAGATCAAAAGGTATATGTACCCAATAATTGATGAATTTACTCATTAGATTAACTGGAGTTAAGTATGTAAGCGTCATGGATCTCACATGAGGATACTGGCATATAGTGTTGCTAAAGGATTCAATAAAGTACACAGCATTTTTGTTTGATGTAAGAGGCTATCAGTTTGAAGTCTTACTACTTGGATTAAATGTGTCAATGTTGCTTTTATAAGAGCGCTATATAAAACTATAGGACAGCTACAAGAAAAAATATTAATTTATGTAGACAATAAGTAGGAATGTCTAAAACATGGAATGAATATAGTGAAACTTTAAAACAATTTTTATGAGACTAGTGTCACATGGTATAACTATTAAGTTGCCCAAATCTCGCTTTAGGAAATATGAAGTGAAGCTCTTAGGCCATATTATTAACGCTATGGGAATAATAGCAGACCCACAAAGGTTGTATGCAATAAAGCTACGACTGGAACCAGGAAACAAAGGGCAACTAAATTCATTTTAGGGAATGCTAGGCTTCTATAGGAAGTTTCTAGCAAATGCACTCTTAACTACACCATTCTTACTGTCTTCACAGAAACAGAATACATCATATGAATGACCTATACAATGTAAAGCAGAGTTCAGAGTAGATAAAGAAAGTTTAGCTATTGCACAGTTATTATTCCATATGAATTTCAGTTACCATTTCACTTAGCAGCAGATGCATCAGTTTGAGTTAGGATGCTAGATATTTCGGGAAGTTATGGAGAAAGATATCATATAATGTAGGCAAATTACCTTGGCAAGTATAATGTTGTCACAGAAGAAATCACAGTATTAAAGAGAAGGAAAAATCAGCTGCGGTATAGTCATTCAAGAACTTCAAATAATAGTTAGGAGGAAATGAAGCGATAGTACATAGTGACTATAGTGCATTATCATTCTTATTGAAAAGTAGGCTACTCCACAGTATAATCACAATAAGGAAAATACTTTTACAAGACTTTAAATTCTGTATAGGATATGTAAGGGACTATTATAATGTGGTACAGGATGCACTATAACTGACACCACTAGGTATGCAAGCAGATAATAATGTAATAAAAGGAAGTCAGTTTGGAATACATTTCCTACAGGACAATAAATACAAAAGGGATACAACATATTTTTTCAGTAATATAGTAAGTAATAAAAACGATACGAACTTACAAATTCTTAATGAACACAACAAAGCTAACAACCTACAGCAATCGATTGTTCGAAACTATGAAGGGGAATTTTGTGTCATAAAAATGAGAAGTCAATTGACTAGTGTGTATACCAAAAAAATTGAGTGACATTATTAACATGGCACATAGACCTAGAGTTAATCCATTTTGATGTTAAAAGTTGGTACTTTATATGATAAAATCCACTACTTAGAGAATTTAAGTAGGCAATTTAAAAAATACTTGAGACCTGCATCTTATGTCAAAAAGTGAAGCCATGAAATTCTGGAACACGTAAGCTATTCTATCCAATAATACCAAGGTATTTATGAGTTTTAGTGGCTGTGCACTTCTGCAATCCACTGTCTAAACAGGCGAGAGGACTGGCATACATTTTTGCAGTAACTGAGTGCTGGTCGAAGCTGGTGACACTATAACCAATAAAGAAGCTCGATGATTCCTGCCAGACAAGGATGAGCAGTAAGCATTTACAGACTTCTTTACACAGCAGGACATGGTGTTTTACCAAATGGGTCTCTTCAACCTAGTGCATCGTTCGGATGATTGCCTCAATGCTCACAGAGATTTTACGTGATTGGTATATCGATTGTGGACTCTATAGCCTTCAAATGGAAACTCTTTGATTGCCTCTTATACACGATCCAGTTACATTGATGCGACTGCTGCCTAAGAACGACATCAACATCCAATAACCACACACAGGCGACAGGTGACTGCCCTAGCACTGCAGGGTATATAAAATGTGCTGAGGGGATGAAGAAAACAGTGCCTTCGAAGATATAATGCGGAGCCAGAGTGATTTATCCGATGTTCAAAAGGGCATGATCATTGGCTTTCAGACGAAAGGTGGAAGCATTTATAAAATGGCTAAGTTTGTAAACTGTTCACATCCTGCTATAGTTGAAGTATATGGTGCATGACAAAATGGAGCCATCCAAAACTGTGAGCGAGGCAACTGTGGTGAAACAAGGGCAGTGGTGAACAATGACTGCAAAGATGTGTACAGGCAAACACATGTGCAACTTTTGAGCAGCAGACCACCCAGATG
Source organism: Schistocerca cancellata (assembly GCF_023864275.1). Taxonomy (NCBI): domain Eukaryota; kingdom Metazoa; phylum Arthropoda; class Insecta; order Orthoptera; family Acrididae; genus Schistocerca; species Schistocerca cancellata. The sequence goes on from NC_064634.1 coordinate 302,829,583, forward strand.
AGCCAAGGGGGTACCAATAGTGTCTCCTCAATGACCGTTCAGGGGACATTGCTGTGTATGAGCTTCTGCAAGAGGTATCTGGTTCATACACCCATGGTGACTGCTGTTCATTGGTGACAAAGGCTGGAATTTGCACGCCAATACCTCAACTAGATGTCCACAGAGTGGCAACAAGAGGCGTTTTCAGATGTATCACGTTTTATGCTCTATCAGACAGATGGCTGTTAGCGTGTGTGGCCCTGCAAGAATCGTCAGACGGATCCAAGCTAAAGGAGAGAACCTTACGGTCTGAGGAATGTTTTCCCGGAATACCCTAGCCCATTTCGTCATTCTGGAAGGCACAGTGGATCAACATAAATATGCATCTATCCTTGGAGACTATGTCCACCCGTACATGAAGTTTATTTTTCACCATAATGATGGGATCTACTAGCAGGACAATATAATGTGTCACACAGCTTGCAGGGTGCGTGCATGATTAACCCCCTGGCCACTAAGGTGGCCATATTCAATCCTAATCGAGAATCTGTGGGACAAACTCGATCGGGCTCTCGGCACCATGGATCCTCAGCTGAGAAATACAGCACAGCTGGCCACAGTACTGGAGTCAGCATGGCTCCACATCCCTGTTGGTACCTTCCAGAACCTTGCTGACTCACTGTCTGCACATCTGCGCTGCAAAATGTGGTTACTCATCGCATTAATGTGAATGTGACTGGACTGTGCAGTATGGAACCCCTCTCTTCAGAAGTTAGAGCTGTTATTTGTCTTTTACTTTTTCTTCCAGTCACATACAAAAATTAAGTTTGGACAATAGATCCAGATTCATTCACACTATATACTCTTTGAGCATGGAAGTTGTTTTCTGTCATAGACTTATTCTAGTTGTGGAGGAAAAAGTTTTAACATCATTCCTTGTGAAGCCTGATGCTATAGTAAAGGACATTCCACAATGTTTGCAAAGAGATAAGTGAGTCCTGTGTCATTTGGAAAAATGATTTACCTAAGTTCTTCTGCTTCTTGATCTCTCAGGTTTTCTCAGCATGATTGAGTAACTGTGCATATTAAGCCAAGCTGTTGTTCACAGTGTATGCTACCCTGCCAAAATCCTAAAAAGTCTCCTGTTTATGATGACCCGTATGTTTCTTTTGGGTATGATGATGGAAGACAGTGGCCCCATTGCTCCATGTATGCGAGACATGTTTATAGAGCTGTCCTTCCATGTGTGTTCATAGTGGAGTGCAAATGGTTTGAATCTCAGTTCGTAGAGTCAAGCGCAAGTGGGATGGATGCCTAAGTTCATCTCTGCAAAATAGGTCGTTTCCCGTTGTACAAAAAGTGTCAATGTAGCTTCCTCTAAAGTGATAAACATTCATCAGCTATTACACATGATTGTGAGAACCAGCTGATGAGCACTTTGGTTTTTGGTTATTGCTGGAGAACCTGGGCAGGTTGTTTACCTAAGAGACAATGCCAAGTCACGCCAGACATCGACATGTGTTTTATTATATATTACAACCAATGTAAAAATGGTTACTGAGCAGGTCTTGCTACAAGAAAAGTGTGGAGCATTGTTAATATGTCTCATTTCTGGAAATATAGACAACAATTAAAAGACAAGGTGTTAAAATTATTAGGCTGGTGGTTTGGAGCCTCCCTGCAGAGCTCTCAGCCTGTGTGCTGACTGGAAGACAGTGGTCCCATTGCTCCAGGCGTGCGAGACGAGTTTATACTGCTGTCTGCCCATGTGCATTCATAGTGTCAGTGTCAGTAGCCCAGCGATGGGCCAGTAGCTGTGGCGCGACTAACAGGTGCATAGTGAGACTCATAAGCAGCGCATCACAGTGCCAATGGTGTGTAACACTTGAGTGGTAATGTTTGACACGCACTGGGGTAGTTCATGGAGTGGTGTTTGCTTAAATGTGTTTCAATTACTCCTATCCTATTCCAGTAGTGATGGCAGTTGTTTGAACGTGAAATACAGGTATCACTAGTGTTGTTAACGTTATCTGCTGTGAGCATAAGTTCCTTATATTTTTTAAAAACGTTCCTGCTTTACAGATTACCTTGGAAAATAGCTGAAGCTAGGTAGCTGAAGGCATAGCTCCCTTGTTCCTCTCTCATATGGTGATATTGTACAAAATGTGTTACAAGAATACACACACACACACACACACACATATATATATGTGTGTGTGTGTGTGTGTGTGTGTGTGTGTGTGTGTGTGTGTGTGTGTGCATGCATGTAGTGAATAAAAGAGAAATTATTTTGTTATCATATATATTTCTCTTGTTTTTCTTATTTACAAAAACCTGTACCTTGATCCCTGCAAACCTGGTTGCATTGGTCGTTGCACTCAATATAAATGTTTGTATCATTATAGCTGAAATGAAACATTGTTTAGAGAGATAAACATTAATTTTCTTTCTGAATTTGAGCTGACGTAGTATGGTAAAGAAATAAGTTGAAATATGCGTGTAGTTCCTTAGCAAATTCAGGTAATGATGATGTATCGTACATACTACACAGATATATCGTCGGTGTGTTGCCACTGCCACGGAGATGCCAGCAACTCAAAGTTGGGAAAGGCTAATTCGATAAATCAGGTAGAGCATTGGTTCGCTGCTGCGGTGCTGAATGTGGAAACTTGAATAGTCGCATCTCCTTATCTGGTATAGCAGATAGGTCGACTGTGATGGTGTTGAAAATGGGAAATCAAAGCCTTGGGATGGTTGCTGCTTCACTACATCATCACGATTGCACAGTGGGAGAAATAATAAAAGAAAACATTTAATAATTTTGAGCCATGAGAGATGTGAATGGATTATTAATAATACTTCTATTGGAATATGACAGTCTTCTTATTGTTTTTATTCTGCATGGGGGCAGTCGCTGATCTGTGATGGTGCTTGACACACAGAGTTCAATTGTTAAGCCCATCTCATGATGATGACTACCATTTTTGGATGACTGGTAAGGGGACTGTTGGTGGGGGTCACATCAATGGGGTAGCTCTCCACAATTAATACATCACCCAATTGATCAAGAAAAGTTAGTGGGAGGGAGGGGGACTTGAAGGTGGCTATTTTGGATAATCAGTTATGGTAATTAAGAAAATGGTAAAAGCTTCTGACAGCCATGATATTATAGTGAGTCATAAGATAAGCTTATGTAAAGGTAACATAAGGATACGAGTGAACTACTTGGAGAGGGCGAGTGGAAGTTATTAACTTCAAAAGATTAACAAATAAACACCAGGACTTAAATAAATAATCGATAAAAGCATTAGTGCACCCTCTGTTTACAGTAGGGTCATAAATTTCACTTAAGATCAATAGCAAGGGGTTTCGAGATCTGATAACCAAGCAGGCTGCACTCATATCCAGCTCCAATAGGATAACACCCATTTGAATTTCCTATCACTTATATCTCACCCAATCGGCCTAGAGAATTGGAGGTGGAGGAGGGGATGATCTTGAATGTCATATGTATGATTGTTTACACAGGGAAGTCTGCCAACAATGCAGATTGCATTTGTATGCAGTTTGTGATTCTTGAGTTTCTCCCGGCGTATTTGATAATCAAAATATCCACGGGTATGCTGCCGGTCTATAGTGTCCAACGGGCACAATATTTCGGCGATCAAACATGTCGCCATCATCAGGTGAACTGACGGACTGAGCTCCTGTGAACGTGCCGGCACGGAGATCCGTACGCTATGGCTGCTCAGAGGGAACTGGGTTCGGTCGCGGCGGCGGCCGATTTAAATACCCTCCGCCCGCGGCGCGCTCCCTCCGCCGTCCGCGCCCAGCGCCACGGTCGCGCGGTGGAACAGATTGCGACGGCGTCTGAGATGACGTCGGTGTGATGGCTCTGTCCGCCGTGGTCGTCACAACTATACGTCTGCTCGATTTACTCTTGATTAACCCGATCGCTGGTTCCCAAGCCTTGCTAAGATTATAGCCACAGTCCCGGTTTATGAGGTCGTCATTGGTGCGAATTTCGATGGCCTCTCTAACAACGCTGTCCCAGTATCTCGACGTCTGTACCAGAATCCTCGTGCGGTTGGAGTATGACCGCACGAGGATTCTGGTACAGACGTCGAGATACTGGGACAGCGTTGTTAGAGAGGCCATCGAAATTCGCACCAATGACGACCTCATAAACCGGGACTGTGGCTATAATCTTAGCAAGGCTTGGGAACCAGCGATCGGGTTAATCAAGAGTAAATCGAGCAGACGTATAGTTGTGACGACCACGGCGGACAGAGCCATCACACCGACGTCATCTCAGACGCCGTCGCAATCTGTTCCACCGCGCGACCGTGGCGCTGGGCGCGGACAGCGGAGGGAGCGCGCCGCGGGCGGAGGGTATTTAAATCGGCCGCCGCCGCGACCGAACCCAGTTCCCTCTGAGCAGCCATAGCGTACGGATCTCCGTGCCGGCACGTTCACAGGAGCTCAGTCCGTCAGTTCACCTGATGATGGCGACATGTTTGATCGCCGAAATATTGTGCCCGTTGGACACTATAGACCGGCAGCATACCCGTGGATATTTTGTATGCAGTTTGTTCAACTACCAACAATAAAACATCTAAAATGTTCTAATACAATAATAATGTGTTTACATCAGTACACTGCTGTAGCATTGCGTTTCAGATAAGTACAGCATTGCAAAGACATTCGCCCAAAGACTGGAAAAATGTGTTTTATTGATTGAAGAGTTATAAAAACAATAGACGTTCACAACTTCAACAACATCAAAATCTAAGCGATATAAAATCCAAGTGTGCATTCACCATTAGCAGTGCATTACTTAGCACTATTCTGAACACAGGTTTGCTGACTATGGCTGTGTGAGTGTGTGAATGTGGCGGACAGGGATGGTGTTTCTTTCAGTCATTTCTACCTGAAGTATTAGGTAACTGGTAGCAATGTCCTACGCACAAGTCAACAACGCGCTTCCGGTGGTAACTTCTTATCAGGTTGTCAAACTGAGATCATGAGGTTAAAGCACTAAAGAGTCTACCAACAAATTTGCGGCGTGTTGGTAGACTTTTTAGTATTTTAACCTCATGAGCTGAGCCTGACAACCTAATGACGAGAACATTGTCCCGCGAAGCGATCGCTGAGTTGTGTGTTAGACATGAAACGGATGAACGCTGTCAATTGTTGCTGTCAGATACAGATAATAAACAGCTGCATCATATCCTTAAAATGCTTAACGTTTTTGCCTGTTATCGGAAAGCCGGCCAGAGTGGCCGAACGGTTCTAGGCGCTACAGTCTGGAACCTCGCGACCGCTACGATCGCAGGTTCGAATCCTGCCTCGGGCTTGACTGTGTGTGATGTCCTTAGGTTAGTTAGGTTTAACTAGTTCTAAGTTCTACGGGAGTGATGACCTCAGAAGTTAAGTTCCACAGTGCCATTTCTGATCGGATAGTCACGCTTTCCGTTATTTCTAGCTGGTGGAGCTTCGTTTTCTTTCTGTCTTGGCTTACTTCTCTGGACCCTTTTTTTCGGTAGCAGATGTGGTTAGCCCGTGAAGTGTGAATGGACACCTCTAACCTACTGGAATGGTCTCCGTGGGTCCCAAGCACGTTTACGTATGCTAGCAATTGAAAGCTATCAAGTACTAAATTTATTTTGTAATTTTCTAGAATTCTTTTCCATTTTCTAGAGTGCTTTTATGTTACTTTATTCTCCGAAAGTTAACTGAGAAATATAGAAACCGATACATTAAAAATATAAATGCTTTTAATAATACGCTTTCTGAGGGGTGGGTCGTGTCTAAGTGCTAAGTGGCTGGATCCTCCCCCCCCCCCCCCCCTTTTCTGAAGCGCATCCATGCTTGAAATAAATTTTCTTCAGCAACTTTATGAAACGAACTGTTTCTCTGTACTTCTATATACGTTTTATTATAGCATAACCATTTGAAGGGTTGTGCAAGATACATTACAAGCTCTGCACGCTTTAAGTCCTCATTTTGTCTCTCTAACGACAGCAACTGTTTTACCAAATGTTTCCTAGCAACGCTTTCCTGATTCTTTTGGTTTTATATTAGACTAGTTCCGTGCATGGATAAATCAGAAAACTACAGACTGGCGATTTTCCTTCGATAATTTATGAAGGTGTTTTAAATATTGGCTAGCCCATATTTAAAGCACAATATGTAATCCCTAACCTTAGATATAAGGTATCCTTAATGGTTATTGGAGGGGACCATCTATTGACACGCTGCAATTTCTGTCCACAATGCATGCAACATTATCATAAAAAATAATAACTTCATCGGATGGTGAACACATGAAATTTGTTTCACCTGGCATCCATGAGACAGTTACATTGTCATCCTCCGCAGCAACTTGCATCATTGCCTGTTGTATCATCTGTTTTAATTTTTCTTATTTGATGGCCTCATGATGAACGTAGCTCACTTGCCATCTTATCCCCAAACACCCGATACTCCTCAATAGGTTTGTGCATAGTTTCCATTGCCCTGTTTATTCCCTGGCATATTAGTACCTTTTCTTGGTATTTCTTCTTTCTTCTGTATCAGTGAGCGGGCTATCCAGAACAAAATTTGTCTCACATTCATTTCCTACCTGGCGTTTCCTAATACCTAAACTGATCATACTGTAGTACGTATCTTCAAAGGGATATATTTCCGACATAATTTTGTCGTCTACAATTTTAAGTACCATCAGCAGAAGAAGAATGGTTACATACCGTTAACGGTTTTGAAAATAGATGAATTTTCCAAACTGTTTTAGTGCTATGGACGGAAAACGCAGTCATAGAGGCTACCAAGAAAGAAGACAGTGTGCACTTTAATTACAAACGCACCAATAGTATTGTGTAATTAGCACTGATTGGACCGGACTACAGAGTTCTATACCGGTACTTCAATGTGAGCAGTAATGGTAGAATATCTGATGGTGGTGTTTTTAGTAACTGGTAACTCTCAGAATGTCTTGTGAAAATACTTGGTATTTGCCATTTGATAAAACTTTAACAAGTGGAACTGTTAGACACCATATGTCATTGTTGCTGTTCATGCATCGGATTACAAAATTATACTATGAAGCTTTACCCTTTTGGGGGCAACCCATGCAAAACCAGACACTTAATTATCGGCTCTCTAGACCAAGAAGTATGCACGAAAACTTTTTCGAATGTTACGAATGCCAGTTCTTCTACATCCAGAAAAATCACGTCAAATTTCCAAAGCGACTTATGCTCTCCACAACTTTTTAATAACAGAGGTGAGCAACCATTTCATTTATGCCCTGCTTGACACATTTGATTCTCAAGATTTACAGAGACAAGGAAAATGGCTGAAAGCCAGATGGATGGAAATAAATATATCTTTTGAACCCCTACACATACATAATTGGTCACAATCAGCCAAGGAAGAGCGAAATGAATTTTCAGATTACTTTGTTTCATGGGAAGGAGAAGCAGAATGCAATACAGAAGTCTTTAAATTTCATCTGTTTTTATGTGAACCTAAACATAAATACAACTGCAATAAAAGTAATAAATACTGTTTGGAAAATATTACATTTGTTCCGCTTGCCAAATTATCCTCTGCTTCCTTTGATATGTAGGAATGAAACATAAAATTCAAGGAATCAAAAAACTCCCATTTGCTTCTGTACAGCCTTCTGTACTTTCTCCACTTCTTCATTTTTTCGCTTTATTAACTTCTCGAATGTAGTGTGTATGCAAATTGTGAGATTTTTTACGTATTTCCGCATCTGTAGTTTCAAACTCTGCTGCAAAATTATGCAACGTTTCTTAATGAAATTTTTGAAATCTGCGTGTTTTGTGCCTCCCAATACAGGAAAGCAATCGACTCTCTGACTTAAACAAGTGCGTTATTTTACTGGTCCACACGTTACTTCAACAATTACATGTTGTACTGTACACAAAAAAATTCTGCAAATTTCACAAAGATTTCCAGCAACTGGCAAGTTCGGCAAGTAATTGCAGCAAGATTCCAGGAGCTGTTTACACCAACTTACAGGAGCTGCTTTTGCAGCTTGACGATACTTGCGGAAGTCAACTTACTGCGGTGTTTCCACGTTCGAAGAACCTTCTGAAGTGGCTTCTGTAAGAGACTTGGGGAAATTTACTTGCTAGTGGCCACACGTCTCTACGTCTACTTCAATTGCCTGTTAGCTCTCGACTACTTATTCTCGAATCCTGTGTGACAGACCTTTGGTTTTGTACTGCCGATCTTATCACCGCCATAGCTCCTAATAGGTGATTTTTAAAATATAGCTTATACTCAGACCGTCTCCTCTGTGAGTATATAATATGTTATGACATTATCGTCTACAATTTCGACATTGCTAGTAACTCCAAGAGGACTACAGTACATGTATTAATACCAAAACATTATGACCGCTGCCTCCGCGATGTTGGCTGCATTGAGAGCACGTGACACGGTAACAAAGAATGTAAGAGGAGCAGACAAGGACGGGGGATCAACCTAGCGAAGTTGTGGGCTGCAAACTGGTAAATCTTGAGATAAGCGACTTTGACAAAGGACACGTAGTTATTATGTAGAACCTGTGAACAAGTATCTCGAAAACAAAGATGTTAGTCGAATGTTCACGTGCTGCAGTCCTGAGCATCTACGGAAAGAAGTAGAAGGACCGTGAACCTATCACTAGGCAGTAAATAGTTGGACGTCCACGACTTTTGACAGAATGTGGCGTTTGGAGGCTTGTCTGTTCTGTACAGTAGGATACATGGTGATCTGTGGCATCTCTGCCGAAAGAGAGCATGCACGAGTGTTTCAGAGCACATCGTTCATCGTATGTTGTTGAACAAGGAGCTCCGCAGGAGACCACTATTATGTTAACCCAACGACATCGTCAATTACAATTGCAGTGGGCACGGGATCAACGGTATTCGACTGTCGATTAATGGAAACGTGTCTGCTCATCGAGCGAACAAAATTTTTGCTATACTATTGTTCTCGTCATGTAAGAAGGCGGCCCAATTTTCAGCAGTTCTGTGCATCCCCCTCCACTAACCACTGGCAGCCAATAATATTCATTCTCTTTCCGAGCGGAGAGTTGCAGCTCGAGAGCGAGAATCTCGCTCCTATATGCTGCACTGTTGCCGTACTTCGCGGCAACCGAATTATTCATTCAACTAACAGTTTTTTGTTTCCTTTTTTTCTTGCAGCAGTATAGCTGTGAATGTGTATCTGTAAATGTTTAAGTGTGATTAAAAATAAAACCAGGTGAGGGGCAATAAATGTGAAGTGCTTCGCAAGCAGGCGAGGGGGATTATTTACCGCATTTATGACTTTTCGTACGTGAATTTGAAAGCAGGTCTCGTAATCATTATATTTGAAAGAAACAAGAATGGACTCCAGAACCATGAGATGTCGGGAAGAGAACTGTAAACGAAAGTGTCACAGCTGTAGGAACTGTAAAAAAAGTTGGTTTCTTGTCGCCTGGAAAGCACTGAAATCGCAAGGAACCTGTAACATAAATGGGCAGTTTTAACAACGATGTTTTAAAATGCTCCATGTGAATAATGAATGTCCAACATCGCAAAAACGCGTTACAGCTATGCAGGCTTCAATGGTAAACGCTTCATCAATTCAAGAATATTAAACGACGTATCTTCCAGATATGTCAAGAGGATAGTTTTTAGCTCAAAGAAATGACACAGGTGCAGCATGATCTATATCCCATATAAAGATTAAAGATACAAGAGGAGGAGATGGTTCAGCAGTGTATTTACCTTGATGAAACATGGGTCAGCTATAATCATTCCCGGAAGATCTGCTGGAAAATGAGTGATGGTACTGGCGGTTTTAAAGCTCCCGTAGGAATAGGTCCTGGGATAATTATTCTGCATGCTGACTCTTCTTCTGATTTTGTTTCTGACAGCAAACTTATATTTACAAGTAAAAAAAAAACAGCAGTGCCTACCGTTTGGAAATGAATGCTGTCAATTTCGTGAGGTGATTCACAGTTCTTGTCACACCTTGCTTCAAAGTCAGTCATTGCCTGTTATAATTCAACTGTTACAGAGAAAACACCAAGTACGAACACCAGAAAAGCAGATATTTTTCCACAGGTCAAAGATAAAAGTATTAAGCACAGTATAATCCAGACTCGTGCCAATCTCCTGCAGCTCGTTAATTTATACAAGTCACGTGATGGAACGAACTAAGTTGACTTCCTTGCACGTGAGTGGGGTCACACAGTTTTGTGTTTACTCACGTGTCACTGTCAGTGTAGCTCCATGGAAATTAATTTGGGCAAAGGGTTTTAAGGCTATGTGGGAGAAAGAAACAAAACATTCAAGATAACATACACTGAATCGCTTGTGCATGAAGCAGTAAACAACATCCCAACTGTGGCACAGTCTGTGTGGCATGCTGAAAAGCCTCAGAAAGAAGAACTTGACTGGGAAGTGATGATGGATATAAGCCTTGAACTTATTTACAATCAGACAGACAGATTCAAATAGAAGTGACGATGGTATTACGTACGACGTAGACTTTGGAACAAATTAATAATATTCCTTAGTTTTAAAGACTCGTGGATTAGAAAATGTGTTTGTCAACGTATTAGTTGCATACATAATAACGAGAACTACCTAGCCTTTTTGATTATGGCATCATATCTTTTTAAATATGCAGACTATAATGTTCATCATATTGCCCATGGAGGAGATAAGTTTCTCCTACCATGTTGTATGCTCTAATAACACACGAGAATGCATCTGGATAAATTCGTCAGAAGTCTGATATTTCCACATGTAAATCTCTGTCATTTTCAAGGCTCAAACTGGATAAGGCCTTAAAATGACAGTAATTGTTACTTGTCGAGATATCGGTGGTTTTCGATGTTATTCGTCAGCATTCTCTGGAGTTATTCGCAGCTGATGCTGAATTGTTTGCTTGTCCAATGGATTATAAATGCGGTCTGTTACTGTAATGTCGAATGCGTTTGTTTACATTCATAACGCCCGATAATAGCGAAAAATATGACAACCTACAGATCGTTTTTATGGTAGTTTTTTGCATTAGTTTTCTCTACCACTAATTCTTTTTTACATGCAGTGATTATACATAGTTATAGTCAAACACATTCTCACACACGCCTACACATTTTTAAAAGTTCTATTGAGTAGAACCATTTGTCAAGCAAAAAAAAAAAAAATGATTTCGGTTTGTGCTTGAAGTTAATTTTGTTGTGTATTACATTTTTACTTACGATGCAGTTCAAATCGCAATAAATGATAATTATTGCAAGCAGTTTCAACGACCTTGTCTTTAGACAATTGTCATTTTGAGAGAAATTGTACTTCACATCTTCACGAAGCTGTGTCAGCTGTTCTCGCCTGCCGACGTCACGCAGAGTAAATCTGGGAAGCAGTGGACGCAATGTCGTCAAAACGTCAATTAATAGTTCTCTCATGACGATGGATAGACATTGGCTTTAATATTTATTATTCCCCTCATAGACTTCAATGTATAATACACTGTAGGCAAACGAGCCTGACTGTTGTCCGCAGCAGCACAGTTCGGCAACGTTGACTTTGTTTGCCGACTCTCTGCTGCCGCGCATGGCCAGTTCTCATACCCCCACGCTTCCTTTCCGCTCCGCCTCTATGCGCGTGCGCGCCTTCCTAGGTGACGCGGGCTTTAGTTCGATGGTCGTCTCTATGAACGATTTATGCTGGTGCCATGAATATTGTGCTATGGTAGATATTTCCGTGCGCTTGCATGGGACATGTGGTACTAATCGAAGACATGTTAACAGCTCCGAACCACCTGCATCCCTTCATGATTGATGTCTTCCCCCTGGTGGTGTCATTTTTCAGCAATATATTGTCCGTCTCAGAGCCTGGACTGTGCTACAGCAAATGGAGCGTCACAGTGAAAGGTTTGTCGCTGGAATGTATGACATTTATCTAACTACTCGTAATAATGGGATTGTTTTTATTGTTACGCTGTATCTGCTGCAGTCATGGTCCTGAGAACATTATGGTTACTGTAAAACAACTACTGGAGAGTTGATTTAGTTTAAGCTTGCATCAAGTTCAAAGTTTTTTTATTGTTGTTGTTGTCTTCAGTCCTGTGACTGGTTTGATGCAGCTCTCCATGCTACTCTATCCTGTGCAAGCTTCTTCATCTCCCAGTGCTTACTGCAACCTACATCCTTCTGAGTCTGCTTAGTGTATTCATCTCTTGGTCTCCCTCTAAGATTTTTACCCTCCACGCTGCCCTCCAATGCTAAATTTGTGATCCCTTGATGCCTCAGAACATGTCCTACCAACCGGTCCCTTCTTCTTGTCAAGTTGTGCCACAAACTCCTCTTCTCCCCAATTCTATTCAATACCTCCTCATTAGTTATGTGATCTACCCATCTAATCTTCAGCATTCTTCTGTAGCACCACATCTCGAAAGCTTCTATTCTCTTCTTGTCCAAACTAGTTATCGTCCATGTTTCACTTCCATACATGACTACACTCCATACAAATACTTTCAGAAACGACTTCCTGACACTTAAATCTATACTCGATGTTAACAAATTTCTCTTCTTCAGAAACGCTTTCCTTGCCATTGCCAGTCTACATTTTATATCCTCTCTACTTCGACCATCATCAGTTATTTTGCTCCCCAAATAGCAAAACTCCTTTACTACTTTAAGTGTCTCATTTCCTAATCTAATTCCCTCAGCATCACCCGACTTAATTCGACTACATTCCATTATCCTCGTTTTGCTTTTGTTGATGTTCACTTTATATCCTCCTTTCAAGACACTATCCATTCCGTTCAACTGCTCCTCTTCCAAGTCCTTTGCTGTATCTGACAGAATTACAATGTCATTGGCGAACCTCAAAGTTTTTATTTCTTCTCCATGAATTTTAATACCTACTCCGAATTTTTCTTTTGTTTCCTTTACTGCTTGCTCAATATACAGATTGAATAACATCGGGGACAGGCTACAACCCTGTCTCACTCCCTTCCCAACAGCTGCTTCCCTTTCATGCCCCTCGACTCTTGTAACTGCCATCTGGTTTCTGTACAAATTGTAAATAGCCTTTCGCTCCCTGTATTTTACCCCTGCCACCTTTAGAATTTGAAAGAGAGTATTCCAGCCAACATTGTAAAAAGCTTTCTCTAAGTTTACAAATGCTAGAAAGGTAGGTTTGCCGTTCCTTAATCTATTTTCTAAGGTAAGTCGTAGGGTCAGTATTGCCTCACGCGTTCCAACATTTCTGCGGAATCCAAACTGATCTTCGCCGAGGTCGGTTTCTACCAGATTTTCCATTCGTCTGTAAAGAATTCGCGTTAGTGTTTTGCAGCTGTGACCTATTAAACTAATAGTTCGGTAATTTTCACATCTGTCAACACATGCTTTCTTTGGGATTTGAATTATTATATTCTTCTTTTTTATTATACTTTCAAAACAAAATTAGTGTTATAGCAAAGGCAAACAATACTTACAATACAAAAGGAACAGCTACATGCTCACTGCTCAAAAACTAAAACCAGACTGACTCTCCATACCAACATGGCAGTTAGTATTTATACTTTCCTAAGAATCCCGAACAATCCTCGGCATTGTTTAAAATTATTATTTCATTAATTAACAATTAAAACTCTCATCCTAAAACAAATTACACATCTCATTGATTACTTAGATTCTTATATATTAAATACATGAGTGAATTCTAATCTTCATATAAGTTGAAGCAAGTATAAACGCTTAGGTATCAAATGTTAACAATACACTTGTTATATTGACTAATTACAGGAGATTCATATCATATAAAATGTTCCTATCAATTAACAGACTTCTACACATTAGTGTAATTAAGATTCCATAATCATTTCCTTCATAACTTTTTCACAAGTACACATTTCCATACACATCTATGTCAGAAACTACTGTTAATGGTTAAAAATTATGAGTTTTTATTAGTTTTAATTGGACTGTTACGTTCCAAATGGAAAACACAATAATTGCTAACTATACAAAAGAACAACGGATTTCTTCCAAAATATATGACGGTAGTCTCGTAAAATAACTTTAGCTACGCAGCTCAAGTGGAATCTACGATGTAGCTATGAACAGGCCTATATGTACATATCAGGAGTAAATCGGAACGATTATTACAATAAGTCACTAAAATTTTTCAAGAAGCCAACTGAGGTTATCAGATTTATAATCTCATCAGTGGTATTCAGAATATTGGAAAGGACACCCAGAAATTTCACCATCAACACTACTGCTATCTCCAAAAATACCAGCAGAATCAGACACGATACTCAGACCTGCGACTGGCTCCATATTTCACAATAAAAAAGACCGAAAACCCGACAAAATCTTAGAATTGCGCCAAAACAGAAAATATGAGAGACCTGTTTAATTCTTATAGCAACGGCCTTGCCACAGTGGATACACCGGTTCCCGTCAGATCACCGAAGTTAAGCGCTATCGGGCGTGGTCGGCACTTGGATGGGTGACCATCCGGGCCGCCATGCCCTGTTTCCATTTTTCGGGACGCACTCAGCCTCGTGACGCCAATTGCGGAGCTACTCGACCGAATAGTAGCGGCTCTGGTCAAAGAAAACCGTCATAACCACCGGGAGAGCGGTGTGCTGACCACACGCCTCTCCTATCCGCATCCTCAGCTGAGACACGGCGGTCGGATGGTCCCGATGGGCCACTTGTGGCCTTCAGACGGAGTGCATTTGATTCTTATGGTGTACAGAGATGACAAACCAGTGTTTTTTTAGAAAACAGCGAAGAACGCATTACAAAAATGGCTGGGAGTCTCCGAATTAAGGGGCGGCGGCTATCGCTCGAACAACCGATTTTCGTTTGCACCGGTTCATTTCGTCACCAGTTTTACCTGAGTGTTAAAACCGCTCAAAATAACCGGTTTCTTGAATAAACGATTTTATGCTTTTTTTTATTCTTGTTACGTCCAGTAATAAATTTGGCAAGGTGAAAGACTAGGAGTTCACCATCGACGCGGGCTTGAGGCTGTGGCAGAATCGGTCTCCCTGTCTCCATCAAAGACTGGCGCCCGCGGAGAGGGCGAGAGCGAAAGGTCACAAGTTGTTGACTTTTCAGCATCGTCACTTTTGGATAGTATCTGTTTTTCACCCTGAAACAACCACAGAATTAAAGGTTTAGTTATTATCACGAGTTTATGGAACGTCTATTACTGAAATTTACCTTCTCTTTCAAGAAGCGTCCTCCTCTGTAGTCGAATGGTCGACGCCAAAGACCCTCATGCAGGCTGCCCGGTACTTCCAGGGATTTTTCCCTGATGCGGGACTGGAATGGGGCGCACTCAACCTCGTTAGCTAACTGAAGATCCATCTGATGTAGCGGCTCCAACGTCAAAGGCCGGAACGTCGAAAATGGCGGGGAGGGCGATGTGCTGATCCTACGCTTCTCCGCACAGCATCCGATGGTGAATGAGGATGATACGGCGATCGGTCGACTGTCATGTGGTCTTCAGGACCTGATCGCGGAGTTTAATCTTCATTTTTCCTTTTTCTTCTAGGGAACTGTGTGAATGTTTTCCTCTCATCCGATGTCGCAAGTTTCTAGTACCTCCTCCCGTTTTTAATTTCTTAAAGCTAATGGGTCATTGTACTTCATTGCTGTTACACTTCCTAGTCTCGAACAAGGGATGGTGCGATTCTGCAATGCAACCTATGTCCCAGGATGACAGCGAGAAACAAAATATTGTGCGCTGGACATACACGCGTACCATTCAATACGCCACGCTTCACGGCAACAAGTACAGGGTGACAATTATTGAACTATGCGGAATAAAATCGCATAAATTCTGAACGGTTTGCGTTAGAACGCTCAAACTGCAGGCTTGGACGCGGGGCATGATGGGAATTAGTATGCGCATACGCGAGCGCCTTGTTGTCGGCCATTTGCATGTGAAAATGTCACGGTACAGCGTGCCTGAGCGTATAGCGCTTATGAACGCCTACTATGCGAGCAATAAACAGCCCAACTGCTGCTCAGAGGAAATTTGCGACCGAGTTCAAGCTAAAGATAACCGGTCCAAGTGTGCTAACAATCACGAATTTGATTCGCCAGTTTGAGACAACGGATAATGTTAGCAATGTCAGTCGTCCAAAAAGGGTGAAAACGCCTGAAAACATCGAGAGACACGCGCTGTGTTTCAGACCACTCCCAGGAAATCGGTCAGACGCGCTGCACAACAGATGGGAATCAACCAGGAGACATTGCGACAATTGTTGAAGACCTGCATCTCTTCCTACACAGAATTCAAAACCATCAACCATTAGGCCCCAGGGCCACGGAACTGTAGTTGTGTTTCGCCAACACTATTTCCACAGAACTGATGAACAGGACTTTGATGTGAATATAGTTTGGTTTAGCGGAAAATGTTTCAGATCTTGAAACATGTGAGGAATGGTCACAGAAACGAAGCTTTATTTATTAATGATAAGGATGGAAATATGCTAACAGACAAGAAAAAAATTCTGAATAGCTGGAGAGACTATTTTGAAGAGCTATTAAATGCTTAAATTTCAGAGAATGTCTTTCCACATGAGAATAATACAGAGGATGAAGGAGAAGCCGCAAATATTCAAGTGACTCAGCAAGATGTAGAAAGGGCAATGAGGAAACTAAGGAATAATAAGGCACCAGGAGAGGATAGGATAATGGCAGAGATGTTGAAGGCAGGAGGAGAAACACTTCAGGAAGAACTATACAATCTCATAAAAGAAATATGAGAAAAAGAGGAAATCCCAGAAGAGCGGAAATCAGCCGTCATTCTTCCACTGCATAAGAAGAATAGTAATAGGAATTGTAACAACTACAGACGAATTTCTCTCCTAAGTGTACCTTATAAAGTTCTATCTTTATCTTAAGCCATTTGCAAAAGATATTGTAGGAGAGTACCAGGTAGGCTTCCAGGAAGGACGGTCGACCATCGATCAAATTTTCACCATGAGGCAAATCTGAGAAAAGTGCTGGGAATTCAACCATCTGATTCTGAAGACGTTCATGGACTTCTCAAAGGCTTGTGACAGTATCCACAGAATAAGTATTTACAACATTCAGAAAGAGCTTGATATACCAGTGAAGTTAATAAATATGGTCAAGGTGTGCACAGTGGAGACAACAGCCAAAGTCAAATACCAAGGGGAGCTGTCCGAGGAATTCCATATCAGAATGGGTGTGAGACAAGGTGATGTTATTTAACCACTGTTATTTAATCTGGTCCTAGAGAAAGCAATCCGAGAAATGAAAAGAGAAAACAAAGGGGTGACGCTAAATGGCAGGGTCGGGTTACGGATTAATGCGGAAAAGACCGAGATAATGGAGGTATGAAGCCCCTTATGACATCCCATTATAGGTAGGGATATGGAAATTCGCTAAAGTGGAAAATTTTAAATACTTTGGTACACGGTTCAACAGGCAAAATAATTTAAAACAGGAAATAAACCAACGTATTGTGAATGGGTCTAAAACTTACTTCAGTCTAAAGCAGATAATGTCATCCAAGAATCTGTCAATTAAGACTAAACTTAAGCATACAATGCCGTGATACTGCCAGTACTGTTGTATGGGACAGAAACCCTAAGCACAACAAAGAAGGATGGAGAAAACTTGTTGGTCTTCTTAAGAAAAATTATGAGAAGGATCTTTGAACCCGTCCAGGAAGTGAGCTCGTGGAGACGTAGAAAAACTAAGAATTGTATGAGCTGGTGAGGCAACGGAACATCGTTTAAAAACTGAAAGCGCGGAGAACAAGCTTGGCAGGCCACATTGCTAGGAGACCAGACACCTCTCTGACAAAAGCCGTACTTATGGGAAGACCTGATGGTACCCATCCAATCGGAAGAGGATGAGCTACAGAAAGACCTCTGTCAACTAGGAGTCCGTGACAACTGGATCCAAAGTGCACAAGATCGCCGTCTATGGAAAAGCATTGTGAGGTCGGTGCATGATCTACAGGGTCCTAGATCGCCGATTTGATTTGATTGATTGATTAGCAGCGAAGCCCACTTTCATTTGGATGGGTTCGTCAGTAGCAAAACTGGCACATTTGGAGGACTGAGAATCCGCATTTCGCGATCGAGAAGTCTCTTCACCCTCAACAGGTAGCTGTGTGGTGTGCAATCGCAATAATCGGTGCAATATTCGTTGATGGCACCGTGGCTACCGAATGGTACCTGAAGATTTCGAAAGATGATTTCATCCCCATTATCTAAAGTGACCCTGATTTCGACAAGATATGTTTCATACCAGATGGAGCTCGACCCCATCGAAGCAGGAGAGCGTTTGATGTACTGGAGGAGCCCTTTGGGGACCGCATTCTGGCTTGGGGTACCTAGAGGCCACTAGTATAGTCCTCGATTGGCCTCCATATTCTACGGATCTGAACACATGCGACTCCCTTTTGTGAAGCTATATTAAAGATAGGGTGTACAGCAATAAACCCAAAACCATTGCTGAGCAGAAAACAGCCATTCATGAGGTCGTCGACAGCATCGATGTTCCGAAACTTGAGCGGGTCATGCAGAATTCCGCTATTCGTCTGCGCCGCATCATCGCCAATGATACTAGGCATATCGAATATCATAACCTAAATCCGAATATCTGTAGCGACGTTTACATGTCGAACAAAGTGTGCGCACGCTGTAGTTTGCAACTAGTTTACGTTTTTTTTTTATACAGTTCAATAATTGTCACCCATAGATCCTACATGTAAAACGTGTTACGCAGTGACGTGACTTTTACATATTGAATAATGTGTGTGCTCGCCGTAGTTTGTAACTAATTAGCGTTTTTTCATGTAGTTCACTAATTGTCACCCGGTACATCGTTGTGTCTGAAATGACGTACCGGTTCCAACGTCGTGTATTTGATGCTAGTTTCTAGCTTTGGGCGTTGTTATTAAAATAGTGCTGATCGCTTTTTCCAATTTCTATAATATTCCAATACTTCAAAGCAATGGGAATTTTACGAGTAAACATTTCTTGCTTTATAAAAAAGTTTTATTTAAAAACCAAAAATTTTAGCAATACTGCTATGACAAATTGATATGCCGATTTTTTTACCCAGTTATCAGTAAAAATGTAAAAAACCTATTATAACCGAGACTACACAGATACGAAAAAATACCAGTTATTCAGAACTAAAACACTGGTATCGGTTTCAACGCGTCGGTTTTTGACATCCCTAATCCAAAGGCCAGT
This sequence comes from Schistocerca cancellata, assembly GCF_023864275.1. Lineage (NCBI taxonomy): Eukaryota > Metazoa > Arthropoda > Insecta > Orthoptera > Acrididae > Schistocerca > Schistocerca cancellata. The sequence continues at coordinate 302,848,840 of NC_064634.1, forward strand.
TGGGAAGGTTTTTCGATCCTTTGCCCACAATGGCATCTTTCCTTCGCGATGTTTGTGAGTTGTGTGTTTAAGTGTATCTGATAAGAGTGTTGTTACTGATGTGGTCTGCAGTCCGAAGACTGGTTTGACGCAGCTCTACACGCTACTCTACCCTGTGCGAGCCTGTTCATCTCTGAATAACTACTGCAACCTTCAACTTTCTGTATCTGCTTACTGTATTCATTTCTTGGTCTTCCACTACGGTTTTTACCACCCGCAATTCGCTCCAGTACTATTTTGATTATTCCTTTATGTCTCAGAATTGCCCTATCAACCGATCCCTCCTTTTGGTCAAGTTGTGCCTTCACATTTCTTGTCTCTCCAACTCTATTCAGTACCTTCTCGTTAGTTACATGTTCTACCGATCTAATCTTCAACATTCTTCTGTCGCACTACATTTCAAAAGCTTCTGTTCTCTTCTTGTGTAAACTGTTTATCGACCATGTTTCATTCCAAACATGGCTAGTCCCCATACACATACTTTCAGAAAAGACTTCCTTATACTAAAATCTATACTTGATGTTTTCTTCAGAAATGCTTTTCTTACATTGCCAGCCTACATTTTACATCCTCTCTACATTAGCCATCATCAGTTATATAGCTGACCAAAGAGCAAAACTCATTTACTGCTTCAAGTGTCTCGTTTCCTACTCTAATTCCCTCAGTATCGCCTGATTTTATTCGATTACATTCCATTATTTTGCTTTGCTTTTGTTGATGTACATCCTCCTTTCAGGACGCTGTCCATTTCGTTCAACTGCTCTTCCACGTTCTTTGGTGTCTCTGACAGAATTACAATGTTATCGGCAAACCATAAAGTTTTTATTTCTTCTCCCTGAGCTTTAATTCCTACTCCAAATTTTTCTTTTGTTTTGTTTACTGCTTGCTCAACGTACAGCTTGAATAATATCGGGGACAAGCCGCAGCTCTGTCTCACTTCTTTCCCAGTCACTGCTTCCCTTTCATGCTACTCGACCCTTACAACTGTCATCTGGTTTCTGCAAAAATTGTACCTTTCGCACCTTGTATTTTACCCCTACCACCATCAGAATTTTAAAGAGTATTCCACTCAACATTGTCAAAAGCATACTCAAAGTCTAAAAATGCTATAAACGTAGGTTTGCCTTTCCTCAACCTATCTTTTAAGAAAGTGGGTCAGTATTGCCTCGCATATTCCTACATTTTTCCTGAATCCAAACTAGTCTTCCCCGAGGTCGGCTTCAACCGGTTTATCCATTCTTCTGTGAAGAATTCGTGTTAGTATTTTGCAACCGTGACTTATTAAATTGATAGTTCGGCAATATTCACGCCTGCTTTCTTTGGAATTGGAATTATTACAGTTTTCTTGAAGTCTGAGGGTATTTCGCCTGTCTCATATGTCTTACTCACCAAATATAAGAGTTTTGCCACAGCTGGCTCTCCCGAGGCTATTAGTAGTTCTAACGGAATGTAGTCTACTACTGGGGCCTTGTTTCGACTTAGGTCTTTCAACACTCCGTCAAATTCTTCAATCAGTATCATATCTCCCATCCCATCTTCACCTACGTCCTCTTCCATTTCCATAATATTGCCCTCAAGTATATCTCCCTTGTATAGCCCTCTATATACTCCTTCCACCTTTTAGCTTTCCCTTCTTTGCTTAGGCCTGGTTCTCCATATGAGCTCTTAATATTCATAGACATGGTTCTCTTTTCCCCAAAGGTCTTTTTAATTATCCTGTGGGTGGTATCTATTTTTCCCCGAGTGATATATACTTCTAAGTCCTTACATTTGTCCTCTAGCCACCCCTGCTTAGCCATTTTGCATCGCCTGTTTCATTTACCGCGTCTTTGTGTTTTCTCCTTTCATCAGTTAAATTCATCATGTCTCGTGTTACCCAAGGATTTCCTCTAGCCCTCGTCTTTTTACCTACTTGATCATCTGCCACCTTCACTACTTCATCTCTCCAAGCTAACCATTCTTCTTCGACTGTATTCTTTTCCCCTTTTCTGGCCAATCGTTTCCTAATGCTCCCTCTGAAATTCTCTAAACCCTCTGGTTCTTTCACTTTATTCAGATCCCATCTCTTTAATTTCCTACCTTTTTGCAATCTCTTCAGTTATAATCTACTGTTTATTACCAATAAATTGTGGTCAGAGTCCACATCTGCCCCTGGAAATGTTTTACAATTTAAAATCTGGCTCCGAAATCTCCGTCTTACCTTATATAATTCATCTGAAACCTTCCTGTACCTCCAGATCCCTTCCACTTGTACCACCTTCTTTCATGATTCTTAAACCAAATGTTAGCGACGATTAAATTACGCTCTGTTCTTTTCCCGGAGTTCAAATTCCTCTAATATTTTTCCTTCTCTTTCTTTTGCTACTTTCGACTGCCAGTCTCCCATGACTTTTAGATTTTCGTCTCACTTAACTATCTGCATAATTTATTTGTTCATACATTTCTTCAATATCTTAATTTGCAGAGCTAGTTGACATATAAACTTGTACTGTTGTGATGGATGTTGGCTTTGTGTCTATCTTGACTATAACAATGCATTCACTATGCTGTTCGTAGTAGCTTATCTGCGTTCCTATTTTCTTATTCATTATTAAACCTGCTCCTGCATTGCGCCTATTTGATTTTGTCATTATAACCCTGTATTCATCTTACCAGATGTCCTGTTCCTCCTGCCATCGAACTTAAACTATATGCAACCATAACCTATTCCTTTTCCTTTTCCAATTTTCTAACCTACTTGCCCGATTAAGGGGTCTGACATTACATGCTCCGATCTGTAGAACGCCACTTTTGTTTCTCCTGATAACGACATTCTCCTGAGTAGTCTCCGCCCGGAGATCCGAATGGGGGACTATTTTACCACCGGAATATTTTGCCCAAAAGAAAGTCATCATCATCATCATTTAACCATACAGTAGAACTGCATGCCCCTGGGAAAAATTACAGCTGTAGTTTTCCCTTGCTTTCAGCCGTTAGCAGTGCCAGCACAGCATGCTGTTCTGGTTGATGTTACAAGGCCAGATCAGTCATTCATCCAGACTGTTGTCCTTGCAGCTACTGATAAGGCTGCTGCCTCTCTTCAGGAACCAAACGTTTGTCTAGCCTCTCAATAAATACCACTCCGTTGTGGTTACACATACGGTAAGGCTATTGAAGTGGCTATTGCGAAGCTAGCAGTAGGCTTTGAACAGTGAACTACTGAGAATGCGTAGGAGACGTAAGAAAGGATGGCAACTAAAACCAATCCTTGGACATATTTTGATGCGTAAATAGAAGTCACTTTTGATTATTCGAATTTACTGCATCGGGAAAGGAAATATATAAAGGAAGCTCTACAGCTCTAATGAATACCACGACACGCAGCACGAACTTAAAATAACAAAACGTATTTATCGTAAAGAAAGCGAAGCAAATATCGCCACATACACTTTACCCTTATAGTTCAAGTAATTAGTAAATCATAACTGTTATCACAAAGAATTTAAACTATTTATCGGAACGAGAACGGTTCCAGTGTCGTAAAAAAAGTCTCTACAGTTGCAGTGCAGACCGCGATACATAGTACGAACAAGCAATCGAAGCTAGAATCGCAAAATACCTTTTAGCCTTGTAGCTCAACTGGAGGCTGCGATACATAGCTACAACTGTATGTATGTATCAGTAGTAAATCGAAACGCTCATTATAAGAAGAATGTTAACTTTTTCGGATAGCAGAAGAATCTAGAGTCGTAAAAAACGCTGATGACTATACTGCAGACCACGATACATAACATGCTACAAATTAAGAGCTGTCGCCCATATTTATTGCAAAGAAAAAGAAGACTGATAAATCGACGAAATATTAGAATTTCCTCCGAAATGCAGGTGATTAATTAGTTTCTCGTTACATAGCAGAGTTTAAAAACATTATCTCGAGATGTACAAATATGGCTGTAATTAAATCGCATCCAGATACGCCCCACAGTTTAACAATTCACAATCTACAATCTAATACGCGAATGAAACTTCCTGGCAGATTAAAACTGTGCGCCGGACCGAGACTCGAACTCGGGACCTTTGTCCTTCGTGGGCAAGCACTCTACCAACTTTTTTTTTTTTTGTAATCTCATTTTGTTCGTTTTAGTTCGTTGTAATTGTTCGTGGCGGACGTCCCCTGACGCCCCTTGAAGTTCATTATTTATCCAGTCAGACAGTTTTTTTTATTACAGAGGGCAGCTAACCCTCTGACCGAACACGCTGAACTACCGTGCCGGCGCCAAACTGAGCTACCAAAGCACGACTCACGAGCCCTTCTCACCAATTCTTCCAGTATCTCGTCTCCTACCTTCCAAACTTCACAGAAGCTCTTCTGCGAACCTTGCAGAACTAGTACTTCTGGAAGAAAGGATATTGTTATTGTCCGTTCATACTCATCGAATTTTGTCACGAGAACACACGGTCTGCTCCCGACACATCAAATGCTGTTGGCGGTCCTAAACAACAGCAAGATGAAGGATAGTACTGGTCACCGACGTACGACCCCTCCTAGAAGAACATCCGCGTACTAGTGCAGGCACAGAGTGCGGATTCTGTGGATAAGAAGGTACCAAGTATACCCATGCTTTGCAGTCCTACATACAATTTGAAACGTCCCCTTAGAACAATTTATACACGACTGTGCTCAACCTGATACACAATATTATTTAGCGCAACGCAATCTGACTATCAAAAATCCCTGCAAAAGAATGGCCCTGAGTAACATTAAACTATACCTTTCAGAAATCACTTACCTCACAAAAATCTTCATTACTCGAACTACTGCAATACAGCGAGCGCCACTACTGCCAGTTAAATAAAAGATTCAAACTACTGAAGGCACTAACTACTGATAGGGATAGTTAGCAAATGAAAGATTTCAATAGAGAACAAACACTGTATTTACCTTAATAATCATAATATATAGCAGTTCAATTTCAAAACTTCCGCCATCTCTCTCCCCACATCCACCACTGCTGGCGGCTCACCTCCACGCTATGCGCTGTTAACATCCAGCTGCCCCTCTACAATGGCAGACAACAATGCAAACTAGCCACAGACTGCACACAGCACAGCCAGTGATTTTCATATAGAGTGCTACGTAACTTTGCCAATAAGAAAATATAAACAGCCTACTTACATAGCCCCCATGCTCCCCACAAAAAATTTTACAAATTTTTTTGGCCAGTGGCCAATAATGATTTGATAAAATTTTTCATAATTACACTAACAAAGATATCCAATGCACACACTTATTGATACAATGTTGGTCAAAAGTTAAAATTTTCTCACAGTCCATAAAGACAGTCCTGATCATTCATCATAATAGTAATTACAGTGTTTTTTTTTCACAAAGTTTCATTAGTAAAAAAAATTGCACACAGAAGTAGTGGATTTCCATGCAGTCTTGAAGAAGTAGTGGTGTCCTTCCAACGGAAAGACAGTGCTGACTCTTGACATGCTGACAGGTAATGGGCCACAATGGAGCAAACCCACAGCAGAGTCATTCGAAGTTCTGACGAATATTGGTAGGTAGGTCATCACAGAGCAGACCCACTGCAGTCCTGGTAGAGAGTATTGGTGGGCCACCAGAGATGCAGACCCACTGTAGTCCTTGTAGAAATTGTGGACAGGCCCACTGTAGTCCTGGTAGAGAGTATGGTATTGGTGGGCCACCAGAGGTGCAGACCCACTGCAGTCCTTGTAGAAATAATGGTATTGGTGGGTCATCAGAGATGCAGACCCACTGTAGTCCTTGTGGAGATGGCCAGCAGCCATCTGTTGTGACTGTGCAGGTGCACAATCACCATTGAGGGGCTTGGATGTGAGAACAGAAATTGAAAATGCATCGAAGGATATTAAAGTGCCTATTTTTGGGTTCTACTGGTACGAAATATGTCGTGAGGAGCGCTACATCAATCGGCAGATAACAGTAGAGTATTATCCAATTAGTACCCCCCTGGACATTCGCCCTACTTGTGTGACACTATCTATTACAACAGTGTATGACTGCACTACGTGCGAAATCGGATGACAAGTGTGATTAGGTATGGCATGCGTCTGTTATGATCTTATATGATCTAGAGACTGCACTATGCCTTGAGTTGGAGAGACTGAGTTGTTGGTTGCGGAGCATAGACTCTGCATACAATGGTCTTGTAAACTTTCTACGTGTGCATTGTGTACGTGTTGATGATTTGGAGCAGTACCTTTGTTTGCACATGAAGGCAGAACCAAAAGAGAAACAGGTGATATGTTCATGTGAGAAACCCGAGTATTGTGAGGTACCTGTTGGCCTGAAGGAGATTCGTGCAGAATTTATTGCATATCAAAAAGTTAAGTAATTTAGGTATATATAATCTCAAACTGTGTTTGTGTTTTATTTCATACCTCTCTCATTATAGTCAAAGTATTAAACTTATTAATATCATTATTTTCAACGCTGCATCTAGTCATACAGCAGCAGACAACTGCGTCAAACATCCCCTCACTAGTCATTAACATAATGAATGATAAAGTTACTCCTAATAGGTAAAATATATAGTTGACAATATAGCTCAGTTGGTTAAGTGATGGAGCTATAGTGGCTACACAAATTATTACCGTTCTTGCAAGTGTCTCTTTCTATACATGCCTACTACTTGTCAGTACCTACCTGAAGTAGTCAGTATCATGGCAGGGTGGGTGAAACATCCTCATCACAAGGACTTTGTTGTCGGTGATTGGTCCTGTGAAGATGCAAAAGAAGACCTGAAGAAGAAGAATGGAATACTTCTTCCTGATAATATATGAGCAATTATTATAGGTCCATCCAATCGTGGCAAGACGGATGTCCTCGTGACGCTGCTCACAGATGTAGACGGAGTCCTATTTGAACATATTCGTGTATCCTCAAAAACACTGTTCAGCCCAAGTATCAGCTATTACAGGAGATATTGCGCAATGTAAAAGACGTTATGTACACGAGATTCAGTGACAATGGTGATATCCCCCCACCTGAAATAGCAAAGCCAAACACTGTCTTCATATTTGACGATGTTGCTGTGGATAACCAACACCAGATTCGAAAATATTTCTGTCTCGGTCGTCGTATGGGTGCTGATGAGTTTTATTTAATCCAAACATATTCCAGAATCCCGAAACAGTTGGTTAGGAATAATGCAAACCTCATTATAGACTTCAAACAAGACAATCTGAATTTAAAACATATTTACCATCTACTTGTAGCAACTGACATGTCGTTCTATGATTTTGTAAAGATATGTTCTGATTGCTGGAATGATTCATGATATGGGTTTCTCGTTGAAACTTCCAAGAGTTTCTGTATATATGGCCCGGTAAGAGAGGTGAGTACATCAGTGTACGCTGTACTATGGACAAATTCGCCCGCTTATCTGGCTCTCAACCCGAGAGAATTCTTGTACTTACACAGAACATTCGGTTGTGCATGGATGCGAAAATTCATGCTATTGTGCATAAAGTTGGACGTATGCGCAGGGAGCTAGAGACGTATTACCGGACTCCTCTGAGAATTATCAATGCATTAAATGAGTTAGCTAATGAAATCGGTGAGAAAGTAACCGACTTAATTGAAAAGGTCGAGGCTATTGCGGGGAAAATAAATGTACAGGTCCTTGTTGTTGAGAAGGGGGAGCAGGCACTTAATAAGAGGAAGAGCGGATATATGAAGGTCACGCTGCAGAGACGTTTGATTAGTATAAACTGAGATGTCAACGAAGCAGAAAGTCATTCAAGCACGGAAAGCAGTTCGTGAGAAATTACGGTTGCTAAGCTTTGTGCATATGGATCGACAGCAAGCACTAAGAGAGACCTTTAATCTGGTTACTGAATCCGTCAGGCAGGTCTCAGCAAAAACAAAACCACAGGATGACGACGGTGTTGGCATTGACGAATTCATTATTTGTGGCGTCCCTGGCGAGATAGATAGGACGTTCGGCGTTAGTAGGAGAAGACCGTACATGTTGAACGCGCAGCCTATGAATGTAACTGATGACACTGTACAGGGTGCCCATAAAGTAAGTATCCATTTTCATTTTCCAGATGTGCTACAACAAAATAAACATTATAGTTAGAGAGAGTAGCTAATACTATTCAACATGTCCACCTTCATTGTCAACACACTATTCTCATCGCCTTGTGGTTGTGTGAAATACGCGCTGTAACATTTGAGTGGTTATTAGCAAGCGTCTTCTTCTTCTTCTTCTTCTTCTTCTTCTTCTTCTTTCTTGGCTCTACAGCTCATGATGAGCCCTGGCCTCTTCCACAATTTCCTTCCATCTCTCTCGGTCCTTTGCCAGTACTCTCCGGTTTCTATAGCCTATCTTCCTAAGATCTTCGATTACTCCATCTTCCCATCTGGCTCTTGGTCGGCCGCGTCCTCTCTGCCCTACTGGCTTTCCTTGTAATATTCTGTTTGGTACTTCTGTATGATTCATGCGAGCCACATGTTCCACCTCAGTCTGGACGATTTCACTATCCTTCTGATGGGTTGGTCTTTGTATATGATATACAACTCATGGTTGTATCTCCTCCTCCATCTTCCTCTTTCACAGATTGGGCCGATAATTCGTCTGAGTACCTTTCTTTCAAATGCATCCAGTGTTTCAATATCTTTAGTTGTTAATGTCCAGGCTTCAGAGGCATATGTAAGCATTGGTCGTACAAGTGATTTATAGATAGTTAATTTAGTGGTACGAGTCAGGAGCCTTGAGGATAGAAGTCTTGTTAGAGCAAAACAGGTTCTATTGGCTAGTATTAATCTCTGCTTAATTTCATATAAGGTATCATTTAGATGCGTAACTGTCGAGCCCAGGTACTTGAAATGTTCAACTCTCTCAGACTTATAATTGCCCATTGTTATTGCATTTGGCATATCTTCTCTATTTGCTTTTCCAGCTGCCATATATTTTGTTTTTTGATCGTTAATAATTAACCCCATGTTCATACTAGCCTGTTCGAGAGCTGTAAATATCTCTTCCATTGCTTTTTGGGTTCTTGCTATTATGTCATACGCGTAGGCCAGTATCTGCACTGATTTGTAGAAGATCGTTCCCCTATTCAGAAGGTTTGCGTTTCTTATCACCTTCTCCAGGGCGGCATTAAAGATAAGAAATGCCAATACATCCCCTTCTCGCACTCCGTTTTTAATACTCAATGTATTGAACATCATTCGTCCTATTCTGACACTACCTTGTGTTTCTCTCATTGTCATTCTCACCATCCCTACTAACTTTCTCGAGATTCCCAGTTCATCTAGAGCTTAATATAACTGCTCTCTATTTATGCTATCATAAGCTGCTTGGAAATCTATGAAGAGGTGATGCGTGCCAACCCAGTATTCGTTTGTTTTTTTCCAGGATTTCTCTTAAGGTGAATACTTGATCTATAGTTGACTTCCCGGGAAGGAATCCGCATTGGTACGGCCCCGTCTCCCTCTGTATGATTGGGAGTATTCTGTCGAATAGTAGATTAGAGAATATATTATATCCCAAATTAAGTAGCGTGATCCCTCTGTAATTGCCACACTCCATCTTATCTCCTTTCTTATATACGTGAAATATAATACCCTCTTTCCATTGTTGGGGCATTTTCTCCTCTTCCCATATTCTGGTGACCATTTTCAGAAGGCTTCGTTCCAGCTCTCTGCCTCCTTCTGCTGGAATACCATCTGTCCCTGCCGTCTTGTTGTTTTCCAATTTCTTCATGGCAGTTTTTACTTCTTCTATATTTGGTGGGGTAGTGTTGTTGTCTGGGTCCTCTTCCCCATTCGTTTTTGCTGGATTGCCTGGTATAGTTATTCTAGGGTTCAGGAGACTATCAAAATGCCTGCGCCATCTTTCGCATATTCCCTTCTCTTCACTTATTATGTTCCCTGTCTCATCTTTTATTAAGTTTGTTTTACTATCAAAAGGCTTCCGTGCCGCATTCACCTCTCAATAGAATTTTCTTATTTCAGTTTTGCTTCTCATGGGCTCCATTTCTTTGACACTTGCTTCCATCCATTCTCTCTTTTTTCTTTGGCGAGTCCTCTTTTCAGTCCTCCGTTTTTGTTTGTATTCTTCTACTATCCTCCTCGTATAGTGCGATCGCAGTGTCCTTCTAGTTGCTTTGTTCTTTTCTTCAGTTCCTATTTCGCATTCAGTATCAAACCAAGATGGTCTTACTTGTCTTGCCCCAATTCCAAGTACCTCTCTAGCCGATGTCTCCACCGTCTCTTATATCGCTTCCCACTGATCTTCGACATTGTTACATTCTCCAACGTTTTCCAGAATCCGAGTTATCTTCTCCTGATACTGTTCTCTAACTTTCACTGATTCTAAAGTTGTTATATTATATTTCTGTGTCCTGTGTCGGACTACTTTCGCTGCGTTAGATAGCTTTGCCTTCACCCGTGCCCATGACAGAAAATGATCTGTATCTATGTTTGGGCCTCTGAGACTCCTCACGTCCAGTAGGTCCGTTTTTTGCCTCAAATCTATCAACACATGGTAGATCTGGTTTACTGTGTTTCCATCCGGTGAGTTCCATGTTCCCTTAAGTACTTGTTTATGTGTGAACAGTGTTGAACCTATTACCATGTTCCTACATGCTGCAAATAGTATAAGCCTTGTTCCGTTCTCATTACTTGTTGCGTGTTTGCTGTGGGGGCCAATTATCGGTCTATAAATCTGTTCCTTCCCCACCTGAGCGTTTAGGTCTTTGGCTATTATTTTAATATCATGCCCTGAGCACTCATCATATACTCTTTCCAAAGATTCATAGAATACTTCTTTCTCTTCTTCTTCGGATTCTTGCCTCTCGTATTCGCCGTTTCAGTTCATTCAAATGTGGCACGCTGGTGGCATAAACTCGGCTCTTGATGAAACCCCATGCAAAAAAGTCCAATGGAGTGAGGTCAGGGGGGGGGGGGGGGGAGTGAGCAGCCCACAAGCTCTTCATATCCACCTGTTAGAAAAGGTCTCGTACAGGTAGTCCCAGACAATGTTTGCATAGTGGGGTGGTGCCCCATATTGTTGATACATGACAGAAGCAAGGATACCATCCTGTTGCAACTGTGGCTCCAAGAAAAACTGCAGCATGTTGCGGGCTTTCAAAGTAACTACGCACCCTCCGACTCATCGTTGCAATATTAAAAGTTTTGGCTGGTTTCTCCGTCTAGGGGCTGGGATACGTAGTTGCCGCATTACAGGCCAAATACTGCTGAGTCTATAGTATACGATAAGAATACACATATGAATCGAATGGTCGCAGGTTTCTATCACCGGAAAATTGCGAATTATGAAAGTAACATATAAATTTATCAATGAAAGACTGCAATTAAATAAAATCTGCAGGTACTATCTTAATGATTGTAAATGCTGAGTACGATAGTAGAAGTACTTTTGAGAATGCGGTATATTTCTGCAAAACACTTATTGGTGTCGATGGTTCAGCAATTAAATAAAATATGAGTTGAATAACAGGGAAACAATAGATTCCTACTGCACGTAATTAGTTATGAACAACAACAACACAGATCGCAAGATATTCACTTCTAAACGTACACTACGTCTTCACTGCAGAAGCCACGGAAATCACACAAGAGCACAGGTCGGCACTCCGAAATATTTCTATTCTCCGCGACCACGCGCAAACTGCTTCCGCCGACTGTGCGTCCGTCGCGCTGTACTGTCCTCGTCCAGCACTCACTCCCGTGTCCTCTGCCGTACCGTCCAGAACTCACCGTGTCCAGTGCAGTACCCCCCGGAGTACCCCTGTGTCCTCCCCGGAAACTCGCTTCCATCCAGTCTCCCCATTCACGAACGCTGTGATTGGCTAGAGCGCTCGCGCCATGTCTTCATGCCAACGCACAGTAACACAAACATAATGAAACATATTCGAAATACTGGATTTACATTTAAATACTTGAAATGAAATAAATATTCCTACGGCTAGTCGATAAACACCCTCTACCACACATTATTAAATACATAAACAATTAAATAAACATATATCAAAAGAAAAGAAGCAAAAGGTAGGCCCAATGTCTCTGTGTTTTCTAAAACACAGTATATATTTAACCAATTTCTTCATGAATGGTATATATCGGATATAAACAAAGGCATAGATGAATAAATATATTTATAAGCATGCTGCTACCGTTTTATCGTGTAACTGTGGAGTACTTATGGCCTGATGCGATCGATAGTAATCGGCCACTTTGACCTCCAATAACTCATGTACTATTCAAGTTACATGCCTGTAATTCATACCAATTTAGGTTTACACTAATAGCTTTCTAAAGACAAGGCGATCGACAAAATCGGATGAAGCGTTTATATTTTGGAAATTCATTGCTGGGTGTTACTTGTATAAATTACCATCGGATACTAAACTTTAAACTAGTAAGGATATTGAAAATCTGATTACATCATTAGAATCGTCATGCAAATAATAGTAATGTATATGGTTCTTTTTGAGGTATCGTGATTCATCTGGCTACTGTTAATTTCTATACGCACTGTGAAATGTCTGTCATTAAGGTTTCACAAAGTCCGCCATCTTTGTCACTCCCGACATAGCCATCTCCTTCATCGACACAAAACACCGTCCCCGTCACAGCGGAATTCCCAACCACGCGGCTGGACCCCTGTTGCTTCGGCCAGCGTCTGCCATCACGTGGTCGGCCGGCCACTGCTTCCTCCGAACTTGGAATATTTCCAGAGCGCCACAGCTCGCCCGTTACCTCACAATGTCCAGGCAGGTTGCTCCGGAAATTGTCTTTTCAGCAAGCATAAGCAGCCCATAGATCCTATCTTTCATGAGACCAAGCCACACATTGACTTTGGGAGAGTCCTTTTGCCACTCAGTGCATTCATGGGGATGCTCCTCTGCCCAGATCCGGCAATTGTGTTTGTTAACGACGCCGCAGACGTGAAATGTCGCCTCGTCGCGGAACATAACATGACTCATCAGGTCCTCCTAGACTACAGCCTCCATCAGATCATGAAACATGGCTGCTCGTGCCGCATGGTCTTCATCCCATAGCTGGTGAAGCCCCTGGATATGATATGCGTTCTTTTTAAGGGTGTAGTGAAGCACTTTCCACACTGTGGATTTCGGCATGGATATTTCACGACTCAGCAGGCGGGTAGACGCCGTTGGACTTCTTTCGGTAGCTTCCGTCAGACGCTGTACAGATTATGGGCTGACCAGTGGTCGCCCAGCACGTCTCTCATCAGCTACAGATCCTGCACGCCGGAATTTTTTGACGAGCTTCCGAATGGCAAGTCTTGTAGGGGGCGTCCTTCCGATACTTTCTCTCAAACAGTCTCTGGACCTCAGCATAGGTTTCGCCACGTAAACGATGTTCCAGATATGTGATTCTTTCGGCAATTGTTAACACTGTGATGTCTCTTCACGTTACCTAACAGAAATAATCCACATCTACGTTTTCCGCAAAATGGATACTTACTTTATGGGCACCCTGTACAAATTGGCGATAGGCAGTCTGAGAGAACATCCTGGCTTAATGAATCTTATTTTCCTAGGACCCACGAAAAAAGACCATAAATTATTCAATTAATGATAGGGAAATGTGCCGTGCGGGTTAACAGGGCAGTCTTGGGCGCCTTGTCACGGTTCACGCGGCTCCCCCTGTTGGAGGTTCAAGTCTCCCTTCAGACATGGATGTGTGTGTTGTCCTTAGCGTAAGTTGGTTTACGATAGATTAAGTAGTGTGTAAGCCTAGTGTGTAAGTCTAGTAGTCTGTAGGGAAATGTATCGTGAAATACTGCATTTGACTGATGTGCATAAGATCGCAAAAAGCTTGAGCAACAAGAAATATAAAACCATTACAAAACCAATACTTGATGGTGAAAACAGCAACAGCAGCAGCAAAAAAAAAAAAAAAAAAAAAAAAATGTGTGTGAAATCTCATGGGACTTAACTGCTAAGGTCATCAGCCCCTAAACCTACACACTACTTAACCTAAATTGTCCTAAGGACTAACACACACACCCATGCCCGAGGGAGCACTCGAACCTCCGCCGGGACCAGCCGCACAGTGCATGGCAGCAGCGCCCTAGACCACTCGGCTAATCCCGCGCGGCTAGCAGCAACAGCGGCGAGGGTATTGACATTGAGCATAAAGCAGAGAACAATCGAATTCCGCAATATCTATATTATAACGACCCCAACGAGCTAATAGATCGACTACAGCCGCTCCTGGCTCCAGCTGCTGGAGGCTGTACAGCTCATTCGAATGAGGCTGTTTCAATAATCTCAGAGCTTAGAGAGAGACGTATCACTGACTAAGTAAGGAGACAGTAGTTCGAGAACTGCACAAACCAGCATGCAAAACATACCCTCGTAGGCATATTTTGATTAAAGGTTTGGATGAATTATGGCAGGTTAATGTTGTAGATATGAGGGAATATGCACATGACAATAATGGATTCAAATATATTTGAATGGTTATTGATACATACTCCAAAATTAAAACAAAAACGGATAAAAATGTTGCGAATGTGTTTGAGCGTTTGCTACAGACAGGGACGAATCGATGGCCAGACAACTTCCAAACCGATCACGGTGGATAGTTTTACAAAAGGTATTTCAAGATGACAATAGGTATTCTCCTAACCCGAGAATAAACGCGGGATAACTGAACCGGTGATTCTGGCATGGTTAGCGAAATTATCTAGAGAGTAAAGTTTCAAGGTGGCAGGAATGGTGACAAAATTAGCGATGACAAGATTGTTTGTTAGTTCGAGGAAGGAGAAGAAACAAGTACATCACACAAATTATATGGAAGAATATGACGATTCCAGATTTATATTAAAATTTCGCACTACTACTACTACTTTTGGACCTCAAAAATGGTTCAAATGGCTCTGAGCACTATGGGACTCAACTGCTGTGGTCATAAGTCCCCTAGAACTTAGAACTACTTAAACCTAACTAACCTAAGGACATCACACACATCCATGCCCGAGGCAGGATTCGAACCTGCGACCGTAGCGGTCGTGCGGTTCCAGACTGTAGCGCCTTTAACCGCTCAGCCACTTCGGCCGGCCTTGGACCTCATTCTTGAGAAACTGGAGCATGTGTTTGCCATGTGAAACTGTTTCCTAAAATAAAACTTTTTGCTTGTAATAGGCCTAATAGATATTTGGTACTGGTACTTCGTGAATTATATTCTGTCGTGTTATTTATATAAATATGTAAATGAGGTAGATAAAAGGACAAGCTGTGGCAAAACAGGCTCACTTATTTGGCTTGTATTACGATTGTTGCAATATTAGAAAGGCCTATTTCGTTTCACGTAGCAGTGACCAAATAGACATAATCGAATCGAGAAACCACCACAGTCTTGGATTCTATTCGTATTAAGAGCTTTCTCAATATTAGACAATGACACTTTGATTTTCCTTCTTAGGAGAAGAAAAACTTCTTAGCCAAGATCGCAATAAACACTATATTGTAGACGACACGTTTCGATAAAACTATGTTACTGTCACCTGATCTTCGTACAGGTCATTATAAACATCTTCTGCCAGGTGCACACAATATGTTTATAATAACCTGTACGAAGATCTGACACTAAAAAGCGGCAGCTTGTCTACCACGTCCAATGATCATGTTTATCTGTGTAAGATGGGCCAGAAAGTATTATACAAACGTCTATTTTTCATGTGGAAAATCCTTTTAATAATTGGTTAGCTCAGCTTTGCAGGACATAAAGAATGATGTTTTCCTTCAACTGAATAAACATGTTTCAAACATTCCTCCCCTTGATAATCACATTCGTCAGCTGATAACAAGCTGTACTCATCGATTACTGTAAAAAAAAGGCAAGAAGCTATACAGTTCTCTGATTAGAAGCGTCCACACAAAAATAGTTTTGTTTAACAGTCAGTGATTTTGTGATTGTTTTGAAAATGGAGTTACGTACATACTTACAACTGCAGAAGTCAGATCAGTAATGAATTTGAATCCCATTCTACAAACCTTCTCTGTATTTTTTCTTAAACTCTGTTGCTGACAAGTGAGAAATTATGTCTTATATTTGTTTCAGTCTGTAATTCAGAATATCAGTTTCCAAAATTCCATGCCTTAAAACTGTATTATCATCTTAATTTTTAAGATGACTGAACTTTTTTTCATCCCCTCATACAGAGTTTCTTTGGCAGCAAGAATTGGATTAAATGAAGTTGATTCTAAATGATCCTTGTTAAATGTCACAGTAATAAATTTCCACAGTACAACGATGTAAGTTTTGCATAAGTGTTCTTTTCTATGATGATTTAAGTGCTTGTATTGTTATCATCAGTACATTCATTATTCCGTTTGCGTCAAATGCTGATTTTAGAATCCTGTTCAACTTTTTGGCACCGAGTCAGAAAATGGAAATGTTGTCATCAGAAATATACTCCTCCCTGACACTTTATCAGAAAAAGCTGCAACCTTAACACACATAACATAGCATATTGCAGATCCTATACAAGTTATGAAACTGATAATGATCCCGTTTAAAAAACCGCTGTTTAGCTTACTCTTTTGACAGAGAAGTTCATCTATAAGAAGTATACAATAATATTAAGACAAACATAGTGATATCAAATTTGATTAATGTCTGTATAAAGTGTTTAGAGTTTACTTTGTTGTCCATGCAAATGATGTTTTTCTCTGGGGGAGGGGGATGTTGGGCATTGGTGTTGGCGTATTTTCAGTCTGCTCTAAATGAATCCTGTGTGGCAGGGCACTGTAAGTAAATAAAGTGTTTGGGCATGTGTAGTAAATGCGTCTACTCACCGGAAGTGAGCAGCATGATTACTGTGTAAAGCAGATAACCAATGCAGAATGTTTTTTAAGGCTCTTGGAATTCTTACTCCCCATTGCCTGAGCTCCTTAATGGTTTTTCTTACTGACAACTGAAACAAGTTTTAGCGGAACTGTGATGTACTTAACACAAGGCAATCAAAATCATTTCCATGTGGACTTTGCATTCTTCTCCAGTGTTCTGAGAGGAGCAAAGGATTCTGCTGCAAAGGTATGGTATTCAGCAAGCTCACATCTAACATAAAGCAAGAAATTGGGATTTCTACCAATTCAAAGGAAAACTATATTCTAATCAACCACTCTTTTTATTACTTGAAGATCTAGATTCTATGATTAAAAAGTTCTGTTTGTTACTTGGTAGGTACGAATGTGTCTTGTAAAGCTATATGATAAATAGTAATGCACTGCAAGCTAGACTTAGTTTTTCAGATATAAGTAATTATCTTCACTGAAAACTTCAAGTGTAGTCAAGGTGGTCATTAAGCTACACGTGGGAGGTAAACAGCAAATATTTAGTGTAACTATGGATACAGCAACTTTTTTCAAAGTAGCAAGTTTCTTTTTACTTTAATTAATTAGCTGCATTTTGTATGAATATAACTATGCAGTATAGAAATACATACGTTAATGTTAATAGAGATTGTCTACAATCTGCTTGTTACTATAGATCTTGACTCATTCCACATCCCTGAAGGCTCTCCATGTTGTTGTTGTTGTTGTTGTGGTATTCAGTCCTGAGACTGGTTTGATGCAGCTCTCCATGCTACACTATCCTGTAAAAGCTTCTTCATCTCCCAGTACTTACTGCAACCTACGTCCTTCTGAATCTGCTTAGTGTATTCATCTCTTGGTCTCCCTCTACGATTTTTACCCTCCACGCTGCCCTTCAATGCTAAATGTGTGATACCTTAATGCCTCAAAACATGTCCTAACAACCGGTCCCTTCTTTTTGTCAAGTTGTGCCACAAACTCCTCTTCTCCCCAATTCTATTCAATACCTCCTCATTAGTTATGTGATCTACCCATCTAATCTTTAGAATTCTTCTGTAGCACCACATTTCGAAAGCTTCTATTCTCTTCTTGTCCAAACTATTTATCGTCCATGTTTCACTTCCATACATGGCTACACTCCATACAAATACTTTCAGAAACGATGTTAACAAATTTCTCTTCTTCAGATACGATTTCCTTGCCATTGCCAGTCTACATTTTATATCCTCTCTACTTCGACCATCATCAGTTATTTTACTCCCCAAATAGCAAAACTCCTTTACTACTTTAAGTGTCTCATTTCCAAATCTAATTCCCTCAGCATCACCCGATTTAATTCGACTACATTCCATTATCCTCGTTTTGCTTTTGTTGATGTTCATCTTATATCCCCCTTTCAAGACACTGTCCATTCCGTTCAACTGCTCTTCCAAGTCCTTTGCTGTATCTGACAGAATTACAATGTCAATTTTAATACCTACTCCGAATTTTTTTGTTTTTGTTTCCTTTACTGCTTGCTGAATATACAGATTGAATATCATCGGGGACAGGCTACAACCCTGTCTCACTCCCTTCCCAACCACTGCTTCCCTTTCATGCCCCTCGACTGTTATAACTGCCATCTGGTTTCTGTACAAATTGTAAATAGCCTTTCGCTCCCTGTATTTTTCCCCTGCCACCTTCAGAATTTGAAAGAGAGTATTCCAGTTAACATTGTCAAAAGCTTTCTCTAAGTCTACAAATGCTAGAAACGTAGGTTTGCCTTTCCTTAATCTTTCTTCTAAGATAAGTCGTAAGGTTAGTATTGCCTCACGTGTTCCAACATTTCTACGGAATCCAAACTGATCTTCCCCGAGGTCTGCTTCTACCAGTTTTTCCATTCGTCTGTAAAGAATTCGCGTTAGTATTTTGCAGCTGTGACTTATTAAACTGATAGTTCGGTAATTTTCACATCTGTCAACACCTGCTTTCTTTGGGATTGGAATTATTACATTCATCTTGAAGTCTGAGGGTATTTCGCCTGTGTCATACATCTTGCTCACCAGATGGTAGAGTTTTGTCATGACTGGCTCCCCCAAGGCTGTCAGTAGTTCTAATGGAATACAACCTACTCCTGGGGCCTTGTTTCGACTCAGGTCTTTCAGTGCTCTGTCAAACTCTTCACGCAGTATCTTATCTCCCATTTCGTCTTCATCTA
Organism: Schistocerca cancellata; assembly: GCF_023864275.1. Classification (NCBI taxonomy): domain Eukaryota; kingdom Metazoa; phylum Arthropoda; class Insecta; order Orthoptera; family Acrididae; genus Schistocerca; species Schistocerca cancellata. The sequence goes on from NC_064634.1 coordinate 302,867,924, forward strand.
CATCCTCTTCCCTTTCCATAATATTGTCCTCAAGTATATCGCCCTTGTATAAACCCTCTGTATACTCCTTCCACCTTTCTGCCTTCCCTTCTTTGCTTAGAACTGGGTTTCCATCTGAGCTCTTGATATTCATTCAAGTGGTTCTCTTCTCTCCAAATGTCTCTTTAATTTTCCTGTAGGCAGTATCTATCTTACCCCTAGTGAGATAAGCCTCTACATCCCTACATTTATCCTCTAGCCATCACTGCTTAGCCATTTTGCGCTTCCTGTCGATCTCATTTTTGAGACGTTTGTATTCCTTTTTGCCTGCTTCATTTACTGCATTTTTATATTTTCTACTTTCATCAATTAAATTCAATATTTCTTCCGCTACCAAAGGATTTCTATTAGCCCTCGTCTATTTACCTACTTGATCGTCTGCTGCCTTCACTACTTCATCCCTCAGAGCTGCCCATTCTTCTTCTAGTATTTCTTTCCCCCATTCCTGTCAATTGTTCCCTCATGCTCTCCCTGAAACTCTCTACAACCTCTGGTTTTGTCAGTTTATCCAGGTCCCATCTCCTTAAGGGGAGCCGGAGGTGGTCAAATCCAAAATAATTACGATTTTTTTTGCTACCGAAAATTAATTGGAACATTCCTCTTTAATGTAAACTTTGAATTATTGTTCTACTCGCCCTAGAAGTGGAGTTATTACCATTTTCCCCCACGCCTGCAGAGGAAATGGGCGGTCGCTGAATGCATCTAACACCCTCTCGTGACTTCCTGGCGAACTGCTTAGGATTTTCTCGGCCTGTTACGCATACAGCACCTGATGTTACGCATACAGCGAGAGTGCAAGGGTTAGCTACATTGTTTTCTGTGACAAATATTACCCATATTTCCTTACAGCTTACTCCTATTTTCCTCAGAATTTCGAACATCTTGCTCCATTTAATATTGTCGTACACTTTTGTTCTGGTTACGATGCCACGTTTTAGTAACCGTGTACATAAGAAGAGGAAGAACGTAGGGAAAAGAAAATTAACACTAATAACAAGTTGCGATACTACAATGAATACGAGCGCGGAACATCGTCTCTTTGCTGTTTACCGTTTCGAATTAGTTCAGTGTTGCGCCTGTTGTTGGTAGTATTATACTTCTTGTGTAAAGCGGGTAATATGCAGTATGTACAAGAATCAGGAGGGAACAATAAAACCAATTTTTCATGACTTAGCAAAGCCAGAATTATTACACAAATGTCTACACGGAAAGACGCAGAATCCTAATGAGAGCTTAAACAATTTGATTTGGAAAGTGATTCCTAAAAGGGTGTTTGTAAGCATAAAAACACTGCACTTTGGCATTTATGATGCAATAACAACCTACAACCAAGGGAACAGTGTGAAGTGTGAAGTTCTGAAGGCATTAGGATTTACAGCTGGGGTGAACACTGTACGAGCACTAAGAAATATTGACAGAGAAAGGATAAGAGGAGCAGAAAGAAGAGAAAGGCATACGACGTATGATGGAACAACAGGCCAGAAAAGAAGACAGAAGAGGAAGCTTTTGGAGGATGAAGAAGGAGACCCTGATAATCCATCCTATAGTGCAGTAATGTATTGAGAAACTTTGATAGCCATTTCCCGCAAATTAGAATTTTTCGAATATAAGGAACATTTTCTCAAAATCCAGTCAAGCTAGAGAGATGAAATTTTTATACAGCACTCCTAGTGGTCAAACTTACATTGTAACAAAGCCATTTGGCAATATGTTCAGTAGTTTCATTTCAGTTTAATTATAAAGCAATTATTTGTAAAAAAATTTGGGTCATTAATAAAAAAATAATTGGAAGGAACCTAGAAAAGATACTCCAAAATCCCTTTGTCATAACTGCAATACTAAACCACTCTATATGTAAAACAAAAAATTCAAATTTTTCTATTTAGTAGTTTATTCATAAATGTTCCTCAAACTTAGTGATTTTAACATGGGCAGCATAGGCAACTCCGGCTCCCCTTAAATTAGCACCACCATGTACAGTGCAATTTCGTTACAGATCAGATATTGTGCTTTGTATTAGCAGCATAACTAATGACCTTCACATAAGGCCAGAGAAATCGTGTTTTGACCCTACACACTTCACAAACGGATGAAAATCTCATTCGTGAAAGGGAACTATTTCACTGTCTCAAAATCCTTGGAGAGTATTTCCATGAGTTAGAAGTTAGGATGGATGATGGTCCTTGGATGTATAACTCCATTAATTGCTAAGATTTTGAGACGACATATTGTTAATATCCAGCTCACTACGCAAGTATAATCAACGTTTTGTGATATATTGCGCTT